>NC_092520.1:121171428-121782857 GCF_037038585.1 Patagioenas fasciata | reverse complement strand
TCTGAGTTGACCCTCTGAGTACAATGAATGGTCTTCAGCAGATAACCTATGTCTTGCCTAAATTTAATTTTCTCAGACCCGGTGTAATTTTGCCTCAGCTTTTGAACAGCTTAATAAAATACCGTGGAAGAGTTTGTTGCTCAGGTACTTGTTTTATAAACACAGACTATTCCTGAAAGACTGAAGCTCTCCACCTTGCAGAAGACTAGCAAGACCTGGATGTGAGACTAGAGGGAGTTAGAAGCAGGTGGGTAATGTTAATGAAATGGCTCACCATGCATAAAATTGAGCTGAAAAAAAGATGAAACAAAGTTAACTCATTGTGAGGAGCAGTGAGACATATTGTGCATTAATGTTTTTATTCAATACTGTTTCCTCTCTTTTCTCTTAAATAAATATGTTATTTGAAAAGTACGTTTGGGGATTAATGGCACAAAGGAATATAGGAGGAATACGTTTTGGGAGTGAATTGTTGCAGGGGCTATATCAGCTGTTACCAGTCAGAGTGTTTCCTTTCATCATCTCCTGAAGATTCACTCTGTGTTCTCATACAAAAAGCAAATTATAGGAAAAAATGGCTGGTTTTGCAAGCAGATGCATAGCTCATATAATTATTGCCTTCAGCAGGTAATTTTATCTATTCAGTACACCTGAACAGATTGTCCAGGGGGAATATTATCAGTAATCATTATTGCTATCGTGTCTTCTGAGCATCTCCTTTTGGATTAGTGCAAACTGGTACAAGACTAAACTTAAGCGAGGGAAATGGTGGTAGAACCCTGTCATTTTTTTCAAAATAGCAAAGGTGTACTTAATCCATCATGGACTTTCTTAAAAAAAAAAAAAGCAATAATAAAAAAAATTAAAGTGTAGCAGGTAAATTGCACTTTAAATATAAAATTAACCTGCATAGATCTTAAATTACTGTGCATTAAAATCTTTTCATACTAGACTCAAATGGAAGCTTAATTCTCTTGTGCAAGGATAGATTTCTAGAAAGCAAGATATTTAGTGGGTTGTGACTACAAAATGTTCCCAGGAAGACATCTTTTTCTGTCAGTTCAATGTACAATGATCCACTTTATCACACAGTCAAACATTTGAGTATGGGATTAAATTATGACACCTCTTCCTGCTTAAGAACCCATTTCATTGATATGTTTTGTTTTTTGTTTTTTTTTTTAAAAATTGGGCAGTGTGAGCCGTTATGTGCTTAGTAGTCTTTGGGGAGGGCAGGCAAGCCATCATTTGCAAGTCTAATGGTAGAGTTAAATTATAAGACGACAAACCTTTAAACCTGCTTTAATATAGGATATGCTTCCCCCAGGGAGCCTTTTTTATCTAGATCAGCAGCGTAAGTGGTGAGGAGAAAGCCCAAGGCTTGGGATCAAAATTTATCCCTGGGGTATATCTACCCCAGGGAAAAGCGGTTTATGTCTAATTTGCTGTGATATTTACAAAAAAATTGACAATTACTTAGCAACACTTCAGTCATTGTGCACATTGTCATATAAACTGGAGCTATTTGTTTCTCTCCCTAGTTTCTGAAGACTACTGCAAGTTTCTGACAATCTGGAAACCTATTGCTGAAGTTATTTATATTGAGGGAATTTAAATGTCAAAAGTTGGCAATTGCTCTGGCTCTTTTTTTTTGTCTAATAACTCTTCTTATTATCAGCTTTAGTGATTGTCTGGTCAAAATGTCAGTTCATGGGGGTGAGGCTGCCAGTCTTAGTACTTTAGGACAGAGCTTGGACAGAGGCTAAACTTGGACAGAGCTAAACTTCAACCTTGGACACTTTAACCTTGCTGAGGTGGCTGGTGCTGACGTGTTGGGAACTTTGAAAAAGTAAATCAAATGCTGCAGCTGAGGTGTGTTTCTTAAGGTTAGAAATGAGTCAGGACACCTCCTGCCCCATGTTTCATCCATGTAACTTTCTAAACTCAGAAAAAATTCACAAAGCCAGACTCCAGGACTTGGTCCGAGGATTCAGACCACCACAGCCCAACAGTGCAAGCGCTGAAATAAAAGTGTGAGAAGTAGCTGGTTTTCTCTTCACTAAAGTATTTCTCTAGGTTATGTGGCATTCCATGGAAATCAAGATATAGATATCTGTCAGTACTTTGCATACCTGGGTAGACTGCAGCAGGGATAGAATTTTGGATCTTGCAGGCTACCTCTGGGCCACGAGTCACCTTTTCTCAGTTGAAAAGTACAGTTACATTAAAGTCAAACACCTGAATATTGCTTTTTCAAATGGTGAAAAAAAAATATGTGTTTGTGCATTGGTTATGTATCCTGAAACGTTTGGATGGTAACAGACCCTATAATAAAAATAAGTCAGATTTAGTGATACCTGTTGACAGCAAAATTTAGTCACTGATTGTTAAGTTCTTCAACATTGTTCATATAATCCAGTCTTTGAAATTTTAGCATCATCTGTTTATTTTTAAAGCTTGAATCCTCTATTATTTGACAAGTCTTAATTTTACTGCACCAGACCCAAGGACTATCTGGTTCAGAAGATGAGAGCTCAGTCATTAGCAATCATCAGAGATGCAACATCAACCTCATTCCCTCATCAGCAAAGGCAGACAAGTTATAGACACTTAATGCAGAATTAGCTATTAAATGAATTGCTGGCATGATGCCAGGGGTCAAGAAGGTTGTCAGATGTGGGCAAGGCAATTTGACAAAAATCCTAAATAACCCTAGGGAAGGAACTCCTTTCCCTGCAGCAAAGTATTAAAAGAAGCATTGATCCATTGGTCCTGCTCAGGGGGTCTTGGCAAAATCTCCTTCCTAAATACATATGTGGCCATCAGTTTAACCTTGAGTGAATAGGCAAGACACCCCAGTTGGACATCTGAGAGACTTTGGTAACGATCCCAGTGCCAGGACACCACACTCTTGCAGCCCATCCCTTGCTGCTGCACCCTGAAAAGAGCCCAGAAAACCTCTTCCCAGAGGCACAAAGATGGTTTATTATGAGGAGTGATTTATAGCAGCTGAGTTAAGGGTGTAATAAAGTGTCAGGTTCTCATTAGGGAGTCTTACAGCCTCTGTTTTAATTCACCATCACCTTGATCATTGGTGAAAAGACTCACAATTAATGAAAAACTGAATTGTTTGTGATCAATGAAACTTTTAAGAGCTCATTAAAAATCAGTAAAAAACAGTTCTTCCTGCCTTTTGAAGAAAGGAAGTTGGGAAAGAGGGCAAACAAAGCTGTGGGGAAAGACAGAGACATAAGAGAGATGAAAATAAAGTATTCCAAAAGGAGGAGCAGCAGGCTGCAGTGCTCCCAGGTGACACTGTTTGTGTTGTGCTCGCCTTCAATGGAAAGGAGTTGTGAGGTTCAGGAAGACAGACAAATACCCAGAAATAGTCCAAGCTCAGCTGCATGACAGATCATGAAGTGCAAATAAAGGAAAAGGAAGGTTTCTAGGCAAGCTCTAAGTTGGGAGAAGGGCCCATTCCATCTCCTTCGCACCCTGCAGAGCCTTACTGCAGCCAAAACTTAGGATGATATGGCAAGGAAGAGAATTTGGCCCATAAGACAGACTACAACTGACTGTGGTCCCAATTCACAAAACTTTTTTATTAATTCATGATTAATCGTTGTCCAATTCTGTCTACCTCATTTTGTCTTAGCTCTTCACATCTTGTATTTACTGCATGTGTGTTGGAGCACTTGGATCTAAGAAATGCTTTTAATGCACACATGTGGGTGGAGTATCTTTCCATGATGTGGGCAATCATCTGAGAAGTCAACAGGCACTTACTGCCTGCCTGCTTTGTTCTAATTTAGTGAGGAATAAATTAATTTCACAGCATGTGCATCACTGATCATTGACTGTACCAGTCTGTGCTGCTTTGGGAAGAGCATTCTTTCAGCCTTGTTGATGCTGCAGCCCTGCCCCATCCATTTTCACTCTGGTCCAAGATTTACAGGGTGAGTCTTGATTTTAGGTGCCCTGGTTGCAGGGTGCTGTGAAGTTTCAATGATCAGACATCCTGAGAGCTTTAAAAACATCAGTCTGCTGAAGCGATTCAAATCAGACATCCCAGAAGTCACTTGTGAAATACATCGTTTTGGGTCCTTAAAAATGCATGTGAAATTGATTCTAACAAAAAATAAATGTCGAGATCAGAATAATGTTTAGGCAAGATTCCAGGGAAACAGCTTTAAGTTCTTTCTACAATTTTAACAGTCCATCCAGTAAGAATCCCCTTAGGTCAGGAATACATCCTCACTCCTCACACCAGAGGTGCTGAGCAGTAAGAGGTTCAAAAGTAGATGAGGAGCAGAATCAAGACTGTATTTCACAGAATTTGCTATACAGTCTTGGGCTCGCCCACTCTCCCATATGTCCCTGCTACAGTGATTTCCAGTTAATTCTCCTCCATCAGTACCGTTTCAGTGATAACACAGGGGTTTTTTGCCATCGCACTATTTAACAAGCCAGAAGGAAATGACATGAGTGAGATAGGGTGCTAGGCACTTACCTGTAAACAGCAGAGCAGACACCAAAATTTGAAACATTTTCAGAGACATAGAAAATTATCCAGAAAGTGTTTCCTTTGTAAAGCATGGGCAGACATACATTTATACTTTGTTATCTTCAGGTTTATAAATCATTTACCAGATAGCCTGTAAATCGTTGGTGCAGGCAGAGGGCAGGGTACAATGCTTAGTTCAGATTTGTCTTGCATGTCTATGTTTGTACACTTTGAACTTTGCAAGCTGAGCCTCTAATGAGCCATAGTGGCTCATTGTTGTGTGGATATATTAACTTCTCCATAAGCTTTATAATGCAAAATAGCACATTGGGCTTGTTCTGTGTGCACTGAACAGGCAGGTGTCTGTGAGTCACTCTTCTGCATGATTGTTTTCCCCTCATTGTGGTAATGGGCATGAGCAGTTTATAGTCTGATGTGAATATGAATGGTGGGAAACAGCATTTGAATCCACCTGCTCTGAGAGCAGCACCTAAATATACAGTATATTTTAGCTGTATAATGCTTGGGTTGAGTAAAATAAACCTATGTGGGAAAACTCACCAAGAAAGCACTAGAGCACAGAAGGAGAGAGGGAGTTGGGTTCCTGCCCTGAACCAGGCATGGGTCCCTCATCGCCTTCTGCTGGTGTTGGGGATACTATGAGTTCATGCTCTTACTTTCCTCACCTGTCCAGTTAGATATTGTCTTTTTATGTAGAACTGGCTCTTGCTACAGAACAGTTTGAGAATTTCACACCAATCACAACAGACCACAGAAAAGCTGAGCATTATCACACATTAAGGTGAGTTGATCTGCAGTTCATCAGCACAGGTGTGTGTGTGCTCAAAGGTCTTTAAGTCAGAGAATTAGACCTTGCTGACGTTACAGGTCAGGGACCAGGCTCCACACTGATGGGCAGTAGTACATCGTTCTTACGTTCACAGTGAGAACCATCCAGTCTAGATAGTGGATCGAGCAAAGGTTCATTGAGAAGTAAAGGAGAGTTTAGTTATGTAATTACAGAGTCTTATGGTTTTTGTCATTACACTTTGGTGGGCAGAGTGGGAGATTATTAAACAGCAGATCTAACAGTGGAATCCTCAGCCTTGCAGTAGGTCACTTCACAACTTTAGTATACTATTATTTTAGCATTGTTCTGAAAAAAAGAAAAAAAATCAACCTAACCTAGCAAATTATGCTTGGAGGCAGGTGCTCTGCACTCTGGTGCCAAGTTAACAACAAATATTAATTATCCAAGCTTATGATAATCTTTCCCTACCTCTGACCTATTAAATTAAATGTTAGATGTCAGCATTTTTGTGCACTAGCGTAAAAAGTGTAAATGTTGGGATATTTGCCAATGGGTGACACAAATGCCTGTGACAGACAAGCTCTCAAGAACTGTAAAACACCCAGAAATAAATTCCAGGCAAGCATACATGTTACCCTTTAATCTCACAATCTTTTGTGGGCCATCTTCTCCAGCCTCTTCCATACTTCTTTCTCACATGGACCTGCTTTTCTACTGCAGTTTCCCTCCCACGGGTTTCTTTTCTCCCCGTTCCTAGTATAATGTGTGGAAGAACATGTTGGTGTGACATTTTATATTTACTGCAGCTATCTCTTCTCTAATGTGCAGTCTGTTCGTAGAGAATAGTGCTAGTGATACGGCCTAGGCCAAAAGAGGTGATAGTAGGCAGTAAGACTTCACTACTACCTGGGAACAGATCACATGGACTCATGCTGGATCGGCAACACAGACCCAAGATACCTACTACTCCTTAACTCAGGAAGCAAGAAAATGAGATGAGAAAACTTTTCTTACGAAAGTTTTCAAAAAATGACAAAACAGTTAGACAGAAGCCACAGATCCCAATTGATCCTGAGTATCCTAAGTCCAGGCTTTCAGAATTTAAAAACTCACCCTTGGTCTTGCAATTTCCAAATAAAATCTGTGGCGTGTTGTAGAATAGGACTTGTCTGTATCCTTTACTGATGGAGCCTTTACTCTGTTACATGGAAAGTCCTCAGTGAGAGGCACAGAAAGTCCTCTGGTGGGACTACAAAACATGGTGGGGATGTTGCAATGCCTGGACCCAGGCTCTGCGTTCAGATGAATGCAAGGCTTGCTCTGCTCTAGAGTGGGATGGTGGTCAGCCAGTGTAGGCAACGGTACAATATCTAGGAAGCAGGTAAACTGCAGACAGCATGTCCCCTTAGATGTACACATCCACAACATCTGAACACCCACCCTGCTTTTCTTTGTCTCATGCCTTACCATGCCATGCTCACTTCCTTGTTGGTCTTGCTCCTGGCCCCTGCTCTTTCTTGTCTAGCCTGCCCAACTCTGCCTTCTTCCCTTGAGATTTGTCATCCCTCTTGTTGCATCCTCTGCAATTTCACATGAAATAATGTTATGCTCATAAAATCCAACTTCTTTAGATTGAAGACTATAATTCTCTCATAAAGAGACTGGCTTCCCAGTGTGATTTCCCTTTTGTCCGGTCGTATGTGTTCTTTTTCCCATATTTGTGTGGATGTACAACTGTCAGGTTCACCCCCTCCTTTTCTTCTACCCCAGTCCTGCTATTGCCCTGTCTCACCTCTGCTCAGAATAGCCAGTGTTCTTCCTGAAATCCTGTAATGTACATTTAGTCTGAGGGTTGCATATGCCCAGCTGTCTCACATACAAAAACTTTTAGGAGACAGATGTGCTCGTAGCACTTCTTTGAGGGCATTATACAAGCAATCTGGATATCACTAAAAACCCATGAAGAGCACGAATGTGCTCATCGAATATCGGATTTTAGCTGTTAATCACTAACAGATATGCAGGCTGCAATTTTTTGGAAGACGTATAACTTGGCCCAGTGGCTCAAATTTTCATATGGAGGAATGAATCATCATGTCATTTTCATATGATGCTCTCCCTCTCTTGTCAAATTTTATTCTCTACTTTAAAGCACGGAAAGCTTGTTCAAAGGAGTTGTCATCAGAATACTCAGTGCAAGTTAAACTTCCCCCTGCACATCCTTGTCTCATTTGCTGAAATAACTGAGATATTGGCTGAAATGCTTCCAAAAAAAATTCAGCCTGAGGCAGACACCTGACATATTTAAAAAGGAAAAAAAAAAAAACAACAGCAACAACAAAATACACACACACACACACACACACATGATAACCAAAAATGAAAACAAAAAGAAAAAAGCACAGATGAACTGAGTTGTGGGCAAGTTAAAGTGGGATTATACGAAGAAACGTTTCAGGCAATCTTCAGTGGTACTAGCCTTATCAATAAGGTGCAAAATCTTCAAACAGCAGATCTCTAAGCTAGGGAAAGATCCAAAAACAGTTTTAGGAAGAAAAGAGGTTGGGCTCATCTTAAAAGCATCCTGGGGAAGACAATGACAACTGGCTATACAATGAGGATTGTCTCCTTGAATATTATTTAATGTATTTTTCACTAGTGAAGTAGCTATAAAATGGCCAATTGGTAAAATATCTGAGAGACAAAGGATGAATATCCTTGAGATTGCTTGTTGCTTCAAGTTCATTGAAATCACTTGACATATTAAGTTACTGGGAAGGCACAAACAGGTAGGAAATCATATACATATCATGGGTTAGGGAAAAAAGGAAGATAAAGTTGACCAATTTGATCTAGAAAACCCACATTCTTTTTCTCCCTTGGCACCTGCCTCACACCTGCAGATGTGTCTCGCAGCAGGAAGCTTAATTCTTTTGGTCCAATTTTGCCATCTAAATATAATGCTAATCTCTCAGGCTTTGTAAACCATTATGTAACTATTGAAAAATATAGTCTTCTTGTGGATTTAGAATCAAATTCCTCATTTGTTTCAGCTTGTCTAACATTTACCAATTCTGTGTGTTTATCTCTAAGACATCTTTGACTTAAGTGGAGGTACCCACACCAGTGTTGAACCTTATTTTTTAAGTAACTGACAATGCATGTTGTCTTGCTGTGATATCTTTTTGGAGTAAAAGAGACATGTGCAAGGCAGCATTTAAAGGAACATAAAACATGTGCAGGATGTGACAAGCCTCTCTCAAAACTGAGGAAGCATGCACAAAAAGGGGGGACAATCTACTATAAGGACTCAAAACAGGATGTATATTACCAGCATAAAGAGACCACAAGCTTCTTTTACCTTGTCTTGTTGTTACATTTGATATTCACTGCCTCATTCAATCCAGTTAAACTGAGCAAGGAGTTATGCAAAGGCAGACTTGAGCCACCTAATTGAAGCAAACCTCTTCCAGTGGCTATGCCTGAGGAGCACAGAATAAAACACATCTTACTGGGTTAAACTGGAAGCCTAGCATCCCACGCCTGAACGGTGGCCAGCAGGAGAGGCCTAGGGAGAGGACTGAGAAAACAGTGACCATCACTGTTTCTACCAGTGCATTGTGGCTAAGGACTTGAAGTCAGAGGCAGTAGCTTAATGGTTAATGTTTCTTGATAGATTCTCAATACCTGAGTTCTGTAACCAGTTTTAAAATCCATAGCTGAATAAGGTGCTGTGCTGAACCCCACAACTGCCAATTATTTGGGTAAAATTTCTTCTGTTACTTTTGTCTCATGGAGAGAGCCCGACTATGTAATTGTGTATGATGTTTCTTGCCTGGTGGAAAGGCAGGAAGGCTGAAGTTGGGACTGTTTACAGCGTGGGTACTGCTGCAATTCAGAAGAAAAGACAGTCCTTAGCAGGAGTTTTGGGCAAGTTCTGGGGGATTTTCAGTGGTTTGGGTCAGTCACTGATTCCAGGTACTGTTTTCTATATTCTGCTTTGCTGCCTCCAAGTAATGCAAGTCTTGGAAGGCACCTGCCATCAGCCTGGCCCTAAGGGTGGGCATCCACATCACCCAAGGACAGCACTCTGGTCCCCGTTGCTGCAGGCAGTGCAGGGAAGGATGCCCCTCCAAAATCACTACCAGTGCCCCAGGCTGGTTAAGTGCATTCTGTTAGCTAACCTGCCTTTACAAAATTTTCCTCCTTATAGGAATTCATTATCTCCTACATTTCCAAGGTGATGGTGTAAGGGCAATTTGAGGAATTGAGCTAAGACCTACAGGGAGGTCTAATGTGAGCGAGGTAACAGGTCCCTAATTGGACACTACTTCAAATGCCTCGTGTGTTTTAAAGGAAGCCTAGTGGCATACAGTGAGGTATTTAGCACAGTAGGATTGTGCATTTTACACCTCCTTGCTTGGAGGTGCTTTAGTTCAGTTTTTTATTCCAACTATCTATAGCTCTTGATAAACCACATTTGCCTGTGCCGAACAGCACCACCAGTCCCATCCTGCTGCTCTTGTGCTCAAGCACTTGTGTTCTTTTCATCTTTAGGACTTCAGAGGGCACAATAACTCTCTCTTCACAAGGGGAGAAGGCATGAGTGCTTTAACTCACCATGTTTTCCCAGAATTGCAATGTGTAAAACTCTCAGCTTTCAATGACACTTACTCCTCAGTTTGCCAGTTCCAGGAGCAGGTGTTGGGAGTGGTCCTTACCACCCCTGGGCTGCTGTCTGCAGGAGGAACTGTTCCGGGGAAACTCCCGTGGGGCAGGAGGAACATCTTGGGAGAAGGGACAGGAGCTGTCTGTTTAACCTTCCCAATTTGTGAGTGACTTGAGGTCAGGGCCTGAGAGTATCTGGAGTCATCCACCTCCCTTTGGTGGTCAGGGCACCTCACCATGTACTTTGAGAGTTTAATTGCTTTTTGGGTGCAGTGGGAGCACCCACCCACACTGTGATGCCAACTGGGTGGGCACCTGTCCCCTGGTATTTGGGCAGCACAGCCATATCTCAGGCAATCTGGTTTGCCCTTCCTCTGGCTGGGTTTCTGGTGTCTGAATAGTCCTCTGCAGGTTTGTTCCTTCCATGCCCCTGGTCATTCACATCAAGTCCCCTACAAGCACCACCCACAGGCTTAAAACTCGTAGTTCTTTTCTTAACACATGGTGAGTGATCAGCATAACCAGTCTCTGTAGTTTCCTTCCTTTGTATTGGTACAAAGTTTAAGAAAGGCTACTAACATTCAGGCAAGTTGCCTAGAAAGTTAGATAATCATTGCTTTGAATGGTCACCTTGTTTACAAAGTCATGATCTTCATACATGACTGTGATGTCTAAGAAATACATCTCATGTTGCTGAGATGGTAGTAACTAAACTTCTAACATCTTTCTCAGTGTGTATACAAGGATTCTTACAGTGTTTTTCTACATTTTCAACAATTTCATTATCCTTTACATTATGTCTGATTTTGTACCTATTGAGTGTCCTGTTTCCATGGGATAATGGATGTCTTCAATGCACAGTGAAGATAAAGGAGCTACAAGCATCTGGATTGTCTAGATTTTCATTTTCCTTTTAACCATTGAACTCAAGTACAGGTCCAAGGCTGTGCTTGAGTAACCAGCTCAGTCAGCCTCACTGATAACTCTGACACTGGCTTTGTTCTTAGTTTACCAGAGTGCAACTGCCCCAATGTAATGAGAAAATATGGTGGCATCAGACTGCACAAGAAGCAGTGTGAAAAATCTCCAAGAGACTGTCAGTACTTTATCTTCTGGATGCTTATTTCCTATTCTGTAGAAGATCGTGCAGTTTCAGTAGCTTAAAAAAAAAAAAAAAGAAAAAAACAACAAAAAAACCACAACACCACAAACAAAAAAGCACAAAACTGTAGGTTGCTACTTTAAAATCTCCTACAGTAGCATGACCTGCAGTTCTCATGGCAGCCAGACATTGTCACAGCATTTCAGACAGGTTGCTGCTGTCTGATCTTGCTGTGGTGTAGATATTAGCTGGCAGTTCTTGGAGCCATTCTAATCCATCACTCCTGATCCACAATAGAGCAGCTGTGGCATGCAGAGAGAAAAAATACACACCATGTTCCTTTTGATGTAGTATAAGGCCACATCCAGAATCTTCTGTATGTTTTTCTTGCCTTTCTGACAGCAGTGATGTAGGAACAGTGGTGGGTGCAACTTGAAGCAATTTTAAATGAAGAAATCTTTAAGGCCCCTCTCTTCTGGAAATTAATATATATTGCTGTCCCTGCACAGATTTGGGGCAGTGTTTCTGAAGCCCAGCTGATTGAGTCAGGGTAGGACCTGACGATTCTCCTCCCTCTAAAATAAGCCCCTGGAGGGAGGGCATGTGAATACCATTTCTCAGCTAACACAACAAAGATGTTGGGAGTGTCTTGTGCTGTCACCCACTTTTTACTTGCGTAGTACAGAAAATTCTAATGTCTATAAAGAAATGTTTTAGTTTGTTGTAAAGTCAATTTTTATTGCATCTTCTTGAAAGCTGAATAACATACAGTGAAAAGAATTGACTTTGACGTATAGGACTGAGCATCAAACCGTAGCCTGTGTTCTCATAAAACTGGGAAAATTAGTGTCCCAATGAGAAATATGAAAAAGTCTATAATTAGACCAATATGGGGAGCGTTTTCAGTGCTGCCACAGACTGCAGTGGGAATTAACTACTAGTGGCGTGACTTGTGCCACAGGTGTATTTAACACAGTCAAGTTAAATCCTAGTTCTGTGAAGGCCTTCTGTTAATCTGGCTTCAATCCTCCTTGCACCTGCTGTTGCTGATTGTGGGATGAACCGATCCTTATGTGCACTTAGAAGATAAGACCTAGTTTTAAATCTCATTGTAGTGGTAAACCAGGGATAGATCTGTTAGGAATGGAGCTACACAGGTCAGAATCCTGGTTTGACCTCTCTATTTACAAAAACACCTCTGCATAGTTCCAGCTTTCATAGATCATCCCATCACACTATCACCAAAGATGTTGTGTTTGTGTTTGGGGTTTTTTTTTTACTAAATTCAAAAAACATTAGCCTTATAATTAAGTAGAGAACAGCTCTGGTAATTGCATCACCACTCAAAAATGCTGCAAATGAATGTACAGAATACAGAATAAAAAAAAAAAAAAATTAAAACAGAGTTTAAGAAAGGAGGTTCAGTGTCTTGGTCAATGTTCTATCATTTGGAAATCCTTAACAGAAACCTTTGCAATTATGTATTTGAATCACCAGACAAAACTGCTTTTACCTGATTCAATACATCTGAAACCGGAGATATTTCTCCTGATCACTGGCGAGACACAGTTACTGGATTTATGAGTGTCAATAACTTCCAATTCTTTAAAACTTTCCGATTGATTTATTTTAGCTCTACTCTTGACTTTCTTTTTAGAGTGGTTGCAGAGATATTCAATAATGCCTAGCAAATGTCATGTTTTAAGGACAAAATATTTTTCATTTTTGTGGAACCTGCAGTGACTGAGCAAGGAAGATATTCTCTGTCAATTAGTTGGTAAAAGCTTTGACAAAATCAGCCATGCTCTACTAAAGTGATACAGAAAATGGTAAATGACATGTGAGACGAATGAAGTGATGAATTTGACTATTTTGTGGTTTTTATTTTAGATTGTTTGTTAATGGGGAAAAGTATTTTATTGGGCCGAACCTACATGATCGCATTTTGCTATTGCAAAAAAGACTGCTGTCTGGGGCTACTCCATCTCAAGAAAATACTGGAAATGTTCACTGTATCTCACAGGAAAATAGAGCTTGAAAAAGTAACTGCTGCAATGCTATGATTTGTCTAATTGCTTGAAAGAAAAACGGTACTTACCAGCACTAAATCTGGTAAACTATCATCTAAATCTCTGTTGACACAACGGAGACATAGGTTGAAGCCTCTGATGTCTTGATTTCCATGTTCCTGTTCATTGTAGCTGTAGGAAATCAAAGTTTTTCTCTCAAGTTAACTAATGTACCATGTTATCTAGCCTAGATTCAACACTTCTAAATGCAAAAATTTGGGTTGAAACTGGCATGTTACTTTGGGGAAAAAAAATGACACTTTAATCTATTGCAATCAATAGTTTCACCAAAAAATTCCCACCAGTCATTTCAACTAGTGTGCACAGAAGATCCAGTTTTCAGTTGTTAGTTAATGTTGACGTAACTTGTCCTTTTAGCACACTTCCTCAAAGAAGCAGCTGTGGCTGCCTGTGTATTTACCATCCCCAATGAACAAATATTATATACCTCTAAAACTCCTTTATTGTGCATGCAGATTTATTGTCTTTCACTTGGTTATTTAATGGGATGAATACTTGAAAATAATTACCAAGAATAAAAGAGAAATCACACAGTAGGTAAGTTGCTAGCCGAAGTTGCTTCATAATACGAAACCACGAGAGCTCAGTAGTAGTACAAGGGAAACAGTAATTTTTAAATGTAACCATTTTTAATATAAGTTAAAAAATAGTTCCTAATTTAATTCTATAAATAATTTTTTTAATGAAAAGCCAAGTTACCTTTTCCAAGAAATAAAATAGCTTTTTATAAAGTCATGAGGGCTAGAAAGTTACTCTTTATAATTCAAACATTTTTAAAGTGCAAAGTGCCTGGATGCAAGACTGAAATAGCATGTCAAGATAAAAGGAAATGGCAAGCATTTTTCAGCTCTAACAGTAGAATATCTGTACTTAAGCAGGAGGTGGGAGAGAAATTTCTTACGACTGAGTGTTTCCAGAAAGTCATTAAGTAAAATGTGTCACGAAAACATGGTATAACAGAAACAGTGTATTGACAAAGTGTAAATTCATTAGTGTGCTCCATGAGCTCAAAGACATGAAGATATAAAATATATTGTCCAAGCTTCTTAATGCCTTCCTGGTAGGCTGGAGACAGGGAAGAGTTATTTCAGATATACGTGTAAGTTAAAGGATAACGCAAGCTAATGTAACACTTAAGTCCCTCCCTACTCTGCAAGAAACTGATGTTCTTTGAGTTGCCCATTGGCACGCTGTGTCTTCAAGTTTATAGGTGAGATCATTGTAGTGTAAAATGAAACAATTACAAAGAGAGATCTGCTGTGCCTTGCCTCTTCTCATTGACAGGGCTACAGAAAACACCTGAGTTTACCTCTGCCTGGTCTTTTTGCTGACAAATGCATGTAATGCTTTGTAAAATCCTTCTACTGTCTGATTTTCCCCCCTTGATAGTGGTGAGAAATAATGGAGAAAATCTGTTTAATCATGTCATTAGAGGATCAGGTGGGAAGGGGTAACTGTGATAAAGAGTCAGTCTTTGTGAAAGCACTCACCAGTTTGGATCTTACCAGACCCTCACAGTGGGAGATGTGGAACTCCATCCACATTAGTCACATTCAGGTGTTAATAATAATGAGCAATAAAGGCACAAAGTATCAGCCCTAAGAGGCACTCTCAAATGTCAGACCATTTCTGTGATGCTGTAGCTGTATTGCAGCAAATCCCCTTCGCAAGTGCTGTATGTCACTGACACACATTCAGCAAAACCTTGGTATAAAAATCAGATTGAAATACTGGGGTCCTAAAAGATGTATATCAACATCTGGAATGCCTAATGGCTATTTTATTATTTCTTAACTGTCTCTGAGGGATTTAAGCTTTTTGACCTTCCCCTTGCGTCAGTAACCCTCTCAGCTTCATTTCTCGTGAAATATTCAGTAGCTTGCCTTCTAAAGCTTTCCACCTCTTAATCCTCTGATTGTCTTTCTTGATATCTACCTTAGCTGCTGACATGACAGCTTTTTCCAATATGTATGTGAACGAAATGGTTTGGATAAAAGCCAAGAAACATCTTGCCTCTTGGAGAACTGTAGTAAACAGATATTGCATTAAGACCTTGCTACCCAAAGTGAAGAAGAAAAAAAAACTACAACAACAAAAACAAAACCTAGCAAACTATTGCCTGGAAGACAACTTAATTCTATAAGTCTTGTGAAGGACACACAGGGCTCGCTGCTCTTGGTCATTTGCTATGGGATAGTCAGCATCACTGAGCTTGCCACAGATGGATACAAATGGCTTTGAAGTTCAAATTGCATCTCTTCCATAGAGTGGTTTTATTCTGTTCCTGCAGATGAGTTGCTAAAGTGAAAACTAAAGTTTTCTGCCTTTTGTTTTGTTTTGTTCTGTTTTTTTTTATGTTGTGGTTTGGTTTTTTTTCTTCTTACCAAGACTTCTATTCAGGAATTCCTTCCCCACTGCAAGATGCAGCTACAGGGCAGTCTGGCATCACTGGTCCCAGACAGCAGCCACCACCGTGGGTGGTTTGATGTGCCAGATAGTCCTGTACATGCTGAGGCTCAGTCTGCTTCCTCCTGCCATTCCCCCTGGGCAAAGCTTGGCCAGTCCCCACTTGCATAAGTGGTGCCTCAGTTTCCTGAGGGCAGGTCCAGGATGGCATGCGTGGAAGGAAGCCTAACCCGTCCCTGCTGCTTCTTTCTTTGTCCTCAAACGAGAGTGACCTGATCATCAGTATTGGGCTTTAAATGAAGAAATAGCTTTCTTTTCCCCACTCTTTGCACCTCAGGAGAAGGGAAGGAAAGAGAGGAGGAGGTTGTTGTGATTGCTTGTGTGAAGAGGCTTTCAGTTCTGACTGCCCTTGCTAACACTTTTTTTTTTAGTGTTGCCATCCACACAACAACTCAGAGGTGATGCTTTTCATAAGTCATAAAAGGGATTTCTAAATAAAAATTATTTAAAATAGTTCTGTGGATTACTGAGAATTTTAAGGCCTTTAAGGCCATATACCAGTGCATTCATGTGTTGCAATACTAGCTAGTGACTGCTCCAAGCAGCCTGAGGTGACCCTCGGGCACTGTGGGGGCTGCGGTGAGGAAAGGACTTGTTCCTGGCATCCTGCTGGCTTGGAGCATCTCAACATTGGGTTGGTGTTTCCGTATTCATTGAGGGGGGAGAGGGGTGGTGCCAAGGCATGGTACATGTGTGTTCACAGGAAGGGTAGAGCTTCTACACCTGCAGCATAAATCCAGCAGTGCAAACAGGAAAGGAGGGAGGAGAAAAACTAGATTCAGGCAGCCCAAAAGCTGGCTTGAGACAGGTTTTTGGTTGCATGTTTTGCTTCTTTTCTCTGGGATTTCACAAAGCAGTGTAAGAGTCTTCTCTTTCAAAGGACTGTTCAACTAAACTTTCTTTTTTGAAATTGTATCGGTTAGGAAGATCCATTTTTCAACCTAAAGGCCCTGTCAGTGACTTCGTAGTGTTTATTTTCAGAGACTCATGAGCAACCAGACTTGACATATTCACTGGTAAGTACAGTGAGCCCCTTGATAGGGGAAGTGATGTTAATTGCCCCAGGGAAACATATGGAGTGTACTGGTCTGTGACCAGCTCTTCTGTTTAACACTCCTGCCTGCACTCTGTCTCGGGAGTTGAAAGCTCAGCTTCAGAAATGTCAGGTGATGACATTTTCATTTCTCTTTGAAAACTCTCCCACAATCAAATGGATCTTGTCTTTTAGGTTGCCTTTTCTTTCTTTCCTTTCTCCTTCCTTTCTTTCTTTCTTTCTTTCTTTATTTTCTTTCTTTCTTTCTCTTTCTTTCTCTTTCTCTTTCTTTCTTTCTTTCTTTCTTTCTTTCTTTCTTTCTTTCTTTCTTTCTTTCTTTCTTTCTTTCTTTCTTTCTTTCTTTCTTTCTTTCTTTCTTTCTTTCTTTCTTTCTCTTTCTTTCTTTCTTTCTTTTTCTTTCTTTCTTTCTTCCTTCCTTCCTTTCTTTTCTTTCTTTCTTTCTTTCAGCTCTCTTCTGTAGGAGTGAAGGAAAACTTACAACCAAAAGGCCCTTAATTTCCAAACACATTTTTTTTTTCCAGCAGGTGGAGCTAAAAGGAAAATTTCTGCTGTACTTTTTGGACAATAGATGTGGCATGACCTCAAGTAATGTAGTTATATAAGTGCTGAACTGCATGGCTAAAGGAATTTTCTTTAAACTAATGGAATACTGTACACATAGAGCCATTTACTATAATAGGTAAAATATGCCTAGATCAATAAAGAACATTTGTACACTATTTATGAAAAGAAAAAATTAATATGAGGATGGGGTGTTGCTTTTTACTGTTTCTAAGATGACTGCGCATTTTTTTTTTTAAATGAATAAAATGTGAAATTGATCTTTAGAGAAGTCTATCTGACTTCCTTTAAGCAGTAGCACCACCACATGTCAGGAATCAGCCAGAGGTGCAAAACACAGTATTAACGCTGAGAAAAACTCACTAAAACCTGCTTTAAGGAAAATATCCTGTAGGTTGCTTTTTCAAAATTCTAAAAAAGTAGGATATTAGTCACAGTTTGCAAGTCAGATTCAGTTTCTAGTTAAATCTCCTTCCTACAATTCTCCTTCCATCTTTGCTCTGTTTTAGGGCATTTCTTACACCATGCCTAAATTGTGTAAGGTCAAGAGAGTCCTCCCTGACTGCTGCATTGCCCCCTCTCCAGAATTCACATTTCATTACTCGTTTGCTGCAGCCTTTTGCTGCGTTGTCCTTTAGATTTATCAGCGCATGTTGGGATCCTGTGGCAGGAGAAGTAAGGTGAAAATCTAGCAAAAGAAATCACTGTCTTGCTGATGTCCTGAAAACTGCTTTTCTCTTTGAATGCCACATGTGTAAGAATTAAGCCTGGGACTCCCAGGCTCTCTTAGATAGCCACATTGAGAAATCAAAAGAGAACTTGAGAGGATTTTTTGCTCTGAATTCTCCAACTCCTTTGTGCTGTGTACTTAGTGCCATGGAAAGCTGACCTACAGCAATGCAGTTAGAAGATGAAAAATAATAGTGACACAAATGAGTGCAAATGGCCTTTTGCTTTGAAACTAATGAGAGAAGAAGCTTGCAAGGGATACTCATTAATTTTCTTCAAATATGTAGAATTTTGATTCATGTGCACTAATTGTTACTGAGATGTAGCTGGCACCTGAATTCCCAGCCCCTGTATTCTGCTTAAGTCATGTAAAGAATAGCCATTGAAGGTCAGTTATCTGAACAAGGCTGTTTACCCTCTAAATCAAATATTTTAAAGAAAACTCATATCAATGCCATCTGCTTGTGAGAAAAGAGTCAACATAAGCTCACATCACTGCATATCATATTTTTCTTCATGGTCCCACACTGACAGTTTCCTAAAAATTCTTTCTTACAAATGACTGTCATGGTGGTAACTTTCATTGGTTTGGAGAATCTGTGGTAAAAATTTGCATAATTTTGCTGGTGTGTTTTGCAAGCTGACATGCAGATAGCATTAAAGTATTCCAGTACGACAACGTTCTCATTCACAGCTCATTTTTCTATGGGGAAGAAGCTGTACACTCTTGTAATGGGGAGTCCTTAACTGTCTAAAAAGTGTTTTCTGGCTTTCTCTTGCTGTATCTTTATTTACATATTTCTTTTTAAGACACCATTTGCCCTTTTTCAAGCTGCCAAATAGCCTTGTAATCAAAAAGGTGTCTTTGTCATTTGATATCTCAGTTGTTTTGTGCCCCTGCCAAGTAGATAATGCAAAGTCTGTGTCCTGCTATCTTGAAGTTTGAAACAGGTTGAAAATAGGCTGTTCCCAAAGTGAGGTTGCCAGGTATTCTTGCAAGCCAGCTCTTTGTATTTAACCCTTTGAAATACACCAACCATGTGGATTTTCCCAAGAAACAGAGCTCTTCATTAGCTTCAGCAGTACCTACCAAATCTGCTGACTCTGCAAGTTTGCATGCATTTTATGATGAAGTAGTGGATCATAGTCTGGCATCCAATGTCATTAGTCAGCTGATTGATCCAAGTTAGGAAAAGCCACTTGATATTAATGGCGTTTCTCCTTATGTTAGAAATAAGAAAACTGCCTTTACCTCTTCTGAATACTGAAGATCAATATTATCATGCTTCTGAGGTATCCAGAGCATTGTATCAAATGTGATGTAAACATCAGGTAAATGGCAAATAAAGCTGATTATTTATAGTTTATATGAGTAGAGAGTGGATCAGGCCATTGGTGTTTGGTCTCTGGTCTCTGAAACCCATCTCTGGCTTCTGCTGGTGACTCAAGCCTGGTTTCGGGACAGGGAGAGGCCTGCGTATGTTAGCTGTAACGAATTTGCTGAGCAGGTGGAAAATGTGTTAATGCCTACCAAGCTGAAGAGATAATAACATGCACTTGAGTTCTGATAACTGCTTTGTTCTGAAGTATCATAAATTATAATAGCACTAAGAAAAATACTGGATTTTTTTTGAAACTACGTATGGCACAATTTAGGGTGTTATCTAATAAACGCCTCATAGGCAGTATTCAGTAAATGAAAAGCCTGCTTGTCTTTCAGAGAAAGCAAATGAATTCATTTATTCTGGAAGGTTTTCTAAATGGACTTGAAACTCCAAGATTATTAGGTACTGACAAAAGATGAAGTTCGAGGATTTGCTTTTGAATCATAGGCTTATAACCACTTGTCTCTGATTTTAAATAGTTGTCCATTTAATGACAAGTTCCATAGACCAGGTGGTATATGAAGTTACATGGCCATGAGTAGTGACAAGCTAACGGGTTATCTAACTTACTGTTTAGATTACAGTTGTTGTTAATGATGCTAATAACAACCACAGCCAGATCTGACCAGGCTACAAAATGATGCCCCTGATGAACACTCCCTTGGAGTCTTCTTCTTGGAGCAGAGGGACTATGATCAGAGCCTTCCCCTTAGATCAGGGGCTCCACCTAAGAAGACTTCCTGGGGCTGAGAGCCCTCACCTCCTCTTTGGTGAGTGATTATTTCTCCTGGATACATCCTTTTTTCCCCCTGGGCAAGCGATTGTTTCTTCTGGGTACCCTTGAGTCAGAGATGCTTCTCTTTGAGTCAGTGCATGCACACTGGGTATCATCATTCTTGTGTGGTCATATGGTAATAATATCCCCAACCGGAATATCAAACCTACAGTTTATTAAATGTTTTCAGGTTGCTGATTGATTTTATATTACCCCCCACTTGCACTGGTTTCTGTCCTTTTGTTTGAGTCTGTCATTTGGTTTTGGTTTCATTTCTGAATTAAAGTTGATTTAAGCTTACATTTATTTGGAGTTGGTTTGGGGTGCCCCCGTGACAACTGTTTTGAATAGTATATGTGTAAAAACATACTCAGGAAAAGTGAAAATTGTCTTTTTTCTTTCTTTAGAAAGGATGCCTATGATCTTGATTCAGAAATCAACACCTGTGTTTCCAAAGTCCAGTTTGTTACAGAAAGGTAAGTTTGTTATGTGGAGGGACTTGCTAACAGCTGTAAAGCAAGAAGATACCTCACTGTTAGCCAAACTTCATGCTGCTTGATATCCTGCAGTGATCCTCCCTGAGCCTCCCATTTCACCTGCTCCTCCTGTCCCTCCGACCAGCCTGGATGGTTCCAAGGAGACCGTCATGTGCAGTCCTCATTTATGAGGTGAAAAAAGAGGTTCATGGACACCAGGGACTAAATAATCAATTTGTTATGCAACCCAACTTGACTTTCCTCAAGAAATGGCCCACTGTTTTCGCTCACTAAGGTTTGTAAAGCTGATTCACTACAGCAAGCCTTGTACAGTTGGCAGGGTAAGCAACAACATGAAAGCTGAAAATTGTGGAAAAAACTGTGGAATTGAAAGAATGAGTAAGAAAAGGAGGGGGAACAGGGAATGACACAGTAAAAACTGATATAATGAAGCATTTAACTCACAAACCTTCATTAGAGAACCTAAACAGTTAGTAATGCAGCAAGTAACAGAGTGACCAGAAAAAGACCACATGGTCTTTCAGCATCAGGGCCAGTGGTCTCACTAATAACCCTTCTTGCTCTAGGGTGGTCTGATCCTCTCTTGTTTGAGGACAGAGAGATACATGCAGTAAACAGGCTGTGCCTGACCTTTGTGCACAAGAAAAGAGAGAGGAAAAGGTAGATGTAAACTACAGTAGTGTTGCGCTTTTACACTTTCACAAGAAGTTTTTTGTGCCCCTGGCAAGCACAGGAGAGAGTGGGTCTCTGTGGTTAAAGAAAAATGTCACAGTGACAACACCAGGGGAGCAGAAGTCCAACAAAGAATTTAATCTCTCCATAAGACTCTGTAAGACTCAACAATTATTTAAATCCTAGCAATTCATAAGCTACTCTGCTTAAAGGCCTGTGAATAAATAGTGGTGACCATCAACAACTGGTGGATATTTTCTCATACCCAGGTCTCAAGTAGGAAACCCCAAGAAATTTTCAGTATATGCTCTCTGTGCTGTAAATGTAGCTTTGCATTTGCAGAGGAGAGATGCGATTCCAGCACGACAGTAAAAAACAAGGGCAAGTGTCTTCATGCCCTAAGTATAAAAGAAAAATAAAAATTCAAAACATTCCAGGTGTCTTAGGGTACAATCACACTAGGCAGAAACCCCAAAATAAACATCATACTTCTGTAGAGCAGCTACCAAGAATAGGAAACTGACTGCAGGGGAACAGTTTCTCTTTAGAGGTTCTGTTTCTGCCCTGCTGCATTTCACATGTTGCAATAAACTGAAGCACAGACCTAAATTTCAAATGTGCTTATGTTTTTCCGTGTTGCCTCTGGTGACTTTGCCCCTCCAAATATATAACTCGATAATAAGGTTATTGATATAATAAACTCTCACGGTAGAGGACTATGGACAGCAGCAAGTCTGATCTGGGGTGTTCTGTGAAATTTTGTTTTATTAATAATTGTAATAACAGCTCATGATGATAGCACTGAGTGCCAAATAAAGATAAGGAACGTTGTACGAGTTCCATTTGTGATTGTCTTTTTCTGGAAGCATGCTGTAGTTTTCTTCATTTCTCAAAAGAGGAAAAGGTTGCTTTTGTTGGAAAAGTAAATTATCTTTCTCAGCTGTTTAGTCATTTCTCCTTGAGGTTATGAAGCAGTGCAGCCATTTCAAGCATTCCAGATCTCCTCATCTTAGATAATGATATACTTATTTTGAGAAGTTGGCAGTGAAGGCCAAATAGCACTTGAGTACGTCACAAATTTTAGTATAACCTTCCAAGACAGCATCCCTGTGAGAAGTACATTGTTGTCAGCTGATCTTTAGTCATACACTTGATTTCTTTCTGGCAATCATTCAATGAGAATGGATCTAAACCCAATGCTTTAGGTTGCAAGATTGCTATAACAAACCAGTTAGGGAATCCCACTACAGGTTAGTAGCTGATTTCCATAGATTGTTAACTGGGTAATCAGCCACTTTTGCTACCTTTTTCAGCTGTAGTCCTTGAAAAGATCTCTGCAGAAACAGTCGCCATAATATACATTTCAGAACTATTGATTCCAGGTCTTGAAAATAAAATTAAAACTAACCGTTAGCAGATTACTTCTGTGGGTTTAATTTCGCTAAAACTTAGCATAATTGTCACTGTTCTCATCCTTTCTTTTGTGAGGCTAATTATCTTGAGGATAATTCTTTAATTTATGATTTCTCAAAAATTCAAAAGTCCAAGAGTAAGAACATTTATTTCCTATTTTTGATAAAATAGTGCAGGGATTATACTTTTTATTATTTTAGATAGTTGTCCTAATGCTTTTGGTACGATCAAGTACCAAAGAACCCATCATGGGTTATAATGTTTCTCTGTGTTGTGGAAGTGTGACTCACTTCAAAATACCCCCTTTTAAATACTTAACCTGAATTGATGCAATGGTTTGGTGCATTCTGTGGCGTAAACAGGAAGTACACAAAGCTACCATTTTAATGGTGATAGTTTTATAATGAACTTCAAATATCATTTATGTGCAGCCATTGTAATGTGCAGTAACAATGAAGTAGTATTTGGGATTCTGTGTCGTCATTGCTATTTACAGAGTCCAGTTGCTTATTTTTCTGTTCTTCACCTGCCTTTGGGGGTGGGCATTTTTAGTGTCTTTATTCTAACACATGACAGAGGTGCTTGATTTTTTTTCTCCCCACCTCCCTCATCCCCTCCCCCACCCCGGCCCCCATCTTTATAGTTCTGATTTTACAAATACTTTGAAGTTCTCCATCATTTCCCTCAACTCCTCTTCTCATCTTGGCCTGAATGAGCATAGGGCATTATCCCAGTCACAATGGTCCAGGCATCTAAAAGAGGCAAGATTTGGAAAGAGAGATCAGAGTGTGTGTCCCCCAAAATCTACTTCCTGCAGCAAGTCCAGTGAACGTGCATTTGTACCATTGCTGGTATTTCCTAGTAGGACAGGGACCTAAAGCTACAAACTTTACTTCTGTCATTTCTGCCCCAGAAAATAACACCCTTTTTTGTGTGAGTTTGAAAAATGAATATTCTTCTCTAGGAATTTTAATTTTTACTTATTACTTAAAACTAAAGGACAATGGAGAGCCCAGCTATATACAGAAACACTTTGAATGCTGGGCTGCTGGACAAGTGCCATGGCTTCATTGGGCTACTAGAATAATTTCTTTAGCAGACACAGCAGGAGAACAGTGTGTTATTATGGCAGGCTAATAACACATTTGGAGGTGAAAAATAGCATGGAAATCATTGTGGTATTTAAAAAAAAAAAAAGGCAGTGATGAGGTTTGGTTGTGGAAATGAAATGAGATGGTATTATGGTGATACATGGTGCCTTTTCAATGACATTAGACGAACAATACAGAAAATGTTTTAAAAATAATAAAACCAAAAAATCTACTACATGTGTTAGCTAGAAATTTTTAACAAGAACAACCTGGGGGAGTGGTGGGGGAAGGCAAGTTCAGCTCTTAGAAAGGAGGAAGCCCCACTGGAAATAGTGGACGGTTTTTTTTAGTGAGTGGTCTTTGTATTTATTTTGGATTTTGACTCAGCAGTATTTATGTGTCTTCAGTACAGCCCCATAAGAACTTTAGTGTCAGTTAGTTTTTGTAAAGCATCATTAAAACATTACCACACGCATCATCCAGCAATGCTTTTAGAAGAAAGTTCAAAGTTGTTGGGATTTTTTTTTTTCTTTTTCTTGACATTTAGCTAGGGAGAATGTCAGATATGACAATAAATCCTGATTCTGAATTTTTAGAAGGAACGTCTTCTAAATCTTGATCCTAAAGGGAGCAGAAGTGGACTAAATAGAAAAGAGGCACCTGGTGGCTGAGGGAAGGTGTGAGAAAAGAAAAAATAATAGGTGCTATGAAAGATGAATCCTATAGACAAGCTGTGGCAGCTGGTGGTTTTCCCTGAGCACATTGTCTCCATCTCTAATCTCCCACGTCTTGGTGCAAGATTTCAGCAGGGAGTGCTGGTAAGCTCAGAGCACAGGGATAAAAGGAGGGCTGGATCTTTGGTCCTGGGGCAGAGCTCCCTGCAAATGGGAGAAGAACAGGCTGCAGAGGTACTCTCAGTGGGTGAGAAACACAACAGACATTGTCTTGCATTGTCTTGCAAAGGCTTTGCCTAAAAACTTTAACAGGGAATGAAAAGGGGAAGGGAAGGGAAGGGAAGGGAAGGGAAGGGAAGGGAAGGGAAGGGAAGGGAAGGGAAGGGAAGGGAAGGGAAGGGAAGGGAAGGGAAGGGAAGGGAAGGGAAGGGAAGGGAAGGGAAGGGAAGGGAAGGGAAGGGAAGGGAAGGGGAGGGAAGGGGAGGGAAGGGGAGGGAAGGGGAGGGAAGGGGAGGGAAGGGGAGGGAAGGGGAGGGAAGGGGAGGGAAGGGGAGGGAAGGGGAGGGAAGGGGAGGGAAGGGGAGGGAAGGGGAGGGAAGGGGAGGGAAGGGGAGGGAAGGGGAGGGAAGGGGAGGGGAGGGGAGGGGAGGGGAGGGGAGGGGAGGGGAGGGGAGGGGAGGGGAGGGGAGGGGAGGGAAGGGGAGGGGAGGGGAGGGGAGGGGAGGGGAGGGGAGGGGAGGGGAGGGGAGGGGAGGGGAGGGGAGGGGAGGGAAGGGAAGGGAAGGGAAGGGAAGGGAAGGGAAGGGAAGGGAAGGGAAGGGAAGGGAAGGGAAGGGGAGGGAAGGGGAGGGAAGGGGAGGGAAGGGGAGGGAAGGGGAGGGAAGGGGAGGGAAGGGGAGGGAAGGGGAGGGAAGGGGAGGGAAGGGGAGGGAAGGGGAGGGAAGGGGAGGGAAGGGGAGGGAAGGGGAGGGAAGGGGAGGGAAGGGGAGGGGAGGGGAGGGGAGGGGAGGGGAGGGGAGGGGAGGGGAGGGGAGGGGAGGGGAGGGGAGGGGAGGGGAAGGGGAGGGGAGGGGAGGGGAAGGGGAGGGGAGGGGAGGGGAGGGGAAGGGGAGGGGAGGGGAGGGGAGGGGAGGGGAGGGGAGGGGAGGGGAGGGGAGGGGAGGGGAGGGGAGGGGAGGGGAGGGGAGGGGAGGGGAGGGGAAGGGGAGGGGAAGGGGAGGGGAAGGGGAGGGGAAGGGGAGGGGAGGGGAGGGGAGGGGAGGGGAGGGGAGGGGAGGGAAGGGGAGGGAAGGGAAGGGAAGGGAAGGGAAGGGAAGGGAAGGGAAGGGAAGGGAAGGGAAGGGAAGGGAAGGGAAGGGAAGGGAAGGGAAGGGAAGGGAAGGGAAGGGAAGGACATAAGCAGTGCAGAGGGGCAGGAATACCTCTGTCCCTCCCAGCAATTCAGGCTGGATTCCACCTTGCTCTTCACTATGACTCTTTTCACACAGGACAGTGGTTGCTCGTCCATGATTTAGTAACTCCACAGGACAGCCATGCCTTAGGCCTACCCCATGTGTCATTAAATCCCACCAACTGGAAAATTTTCATCCTGCATGGCCCCAGTATTCTATTATAAATCTTTTTTCTAGCTAACTATAGTGCATGTTTAGTTCTGTTAGATTCAAGTTGAGTGAAAATGCTCAAACTGAAGCTTCCTTGCAAGGATCTGACAAACTTACTCTAAAGAAAATTCACAAAATCATCTAATTTTCCACAAAGTGTGCAGAGGGCATCCAGTACACTTTAGTCTAATAACTCTGGGATGTTTGTGTGTTCTTTGCTTATTATGCACCTAATATTCTCCATATAATAGGTTTTTCACTTTGTGATCTGCAAA
Source organism: Patagioenas fasciata (assembly GCF_037038585.1). NCBI lineage: Eukaryota > Metazoa > Chordata > Aves > Columbiformes > Columbidae > Patagioenas > Patagioenas fasciata. The sequence continues at coordinate 121,756,489 of NC_092520.1, read as the reverse complement.
CAAACTTATTTATGTGTCAAATATTTCAGCCATCCAGGATGGCAATCACTGGAAGACTATGTAGCTTTCTTGTGTTTTGACCCACAGATGTGAATACTCCTTCAAGCTGAGAAGGCAGAGGCAAACCATGTGCCTTTTTGTTTCCTCTAGACTCAGGTGAGCAGATTTGCATTATTGTTACACTCTTAGATATTTTAATTTTCAAACCAATGCACTTGAAAACTTAAGTAACCTTTTTTTCATGGTGGGAAATTGACTTAGATGGCAGGGTGACTTATAATTTAAGTAAAGTTCAAATCGCACTGGCAAGCAAGTCTTTTTAAGTGTAACCATCTGTAACCATCTGTGACAAAAAAAATTTGGCAGTGACTGCAACAAACTGAAGCAAACATAGTACAAAATATAATCACCTTAAGAGGTACTTTTGTGGAGTTTTGGTTTTTTTTGTTTGTTGGTTTGGTTTGGTTTGGTTTTTAATTTGGTTTGGTTTGGTTTTTCGTTTGGTTGGTTTTTTTCTCGGGTGTTTCCAAAGTGTATAAAAGTTGCGATATAGGACTACAGATAATTTATGCAGCTCTTTTATAAGGGACCCTTCATCTTTTTAACATGTCATTTACACAGAATTGCTCCCCAAGTAAATCTTTCCATCACTAATTAGTAAACAGATTCCCTTTCCTGCTGGGACCTGCTCCAGTTCTCAGATATCAAAATAGAGAGACTCCAACTAAATGTACAAGCTGAATCAATCCATTATTCATCAACTAAGTTGTTAACACAGGTTCTTTATGGAACAATTGGTCATTGGCCCTATCAGTCTGTAGCACCCGGGATGATACATAAAATGATATATGAGTCATGTTGTAGATGAGGTACGGGTGCAAGGGCTCTCCTAAAGCATACTTCCAGTTTGTGAAATGCAGCTCATCTGAATACTGAATAAAAATTTTGGAATTTCAAAATGCAGATGTCCGGCATAGAAGGATCCTGGGTTTCCTGGTGTTCAGCCTATATCATATAGTTTGAGGTCTGACACACAGAAAAAGTTATCTGGGTTCATCTTGCTTTACCACTTGTGGCTGTGGCAGATAGACGCTGGTGCCACAGCTTCTGTAAGAGCTTTAAGCAAGTTCTTAGGAAGACTTGTTTCAGGTCCTCTTAAGCTGTTGACACTGATGAATTATTATACAAGTTTTTGCATGTTTTTCCCTGGTTGATGCTCCCTATATGACAAGACTTGATTTTTATTTTGATATGGTCTGTCATTTTTATCAAGTTTAAGCTTACTGCTGTTTAGGTGCATGTTTTCTTGTATGCTTTGTAGCTGTGGAGTCCAAAAGTAGATTTTTCAGAAGTGCTTAACCTTGACCTTATTTCTGTCTTCTCAACTTAATAGTTTTTGGCCAGTGGAGTGCTATTTCCCTACCCGTTGCTTGTAATCTGCTTGTTTGCTGCAGGGTGAAGTGCAGATTGTACCTGTCATACACACAGTTGGATGTCATAAATGATTCACACCTATTTTCAAACAAGTGTACTTTTTATAAAAGTCCTTGTAGTAGGTGTTTTATAAACTCAGCAAGACAACGAGTCCAACAATGTAAATAGGAAAGAACCAAGGGTCTGCTCTGTGTTTTGGATTATGACCTTACCCAGCTTTAAAACAAAACTTTAATCACAGAATCAGCTGCTTCAGCTCAAACTTCTGAAACTAGATGACAAACTTGTGGCTTTCCTCTTTTTTGTCTCAGGCTTGCCCAGTGACTGTCTTATCCTGTCATGAGTAATTCTTGCTCTGTGCCTTTATTTTTATATCCTGCTGAACTTGACTGACGGCTCTTTTAAGGAATTCTCTTGCTTTATGTATCTGTATTAAAATGTATGGGTTCATGATCATTATTTTCTTTCCAGCATTGATAGCATGTCTCCCATTTCTTTTTCTGATTGTCATAACTGCTCATTTGTGATAACTGCTCAATAATAATAAAGTAGCTGTTTCTGCTAGGCAAAGTTTTCCAATTTGAGCTATAAACAATTTGTTTAGTTGCTACAGTTGTTCGGGCAAATTCATCACCTATTCAAGTATTTGTGAGAATTTTGTAAACATTTAAGCTGACATAGTTATCTAAAGGTCCACGGCTGAGCCAAATAGAAAGGAGCAAACGTAACACTTGAAACGTACACTTGGTAGGGGGAGAGATATAAAAGTATGGGTGACATCTTGTAAAATGCTGAGCACAAAGTTAAGAGCAATAAAGAGATAACACAAAAGAGTGCTGGTTTGAAGAGAGTGAATGTTGTATAGTTGCGATATTAATCTAGTGAAATCTTTAGCTTCTGCCCTGAGGAGTTGCTTTGCATTGCTTGAAGTCTCAAGGTGGCTGCCTGTTAAGTAGTGTCAAGAAATGAGTCACTGCAGGTTTCCTGCTTTGAATTGGAAAGCACTCTGGAGCAGAGAGGATGGCAGGAGCCTAAGCATTTCAGTTTCTCCAGCAAAAGAGCAAGTTAACTGCTATCTTCTAAATGACCTCTGAAAGTCACTTGTAATTCTTCAGTATTCAGGCTGGAGAGCCTGAGAGCACGGTGCTGCTGCAATGCCACTGCAGCTTCTACTGCTCTGCAATTAGCATCTCCTGTAACAATAACCATCTAGTGCCACCCTTGCTTCAGATGCTAGCTAGTTAAACACTAGAACAATTTCTGAGGGACCAAAAAAAATTATTCCTTCTGAAAATAAGCTGACTATTCTTTTGTTCTAAACACGTGGTTTAGTGACAATATTCACTTCTTCCATCGTTTTCGGAGTCTCATCTCTTTTTAGTGTATATTATCATTTGCATGTCGCCTCTTTGTTCAATCACTTTTAAATATTAGGCCCATTATCTTGGTTCTCAGTCATATTTAATGGACTTTTCTGTGATTTGTTCTATTTTAAGTACCAATTGCCAGTTCTCTTTGTTAATGTATTGTATTTGCCCTTCGCCATTTTTCCTATGAAATCAGAATCTCTTCAGATCTTATAATGTGCTGCCACATTCTTACATATGTTAGATATTGAGAAAGTGATATTAGAATGAAATGAAGTCTAATCAACTCCATGTATTATGTCTCTCGCCCAAGAGATCGGAGCTCGGTTCTCTTCATGTTTACTTGCTCCTTCTTTTTCCCTGCACCAATGCATGCCACTTCAAAATGTTTTTATTTTGTTGCAGGACGTGGCTGCAAGGCAAAGAAAGATCAATCTGATTGATTCTTGACACTGTTACCTTTAATTAATAAATTGTTTTCATAACTTTTTCAGTAGTGGAAATGTCGTGAAGAGTCATGTTTGTTGTTCATGTCAGAGAAAACATGTCTGCTCTCCATGTCCTTCAGCTCCTCCATGAGACATGTCAGTTCAGAAGAGTTCTTTCTGAACACTATCATTATCACTGTTCAACAACACTAATACAGACGTTTGGTTTCCTTGCTTTTATATCTCTCATTCTTCATTCGCTTAGCCTGTAAGAATCAAAGATGAAAAGGGGTGGTTGATACTATAAATGTGCAATTTATAAGTCTTGTCTATCTATGTTGATGGAAACCACCATCTTCACCCATTCTTTGCTATTTCAGTATTGGCTCCTTATCAGTAACCTTCCTTCCATGCCTGCCTTTCCTGATGGCTTGGGATCCAAGTCTGCACTTCAGACTGTTTGTCAAGAAAATTCCTTTACACAGACAAGTGGCAAGCAAAACACACTATATGCAGGACCAAGATGAGCAAAATTGAATCTACCTTTGAAGGAGTCTGACTACACATTCCCTACCCACTGATTTCAATGTTTTCTTTTTAGCTGTCTTCTCTCTAACATTTGTTTAATTACAGCATGCAAATATTAGGCATATGTTGAAGTTCCAGTTATTATCAGTGTCATTTCTTATTTAGTTTATGCTCCATACAGGTTCTTTTTTATTATTATAATTTTGTTTTGACATTCCAGGTTCTATATGTTTTGTATTACGTTGTTGCCAATGCTCTGTGGGTGTTTGGACTCCAGTAATCCTCTGGACAAATGCTTCATGATTCGCCTATTATATCTGTCACATTGTTGAACACTCTGTTGCTTCAGGTGCAACATTTAGATATGCTGGCTTTTGGACTCAGAGAGCACCGTTTCAGCTCATTGTAAGGCTCTTTCGGGTGGTAGGAAAGATGTATGTTACCTGTACTCCTACAGTTCAGCTGTGTTGCCACATTCCTTTGTGCATTTCTTAGTAAGTATTAAACACTAGTTATTGATTAAGAAGTCTTGTTTCAGCATCTTTCAGCTATTTCTCCCTCGTCAACGTGGTCCCAGTGTGTAGGAAATAGAATCATAGAATTATAGAACAGTTTGACTTGGAAGGGACAGCAGGACAAGTGTCTGTGAGTGCGATGCCTCCTGTAGCTGGAGTAAGAAGGCTTCATCAATAGCCTCCCCCTGATTGGGCAGCCTATAGTAGACACCAACCACCAGGTTTCCATTGTTGCCTTCATCTCTGATTCTTACCCATAAATTTTCTACCTGTTTGTGGCTATTCTTCAGAGACAGCTCTTCACCCTCTCTTGATCTAGCAGGCAACCCTTCCACCCTTCCTTCCTTGTCTGGCCCTTCTGAATAGCCTGTAGCCACTGATCACTGCACTCTAGTAACGGGGTCTGTCCCACCAAGTTCCAGTAATGACCACTACATTGTAGCCTTCTAGCAGCACGGTTGCTTCCAACTTCTCCTGATTGTTACCCATGCTGCATGCATTGGTGTAGAGGCACTTCAGCTGGGCTGCTGGTTGCATCCCCTTCTTAGAGAAACACCCCTTAGTTCCACCCAAGTATTTCACTGGTGTTTTCCTGTTGGCCTCTATTACCTCAGGAGGCCCTGCCCCATCCCCATAAGGCTTCAAGTGTGCTACAGGGAGGCCAACACATCTCAAGGCCACTGGCTGAGGGTCCTCACGAGCACCCCACCCCTCTAGCCTTGGCATCTCATCCCACAGCTTGTCACAGGTGAGCCTGCTATCATCCCCCTTCCCCATCATGTCTAATTTAAACCTCTGTCAATCAGCCCCGCTAGCTCATGTGCAAAGACCCTCTTCCTCCTTGGAGAAAGGCAATCTCCATTGATGCCAGCAAACCCAGTGCTATGTAGGCACTCTCATTATCAAAAAACCCAAAATTGTGGTGGTGACACCAGCCATGGAGCCATGTATTAGTTGACTGCAACTGTCTATTTCTTCTAATGTCACTGACTGCAACTGGAAGGAGAAAGGAGAAAATAATTTGTGTTCCCGTTTCCCTTACCAACCATCCCAAAGCCCTGAAGTCTCTTTTGATTGCCCTGGGCTGATCTGCAGTTGTCTTAAAGGTTTCTACAATAGCCAGAATTTCTAACTCTGGGTCATTCTTTGAACCTATGAAGTATATATATGAGACCAGCATTCATTGAAGTACTGTATTTGACTCACACTTACTGCCATCAGATTAAAGAGTCTGTTTGCTAAAACTGAAGCTACATGGTTATATTTCTTTAAAAGATTTTTTTTTAACCTCCCAGATATTCCTCCAGTTTAAAATGAACTTCACATTGACCAATTTTTTTAGTTTTTGTCATATACCAAAAGAAATGGGACAAAAGGGCTGCCAAAAAAAAATGCTTGTTCACTTTATGGTCCTTGAATAGACAGAGCATCTGTTGCTTCATCAAAACCACTGGCATGGTGAAGAAGGTTGTGCATACAAAACTTGACTTTTGTGCTAGCCAATAGCTGTAGGTAAATGAAGAAATGAACTGGTTTCAAAAAACAGGCTGCTGCTTCTAACAGGGCAAGTTGATTGCCTCCCACTTCTCTAGTATGGTTTACTGAATCTGACACTACCTGATCTGGAGCAGGAGTGCAAATGCTGATCAGATGGCTGTGTCAAAAACAAACAAAAAAAATCTGTTTTGGGGTCTGCATAGATACTCAGTTGCTCCACTTCATTACAGTGACTAATTATACCCCTTCCGATCCTTTCTTCTTGGTTCAGTAGGTGGAGCTGTAACATCTGTTTAAATTTTCCCTTGGCCAAGATGTACAATTCTGGGTACACTGACGAGTATAACTTTGAGTTCCCAGCACTCCATATATTTATTCATTTTATACAAGTTGGCATTTGGCATCATTTTGAAATTGCACATGAAAAGGAACCTCAAGGTCTGTGTTCAATCTGCTAGTTGGGAAAAGCCATTAGTTTCTGTTTCTAATATGCTGTCTTCAGCTCTTGGATGGTTGTTTTCAGAAGAACACAAAACAAGTTTAGGTTCAATTTTAAAATTTTGCCTTTGGAAATAAATAATCTCTAATTAATACATTTTGTTTATTTTGCTGTTTTCCATTTTGAAACAGGCTCTTTGGAGCAATAAAGAATTCATTAAAGCATCTTATTAATTGTTTTCAACTTCAGAATCATATCAAATCCACTGGCAATTGCTAGTTTTCATGTTCACGAGTAGTTTACACTGCATAGTGTCAATGAAAGCTTTTAAATAACAGGACACCATCACATAAATGGACATTTCTGATAATTTTTGCAAAACTGCTCTTAAAAATCCAACGTTAGTGAAGAAGAATAAAACAAAACAAAACAAAAAGCCTGGTAATGAGACTAATTCACTTTTCAAATGTTACAGCATCATTTGAGCATTGTCTTATCATCTCAGATCATTCTGAAGTCTAAGAACCCATTCCCATTTCAATTTTCTGTAAAAGCAATGTGAGTATCCAAATTAATTTTAAAGATCAGAAAATTGCTACTTCTTTTTAGAGGAAGAGCTGTCTAGTACTGATCTCCTGTATGCAAAATTATCTTAATGATATCTTCTTTCATCTCAGTATTTTCCCTTGAGCGGTTTGAGTGCTTTGTGGTTTTCTTTGGTTGCAGCTAAATATTTAAAGCAGATTCTGGAAATAGTGAAGATTTTGGCTTGTCTCCTTTTAGTTCCAAGGGCTGTTTTGATGGGGGTTGGTGACATCTTTTCATGGTGCAAGGTATAAACTGGCAATTACCAACCTTTTTCTTTACAATTTATTTTTCATAGGAGTTTCTAATGACCATGACTTTGCCCTTTTCTGCTGCTTTGCTGCCGCTGTGTTCTCCCATCCCTGGATGCAGAGCCAGGCTGCTGCAGTGAGTGTCTCCAGCCTCAGTCCTTCATCCTCACCTGGTCCCTCGGGCACACTGTGCTTCCCAGAAGCAGAAGGGATTTAAGAGGGCAGGTCAGAGGTATGGCGAAAGGACCCATTTGTAGCATTAGTGTCTCTCTTGACTAGCCTGTGTTGCCACCTCCACAGATAATACACCCAGCAGAGCTCAGCAGCTTCCATCCTTCTCAGCAGTTTACTTTATACATTGATGAGTTTCTTGTCTAAGTTGTTTATCAGCTAGAAATCACTACTATATACAGGATGAGAAAAGAGCCAATGTTTTATAAAATACCTGAATCTTCTTGTTAGGTGTTGTACAAGCATTTCCATGATCTCTAACAATCTGAAATTGTATATTCACTTTCAGCTTGAAATACAGTTGTCCCATTTGGAAAATGTTATTATCAACACTGGTGTTATCCAAGAGACTTTATTTCTCTAATCAATTGAGTTGCCAGGTTGAGTTAGCAAATTTATTTGTATTAATCAAAGAGCAGCCTGTGGCTGCGATGTATTTGTTTATGATATTTGTTAGGTATGCAAGCTGGATAGCTTGGATGCAGACATTACAATTCCTTTGCCATAGTCCCATGCAATTTAAACCTGAATAAGTCTTTCTTTTGAAAACAGTAATGCAAAGATGAGAAGAAACTTGTGTAGTCTATATAGGTTTGGGGTGGCAGATCATTTTTTGAGAAACTTGTTTAAAATTATAGCTAGTGAGTGCTGTGCATTGTAGAGCCAGGTGTTACTGCTTCGTTAGAAGGTAAATTAATCAAAACTGTAGTAATCCATTACACAGCCCTTAATGTATTATGAAACATTTTATGTGCTTGTAACTGTCTTGAGGGGTGTGTAAAATCCACCCTTCAATGAAAAGCTTATAACAATTTGCTGTATTCCTTCATAGCATGTATCCTTTCATCTCACTCATCATTAAAAAAATACTACAGTGAGTGAAGTTAAAAGGCAAAAGTGCAGCTGAAGATTACTATGCAGTATCAACCTGTTTACACTATTTTGCTGTGTTGCGTGCAGGCTCACATTGCTGTTTAGTGCATACTTGTGGTTTACAAAGGCTGGCTAAGCTTATTTGCCAATAAAAATAGTAGTATTTTATTGTGTAACCTTACACTTTGTTCATAAACTTTCTCTATACTTGCAGGCTCTTAAGACTGTTTAAAAAAGGTATCAATAGTGATGAGTGATCATTATCTAGAGATACCTTATTTTAAAGAAGACTTTTGCCTAGCAAGTGCGACTGTAGTGTTTGCTCTTGGGACTGGTAAGCATGAGAGGAGAAGGAAGAGAGTGGTTCAGGGTAAAGTGTAAACAGGAGAATGAAAATTTATTAAATATATTAGTTTGTTAATACATACATTCCCTCTGCATATCTTCAGTTTAAAAAAAAAATAAGCACACTTTCTAATTTGGTCAACTTCTTTCTCCATGGCAATGGACCTGAATTTTTTACAGCAGCAGTGAAAAACTGCTTTAAAGGCGGGAACTTTTTTTTCTGTGAAATGTTTATTTTTTTTCTTTCCTTCTCTCTTTCCCCATCACTTTTCTCAATCCTTTAAAAAAATAGCAAAAAGAAACCTCTCTCCTCCAAATGCAATTTACTAATTGTGAATATGTTATTACTGCAAAATTATAGCAAATAATTGAATTCCAAGTTTCTTAGAAGAGATAATTGTAAAGCAATTATTCTAAAGTGAACCAAATTATATTTTAGTTTTTCCCCAGCCGTCTGGAAGCTATGAAATCCTGTCTCTGGGAGGCAGCCATCTTTTCTTCTCTACATCTTCAAGCCTGCCATCCTATCCCTCTGAACTTCCCGTCTTGCTTTTGTCAGAAAGATTCAGCAGGCAGCATGCTCCCAAGGAATATTCTGGGTTTGTTGAACAAGTATTTTCTGATTGTTGCAGGTTGCATTATTTGCTACTCTTCCTGCATGTCTGGGTTTGCAACCAAACTGCATTTTCTCAGTCAAAGTGGGCTTATTGTGAACCATCTCGTAACAGGAGTGGGTGAACATACTGCTCAGTCCAACAAAACTCTGAATAATTTTTTTTAGGCTGGTGCATATGACTGTGGCTCTGAGGGCAAGCTCTCCTGGGTGATGATGCCCCTGCTTCCCCCAGCCCCTGCACCATCCACAGTGGCTGCAGCCACCTTTGTCCCCAGGGCAACTCACATGGAAAAGGTACCTCCAAGTGGTTTAGCAAGCACTCCTAGCTGCTGTGAATGCCTGCAGGTGGAAAAGCACTCAGCATCTCACAAATACAGAACTAACGATTCTTATATCTAACATGGCCAAGTTGTCATGGCAATTATCAAATGAATGTTCTTATTTCCTGCAAAGATGTGTTTTATAATACTCTAAGCTACACTTTGACTGACTACTTCGTGCAGGCTACCTAGGCAAACAAGCTGTAAAAGAAGCTAAGTGCCAATTAAGGCATTGAGAAGAAGCTCTCTTGCATGAACTTGGCAAGGCACTGTAGCATACATAATATCTCTTATACAAATTCTGAAATGTTGCCTTTCATTTCCAATATGCTACAGCAACACCTGGTTTATAGGACCCAGGATATTCCTGTGGAAAATCAACAATGGCATGCTTTTGGAAAACTACCCAGTTTATTTTTAATGTAATTGTTCCAAATCATGTTAAGAACAAACTGAATGAAAGGTTTTTGAAATTTATCCCACTGGTAGCATGACACGAAAGGGAAGATCAACAGATCAGTTTGATGTTAATTACACATTTACTGTTACCAAGGAGGAAGTATTTAGTAGCTTTGGGATCAAATTCTATCCCTCCTCTAAGATAAGGTTTTAAGCAATTTGGCTGATTATACTTCCCTAAGTTTGCATGTACTGAATTTTTTATATCTTCTTATGTTTGAATCAGTTGTATTGTGTGAGACAACAAATAAATGTGGTTTTTTGCATTTATTTCTTTCCACAGTCTTCTGTCTCTATGCATGCACACGGACTTGAATTCTCTCTGTAGTTTCTCCAGGGTGTGATAACAGCAAGGCTTCTGCCCTCTGGAAAAATATACGACTTCGCTGAATTAATAACAACATGGAAGAGGAGAACAATCGGCAGATGCAGGTAGGTAAATCACTGCTAACCATCGAACCTAAATTACTTTCTAAATTATTATTTTGGTAGTGTTCATCCTTTGTAGTATTTGAAAGGAGACTGCTATTTCTGTGTTACACTGTTTATTTTATTTCTACTTGTCAAAGATATTGGTTTTATTTCTTTGTTTTTTTTCTTCTCACAGGACTGATTTTGTTTTTTATTTTGTGTCTGTGGAAAGTCGATTCCTTCAAGAGGCTGGCACTGGGGCATCCTGCTGTTGCCTTCAGCTCTATCTCCTCTACTGAACAGTGGGAGCAAAGGCTTAACAGTCTTTTAAACTTACTCAGATTCAGTTCCCAGTGTGCAAACATTAAGTAGAAGCACCAAGTCAGCTTTCAAAATAAGGGATACCTTTGCAAGCAGCATGACATCTAGACCATTTTCTCTTTTTAGAAGGATGTAACTTGCTCTCTTTTACCTGATGCAAAATTAAGTTTATTTTCCTCTTCCTTCTACTGGTAAAATTGCTTGCTCAAGCTCTATTACTGTATGCTCAGGAAAATGAAGAATGTGTGTGTCAGGAGCTTGAAGAGAAACAAAGGCAAGATGCAAAATATGAAAAGAATGGTTCTTCATTTTAAGGGTCAGGGAAAAAATGCTGGAGGGCAGTTGTAATGAATAAATGAAAGCAATATCTATAATGCTGGTTCCATTTGCTAGAAATGTTGGAGAAAAATTTCCTCAGTTCCTGAGAGATTAAATCGTAACTATGTAAAAGTATGTGTTTTGGAGCCCCTGCGTGCAGCTGAGCCACACAGGACAGCAGGTGTGCAGCACACAAGGCTGCTGATAGTCCATAAAATGTGTTTTTTTGAGAGGGATATTCTGCTGTTAGATGCCAACTAGTATTTTCCTGCACTGGTTTCTGAGTGCAGCCTGTACTTGCTTCTTTGCAATTTTCTATTTAAAAAAAAAAAAAAGTTTGGATCATAACCCCTGCTCTTAGGAATACTTTTATCCACTTGGTGTATTATTTTAGAAAGTGAGAAGGAAATAGAGAACCTGGATTGGCTTCCTTGGCCAGATAGTCTTCAGACTAGACCTAGCATATCCTTGGGAACACTTCCTGAGGACAGTATCCTGCAATATTTTGTAGGTATCCTGAACTCTTTTATCTCCTCCTCAGCAAAGCTGTGGTTTTGTGTTCTCTGGAAGAACACCTGAAATCTAAAGCTACTTCCCTTATCTGCTAAAAAGTTTACCTATTTTCTGTTTAAGAACAGTGCTTTGACTTTTAATCTTTGTGATTGCAGTTGGAAATTATTTGTGGTCCATATGCACTATATCAGCTGCCAGTATTTGGAAGTCCCTGAATTTCTTTGTTCACAGAGAGGGTAAGTTTGTGATTTTTTTCCTTGGTTTTGCTATTATTTTGTCTTTCATATTTACAGCCATTCAATGTCAGTGTCTTTCCAAACACAGCTTGGTAATGGCCATTAAACTGGAAGTATCTTAAGTATGTAAAAAATAGAAAAGTAACAGCCTGTTCATTTTCACTATTCAGAAAATTGAGAAAGTCAAAGAAGTGCTATCAAATAGTTAGAATAAACGCATAGAAAAGAAGTCAGAGTGGATATTTCATTTATAACAACACTCATGTGGTCAGAATGAGTGAAAAATTACAACCCAAAAAGGAGCCACAATCTTAGTAAGTATTCTTTGGCTTTTTTTAAAACAACATCTGGATAAAAACTTTATATGTGCTTTTACAGGGAACAGTAATTTTGGTTAGTAACAAGACATTTACCAGCATCTGGGATATCTAAAATTTAAGGCCAGAATGAACTCTATTGTGGGAGAGCTGAAAAAGAACTGATTTGGTCTTGCTTTTTTTCCAAATCGTCCTGTCTACAAAGTTGTTACTCTTGATTTTGTTATTTCAAGTTGGAGTCTTTGCCTGGGCAAGCTAAGAGCAAAGGTAATGTCTTTGTTTCTCTTTCAGACTCTGAAGGCTCTTCCTTTCTCTCATCTACAACACATTTTCAGGTTCTTGCCTTACCCACTACTCCAAGGACTTTGGGTCCCAGCTGATTTTCCTCAGCGCTGGAGCTGGTGCAGTAGGTATGGCATGTGAAGGCAACTCACAATAAACAGACTTTTACTGGGAATTAACCTCTAGTGGCAACCACACAGTACAGACTGATTGAGCACTGGAAGTGCACAACAATAAGCAAGTCTTAAGCACTTGGCCCAGCCAAGTGGGATTTCCTCGGTTCTTGTTTTTCACGGCTTTTTTTCTTTCTGAATGTCATTGCTAATCCATTATATATACTTGGTGAATAAGAAGGGGAGCACAAGGAGAGGGCACAGGTCAAAAATGGTACCAGTGGCAATTTTAAGAGATTTTTTGCATGCTGAGCATAAACGGCAACCAGATAACTGACGTACTTGCTGTGCAGCTGTCACTGTATCTGGGAATATGTGTGGGAACAAAGATCAGTAAATGCCCTGACACCTCTTAAGAGGCATATTTTGTGCAGATGGATATTGGTGATTCAAACGCTAAACTGGGATCTAAGCAAGGTCATTGGCTAGTCAGCCAGTTTATTTTTGACCTAAGCAGTGGTTAATTTAAGAAGCAGAAGAACTGTGATAAGCAAGTATAAACCTAAATGGGCAGCTGGCTGCTGAGTGATATTGAAACAGAGTCATCCTGAAGGGCAACCCATTTGTATCCTCACTCAAGAGAAAAGAAAGGCAAAGACCATAATGACAGAAAGGACCTCCCCTTGCCCCCACTATACTTCAGTAGTGGTGAACTCAAACTATTTCTATTCCACTAGCAAGGGGGAAATAAAAAAAATAAAAAAAATAAAAAAAAAAAGGAAAGAGGAAAGGCAAATGCACAAAAAAAGTAAATTTTCTTTAAAATATACCTATATATGCATGCAAATTAGGTAAGACTCTTGGTGTGTCCAAATATAAAGCAATGTTTTAAAAACTGTAATGTGGTTTTTGTAGAATTTCTTCATTCCAGTGTGTATTACAAATACATGCAGCATGAATAAAACCTGAGTTTTTCCATAACAACTCAGGAGTGAAAGTAATAAACAATCTTAGTATGGCTTTCTTATAAATAAAACATGCTACTCTGTTTTGTTTAGGATCTTTAAGTCCTCAGTTCTGTGCTGGTGGCTGAAATAATTAGGTTGTGATTTGAAGGCAGTGACTTTTTTCAATATAAACATGAATTTGTCACTTTGAAAAAGAATTTGTCACTTTGAAAAAGGAACTTTCTTCTATTTCAGAGAATTTTTTTGGGTAGTTGGAGCTTCTTGCATCACCCAGCTCTGCTTCTTGCCAAGACTAGTTTCCTCATCCTACACTACCATCCTAGTGTGCTGCTGTGGAGGCGCTTCTGGCTGCCTCAGAAGACTAGCTGTCTTTTGCACTTGAGCTTAGATTTGCCTGACAGCACTCCCTTTTCTGTCTTGAGCATGAAGGTGCTGTTGCAATACTTAAAAGCAGTTTCAAATAGATCAGGTGTGACAGAACTCCCCTAACTCTCTCCAAAAAGCTTTTTGCCCAATTCCCTTCTGTAATACCACTGAAGTGGTGTTTGACAGATTTGTGTAGCTATAAAAGCTCTCAATTGCTATTATTACACACGTCTCTCAAAATATATTGATAGGCTTAAGTCTCCATATTTCTGATTCCACCCACTAAATGCAGCCCTGGTCTATATTTCTGGCTAACTACCTTTCTCCTCTTGATCAGATTCATGTGCTAGTGTAAGAAACGAAAAGGAAAGGGAAAGGGACAACTGTTATTGCCGTGGCCTCAACACTACCTGGTAGGAAGAATGGAAGGAATAAAACACTTGCAGTGCTCCAGTGTATGAATAGCTACTTGTAAAAGTTGAAGTGGGGTACCAGCTTACTTTTTCACTCAATTTTGAAACAGGGAGTTATCCAAGCATGAGCTGAAGTAAGCAGTTAATCTCCTGTATAAAGGGAGCCATACATTTGATTTCTGATAGTATTTTATGCAACTTTTCTTCTCTTTCTCATTACATTAGCCTTTGTTTTTGCGGTGACATTTAATTTACCAGTGGTTAGACATAAAGGAATCACTTGCTCTCAGCCAGTGAGCTGAGGTGTTTGGGACTACTGTGAAGCCTGCGCTTATGTGCAGCATGTGAGAACCATCCTCTGGTGACTTCTCCACAGCTCTGAACTGCATCTGAGAGACTGGACACCTGGGCCAAGGACTCACTGTGATATCAGGGACAGTAATGAGGAGAGGCAGAGAAGAAGGACTGCTTATCCTTTTAGGTCGCTAATACCTATAGGTGCAGTACCATGGCTTGTTTCCTTGTTGCTTACAGGATTTAGGAAACTGATGATAGTTGCTGACTCACATGAGTGACCTGAAAGGCAATTTGGCTTTGGCAAAGCATAACATTAAGCAAAAGTCCCTACTTCTAAAGATGCACTGAGGCCCACAGTTAACCTACTCAGACATGAGAGGCATCTTTTAAGAGGAGAGTGACTGGATCAGGGCAATGAAGTACCAGTTCCACAGTCACAAGGAGCAAGGGTGGCAATACCAGGGAAAACAGTCACACAGGGGGTGCTGTCCTTAACCTTTCCTGCCTGTCTCAATCCATCATGCCACTCTGCACTTGTGCACTTTTTGTGCTGAACACAAACTAGACAGGACTTGCTGGACCATGACATCTAGAGAACTGGACATTTAGTCCTCAAGTCCGTTCACCAGGGATCAGCACTTTCAACAGCTCTCAGTAAGCTTCAGGGCTAGAGTAAGAAAAAAGTTACACCTGTGTGTGCCATAACCTTTTATTAATTCTTCCTGTACTGTGTCCTCTACATGTTTCATCAAAACAAAATTCTCTCCATTCTTCTGAGATGAATTGCATTGGACACAATGGGAGGATGAGAAATACTTTCCGCAGTTTTTCTCGCCTCTGTATTTTTTGACAGCACAGCCATCACGCACAAGTGTTTTAGCTCCATTTTAGCTAGCTCCACATTGTTTCTCCTTTCATACATTGTGGCTTATTTCCCTGTGCCCTGTCATCTCTTTAAAAAAACATGACAGTCTTTGTATATATTGTTATTTTTCATCACCCCAGGACAACATAATATGACTGCAGTATTTGCACCTTTAGACCGTGATTAGTGGCTTCAGCACGCAGTTCATTTAAGTTCTGCTCATTTACCATTCCTGCAGCATACTACAATGTGAATGGGTTTTCTGTGCACCCTGTTCTCCTGTTCACATGGCTCTAATTTCCCATGTATTCAGCACAAGCAGGGCAACACATTCATTTTGTAAATATTTTTGGTGTGAGGTGGCTTGTATGTTTATGCTTGGATCAGTTGACTCCTGTGGAGATGCTGGCTGGCCATACCAATGGCCAAGAAGAGATAGAGAAGAGTACAAGGACAGAGTATGTCTATACAACAGGTTCCCCAAACCATTTCCCCAACACCTGGTGACTTATAGCTCAGGTTGTTCTTGACCAGAGGCAGTGTGTTTGCATTCAGTGGCCTTTGAGGCAGCTTTCTTTCATGAAATTCAAAGAATCATAGACTGTCTTGAGTTGGAAGGGATCCACAAGGATCACTGAGTCCAACTCCTGTCCCTGCACAGGACAACCCCACAGTTCCTATCATATGTCTGAAGATGTTGTCCAGTCTCTTCTTGAGGCTTGAGGTCATGGCTATGTCCTTGGGGAGCCTGTTCCAGTGCTTCATTACCCTCAGTTTGTCCAACTACATTTGAACTCCTGCACAGCTTCAGCATCCAAGACAATCTGTGGGCATATCCCAGCCTAACTCCTTGCACAAACACCTCCTTTAGTATTTTTGTCTACCTGCTGCCTGTTTCATTTGCGGTACCATAGTTCTTGCAGTTCTTCCACATGACTCTCATGTTTCCATGATTTACCTCCACCAGCACCTCCCTCGCTCCAGAGCCCTTGACTATGTTTGTGGTAAAAGAAATGCAGGAACCTCTGCGTGTTCTCCATATGAATTAAGCAGCAGTTACCTGGCACTGACTGGGATGAGATGGGCTATAAAATTCAGTAGTGCACGGCAATGAGAACTTTAATTCTCAATCTGGAACAGAAAAGAGAGGAAAGACCATTTGGGGCTTTCTCATAACTAGTCTGACTCATATAAACCATAGTTATCATACGTTCCTGATAGCAACATACCAAGAAAAAAAGACTGTTCTTATGGCAATCCCACGCCTCAATAATCTCTGTAACATCCTTTAGGTTAGAGCTTTGTGTAAACATCTATTACTGTCTGCAGCAATTCTGGGAGCTGGAGCTGGATGAACCAGCTTTGACATACAGAAAAGGGGGTTGAAGAAAAGCTCAGTTACTTCAGGGTTCATGGTATCAAAAGTAAGCAATTTTTCAATGAGCTTTCTTTTATAAATACTGAGTCTGTTGAAGCAAAGCTATGACAAAGATACTGTGATGGGAAAATCCAGAATATACAGAAATGCAATCCAAGCCAACAGTTACCAGTATGATATAGGCTTATTTTCACATACTCATGGCACTCTGATTTTGTTACGCTTTTTTATATATAGAAAATAGAAAAATCTTTAAAAAATACAAAAATTAAGAGTTTCATGGAAATACATGTAGGTATGTGAACATCGCTTGTTTTTTTTTTTTTTTAAGGAAGTTCAAATAAATGTGACAAAAGAAGTCTTAAGGAATCTTGGGGGGGGGAATAACAACACAAAGAGGTCTTTCTCTTACTTTTTCAAAATGTGCTTTTTATTTTTGGTTACTCTATATGAATTTCTTTGGATTCTGGTTTCTCTTATTCTGATTTTATATATCTATATACCTCTACTTCTGTGGGAGTTTTGCTCAGAGATTTGTCAAAGGAATGACAAGTCAGATTCCCTGTTTTCCTGTGGCCTTGAGATTCTCAGCAGTTGATTTTTCAAACCTAAATGCCAGTGGGTAGGTTTATGTCTTTGGAGTTATAATCTGTAGAATTTAAGACCTAAAATTAAATATACAAAGCATCTGCATAATTTAAGGACTCCATTATCATTTGCTTTGATATAGACATGCCTATTAAACTGATGAACACTCCTTAAAATTGTATTTTGAATGCTTCAGTAAAGTTTTTTGGAAGTTAAATGCATTTGCACTCAGAAACCTTCCATGGTCTGTCACCATTTTTCATAATAGGCGTTTGGATATATTCAGCTTTGGGGAAAAATGATTTAGTTAACATGCAGTTTGAAAGCTCCAATGACACTGGAGTCATTTTAGGGAGCATATTTTCCAAACAGATGCTAAAGTCTCTCCTTTTCGCTACAGCTGTATTTTGGTAATTTTGGCAGGTGGTAATGGCTTTCATTTTGAAAAGTATTTGAGGACAGCTGCATCTGTTGAACAGGTGAGATGTCAAAAAGCTGTTGATATGTAAATAACACATTTCTGCAGAGTGCTCTACTAACCACGCGTCTCCACTTCCATTTCCACACCAGGTACTTAAAGCATGTCTCCAAACGATAGGTATGCAGGAGTCTGCAAGTTGCCTAGTGGAGTTTAACAATGAAGACGTGCTTCCTGTCCATTTAAGGCTTTTCAGAAGACTTAGCAGAAATGAGGTGATCAATCTCACTGCAATCCTTACATCAGGTAGGTAGTTAATTGTAAAGTGACAGCCCTGATTCTTTTGCAGCCGCTGGAAGAAAGCGCTCAGGGCAGCATAATATCATCCAGGCCTGTGTCCTGGCAGCTGCCTGCTCCAGTTACCTTCCTGCCTACATATGCTTCTTAACACAGATAAAATTTCCTTCCCTGATGTACATTCTTCAACTATAAACTCTGCAAACTAGTCAAACATGTTGCTCTGGACTAGGATAACTGGCTGTGCTTTTTTTAAGCCCAAAGGGAGTAGCTTCATTCTGGAACATGTTTAGTTTTAAGGTGACAAATGGTCTGTGAAACTCTCAAAAGCAACTCATTATAAATGAGGCCAGGCAGCAGAAGTCCCTGTTGTTGCTCAGTGTGGTGAGCCAACATAATTGGAACTATATAAAGTGAAACAGAGTTAGGATTTAGCAAGGTAATACCCACAAAAGTCATAAAAATAAAACACCTTGCTTCAGCTCTTCCCAGTACCTTGAGAATATATTGCCATGCTCTCATTTGCTGCTTTCTACATGTGCTATGTTTTATTTCTTAATGTTCTCTTGCTTCGTTTTTCATCTTTGCTTAAAGAATGTGTCAACATTTTGTAAGGGTTGATTTGTCAGTTTCATTTCTGCCAGTTTTTGGTTGCTTCCAAAGACACACAAGAGATACAGCAGCAGGTTGGAGAACTCTAGTATACCAGGTCTCTTTATTTCCAGAAAAGAAGAACAGAGGCAAAATTTTAAAACTGAGTCTGTAGGTTAGCCATCATTTTAAAATAACTCCCTAAACTCTTTTTACAAGTATTATTTTACGGTCGTGTGCTCCAATTAAAGTTGGCTCACCCTTCCTTGCATACCAGGGCCATGCAAGGCTGCACCTTTCAGGCTTTACAGCTGCGAAAGACCAAGTCTGAAGGTGATGGGCTTACATGGTTGGTTTTGGTTTTGTTTTACTCTTCCTATCAGCAATACACTATGAATAGAGGTCTTGCCAGTTTAATTCAGGTTTAATTTTCAATATTTTTTCTCACAGCTTCCAGCCATCCTATGGTAATGTTTATTTTACAGATGGTCAACTTGATCTTCTGACTTTCTAATAGGAAACTAATCCCATGCCTGAGTTTTTCATAATACAGTTAAAGAAGTACAGCAAAAGTCATTCTGAAGAACCAAGGAGACAGATGTTCCAAGTCAAAAGTTTAATAAGAGGTGTCTTCATGGAAAAGCTCCTGTAATAGCTTTTCTTTTCCCCTCGATGTCTCTGAAATATGGTATCTTCTTGATTAAGTTGTCTGTTTTCATGAAGGAGACTACTGCAATAACAGTAAGAGTGAAGAACATGACATTTAAATTGCCTTTAGAGTTAAAAAGAAAAAAGACACAGATGGTGTATGAAATTTTAAGTTTCTCTATTTCAAATATGTTCCCTTGCTTCAGTGTGGAGTAAAAAATACAAATTATTTCCTTTACCCATTAGATACATATGTCTTCATAAAGTGAAGGTTGCAAAACTGTTACAGCAGAATTGAATATTTCAGTTGCATAAGCAACAGCACTTAATGCTTAACCTAGATTAGTGTCAGACAGGTCTCCAACATAACACAGAAAAACTATTGATAAACATTGAATGAACAGGGCTCACAAAAATTTGCCTGAGATCATCAGAACCTCATGCTGCTCAACTTCAAAGCAGCATGCAAGGTACTAATTTTCATCTTTGGAAAGACGTTGTATTGAATAAATAAATTTAAAGTCATAAAATTTAATATCTGCCTGGCTTCTGCAAGGGACTTCAGTTCAGATGTAAGTGATCAGCTTCTGGAGGAAAACCACTGGAACAGAAAGGCAGCCAGAGCTGAAGCCACTTAGAGCTGCCTGTTCCACAAAAATAGCACAATTCTTTTTTTTCTGTGACTGCTATCTGAAAGTGTTGAAATTCAGTGGGGTTGAAAGGAAAGCCAGCAGTGTGAATATAATATTTTCCTTGCTCACAATGTGGCATTTTGACAGCAGTTTTACTGGTCAGTCATTTCTTAAGTATCTTGAAGACGTTGGACTGATAATTAGAAAAATATTAACTTCTGTCACACGAGAAGTATAATGATTGCTAGTATTTAGAAAGTATTCTACCCACTTTATTAGTGCTTAAGTCATACAACAGGCTCTACAAAAAAATACAAATTAACTCAGATTTGACCAAGAAGGAACCAAAAGAGTGTTAGATGACTGGTGAACTTACGGAGACTGTACCATGATAGAAAAATCATATGGTTGCACCTTTTTGTTTTGTTTTCAAATTTGGAGGGTGAAAGGAGGGGATGATGATTGTTTTGAATAACACACATTGATTACATAAAATTCTGGCATGAAATAGCCACTGTAAGCAGAATTGTATCCACGTATCATTACCCTCAACTTCTTATTGTGGGAAAAAAAAAGAAACACACATTATATGTAAAGCACATAATTATTTTCAGTCCAATTGAAATCCTAACAGTCTAATTCAATAATATTTATACCCCAGATGAAAACGTTACAGGACATAAAAAATAGTACTAAACAGAAAAAGATTCATAACATAGAGTTGTCATACGCATCATTCCTAGTATCTGCTACTTTTCCTGATAATTATGTTCAGCCTTCCAATGCCTCTCGGGGTCCTAGCATCAAAAGCTTCAGAAGGAAGAGGGGATCATTCAGCTCACATCTTTAGCCATGAGGAATATGATGCTGTTGATTCCTCTTTCTTCCTCTTAGAGGCCTCTTGAAGTCATATTTATGTGTTTGCTAACATGCCGTACACCTTGCTTGCTCTTTTTTGATCAGTTCATGGTACAAGCAGATTTCCTACATATGGTGCAATTTCATGCAAGCTGGATGCTTGTTCTTAACTCTCTTTGTACCTCTAAATATGGTTTTGCTCAGGTCCGAGTCTGCATTTCTTCAACTGACCATCAATGAGTTGTTTATAGTGCTGGGGCCTCCAGCGTCAACCTATGCCCCACCTCCTGTCAGCCTATGCCCCATCTCCTACCATCCCATGCCTGCACTTCTCTAACCATGTCCTGTGTCCCCACTTTTCAAGGCCTCTCTAATCACAAGGATGTCCTGAGGCCTTGGCCATACAGTATTTACTGGGCTACAGGGCTACAGTACACCAGCTGTGAAATGATACATGTTGTCTTCCTTAGTAATGTGATTCCAGTTAGGGATATTACTCTTGGAAACATTTTGGAACTACTTCAGCTAGCTTTTCATGTGTCACGTCATTCCTATGGTACCATATTTTCTCTCCTCATAGGATTTATGGTCCCAGATCCTGACTTTTTAATGAGAGTGCTGACAGTAGGATTCAGTCATTCTTACTGTGATGGACAGTCGTCTCTCATACTTCAAGCCATGGCACTTCATCTATTCTGAATGTTAGCCATTCTGGGATCTGGAGGTAGTTCAGGGAATATGAAAAGCAGGTTCCTCTGTGACCCACTACTTCGAGGTTTGCTTTTGGTTTCAATGACAGCCATTTGCCTAAATTTCATAGAATCATAGAATGTCCTGAGTTGGAAGGAACCCACAAGGATCATTGAGTCCAACTCATGTCCCTGCAGATGACAACCCCACAGTTCACACCATGTGTCTGAGGGTGTTGTCCAGTCTCTTCTTGAACACTGTCAGGCTTGGGGCCGTGACACCTCCCTGGGGAGCCTGTTCCAGTGCTCCACCACCCTTCTGGGGGAAGAACCTTTTCCTAATGTCCAACCTAAATCTCCCCTGGCACATCTTCCTGCTATTCCCCTGGGTTTTGTCACTGGTCACCAGAGAGAAGAGATCAGTGCCTGCCCCTCCTTGTGAAGAAGCTGTAGCCCCATGAGGTCTCCCCTCAGTCTCCTCTTCTCCAGGCTGAACAAACCAAGTGACTTCAGCTGCTCCTCATACAGCTTCCTCTCCAAACCCTTCAACAACTTCATGTCCCTCTTCTGGACACTCTCTGGTAGCTTTACATCCCTTCTATCCTGTGTTGCCCAGAACTGCACACAGTGCTCCAGGTGAGGCGTCACCAGTGCAGAGCGGGACAATCACCTCCCTCGCCTGGCTGGCAATGCTGTGCTGGATGCACCCAGGGCACGGATGGCCCTCTTGGCTGCCAGGGCACACTGTTGGCTCATGTACAACTTGCCATCAACCAGAACCCTTAGACCCCTCTCTGCAGAGCTGCTCTCCAGCCTCTCATCTGCCAGTCTGTATGTGCAACCAGGGTTACTGTGTCCCAGCTGCAAAATCTGGCACTTGCCCTTGTTAAACTTCATGCAGCTGGTCATTGCCCAGTTCTCTAATTAGTCCAGATCCCTCTGCAGGGCCCCTCTGCACTCAAGACTGTCAACAGCTACTCCCAATTTTGTGTAACTGGCATACTTAGTCAGTATTCCATCAAGTCCTATGTCCAAGTCACTTAGGAAGACATTGAAAAGTGCTGGCCCTAAGATGGATCCCACCACTACTGACTGGTGGCCGACATAACCCCATTTACTAGAACCCTTTGGGCCTGGCCCATCAGCCCATTGCTCACCCACTGCATTGTGTGTTTATCCAGCTGTATGCTGTACATCTTGTCCAGGAGGATACTGTCAGAGACAGTATCAAAGGCTCTACTGAAATCCAAAGAGATCACACTGTCTGGCTTCCCTTGGTCAGGTAGGTGGGTAACCTGGTCATAGAAAGTAATTAAGTTTGTTAAGCAGGACTTTCCCCTCATGAACCCAGGCTAGCTGGGACCAATGACTGCATTCTCATTCAGATGGTTTTTAATAACTCCCAGAATAATCTTCTCCATGATTTTGCCAGGCACAGAAGTGAGGCTGACAGGCCTGTAGTTGCCGGGCTCATTCCTGTTGCGCTTCTTGAAGACCTGGATAATGATTGCCAGTTTCCAGTCATCTGGGACCTCTCCAGATTCCCAGGAACATTGAAAAATCATGGAGAGAGGTCTCGCTATGACACCGGCCAGCTCTTTTAGTACACTTGGATGAATCCCATCAGGGCCCATTGACTTAGGGATCTAGCTGGAGCAGCAAATCCCACACAAGTTTGGGACTGATTGCAAGTTAATCATTCTCACAGCTGTGGTTCTCTAGCACAAGGCTCTTGGGGTCCCAAAACCCCTCGTCGGTGTTGAAGACTGAGGCGAAGAAAGCATTAAACATCTCTGGTTTGTCTGTATCCCTGTTATAAGGTGACCACGCTCATCAAGTAATGGGCCAGTGTTATTTCTGGCTTGTCTTTTTACATTAACATATTTTTAGAAGCTCTTTTTATTGTCCTCACAGTACTGGCCAGCTTCAACTCTAATTGAGCTTTGGCCACTCAAATTTGCTCCCTAAAGTGGTGAGCAGCATCCTCCCATGATGCTTGACCTTGCTTTACAGACCATGTACTTTTTTCCCCGTATTTCAAGAAGATCCCTGCTCGGCCAAGCTGGCTTTTTGCCTTACCTGCTTGACTTTTGACATTTTGGAATTGCCTGTTCCTGTGCTTTTAGGACATGGTACTTAAAAAGTGACTAATTAGTTAATTAGTTAATACATGAAAATACATTAGTTAATACTTGAAATTAGTACAAGCTCCAATAAATGATTAGGCATGAAAAATGTAGTTAAGCACAGTATCTAGAAGAAATTAAGGAATGTGACACAGGGTTAGACATTAGGTCCCATATTTACCATCACTTGGTAATTGCTTCATTTTGCTCTCTCTGGGTTCCCTACAGGCGTATGCCTTACCTGGAAAGTTCGAACATATTCCTCTAGTGTAAAAAGTATGGAGGGTCTAACGATTCAAACAAAAATCCCTAGGGCTTGGAAGGAAAATAATGTTTCAATTCATCAGTCGAGTCCTTTTGATGCAGTTGTTCCTCAAATACATTCAGTGTTGGTACAGTGATAAATCACACTCAGTAAAAGTACATATAGAAAGCAAACACTGAATGACTTTTTGTTTTTGTGATTTCCTCTGTTATTGTTTAAGTATATTGCTATATAGGTATGCATGCAGTTATAGAGAATAAAATATTTAGCATCTTGTTGCAAGCCACAACTGACAGCTAGTTCCCTAAGAAAAGTTCACTCTCATGATGTAATACAGTGCATGGTTTTGTTCCATCTCTGCAAACATGCACCAAACACTGATGGTATGCTCCTGTTGGACCCAGCCTAATAGTGAACTTAGCTTCTGAGTCATCCCACTCATTCTATCATGTTCATGGCGTCAATGTCCAAGGTGCTGTTCTGGTGAGAGTCAACAGATACGTCGCTGAGAGCCAGGCAACAATGGGATCATGACAAGAAACTTCTGCATGGGAAGAAGTGGAGACATACAACCTGATTTCACACCCATGGAGAGAATTTGGAACCCTTTTCTTTGGGTGAATGAGACAAACCCATGTTGGTAAACTGCATGCCAGGTGCAGTTCTACTCTGAAAAATAACCTTTTAAAAGAAATTTCAAATCATAGAATCATGTAATCACTTTGGTCGGAAAAGACCTAACATCATTGAGTCCAACCATTAACCTAGCACTGCCATGGCCACCTCTAAACCATGTCCCTAAGAAACAAAACCTTGCTTCTGGTTGCTCTACTGAAAAAGATTAAGTGACAAGGAAAAGCTGTTGACCCTGTAATGCTCAACCAGACTCTTCACAGTGCTCTATTCTGGCTTTTACCTGCCTTCAGTGTGATTAACAACTAGCCTCTTTTGCAGATCTAGTAGCAATGCTAGTGTACATGCAGTGCCTTTCCATGAGCTTCCTAGAGCCAACAGCTAAAATTAGAAATGCTTGCTTTTTCATTTGATGTTAACAGGAACAATACAGAGTGCATTCAGAAAAGGATCTATTGTATAAAACAAGCCTTTCTTATAGTTACTCTGGAGAACAACCCCATATGAGAATAGTGCTGTACTTTCAGTCTTTAAAGATAACTTCTTGCCAGGCAATGCAAGATAATGATAGCACATAATATTCCTTTCTTGGTGCTTTTTCTCATGTATTGATTGGTTCTATCCTGTAGGTGTGACAGACCAGGGTGCTTACCCTTGATTCCTCTGAGCACTTTGAAGAAACTATTACATTCGTCAAATGACAAAAAGAATCACCTTAGAGAGTCAATTGAGAGACATCAAAAACAACTGGAAATTCTGCAGTCCCAGGTGAGCTGTTATTTGAAGATTATCCAGCTTTCTTTTGAGTCATCTGTGGTTTGTCTTTGTGAAAAGCTCTGTTGAACTCAGTCTGGATTTGAGAACTAAACACTGGGGTGTTTTATTTGTTTACTGGGCTCCCTTCCTCCCCTGTCTCCTGGGAAGACAGATTAAAAAAAACATGTGGTTAAAAGGATTGTGGGCCATGAGGTACTTGTCCTGTTGCAGTTAGGGGGTTACCATTGTGTAGTTAAAGATTGTATGTTTGAATCCACTTTATAAAAAATATTTTTTAAAAAAATCACTTAAAATGGTCTATTTTTGAAATTGTATATTCTGACTGTAAAAGCACTGAAACAATCACGGTACATTTAAGGTATGAGTATTTTTTTCAAGTTTGTTTCAACTCAGGGTTTTTCAGATAAGCATTAGGATTCTGAAATCAGCTGCTCTAACCTCTTATCCAAATGCAATGTAGAAGCTAATATCACTTGAAATAATTATACATTTTTACTAATCACCAAGTTTGTTGGGAATGAAACAGAGAGTGATAAGTTTGAAAGATGTAATCATTCTTCCTCCTATAACTGGAACACAGAAACCAGTGTTTGCTTTGAAGTAGTAATAAATTTAGCAATTGAAGGTTTTTAGGAATAGGATGTATCAGTATTTTATAGCTAAATTGTTTGCTAAGTGCTCTTAAAGAAGTACCTTCCTTAGTCCAGGGAAACAGTGGGCTTCTAGAAGGAGGGCAAATGCAAGTAAGTCCTTCAGGATCCTGAACCTAAACCCAGCATCTGGTTTCCAAGGAGAAAGAAAGAATTGTTGCATTAGATCAAGGGGCAGGCAGTAAATAAACATCTGCTGTTTGCAGTAATTTGCATCACAAAACTGTATGGTATAGTGCTTCTTCAGATGACAAAGTGCTTGTTTTCAGAAACAAACTTTTAATAGTGTGAACAAGGACACATGCTTGTTTCTGCTGTATTTAAGGAACAGAAAATTACTGTTTGGTTAAGTTATCACTTTGTGGCATGTAATATCTTTTTTTTTTTTCACCCTGATTTCCAATTCTGTCATCTTGAGGAAAAAAGAAATCAAAAGATTTTCCCTAAATATATTTAATCTCTATTGCTGTCCTAACAATTGAAATTTTCCTTATCAACTAGCTTTGCAGTAGTGGCATAGTTCTAAAAATTGCTTAGCATGTTCATTTTTAGACTACCTCATTCCATCTTTCTGTCACATCATGCTCTTTATCAAATTATTCTAGTATTTTCCAATAAGAGCCTTGATAGAGTTATTATTAATGATCAGAGATGAAGACATAGTGCCTCACGCATTGTAATTTCTACCCTTTGCTGTGTAGTCATAAAAGGACAGGAAATCGTTTCATGTTTTCTTTGCCTTTATATCAACACAAGTGCATATTAAGCTGATTTCTGTAATTCTCATAAAATCAGTTCTTATATGCTCTTTGCTCACAGGCTCTGCAGCATTGCAGCCTGTGTACCCTTCTGCCCCAGCCCCAGCAGCTGGAGCCTGCTGTGGTGTTTAGGTCTGTGCCATGCAGCCACCTGGTCTTCAGCTGTATAGGGCTACACCTCCCCAAGGATGGGTCTCTGGTATCCTGGCATGCTCTGGGACACAAGGCCATCTGTTGGCATTTCCTTCTGAAAGTGGAACCTCTTCCACATGAGAGATTTCAGAGTGGTAAGAATTCTCTTTTCAAGAGCCTTATTCCATTGCTGGGACTCCTTTCTGCTTTATCTCTTTGGACATGTGTGATAGTTTGAAAAGACAGATTTTGCACAGGTTTTCTAAAATGTTTGCATTCTTTCCAGCTCTTTGATGGACTGGGAATTAAACAGTGCACCATTCTGCCATGGCTGCCATACCACCTGCAGGTGTTCTGCAGGATATGATTTGCTGTCTCAAAATCATAGAATAGTTTGGGTTAGAAGGGACCTTACTGATCACCTAGTTCCAAACTTCCAGCCACAAGCAGGGACACCTTTCTCTAGACCAGGTTGCTCAAAGCCCCATCCAACGTGGCCCTGAACACTTTCAGGGATGGTGCATCCACAACTTCTCTGGGAAACCAGTTCCAGTGCCTCACCACCCTCATGGTAAGGAATTTCTTTCTTATATCCAATCTAAATTTCCCCTGTTTCAATTTAAAGCCATTTCCCCTTGTCCTATAACTATAAACCTTTGTAAAATGTCCCTCTCCAGCATTATTGTAAGCCCCTTTTAGGTACTGGAAGGCTGCTATATGGTCTCCCATAGTTTCTCTACTCAAACACATTTTCTTTCTCAACTCCATTCCCTCCACTATGTGTCATTTCAGAAGATCAGGCTTTTCTTCTACATCACAGTCTCCTCTCTGTCTTGCTCTTAACTTCATCTTTGGCTGATCCTGATTCTTCAAATTCTTCATTTTTGCCTGTCCTGTTTCACAGCCAATGTGCTTTGTATCTCTGTAGTGACATCTGTTTATCTGCTGCTTCATTGGATTTTCCATTCAAGTCACCCCATTTCAGAGAAATTAGTTTTGTTTGAGGTTTCACCACAGTGCTCTGGGCAATATGTATTTGGTTTCTTAAGGATTTCTGACCACAATTCATGTAAGAAGCAGATGCTTGGACACATATCAAGTCTTGCAAAAGCCATCAGCCAGAAGTATGATCACACAAGGATGGTCAGTAGTTTCATGGATTTTTTGAAATCTCTTTTTAATAGCAAAACTGAAAGTACTTCAACTACAGAAAAACACATCACCCCAATTCTTTTGTGATGTTCTTGCAAGGTTGATAATACTCCTCTTTTTTCCATTCAATTAATCTAGTATTTTTGATCTATTTTCCTTTCTTCCCTAGAGATTTACAAACAAGTTTCTTAACATAAAATATCCAATTTTCTTTTCATATTTCTTTCTTTTCTAGAACAATTGTCTTTTCAAGTAAGGTATCATTGCTGTAACTAGAATCAATATTTTCAAAATTTTCACTCTAGCTACAGAATCTTTTGAGGATTTTCAGGTGAAGAGGAGATAAGCTCTTTTTGGATGCTGCTTGAACTTAAGTCACCTATCAAAGAATAATAAATGAATTCCTAAAAAGTAGTGATAGCACAATGCAAAAAAGGGATGCATAATACATATTGTTCAAAATGTAGTACAAACCTTTATTCTTTTTTAATACAAAGGAAAATAAAGGAAGAAAGAATAGTCATCATTACACATAATTTAGGAGATGCTAACAGTTTTTCCAGGAAGGAAGTATAGATGCTTTTATATTTTTTACAATATGTATTAGTCTTCATGCATAAACATACTTCTGTAATTTATAGAAAATGTACAAATATTTCATTTAAAAAATTACAGCCAAAAGTAGCTGAAAGCTGTTGCAAAAGTATTACATATGGCATACATATTCCCTATTCCTGTTCTCCCTCAGCATTTTCTTATAGCACTTCTGGGAAAAGAATAGCTGGTGAGATGGGCCCTTGGGATGAACCAAGTCACCAACTTATCTGTAGTATTTTGGCCTCACATTTATGAAATTGATACATCCATTTATTCCATCAACATGGTCCAAACATAATTCTATGCTGAGTGACCACTCTTACAAAGCCTGCATTCCTTGTGCAAAGAATACTGTAATTTCTACACATAACATGTCTTCTGTTGAAAACACATACAGAATAGCTCTTAAAGAATCACAAGGTGGGCTATAATTTAGATGTTGAACTAGCGTTATCTATGATAATTTATTACAAAAACCACTCATGTTAAAACATATTACTACTCCCATTTTATTTTTTTTTTTTTAATAAATCTGCATTCTGTTCATCTTGCAGCCTTCTGGAGAGTCTCAAGACATCTGAGAAGCAAAAAATGAAGGGTCATTTCATATTCTCATTTCTTGAGTGTCCTAAAACCAGAAAATACAGAGTTATGTGTTCAGTACCACCCATTAATGCTATCCTCAATTATCAATGAATGGTAGAAATTTTACGTGTGCAATCTGTACGGTTGCTTTGCATGAGGGTGGAGGGAGCTGACATGGTGTCATCCAAACATGCTCAGGATGCATCATCTCAGAAAGAGCAGGTGTCCATAGATGAAGTGACCTTTTTTCTCCACAGGCTTGCAAGCGTAGTTAGAAGTCATTTTGAAAGGGGTTTTAGAGCTTATTTCTGCAGTTGTTTCTTTGTGCTGCTACATCAGGGGCATGCTGAATCTGAGCATTAACTTAAAATGTCAGTTGCTAACCTTTTGAACAGTCATTAAACAAGCCTTTACCCTTTAATGGCAGGCATATATAATTAGGTGCCTAAATTTCATCCACCTTTTTCCCAAAGGCCTTATTCATTAGGATCACAAACAATTCTTCATTCTGGAGGGAGCAAAGCCCCAGGTACAAATCTATTTAATTGTTCGGTTCCGTGCTTTCTGACAAACACCTATAAAACAGCACAAGAATGAAAATAGTCCAACCACACAGTCAGCTTTTGGCTTTAATTCATGCAAAATAGAAGTTTGCCCCCAGAAAGTCACAGTTCATTAAATGGAGACAGTCTACTCGATTGGAAACCCATTTAGCATTAGCAGGGAACTACAAAAGGTTAAACTTTACACTTATTCATGAGTTACACTGCAAAATCAAACACACACAATTCTTAAATGGACTAACCAAAGCAGGAGAAGTGCTGGTTACAGTATATCTGGCATTTTCCTTTCTCTAAGGAACAACTGAATGATCACAACAAAGTGTACTAAAGCTACTTTTCTATGAGGGACCAGTTCTGCCATTTCTGTGCCTAGATGACTGTAGGAAAATGAAACAAAACAAACGAAAAGAAAGGCCACATGCAAAAACCTGTCTGTGTTTCAGGACAGAGACTTGATCCCCAAAGAAAACTAGATCACCGTGCTGCACAAATAAACCATTTGCTTTTCAGGCCACTGGGAACATCCCAGCGCTCCTGAGGTACAGTATTGCAATCCCTCATTTCCCTCCTTATGTTAACTCTGCATTTGCACAGTGTTCATTTTGTAACCAAGCAATTTCAAATGTGCTTTCAGAAACATTAGAGATTGTGCAAATACTATTAAAAGTGATTTACCAGACCCAATTTGAAGAGAAAAAATATTTATCCTTTCTTTGTAAGCCCTATTACCTTTGTATGATGACAAACACACAAGTCCAGTCGGATGAGAATCACACAAGTGCCCACACAGCAGCCTGGGCTGCCTCCTGTTCTGCCATTTTTTTCAATTTTGGTTTTACCTGGTTGCCTGTGGGCTCTCCAGTGACTAGCTGCTGCACCAGCATGGCAGCAACCAGTTTCTTCATTAAAGCCCTGCAGGCTACATACTAAGAGATTAAGCAAGACAAACTTCAAAAAGAGGTTTGTTATAGAGCAGAAGCTGATGTGAGCGACCACTATGTACCGAGTCTTGCTTGCTTTAGGGACGTTATGGAATAAATTTTTTGAGGCAGGAATTATTCTTGATATTTTTAAGATTCCTTGCTGAACAATACCTGGCCTTAAAATGCTGTTGGAGTGTATATAGTAAATGATTTTATGTTTTCCTTTCCAACTGGTAAATAATAACATGAGAACCTTATTTCAGGCTTGAAGCAGTTTTGAAATGGGTAACGAATCAAAGACTTTTCCCCAGGGGATTTGCATTTGTGCTCACGGGCCACAGCATCACAAAACACAAGTTTTTCCTTTGTCATTTGACAGCAAGAGGCACATGGAAAAGGTGACATGGTAAAAAAAAAAATCTGTTCTGTTAAATACCACACAGGAAAGGCTCAGACAATGAGACTAAGCAAAGAACAGCCTAAGGTGCAAGGTATCTACAGAAACTGGCATTTGATTGTACAGGAAAAAATAGTACTTTTAATGTTATGCTGGTTTGGTTAGGTTTTAATATAAAAATAATAGCATTCTTAACATTAAAACAGGTACAAACTTCCCTGGACTGATGTCCAAATTTGACAGCAATTAGTATGTACTCCTCCTGCTGTTGTTACATGCCTATTTTCATGTAGCAATCCATTTGTTTGACTCACATATACTACACACCAAAATCCAAATGTATGGTTAGCCCTCGCTGGTTAATTTATCACTCTCATGATCTGGGAAATGTTTAATATTTTTCCTTTAAGCATACAGAAGGTGGTGTGTCTATTAAAAAGTTGCTCTCCGCATGTCTTTTTTTAGAATTGCAAATATGCTGATTAAATTTTACTGTATTGCATTTCTCAGTGAGAAGTTTCCTACTAATTATAGATACTGACTACAAATTTTAACATCTTCTTTTTGAAAACAGTGTTGCAGTTCAGAGCAAGATGATGACTTTTTTTTACTGCCCTTGACATGGGCTGCGTGAAATACCAGATTCAGGAGCACGTGTTTGGTATACACATTATAGGTAGCTAGCTCTTTGGAAAAATATTTTTATATGCTGAACCACAAATATTTCCACTCATCTTTTAGCTCATGAATGATGATGAAGTTCATCTTCTGTGTCGGTAATTTTATTACAGTGACCGAATCAACTGAGGATTAATGCTTCTTGGATTTGGCAATAGCCTCTTAGACTGTGATATTGCAGGTCATGCCTTTGACAAGAAGACTAATTACTAATTGCATTGCTCCTGCAAAGGTTTGTTTATGTTTTTTCATTAGAATAGCTCCTATGCCATTTTTCAGACAGTTAGGTCAGAGTAGTTTGCTACAATTTTTTATACAAAGAAAAAAAACCTAACTTTTTTTAATTAGGTTGTTCTCACATTCCCTCAAGCATCAAAAAGACAGAACCATTTTTATTTCAGATGGTTGAAAACTCTACCCCCTCATACATCTTCAAAGATTAAACTGGGGGGGGGGTGTGAAAGTGAACTAAATAAATTACTTTGCTTTAGATAGAGACCAGGCCTCTAGCACTATAGATTTCATTCCCTAAAGAAAAGGATCAGAATGTAAGGTATATGCAATTGGGAAAACAACATTGTGATGTTATAGCTCCTATAATTCAACTTACCCAACATTTCTGTGTCGTGCTAGAAGAAATAGAACATCACAGAGCAGTAAATAAAGCTGTATGTTAATACAAGTCTAAATTATAAGGCACGGCATGAGTAATGCTTGTAGTTAAACTGGTTGAGATAAATACTTATTGGTGCTGTCAGTCTTCATGCTTCAGGATGTACATCGATCACTCAAAAAAGTCAGGAAAAACATAATCCTCTCGCAGTCCATTCTTTTTCCTTTCACTGCAAGTTTCTTGAGTAGCAGTATGTTGATTGTTTGCATATTGGTTTATTTGCTTCTCCCTGTTGTTCATTTCTGCTGAAATATTGGTTTGACCTGATAAAATAATTCCTGGACATATCTGCAGCAAGCAGTAGTGAGGAATCATATGGCCACATGTGAAATGATTAGCATTTTATTTGTTTTCCAATTTCCTGAAAAAGAGGTGTGTCAGATCTCAGCCTCTGGAAGATTACCCTGTCATTAAGTTAAGTGCTATCAGCAAGTATTATCAGCCAATAAGCTGTTAACTGAAAAACTTTTTTCTATGACAGTAAATAAGAGGAATGTAAAAGCAGTTTCACCCACATTTTTCTATGAAAACTGCAAGTAGGATGTTGCACAAGAAAATGGTGCTTTGAAGATAGAAGCCACTTTCTTGAAAATTTGGCCCTAAAATCAGAACTGTGAACCAGGATGTTTTAACATGGAGCTATGTTCCCCAGAAATGTAACTTAATAGTGTCTACCTTAGGTTCATGTAACTGACTCTATGATAGCAGTGGTTTGTGGGGCAATTTAATTATATCTTTCCAGACAGATGAATCTTTGTGCTGCTACTCAGGTGTGAGGCAGCTCTGTCTCCATGGTCCTGCTCAGCTACAAGCACTGGTGCAGTACACAGTCCAGAAGGTCCATGCAGCGTTTCTTCCATGCACCCACAGAGGTGTAAGTCACATCCGGAACATCCCATTACAAACTCAAGACCTTTTAAAAGAGAAACATTCTGCAATGTGACACAAAAGGAGACATCCCAGGGAATTATTTCAGACTGTGAAGGTGTGCAACATACATGTTGTTAAGCTAAAAATACCTCTAGCCTAGCCGTGCCTGACATAATTTACAGGTACCTCTTCCCAATATAAAGGAAAACACCTGTTTTGTGAAACATAGATGTTGTTACAATTGATGTGAAAGACAGTGACACAGAAATTATCTGTGTGAGAGGTTTCTTTAAAGCACCAGAGCTGTTGTGTGAGCATAAATCATACCAAAATTGAACACAGAGGTGACTACAGACCTCCTGCTGCTTACAAAATATTTTTAAAACTGGTGTCTTACAATATTGTACTATCATTGAAGATTGAGAGCAGTTGTATATAAATATTAATTTACCAGGTTTCTTGTAAACCATGATAAAAGACTGTGCTGTGGCAGGAAAAGTAGCATGGATGAGCTCCAGCATGGATGGGCTTTCAGCATCTTAAAGCCAGTAATACTCTTAAGATGGTGACTGAGCACTCTAATTCTCTGGCTTGGGACATAATTTGCCTTAATTACTTGTGGATCATCTGTGTTAAAGTGCTGACTTGTTCTTGCAAACATAATGTTGGTGATGCAGTGAAAGTTAACCTACAAACCTGCTAGTTAAGTTCAATTAGTACTTCATTGCAATTAATTACACAAACATGATCAACCTAGAATAGTATCAAACCCGCAAAATAGTAGGTTTATCTTTTCCTCTCTCCCTTTCTCTCCCTCTCTGAAAGAAAAAAAAAAAATAAAAGAAATAAAACTCACTGATATAATCTTTAGGAAGTGAAGACATCTATTATGTATTAAATTTCAGAAATGGAAATCTGACAGCCAGAGGTCAATTTGCAAAATATAAAGAAATCCAGGAAAAGTGATTTTTTTTTAAATAGTATGAATTGAACACCCAGAATCAAGAGTGTAAGCATAAGATAAATCAGGCAAAGCTAAAAAGTATTAGTAGATTATTTCCATTAATTTGTTGTAGCACATCACTGCAGCACAGAATGGGACTGTTAGGGTACAAAGAGTACTAAAAAAAAATCCTAATTTCATTTTTAATTGAATTTAAATTAAATCTGCACCAATTTATGACACCTTTGGTGGAGAAAGAAAGGGACTTTCAAATTAAGGAGCAGTTTTTATAATAGCAGTATGAATGGATAACAGCCTTGCATTAGGAATTAGCAGTCAATTTAAGAACAGAGTGCTGGTGAGCTGATTGAAAGCAAAATAGTTTCCTTCCATTAAACGAAACATCAGTAAAGTTTTGAGTGCCTATAGTACACAACTGTTTCTCATAAGAGATATGAAGTCTGGCATTGAGCAAGGCAATAAGCTGTGTGTCATTTATTATCAAACCTTGGAACTCATCCATTTTGGGGTGATATTGCAGGAAGCTGTTTAGGTTGCCATCCTTTTGGTCAAAATGAACCACAGTTGTGTTGCTTTCACTTACATGGAATTCCATGATTTTCCTTCAAATAAATAACTGTCTATGTGCAAATAAAATCATTCTTAAGAGGAAGCATGCGTGATAGAAATGGAATCTAAGTTAGTATCATCTGCTCCGAGTTTTCAGGTCTTACCAAGTCATGTTACAGATGTTCCTCTCTGTAACAGAGAGTCTGTGCTGCTGATGTACAAACAGAAGTTGGGTCCATACACAGTACATAATGCTGCCAAGCCATAGACATCTTGTGAGCACTCTTTTTTGCGTTACACTGAAATTTTTACTTTGCTGACCAAGAATTCACCATGATACAAGTTCTACCCACTCTGCATCGTTTGATCCTAATCTGTCTTTAATTACTGCTTAGATACTATCCTTGTTGTCCTATAAATGATGAATAGCTAAATCCCTACAAAGGGCCCCGCCTGAAACATTACATTTTCAAGATTACTGCATAATTTTCTCCAGGTATGCCACCCACTACAATGCTTATCTTCTCTGATTCTTTATGAGTTTCTTTTAGCCCTTATGTCACCATCTCAATTTGTTTAAAACATGTATATTAATACATATGTCTTACGCTATGACTTGCCTAAGCAATGACTACATGATCACAGCTGACAATCTAGTCTCAGATTGTTGGTACATAATTAGGTCAGCTAATCACTACCTCATGCACCTTTAATTGTTTCTCAATTATGCTGTTTTGTGCTAGAAAATTAACATAAGATTTAATTGTCTTGTGTTCCCTTAGCAACTTCTGTTACCCTAAAGCTGATAGTTTTCAACCTGCTTTTGTTAACTTTAACCCCACTTTCTTTGCTTAGCTGTTTGCACACAGTCTTTCTCCCATTTTTATGTTTCAAGCCGCAGAAATTCTGGTATTTTAATGGAATAAAATAAGGTAATAATTTCCACTACTACTAGGCTCCGGATTTTTGTGGAAAGTGGCCTGAGTTGTCTTAAGTTGCTAGATATCTGGCAATTTTACATGAACTGAAGATCAGCCATTTAATCTGTCAGATGGAATAACGTAGGATAGTTTTGATGGACGGTTTGCAGAACACATTATCCCTGTTTCAGGGCTAGCTGAAATGTCTGATAATCATATGTTATACCATGCTTTACCTCATTTTTATGTGTTTGGATAGGTTGTACATATTTTTTTAACACTTCACATCATGCCTGAATGGTGACAATAATAGTTCCAGTATTGCTTTCTATTTGTAGGAATGTGATGATAAGAACTGATGTAAGTGACACCTACCTTGATCCTTTCTCTCCTTGGAAAGCATAATGTTTCTTTTCCTCATCTCTTCAATCATCTGTTGGGCCTTCTTGTCATTAGCTATGTCAACACACTTCAGAGAAATGACGTAGCTAAGGTTTGGCTAAACTGACTCGAGAACTTACTGTGGTCACAAGAGATGAACAAGAGCACTTAATGCTCTTCCTCCTGCTGTCCTGTCTGATTCTTTAACAGCACCCTGCACTTCAGGAGCTCTTTGTTTTCTTCTCTCAAATCTTCTTTAATTCTGGGGGAGTTTTGGGTGGTTTGGGTTTTTTTGTTTTTTGGCTGTTTGTTATTATTGTTTTGAGTTTCCTTGTTTTGTTTTTCTTTTGAGCTAGAAGCTTGCCTGTCTCCTTTTGTGAGCTAGTAATTTTTGACTTTCCGTGACTTCTATAGTGGACATCTAGACCTGTGATTAACTTTTGTGGCTGGTCTGATTTGACCATAGGTGATAATCACCTTGCTTTTACCACAAAGAAAGTTACAGTACTGTGCATGGACACTTCATAAAACCATCTTTCCAGGGCACTTGTACTGATAAGTTACAGTACACATAGATGGAAGATAATCAATGCCATTTACTCTGTGAAAAATCCTCTATTATTCTCAGATGGTAACTCCTATCACCTCTATAATAAAGGCCTGCTACCAGCTATGTTATACACCCCTGTCCTTCCCAAATCTGTAAGAGTTCTCAAAGTATACTCTAAGATACAGCTTGTTATAATAAACCTAATATCAAAGAGCAAGTGTGAAATTACCCACTCAGTTTTCTGTAGGCAATAAAACAGGGCTCCTGAAGCAGTTATGCACTATATATAAAAGACAGAAAATTGTAGGCTAGCATGAATCTGGTCAAAAAGGATTTAGTTTCTGCCTCCAACAGGCAGCCTGCACCCAGCTGAGTGCTTTCCCTGCAAAATCAGTCTAGTTTCTGCCTGGTTTTGATACCAAGCTGGGAGGAGTGGCTGACACGCCAGAAGGCTGTGCTGCCATCCAGCAAGACCTGGACAGGCTGGAGAGCTGGGCGGGGAAAAATTTAATGAAATATAACAAGGGCAAGTGTAGAGTCTTGCATCTGGGTAGGAACAACCCCAGGTTCCAGTATAAATTGGAGAATGACCTATTAGAGTGCAGCACAGGAGAAAGGGACCTGGGGGTCCTGGTGGACAGCAGGATGACCATGAGCCAGCATTGTGTCCTTGTGGCCAGGAAGGCCAATGGCATCCTGGGGTGAATTAGAACGGGGGTGGTTAGTAGGTCCAGAGAGGTTCTCCTTCCCCTCTACTCTGCCCTGGTGAGACGACATCTGGAATATTGTGTCCAGTTCTGGGCCCCTCGGTTCAAGAAGGACAGGGAACTGCTGAAGAGAGTCTAGCACAGAGCCACGAAGACGATTAAGGGAGTGGAGCATCTCCCTTATGAGGAAAGGCTGAAGGAGCTGGGTCTCTTTAGAGGAGACTGAGGAGTGACCTCATTCATGTTTATAAATATGTAAAGAGTGAGTGTCATGAGGATGGAGCCAGGCTCCTCTCGGTGACAACCAATTATAAGACAAGGGGTAATGGGTACAAACTGGAACACAGGAGGTTCCACTTAAATATGAGAAGAAACTTGACAGTGAGGATGACAGAGCACTGGAACAGGCTCCCCAGGAAGGTTGTGGAGTTTCCTTCTCTAGTGACATTCAAAACCCGCCTTGACACATTCCCGTGTAGCATCATCTAAGTGTCCCTGCTCCAGCAGGGGGATTGGACTAGACGATCTCTTGAGGTCCCTTCTAATCCCTAACATTCTGTGATTCTGTGATTCTTGCTTTTGGACTTTGCATGTAGGAGGGCAGAATCTGCATATCTGCTTATGACTTTGTTTAATACCTGTCAGGATGTAGACCTATTTAAGATAATTAAGTCAGTCAAAGAGCTTGCAAAAAACTTAATCCTTCTCACCAACACTAGTAAGATGCTTTGTGTGTGCACACATATTTCTTTATTCTATATTATGGCCAGCAACTGAGTACCCACCAGCCACTCACTCACACTCCCACCTATCTCCATCCCCCAGGAGACGGGGGAGAGAAAGGAAAGAGCAAAAGTAAAAAAACCCTGTTGTTCAAGATGAAGACAGTTCCATGATCTGTTTCATGATAATAATGAGCTGGAGTCTGAAAAAGTATGGGATTGAAATAAGAAATAACTATCAAGGAAACATTTATAGCTCTGCTCTGCCATTTTGAACCCGTTAACACCTGTGGACTTATTTCTGATGAAAATAAAAGCAAAGGTAAAGTAGGATGTAATTGCATCTGATGAAACAGTAGCATCTGACTCTTGTTAGCTATATCAACATAGAAAACTTGACTTCATTTTAAGTGACATTTTACAAACTTTGCTTCAAGATGAAACTGAAGACTTCAGCATGAGGAAAGCTAAGAATAGGCCTGATTGATGACAGGGGAAAAAATGCTGCTCTGAGCTTTAATGTGCATTCATGAGATTTTATTTCTTTTGAGTGTTTCTTAACAAAGCTATTTATATAACAGGATTAAAACCTTATTTTGCTAGTATGTTGTGGAACTGTGACTAACGAATCTGAATGCCATATGTCTGTTACAGATTATTTACCTTAAAGAAAAGTCACCCTGAAGAGCCTTTTGTTCTGCTTGTACTGAATAAAGAGCATTAAGATTCTTCTATGTAAGCCATTTTAGAGAAACTGTTGTTAATATTTTTAAAATAATAAGCATGTACATACTTACTAAAGGTAGACATGTTTAAAAGTTCCTTAAAGTTACCATTTTCAAATAATTCATCTGATGTGCTTTGCCAAGTCTGTAGGCTTATTTGAGAGCAGTGAAAATGTTATGATGTGCAAACACGTATTTGATGGGGGAAAAAAGGGAAGTAGCTTGGTGCTTCTAAACCAGACAGGCAAGAAAGGTATCCATGCTACTTGGAATAGCTGCAGCCAGTCATACAAAACAGATTGCAACACGTAAC
The DNA here is from genome assembly GCF_037038585.1 of Patagioenas fasciata. Lineage (NCBI taxonomy): Eukaryota > Metazoa > Chordata > Aves > Columbiformes > Columbidae > Patagioenas > Patagioenas fasciata. Next base: position 121,717,472 of record NC_092520.1, on the reverse strand, counting down.
ATAGACCATGCTATATAAAAGAGTGAGTTAAAAACTGGGGCTAATGATCCCCTCAGGTTTCAGTGATGAGATCTTCCTTGGAGAATTATGACGGCTGTCTCGTATTTATCCTTTATTTTTGGTGACTACATAACCATAAAATCTACTTCATTGACCTTGTACACCAAACTGAGTGCTAAAAATGTCCTGATTCGCAAAAACATTTCAGACTGGAGGCTTTTTTCAGTCAACAGGTACACTGGTAAATTGGGATCATCTTCAGTATAATATGTAATTTTCAAAGTCTCAATAATAGAGCATTAGTATTATCTGAGGATTACATGGCCAGGAGTATTCTCTTGAGTCATAGCTGCCCACCTCCTCATCCCAGAGTCAACTATGTGATATAACTCTGTTCATAAATCAACTAAGATCCACGTTTTAGTGCAGCAGATGATCAGCAGCCTCTCCTTTTACCAAAAGTAACAGAAACTGTTCTCTTTGCTAGCAACCTTCTCCTAGATTTGAGTGTGATCTTGAGTCTTCTGTATGAAATTTTGCCCTGCATACCCATTGAAATGATTTTTTACTCTTTTAAAGATTTAAACCATAATTCAAGTCAATTTTGAGAAACTAATAATAACTTTACACGTGACATTTTTCTGTAAATAAATGCCTCTTGATGTAAATTGTATCTATAGAATTCTTGTTTATTCTTGTTCTTCACTTCCTGCTACTTCATTTGATAAATATATGGTAAATACAATGAATATGACATTTTTGTTGAAAACACAGCCTCAATAATTTTCAGAAAGAAGACTTTAAAAACAGTAATAAAATACTTATTCCCTAAACTGCCAAAAAACAGACAGAGTTCTTCTAAGACCCTGCTGTTCACCCACTATATTAAAGTCAAGGACTTGTCCAAGCTTTCAGATCCCTTAATCACACTAGCTTATCTTCAATTGTACGTTTTTAGCATATAGTTATACCAATATAATTACTACTTTATGCAGCTGTGAGAAAACATATGTTCTACTGTAGCTGCTGAACTTCAGTGTGCCAAACACAACACGTAGTCTTGCAAGGCTTGGAGCAACATCTGCTCTCATGAATTTGCTATAATAAGACTCCCTAGGCTGGGGTTGTTGGATGCCTGACCCTAGTCTTGTCAGGATGGTTAAATGCAATATAGCATTCAGCCAACTGTCTTGGCCTTGTTGGATGAGTGAGTTTAAAGACATGTAGAGTGTTGCCTCACAAAGGTAAGATAAATGGAAAAGGCACTTCAGTACACTAATGCAGGTATTAAAATAAGACTATATCAGAATAAGGTAGTATCTGGACAAATATTTTTTCTGCAGTATCTCAGTCATTTATCTTTACATGGTATGTTGCACTGCGACTGTGTGCAGTATCAGTTTCTGCACTTTACAGTATTTATCAAAACTGGGAACTGTTGCTTTGAATTTGCTCATGTGCTTCTCTCAAAATTCAGTGAAAGGAAGACCACTGAATAAAGCCTTACTTTAAGCAGATATCTCAAAGTAATTTATTTTTTGCAGAGAGGGCAACAGTCAGAAAATTGGCTTGTCAGTACTAAAGTGCTGTGTAAAATACTGTAAAATTTTATTGTAAAATATCCAACGTTTTTAAAAATCCAAAATAAATAACACTAGGTGTTTCTTAAAAGATTTAGTCTGTTTCCCATCTTCCTTATTTCTTTGCAGAAGCACCCATCCAGCTGTCACTTGTTCGATTTTGCACATTTAAGCTAATTAAGTTCTAAGGTTTCACTCCACCAGCCACTTCTTATTTGCTCTTTAGTTAAAATTTACAACTCTAATTCTGTTGTCTTCCTAATACAAAAGTACCTGTCCCCTGTTGGATGAAAATACAGGTTGAAGCATGCTTTCTGTTCATCTCTGTCTCATATTATTGAACTCCAGTTGGCAAAACAGTTGATTTAATCAATATTTTCCTGGTTTATCCTGTGCATATCGCACTATACCCTACACAGACAGGCTGTCCAGGAGACCATGCTTTTCTAAGCAACATATACTCCTGTTCCCAAAGCAAAAGCAGATTTTTCATATCTGAGCTGCTTTCACTCCCTTTCTTCCAAACCCTTCCAGCCCTTTCTCTTCCTGAGAAGCATAAGTACTGCTATAATTTGGAAGGGCTCAGACTTACCTGACCCTATTTGCAATCATTTCTGCCAACCCTTTCCTTTCACTTTGCTCTTACAACTCTAAATGCACTTTTTCTGCTTCCTGGCTGAAGAAGCTGAGGCAGCCACCCCTTACTCCCTGCTTTCATGACCAAGTGGACTTTCAGACTGTGCTGCAGGGCTGGAGAAAACTGGAGTTCAACAGTCCAGAGCCCTGGGACCAGCACCCTCTGCCCAGTGGAGGTTTCACTTGCTTCCACAACCTTGACTCAAAAATAAGAACAGCATGGTCTGCCTGATTTCAGGTTTTAGTTTGACACTGTGGCAGCTTTAATGTTTTAACTGTGAAGAAGGTGATATGAAGGGTACCTCTCACTTTCTTCAAGTTTATTCTGTTTTCTGCTTATTTAGTGTACTGAAGAAGTGTGCACCATTAGACAAGAAGCTGATGCAGCGAAAGCATTCATGGGATATTCCCTGTGCATGTGGAGGAGGACACTGGAAATGCCAACCTCTCATTTAAAGAAAGTTTTTCTATGACACATACCTGAGCAATCCTGCTGTGCTCACCTTGCACACAGGCAGGTTTGAATCCAATTTCAGTCCGTGCTTCAGAGCCTTATGCAGAAATATAAACAAAGTTTGAGCACTACACAAAACACCCAGAACATAATAAACATCTGATCAAGTTTTCACCAGTCTATGACATGTGCCCTGCAGTTTAACTCTAAGCAGAAATTTTCAGGTGCATATAGATGACCCGGAGTGGGCTCCTGTAAGATGATGCTTGTCTGAGAGTTACGATTTCTCCGTGTTGTTTGCTCATGACAGGGCAATGCTACTCAGCTGCATGAGCAGCAATTTTAATAAGAAAGGGAACTGATAGATTCCTCCCTTCACAGGTTGAATTCCCATTTTACAACATTATGTAACTCTAATCCTGGTTTCAGCACTTCAGCAGGATGAAAGTGGCAGGTATTTGGCTCTTTTCCTGACACATCACCATAATGTAATGATGGATTTAGCAGGGTGAAACAAGGATTTTCATCTCTTAGTACCTCTTATGTCTCTCTCAGAAGCCGGTAATAGCCATGCTCCCTGCGGGTGTTCAGGACTGTTTTTCAGGGACTGAAAGACTGTTCCTTTGTCTGGACAGCAAATGGAATTAAAATTGAAGCTGCAAGTAGTTTGTCCTCGAACAAAGGAGGAAATCTTTGGTTTAGTGCTGAACTCGGTGGTCAGGAAATTGCATAAACTGAACGTGTAAGGATTTGGCAGATGCTGTGTTTCTACCGGATTTGGAGGAGGAATGGGGGTTTGCAAGTATAACTTTGAAACATTGCACTTAGAATTTAAACTAGATGCATTGTGGCAACAGTGTTATCTAAACTCTCTTTGTAATTCTCTTTCACTTTTTCCTACAATTTTAATTTGGCACGTCATGCACTATGTGCTTCATGTAGGCAATAAAAAACCAAACCAATTGACTTGCAGATTCTGAGGCTGACTGCTTTGTAGTAAAAAGCAAAGTGTTTGGTGTCAGGTTCTGAAGACAGAAGCAGAAAGAGTTTTAGATCTTTTCAGACCATTTATCTCCTAAAACAAAAAGGAGTGATGTACTAAGCAAATGACAGAATTAGGGACATATTCTATACTCCTGTTACATTGATCGTTAAAACTAACAAGCTCTAGAAAAGGTATAAAGAGCAACTAGTCCCATAGTAGGCATCCACTCTCCAGGTGTCTTTTACATTAAACAAACATGGGATAAAGCACAGTTGAGTAGATTCTTCTTAAACTAAAGAAGACAATGCACGCAGGAACTATGATTGTTTGATTACCAACTTGTGAAGTGAAAAATTAGAGATATGAAGCATCTCTAAAGATATTTGGTAGCAAAATGATGACACTTCCGTTCCAGTGTATGCAGTTGCTGTGGGCAGCTATGTCATTAAGATTGTCAATATAATTGCTCTAAGCAATTTTCTGAGAGGAGAAAAACAATTCCTAAATTAGAAGAAATGCTGAAATCACTCGAAGACCTTTTAACAACTTTGACAGAGGGAAAACTGCTGTGTGTTCTTTTGTTATTCTTTGATTCAGTAGATGCAGTTTGTAAAAGAGCATGAGTATGGTGTAGTTGAACAGTCAGATTTTAGTTCATGCAATAAATAGTCTCTACAAATGTGTGTTATAAGCATGATATAGTATCTTTCTCATTATTATGTGCCTGAAACTGAGCAGATGATCAATAAAATTGCCAGAAGTACCAGTGGTTCCCTAAGATGACTTTTTTGACAACAGGGAGAAATGCATTAAACCCAGCCTTTCAACACTGTTCTGTGGAAATGCACAACTACCTGAAGTCCAGAAGTACAGGTATCTGAAATGCCACCAGTGTCAGCCTTCACAGTCAGATTTTTTGCAGGTAAAATTAATCTTGTAAGAATCCAGCTTCCCTCACTTTCTAAGCACAGTAGCACAATAATTGAACGTGTAAGCTAGGGTCTCACACAAGTTTGCAGAACAGTTTCCAGGTTCTGTCTGTGGTTTGGGTTGCACTTCATTTATTGAAAAGGCATCCACGATTGATTTGCTTCTATCTTAAGGCATACAGTAATTCTAGCAGGGTTATTAGGTGATGCAACATGAATACTCTGTCTGAAAGAAGATCCTCTGTCATCCCCTTTCTCTGTTGCTACTCTCACCCTCCTTACTGAACTAACAACCACTGTCCATGCAGTGATATGAGTAGTCTGTATGTTGTTCAGTGGAAGCTGTCATCCCCACAGCAAAAGGCAGTTCTTCTGTACCTGTTCCAATGGCAGAGCTGGTGGAGTGGGAGGGAACCTCATCCCTGAGATGCCAAGAGACTAAGTCAGGTGTCAGATCTGCACACGCTATTTCTGACTCCAGCATGGTTTCACTGCAGCTCTGCGACAAAGCTCTTTCTGTGCTGCAGCTTCTTATCTGAAATACAAGGAAGGGTTTTGTAAAACATGGCTTTTTCCATAATTTATGTAAAATTAATATAAAAAGAGCTTTCTGTTCTTCTGCTGGCACCGTGTGTAAGACACAATGATGGCATTGGATAGTATAAGACACATAGTGAAGACACATTGGATAGCACGAATGGTTGGCCTGCAGTCCAGTTCTTTAATTTTAAACAGCAAATTACACATTAAGGCTGCCAGATGGTTTCATATCATTTTATACAGCTGGCTGAGAAAACATAATTAATTTTCATAAAATTGAGAAGTTTTCTGCCACTTAAAAGTGCGCTGAAATGGAAGCTGCCCACAAAGTAAATTTTCTGCTAGTTCTTCTAATAGAATGGTGTGCACTGAAATCTTGTAAGCACACTTTGTGTGTATGATTTCAATCTTTTGCCATAAAAGCTCTGGCCAACCTACAAGAAGTTAAAGCCTTGTGGTGTTTAAAAGCACTGTTTCATTTGTGGCACACAGGTTGTTTCCCTCCACCAAGGCAAAGCTTCACTACAAGCCATGGTCCTTTGTAAAGGTGCCCTGAGTGACCAGGACATGACTTTCCCGGCCTTGGTGCTTTAGAAATCTTCATCACTGGTGTGTATTTGCTTTTATTGACACTGAACTTCCTAGAATTCTGATGTAGTTTTTTGCCAGATGTAGGCTGTCAAGAGAACAGCTTGGCTGCATGCCCATAGGGGATCTGGTATCTCATGTTTACCGTATGGGAACCTACAGTTGCTTGATTATATTCACTCAGAATTAGATTACCTTCCACTATAGAAGGTCCACACTGGTGTAATTTAAAACAAAAAAATGCTTTCTAAATAGGGGGAATACCCTGCTCTCTTCAGTACTTCTGACATACAGATGCAGGCAGACTCCCTTCTTCATTGGAAACTGCAGTGACACCGACACATAGATATGAGAAGACCTTACAGAACTGGCATAAATGCATGCATCGACATTATTTTCCAATGGGTTTTGCAAGGGAAGTTATTGGCCTCTCCTGTTTTTCAGCATGGGCAGTCTCTGCCTTTGTCCCTACTCTCAGCTGCACTGCAGTTTTAGTTAAAGCAATCAATGTAGAGGGTGGCAGTGCCCAGGTGCTGGCAGGGGGCTGCAGGGCAGCCTCTGTGAGGAGCGGCCGGGGATGCCTGGGGCCGGACACAGCCGGTTCCAGACAGATCCAACCCACCCACCATAAGGCACGGCTGAACCCCCACAACCAAGATGGTGGCGCCCTGGGAAAAGCCTGTGTAAGAAAGTGCAAAACGCTGCCTGGCAGCGAGGAGCAAGGGGAAAATGTGTGAGAAACAGCCCTGCAGACACCAAAGTCAGAGAAGGAGGAGCGGAGGAGGTTCTCCAGGAACCCAAGCAGAGATTCCCCTGAAGCCTCTGAAGGAGACCACGCTGGAGTGGGTGGACATGCCCTGAAGCAGCTGCAGCCCATGGAGAGCCCACACCGAAGCAGGTTTATCCTGAAGGACTGCAGCCCATGAGAAGGAGCTGCACTGGAGAATGGGAAAAGAGCACGGAGGTAGGAGAGGAAGAGAGGAGCTGTCATGGACTGACCACCGCCCCCATTCCCCATCCCTTGCACTGCTGGGGGAGAGGAGGAAGAGTAGTTGGGAATGAGGAAGTGAGGGTGAGCATGGAAAAAAGGGTGGCTGTGGGGAAGTTGTTGGTTTTTGTCTTTCTTTCTCAGCATGGTGCTCTATTTTATTTGTGAATAAATTAAATTCATTTTCTTCAAGTCAGGTCTGTTTTGCTCATGACGGTAATTGGTAAGTGATCTCCCTGTCTTTATCCTGACACATGAACTTTTTCATCTTATTGTCTCCCTGGCCACAGTCAACCCACCACAATCATTTAAAGCAGAAACTGGTACACTTCAGAATCATAGAATCATTTCAGCTGGAAGAGACCCTCAGGATCACCGAGTCCAACCATAACCTAACCTGACTCTAGCAGGGAATGAAAGGAGCTCAGGAGTCACTCTTGGTAAGGGCAGCTACTCAGCTTGATCATTCTCACTAGCCCACGTTACATGTGATTAGTTTCTATGTTTTACCTCCGTGGACAAATTTTTGCCCACTTGTTTCTAAAACTTTGCAGATGTATGATGAACTCAGGAGACAGGACTACAGCACCGTTCAGAGAAGCTGCAGCTCGCTCTGCCCCTGTTACTAAACTGCTTTCCTCCAGCTGCTGCATATTGCTAATTCAGTTTAGAAAGGAAACAACTCCCAGACACCTTTAATGTGGAAGGCAAAGATCAGATATTTTCATGCGATGTTTGAATTATTTTCCCATCAGGTGCCAAATAAACATATAGATCTGTTTTCAGAGATCTCTTTGTATTTTGTCCTATGCTGTCTTGCAGCAACAGCAAAGTTTTGTTTGTCGCAACAACAAACTTCAGTTTTTCAAACTTTTCCAGGAACTGACCTACAAAATTAAACAGCCTGTTATGGTTCTTCTGGTGAGCTTCATTTTAGATCAAGGATTTGACACTCATATTAGTATCAGAAAGCAGTTTTATCAGTTGTCCTGGCCTTTTCCTCCAATACCACTGACTTATTATCTTTAAATATTCCAATGCCACCTTTAAGGCATGGGAGGGTAACTCAGCTGTGAAAATGTAATTATTCACCAGCTGACAGTAAAGAGTTAGTTTCCTTACCTAGGGCTTCCATACCCTCCTGAACTTAATTAGTGTTCTCTCCTTTCTCTATTAACTTTAGCGCAGTTGTTGTTCCTTTACAAACTTCTCTTGACTCCTTCCATACACACACATAATACTCACCTCCTGAATGTAAATGCAAATTGGTTTTCCTTCTAAATAAGACCAAATTGAGATTCCTTCTGAACAATTAAAGAAATCAGAATCTTGCTACATCGAGTTAAAAAAAAAAAATCTAAAATTCATTTCTATTTCAAGATGATTTGCCAGTAGATAAGTGCTTTATTATGTTTTGTGCATGCTACTTTCCAAGGGAAAAAAAGCATTGTTTGGTCTAAATTTTGGAATTTAGTAATGCAAGTATGTTTACTACTCCAGATAGCCTTCTTAAATTATGTGAAGTACACAAAAAATTCAAGTCTAATTCAGAAAACCTGAGTTCAGCTTTAGCTTTCAGTTATTGTTGCAAAGTATTGTGGCAGTCAAGACTATCAAAAAGATTAATACAGAAATAATTTAGTTCACTTAAATGTTTTTTGTGAATTTTTGTGGGGGTTGTGAATACATTAATGTCTTTGATGACAGGCTGGAAAATTTGGTCTCAAACTTATTAGTGCAAAACCAGAGTGATTATCTTTGAGTAAATCTTCAGTTTTAGAATAATTGCTCTATAAGGTGTACTTTGTATGCTAGGCAAATCACACCAACATGGTGACTTTTAAGAACTGTGAGAGAAGTCATGTTAGTCTATTAAAGGTCACTTTTCCCAGCTCATGCAAACTTGCTGCCAAGAGTAGTTCACATATCTCACTGTGATGTGTTTTTCAAGGATGAGGCCTGGTTTAGTAAGTAAATTAACTTTGGTAAAATTTTCATGCTCCCTGTTGCATGCTGGATATGTGATTTTCAAGAATGAGAATTTTTTCCTGTCATCCTATATCTCCCTTTCTACCAGTTCAGTGGATATTGTATTCTCTAAGAAAATGGAAGTTTGGAATGGATTGGAGACTTTCTTAAAATGCCAGCTTACAAAATTGGAAGATCAGTCGAGGTCTCTATTTCCACTGACGTACAATGGCTGAGAAGAACCTACCTGGTTTCACAAACAGAATGTGTAACCTGCACTTTTTAAGCTAGAAAGATCTTTTCATGAAATTAAACTTTCAAACAAATTTGGAACCCAAATCAGTTTTGGTGGGTTTTTTTTCCCTTTTATATTTTTTCAAATTTTTATTCCAAGACAGAATCCAGTTTTCAGGGTTTAGAGTTCAAGTGGTTTGCTCTTAACAGTGAATGCTGATATGCTGACCTACTATATGATGATGAAAATACTTTAAAACTGAAAAAAAAAAATGTCTGGAGACAGTAATCTTTACTTTCGATACACTACCAGATTTCCTGTGCCTTTATTTTAATTGCATGTCCTGATTAAGCATATACATTCCCTTTCTAGAAGCACCGAAGCTGAGCATTCCCACTCATACAGTGCAACTTAGTGAAGAGTAAATTCTCTAAAGTGTTTTTGTCAGTTTTTCAGACTGAAACACAGAGGAATACTCTTTGTCAATACTCAGTGAAAAAAACAAACCACACTTGAATAAATGTTGCATCTACCAACATTTTTTCATATCTTAAAATTTGTCAACCGTTACAGCAGTCAGGAAATAACTTTGAGATTGCTGTGGCAGCGTGAGACAACCTTACAGCACAGTCAGTGCTGCATAGCACAGTGGTGATGAAATTCCTTTTGAGGAATATAAACTATAAAAGGTTGAAAGATTTTCCCACATCTTTCTTTTAAGTTAAATTCCATGCTGGTTTTATTTTTGGGTATTGCCTCTCAGGATCTCATACCAAATGCTGATAGTAAGATAAAAAGATATCAGTTTCCTTTTTGTTTTCTTTCTTTGTCCTGTGTTGTTAACAGATCTTGCTTTCAACTATTTGGGGTTCTGACAGAAAAACAGGAGGGAAAAAACAAAACTTACAAGTTTTTTTCAGTCTGACATTAATAACGAAAAAAACTGGCATTGTGGCTGTCAAGAGGCCGGCAAAGGTTCAGATAAAACTTTCTGGATATGCTATGAAGTTACCGTACACACCTGAGTCAATTCTGCACCAGTTGCTGTTGACCAGACATGAACCATAGATATACCTTACAGGCCCATGTTTGCATGTCCTCTGTAATGGGTTATTAACCACAACAGGTTATTAGCTAGTAATTCTCTACATGCAGATGAATATTTATATTAGTTCTCAGTAGAAATATATTTTAAATGGAGTGCAGGGTTGTCTCTATCCAGGATATAAAACAAAAGAGTTTCTTTAGATTTGAAAGACTATTTCAATCCATTAAAAAAAATAAAAATAATAATAATAAAAAAAAAAAATAGCTGTTCCTCATTTGCTTGCATCTACAAAGCAGAGTATTCTAGAAACTGCAGCAAAGCTGTGAGTTGCAAACACAGCTGTTCAAGGAAAATTTAGTAGCCTGAGGGAAAAGATGGCAGAATTACTAAAGTGCCTTCAGAGGGTAAATTACATTTAATTTCAAGTATTTCTAGTTATTGAACAAACACAGAAAAATGTGGCCTGTCATGGGCTTCCAGTTAGTTGCCTGTCCATCTATAATCACAGGTACATATAGATAGCATAGATGTCCATCTATGGATTATTTGTAGCCTGGCAGACATGCCCTCGTGGGCTGCAGCTGAATCTGCTCCCATTTCCCACTGAGTCCTTCTGCATGCAGGTGCTCAGAGGGAACATGATGCTTTGTGTGCTGTGAATTCCTGTGCCTGTTCACATAGCACTAACCTTGCTGTTTAGATAATCCCAGACTCTACTCCAGCAAGGACTAACAGATTAGATGCAATTTACTGCCGTCAAATCAAATTACAACTTCTTTATTGAAAGTAAGATTTCTTTTCAAGGCTAGTGGTGGTGCTAAGCATGTTCTGTATGTTCATCAATTTAAGTTCGTACAACCACTTTACAAATATTAGTTGCTAAATTGTTTCATTAATACCTTTTGGAGAATTTTATAATATTTAGTATCCTTCTGAAGGAGGAATAAGTTTTATTTATCCTTTCTCTTTTTTCCACTTAGGGTGGGGGGAAGGGGATAGTTGCCTTTTGGTTTTTTTGTTTTGTTTTGGTTTTTGTTTTGATTTTTTATATGATAAAGTCATGTCTCTGTTGTATAAGACTCACAGAAAAGCAGTGATGTTGACTCAGTACTTTATAAAGGGTTTAAGTAGTATTAGAGTATTACTTAAGTAAGCTTATCAACACTTCGGAAACAACTTACAAAACTAACTTTAAGAGCAATCTGATAAAGTTTATGAGAACCACTGAAAATTATTTAATAATAAAAACAATAGAAAATGAAGAATTATAGCTTAATTGTCATCTAGTAATATCTTCAGCGTAGGCTATCACAACTCTTTCTGATTTTTGTTGTCTTATTAGCTGATATCAGTAGAACCATGTTTTGTCCTTCCATGCATTATGACTTTGATAGCAGACAGATTTATGCATATGTATTGTTTTGTCACTTAAGAAAACAGATATAGGACATAACACAATAAAAATACACTAGTTTACAGGTTTATTACCATGTAGTCAGAGCTGCATATTTTCACATACAAGCTTACAGTCAAATTAAAAAAGAAAAGGTCCTAATAAGGAAGCAGTAAGCCTGTGTGAAAAAATGATGGGAAGATGCAAATAGAAATTGTATGGAAAAAATAATTTACACCAATATTTTTTTTATAAATGTGCAAATTACAAATAAAATGGGTTTGCCTGCATTGTAACCAGACCTCCACCTAAGACAGGACCTGTGAAATAGTATATTTTTTTCCACAATGCTTGTTCTTTATTCATTCAGTCTGACCATTAGCTGGATAAGCATAAGCCAATTAAACAGTCTTCGGATCACGTCTGGTATATAAGAATAGCTGTACTAGTCAGGTCAAAAGTATTTCTGGTCCACTTTCTTGTCTCTGGCAATAGCCAGGAGCATGTGTCTAGGGAACAGATACCCCTCAGTCACCTTCCCTGCTTGCAGTAGCCAGTGGCCACTCAGTCAAATAACTAGTTTAATAAATGGATTTAATGGGCTTTTCCTCCATGAAATTGTCTAATTGCTTTTTTGAACTCATATTCACTTTTTGCCTCCATACCACCTTGTGATAATCAGTTCCACAGGATAATTACACAAATGTTCTTTGTTTAAAGAAATCTGAGTGATCCTTTCTCAAATTATTTTGCAGGAATATTTCAAAGAATTCCAGAAATGCTGTCTTGAGGTTAAAGGAAAATAAGACTTTTTAATTCAGTGACATGTGATTTTTGTGGCCACAGTTAAGATTGTTGCCTGTTACCATAGCAAAGAGATCAGATAAAAATTCTAAATGGTGCTGTCTTCCTATGTCCTTAAAGTCCAAGCATCTTGTCACTGGATTCCAGAGACTGATGTTGCTAATATGTAACACTGAGAAAGAATTAATAAGAATTTTGGTATGGAGAAAAAGCTGGGGTCAGAGTTTTCTCCATTGAAGCTTCTCCATGAAATATCTGTTGATTTCTCTGTCCTGATACCCTTGTCCTCATTGACTACGACTTCTGTGTTTCAAATGTTTCATTATATTTACCCCTATATTTCACAGCATAATGCATAGAAAACCTGAAATTTCCTACGCACAGTTTGTCAGAGCCTCAAGGGCCTTTATTTCATAACCCACATTAGCAGCCATGAGTCACTCCCACGACATATGATGGTCTAAGTGCAGGTGCCATCTGGTACCATGCTGAGAGGCTCCAGGTGACCTGGCTTTTTTTTTCCCAATCATGCTCAGAAGAAACTAAGCACATGGTATATGTTTGATACAGGCATTACTCAGGCAATACATTTCTGTGTACAACTGTTGATGCTGGATTTAAGATTTTGGAATTAAATTCTAGTTTTAATTTGTATGCGTAATTTCAGCTTCCTCTTTCCAGGTCTCACACTTATTTTATGGTAGTTTTGTTGTTTTGTGCTTTAACTAGAAAAGTACCTTTTCTTCAGAATGAAAGTGAGGATAGTATTAAATTGCTAAAAAGAACAGTGTTGCCAACATAGCCCTTCTAATCTGTGTGTACTTCACCACTGTAATCCCTTAGTAAAGCTATCCTAACAGAACCTTAAAAGCAGTTTCTTCTCCTACTCACACTTAATTCTAGCCTCCATGTTTCTATTTTATCCTGGGCTGTTGCACTGCTTCTTCAAGTCTTCTGAGTGTTCTCTCTTATTTTTTTTTTAATTATGATCTTTGCTGATAAGCATCTTGTTCTTGTTCATATGCTTATTTTGTCAAATGCTGCAGTGTAAAATTAAAGTTCTTTTCAGATTCCTCAAATAGATAATTTAGAACAGTTTGATTATCTTGAAGAGTTACTTAAATAAAATGTGGATTTCTCTGGTGTTTTAACCTTGCCTTCTGTGAGGACAAACACAACAGTCAGGAGATTCTTGCATTCTAAATTAAAGAAATATGCGTGTTTTTAAGTATTTATATGTCTTAGGCATTAATGCTCTCACTTTTTTCAGAAGCACATTTGAAAATTAAAATGTACAAAAAATTGTTGTAGACAATGATTGTAGACAAAAAATCATTGTCTTTACAAAAGGAAAGTAATTGTCTATTGTTTCTGAAACCTATGTTTGAAGCCTTTGATGTTTTCCTTTGAATACTATTGTTATTTTTGAAAAATAAAAAATGGAAATCAGAGTAACATTTGTGTTTTAAAACACTTCCTCTTTTTTTTGTTGAACAAGAAATCTAGTTAGTATACACTTGGAAAATCTGTGTTGGCATTTCCAATACTTAAGAATTAATAATTTAGATTTGACGAAAAAATATAAAGGACTGAAGGTTGCTATATTAAGCTACCTTCCTTTTGCTTGCTCTTCTTGGTTATTACAAATACAGTGTTCTTTGCCTGCTAGTGATATTTTGAACCGGCGTGTTTCCAAATGCCACTTCACAAGTTTCAGATTTATTCTGGTTTTATTCAATATTTTACTGCTTCTCAGTATTGAAGACCTTGATCCTGTAACTGACAGCATGCTAGCAGACAGCTATTGTTGCTCTGGGGAGACTGTTGAAATCAGTGCAAGAAAAGACCAGAGATTAGAAAAATCACCTTTTAATGACAGCTATGGTATATGTCACTATTGAAGTCCTCTAGGCATCCAGGTGTGCTTTTTTCCCCCGTCTCTCCTTCCTCAGCAGCAGAGACCTGACTGGCTGCAGACTCTGGTTTATGCAATGTAGTTATAAATATGCGCTGAATCCCTGTTCCTGTCACAGCCCAGCTTGTTCCAGCCCTGTCACCTTTTGCAGTGGATGCTTGTACCTATTTCTGATAAATATTACGCAATTCTAATATTATGTGATTAGTGTGCCTCAGCCCTTTACTTGCCTACAGATTTAAACAGAGTTCAAAATACTGGATGACTATGTGAACCTGTATGCTGTGACACAGAACCTCAACCAAACGCTCTGCTGCAAGGGCAGCTTGTCCCGGTTCAGTTACACCACCCTCACTGTGCACACCCAACAAGTGCACCAACGCTCACCCCTTGCGTCACCTGAAAACCAGATTTTGTATGTGTCCAACAGTGGCATTCAGTTTCTTTGCAGTTTTTAGATCAAATTTGTCTCTCATGGCTGTTAATACCACTTCTGCAGCTGTGCCAGCCTGAACCTTGGCCCAGAGGAGAGTTCAGCCCATGCAGCTGCACAGCACTCCAGGGGCAGCCAGACTGCACTCTGCTCCGCAGAGAGAAGCAGAAATGCTGCTAAGGTAGCGTTCACCTTTCCTCTTGTGAGGCATCACCAGAGTGCCACTGGTGAGACAACATCTTTATGGTAGGCTTAGGTGTGACAACTGTATTTTTACATTCTACCAGTTTAGTCTTTAACTACTGCATGCCATAGCATATGCTGTAAGGCTTAAATACTGTAAAACTGTAAATTGCTATGTAACACGATACAGCACAGAGACTATGGCATTACAAGTTTCCACAAACAATTTGAATCAGCAGAGGAAGTAGTCCTGCACATCCTCTGCTGCTGGCCACCCTTTTTCATCCCTGTTTAATCTGTTTTCTTGTACAATCCAATGTTTTGTGAGACCAAACAATGCAAAATTTAAATAACGTTGTCTAAATCTAACTATATTAGTATTCAATTTTATTGCAGGCTTTTGCCTGGATCCATTCTTACAGTTGTTCCCATGTGCAACCACAAACACTCATGCTGGCCTAAGGGAAGGGAAATCATGGGGTTGAATGAGCAGCGGCAGTGAGGGAACAGTTTTTAGGACAATATTGACTTATGCAAGCCTCAGATGCTTGTAGAACTGCTGTCTAAAGAAAATGGCAATTTTTTGTGCTTCGTACATAGCTGCTTATAGGGTTTTTTCAGGTATCCAAGTCAAATCATTTTGCACTTTTGGCCTATAAGGTAAGATTTGGACCACGGTATATACAGAAGTAATAAAAATGAAGTCAGTTGCTACAAGGCATCAGCACAAAAAGGTATCCAAATACTAAAGTGGGGCTGAAGGTTTAATTAAAACCTTGAGAATTATTAAAATATGGGTTTCTAAACTACTTTGAAAGTCCTTGTGTGTTGCTTATTCAATATTCATCCAGTTCACAGAGCTTTAGCACCACAGATGCCAACGTAAGATGAGAATCAGCATAATCAGTCCTCGTGCCCTGCTGAGGCTTTGCAAAGTGACTGTGCACAGACAGTAATCAGCTGATAAAACCATGGTGCACTAAAACTGGGCGCCAGTAATCCTGCTAGGGTGCTATATTTACTTGGTCTATATCAGTCGTGATCTGTAAGAGGTTTAAAGTCACTCTCAAAAGCAGAGTTGGTGTTTGAATCATCATTGTCGGGAAGCAAGAATGAACATTTGGATGAGTAAATACTGAAAAAGGTTACTTGGTATGTTTGCTATGGGTGCTGCTGGATCAGCAGATGACATTAATGCTATGGAAATTCACCATTGGTACACAAAATTTATGAAGGAGTGCCCTTCTGGACAACTTTGTCTGCATGAATTTAAGCATGTCCTGGATCTACATGGACTTACTCCAGAAGCTAACAGCTATGTTGAACAAGTATTTCACACATTTGACATGAATAAGGTAAGAATTCGTTCTTAACTTGGTGGCTTTCTTATGGATGTATCATTTGATACATTCAGCAACAAGTCTCAGAGGGCTGGCAATGCTGACTGTTCAGAGGTAATGGAAGTGATTCAGAGGTGATTCAATAGAAAACCACGGGCAAATAAAAATGTGGCAGGCAAACCATTTTGAACGCACTGTTTTTAGTACATTTTGTAATTTTGAAAAATGCATACAGTCATTCTAATATACATTGACTAGTTTCTTATATTGGAAACCCAGATTTTTGTTATTGTTTTCAGTGTGTGTTAATAACTGGAAGATTTATTTATATAACTATGCTTGAAAAAAAGTCTTTTTTAAAGCAGTGTTTGGCTGGGTGCATAAGTATTAGGACCTTAAGAATATGCAGCAGAGACACAATATGATTCCTTCTGTCACCAAATAAAATATTGCTGGATGAATTCCGAGCACCTTCTGTGGCTTAGTTTGGTATCAGTTAATCCCCCTTTTCTAAAGACACATCTGTCTGGTTTTGATCTATCAGCCCAATTTTCCTGCTTAACATCCTAGGTCATCCCAAAGGCATCCAGTGGTTGTTAGTTACATTACTGTTTTATGTTCTTCCAACTCAATGTTCATACAGGTTCCTTCTACTCATGATACCCGTCCAGAAGACTGTGTCTTGTTATTTTCCCCTTAAGCCAAAATAACACTTTCTATCAAATGCTACAAAAGAAGTGGAGAATCATGTGTAATTCCTCCTAAAGTGTCTGTCCTTGACTGCAATAAGGCTTAGGCTGAACTGTTAATGCTGCACAAAGTCTTCTTCCAGGTAATAGAATACATGAGCCCATCATGGTATAAAAACTTCTTAAAAAAAAAAAAAAAGGCAGCATTAGTGTTCTCTACCCATGTCATTGGTTCCAACGAATTCAGAGATGTGTTTTAACAAATTCCGAGATGTGGTTTAATAACCCAGCAGGCAGCTAAACATCATACAGCAGTTCACTTACTCCCCCTTCATGGGATGGGGGAGAGAATTGGAAAAAAAAAAACCAACTAGTGGGTTGAGACATAGACAGTTTAATAGGACAGAAAAGGGAAAATAATAATATTAATGAGAAAAAAATACACAAAACAAATGATGAACAATGCAGTTGCTCACCACCTGCTAACTGATGCCCAGACAGTCTTCAAGCAGTGGCCACACCCCCACCCCCAACCCCAGCAAACCACCCCCAGTCTTTTGTTCAGCATGATGTCATATGTTATGCAATATCCCTTTGGCCAGTCTGGGTCAGCTGTCCTGTCTGTGTCCCCTCCCAGTGTCTTGTGCACCCCCAGCCTGCTCACAGGCAGAGAAGTAGGAGAAGCTGAAAAATCCTTGGCTTTGTGTAAGCATTGCTCAGCAACAAACTAAAACATGGATGCATTATCAACATTATTCGCATTCTAAATCCAAACACGGTACTACAACAGCTACTAAGAAGAAAATTAACTCTGTCCCAGCTGAAGCCAGGAAATAATGAAAAATGTGTTATTACATACATGAGTTTAGTGGTAAGTTAAAACTCGTTCAAATTGTAGCCAGAACTACTCAGTTTCAATTTCCAGAAATGGCCTTTCTGTTCTTTATCACAAAATGAATTATATTTGTTTCCGAAAATGCTGGGAGTATAAGGTACCTCATGGATTTTTTACACCAACCTTTAATTTCTTGTATGGTCCCCAGTATATTAAGAATTCCCAGAATCAGTACCTTTCTTACACCATTTACTTGTTATGTGTATTTCCACAGACACACCCCACCCCCAATTCAGGTTACTTTTGGTATTATGTCATTCTTCCTTACATAACCTTCAAGTACCGTTCCTATAAAATCAGGCTTATCGTGTGCTCTTTCCCCCCCCTCCACCAATTACCAGATAAATGTACTGGAATTTGATTAAGTAGGATCACCTAACTTAATAAATGTGCTAATAACAGATGACAAGCAAACTCCTAGTCCATTAACAGGCAATCTGACGGGCAGAAATTGTCAATCTACTGTGTTCTTTTCAATTAATAAATCGATGCATTATATTCCCCAGTAAAGCTTTTTCAATGTTCACTTTCTTGGGTAACATGCATGGACAGTGTCTGAGCTCATCAAAGAACTTTTTCAGTTTAGCTTTAATGTGTACTGCAAAAAGCCTTTGCATATCAGTGCTCTTGACAAATATTTGGAAATATTTCCAAAATTTATCTTAGACAAATACTTTCAAAGCAACCAGTGACTTGAGGATGTTTCAGAAAATTAAGTCTGCAGCTTCTTTTACTTACTCTTCAGAAAACTAAAACATGAAATAAACACTACCTGAAAATCAGGCTTCTGTCAAGACGGTAGCATAGCAGGGCAGGACCAGCTACAGGCATAAGGAAACTGAATGTGTGCCATGAGATAACTGATGGTGTGGAGAAGTAAGAAGTACCCTTCAAATAATTTTGCACCTACAGAAATGCCTAGCAGAATTTGCTGCTATTGCTAATATTGGTCTATATATTTGAAAATATCTTTTGTGCTCAGTAAATGGTGTGTCTGGTACAGGCAGAAAGTGCAGAATAAATTAAACACAAACTGTCAGTGTACAGTTGCTCTTTACCACCTTGCCTCCTTCAGCTTTCTCTACTATTTGTAGTCTTTGTGATACTGTGTTTAATCAACACTGCAACAGTTTTCTTCACTTGTTTGTATTACTTACAGTATTGAGAATGTGCGTGTAGATGCTGACATTTGCTTTTTATATACTACAATCATTATGATACAACATGTTGCAGTTGTGAAGAATACTTTTCTATACCTAGGTTATTTAGAGTACCTTTCTGTAAGGAAAAATATTTTGCAAAAGTAGCCAGTCACTCTGTATGAAGACAAGCCTTATGTGAACCTGGAACCTGTCTAAACAGGCAAAGAGCGCCAAACCAAAAAGGTGGAGAGCTTGTGGGGGGCAGGGGTTGGTTGCGTTGGGTTTTTTGGCTTTTTTGTTTGATTGATTTTTGCTTTTGTTTGTTTGTTTATTTTTTCTGGAGCGGCAGGCAATCTTTTTTGGTTGGTTGATTTTTTACAAGTTACCAATCACAGGGCTTTCTTCCCAGTACAAATAACTTGGCACTCAGGGAGCATCTTGCTTAAGTTATCTGATGAATATTAAGATGTATGCCTTAAAGTTGTCTGCCTATACACACATCAGAGTTTGACTGTTACATAGTCCTGTCCATCAATCTCTGATTCCCTTCTCCCATTTCCTCATAAATTTTTAATTTAGCATATTTCACTGGCACTTCAAAAATCAGGCATTTCAGCTGATTAGTTCCTAAAGTTTTAATAAAATATGGCAGCTGGTTAGCAGGGACACATGCAGGATGAATGTCCCACTCATGCAGAATTCAGCTTTTATTCATTGTTTCAGGCAACAGCTGGCTGGCAAAATAATCAGGCACTTGTTTCCTTTTGCCTGGTTAGGATACAGGGTGGAGCTGGGGTACTGGGGTGCAGAGGTTTATGAGACAAAAGACAGAGTCTCTACAAATCTAGGCTTTTGTTTTGCTGTTCCCAAAATAGCTTGTTTAATTGATGTTCCATGTTAGACACAAAAAGATGTTTCAATGTTTCATCTGTTTGGAAGACTTCCCCCCATTTTAATGAAATTAAACAACAATTTGGCCTTTAGGGCTTCATAAAATCCACTCTAAAACTGCTTATGCTAGGCTTATAACTTCATTATTTAATAATGAGCGCCAGCTAAAGATCTTATATTCATTTCCAGTTCTGTAAGATGTTTTAATAGTTCTCCATTAGCTACTGTAATCTGAGGCATAGTTTTTATTGTATATTTTCTTAATTGAGCTGTTGCAGCAGTAGGCCCAGGAAAAGTTATTCAGGAGGCAGGACCAGAATGGCATATTCAGAATAGTCACATACCTGATATTGTATAGTCTGTATCCTTTTGCAGCTGAAAATAATATGAAGAGTGTGGCATCTACTTCCAGAAAAAAAAGGTGTCAAGTTTTTTCTCCTTGTCCAATCTATTTGTACAATGCAGTGGCTTGAAAGGTTTAAATGCTTAGAGAAATGAATCGACTAAACTAGAATGTTTTATCTGAATGTTTTACTTTTTTCCTTTTTAATAATAAAAAAATCTATTTTTGTTGACATGGCTACAGTATAATTTTTAAGAAATGGCGACAGTATAACTACATGATTTAGATCCACAACATGTAGCATCTAGATAAGCTGTAGCTCAGTTTTATTTTTTGCTTGTCTTGAATAAAGTCTTGTGAGAGTCTCACTAAAAAGCCTGGGGCAAATAAGGACCAGGACCTCTCAAGCCACATGCCAGAATTCCATAAGCTTCCCCTTTGGGATTCACAGCACATCTGTTTAGTTTGCTATGATGTGTATATTTATCTGTTATGATATGTGTTTCCTGTGAAGTCATTCTATGGGGCTTCAGGCTGGCTTAGGGAACCAACCTACATAAGAAGAATAATGAGCTGTTGGTATATCAGCTTGCCAAGATTAGCACATATGGGATTTTTATGGCTTGGCATGGGGCTTTCTCAGTAACCGTATCCTTATACTGTTCTTGATCATTCTGTCTATATCGACACTTTTCTAACAAGAGCATGACTTATGTGTACTACAGTCAAAATGCATTTGTCTTCTGGATTCTGGTCTTAATACAGAAATCCAACTCAAGGCTCCTTTCTGTGCTTAGCAGAGCTGAAGGATCTTATTTCAAGATGACTCAGCTCTTCACCGATTAGACGAACCAAGCCTCTTCACCCTCCTTTATACTTCGGTGGGATAACAACCTACCTGATTTGGTCATCGGAAACTATTTAACTCTTTCTTAACAGAAGAAGATATAATTTTTGGTGTGAAAGAAACTACACATAAAGCAAGGTTCTAAAGTGTCATAACATCTTGCCCACTATGATACAAATATTAATATATTTTAGAAGTTGAAAATGTCAGGGTTAGTTTTCTTTTTTTGTTCTAAAGTCTGTATTTTTTTTTCTTCTGTTAGAGGATCAGATTTTGCCTGCTGCTGTGATGGTAAAAATCACTGCCAGATCTTTGACATTACTGGATGAAGAAAATAATTTGGGATCTAACCTCTTGCAGCAAGTATTCGGCATTTAGGAAGTGAGATTTCAAGCAAATCACAGATTTTGGTGTGCTGCAAGCTCCTCCCTGAACCTGAAATTGCTGAAGGTGCCTCTATCAGCTTCCAGCTTCTATGATACTGAAAGTGCCATGCTTTAAAAATTCAAATTTCTATAACTGTACTATCTGAAAACCTATCACTGAGACTGTGTGAACAGAAGTGTGTGTTAAGTGGATTATGCAAATGAAGCGATGTGATTACTTTTCCGTGCCTCCCCACACTCTTACTGTTTCAGAATTATATAAATAAGGACATGTTCCTAGTTCTTTTTATCTTAAGATTATATGAAAATTATTTATCACATGCTTGGTTCAGATGGGATGTTAAGTAAAATTCAAAGCATGTAGTTTTAATTGGAGAGTTATGAAAAGTCTTCCTTCGGTTAAAAAGTCCCCTTCCTTAATTTCACTAGTTCTAATTCATATCCTTCCTTCAGGTTCTGGTGTGTGAATTGCACTAGTTTTTTATTTAGATAACCTGATGTCTCCTGTGAGAGATTATCAAAGCATTTGTTTTCAATGCTGAAGTCATGATACTCTATGGCCTGTTTATCGATTATCTTCCTTCAGCTGGATGAACACTTACTGGCGTACACCAGAGCCACCATACACTTCATCAGCATTTTGCAGGATTTATGATTCTCCCTGTTTTCCCAGTGGCTGAATACAAGGCCCTCCAAACAAAGCACAGCAACACAATTTCACAGTTTAGGAAGCATTCAAAGTCATCTTAGCCAGCACATTTTCAGTGTGAAGCATTTTAAGTTTAGCAAGGGTACCAAGACTGCAAACCTGGCACAGGATCTTGCACAACGTGAGCAGAAATTTCATATTTTGTACTCAAAAGAACCCCCGCAGAAGCAGGCTGAGCCCTGTGAACATGTTGAGGTGTTGAGGTAGCTCTGGCTAGAGAGAAGCAGCCACCTACTGACGAGTCTGCTTGCATTCAAACAGGCTGCAAAGAAAGATCCTGTGGAGATTCTATTTTTGCCTAATCTAGATCTGTAGGGATCTTTAAGAGGTTTATAGTAGTTTTACAGCTCCTGATCTGTTGGTGAATTCTAGCTGGATATGAGCCAGGGAACATAGGAGCACTACACAAAGGTAAACAGTGCAGCATGCATAGAGAGAAGGTGCTGGGAGTGCCAGGGAATCAGCTGATAGGTTTGCTGCAATAGAAAACAGCCAGTGGTACCAGAAATTTATGAATTGTTGCCCTTCTGGACAACTTAGTCTCCATGAGCTTAAGACAACACTGGGTTGAGCAGGTGTTTCACCTCTTTGACATGAATCAGGTAAAGAAAATTTCTTGGACTGTTTTCATCATGAAATGTATGTGCTAGCATGAACAGTAGAGGACTTTGGCCTAGTGATATCAAATAAGAAGCGTTAAGTAACCATAATTGGGATTTTTCTCATTAATTTCCAGCAGCTCTGCAGTACTATTTAAACTTAGAAAACTGGATTTGCTGGATTCTTTTCAATGTCATTTAAGCTGTTTAAGAGAAGAGCTGTTCAAAAATCTACTAAACGAGATTGATTCCTTGTAGGTAGAACTGGGCAAGAGTCCTAAAACTCTCATGTTCCCCTTTTTTACTACTAGAAGGTTGTGTAAATATATTTCTGTCTTCACTCTCCTTTTTAAATATTATTTCCCTCACCATTTCCAAAACAAAGTCTCTTCAGATCTATTGAGCTGCATTTTTGGACAGTCACAATGAATTTTTTTTTCCTTTATTTTATCAGCATAATTTTTATTCTTATTTGGAAAGTCTGCAGAAGAGTAATATAACTGATTTAATTCCCTACCCAACCCTTAATAAAGCAACTTTTAAAGCTGAGCAGTGGTAGGATGGCAGACTCGAATTTTTGCATAGATCAGAAATCAGAAGACAGTGTTACTTCTTCAAAAAGATAAATGGAAAGAACCAAGAAATGAAGTGGAAAAGTACAGTCAAAACCAGGAATAGGCAGAAATAAGATATGTAGATACCAGGCTTTGAGGAGGGGAAAGAAATAAGTGAAATGTAAAACAAACAAACTAGAAATCCAATTAATAAAGTTCAGCCACGAGTATAAAGATGGAAATAAATCTTTGAAGAGTAGAAGGAGGAACTAGTGTTTCATGCCTTCATACGTTAATTGAAACCCTAGTGAAACTGAAATGCAAACTGTGCAGGAAGAGTGTTGAAAAGATAGTTAAGATCTTAGCAAGAGATTCTTTTTCCATCAGAAACAGAGAGGATAACTTGGACAAAAAGAACATATGAAAATAAATGCGGCAGTTGCGCAGCTGCCGCAAGAGGGAGAAAAGGCTGCTGGCAGTGTCAGCCACAAGATCCAGCCCCTCGGGGTGTTTCTCCAGAGGTCTTGCCTCTCCCACTTGCCAAGAAAACCACTTGGACAGGGATTAGCAGACAGAAATACCACCATGCTCTTCAGCAACTGCAACAAACCCTTGCCTTGCTAACCAGAGCCACTGGGAAACGCAAGTTGCTCTGTGTCTGCTCAGTTTGGGGAAGAATCCAGACACCAAGAAGGAGAACATCTCCAATCAGAACAATGGTACCTAATTAGGGAAGACAGACTCTCCTTTTCATTAAATGTTTAATGATGTCTCTCTATTGGCTCAGTTTTCCCCCTTCCAAAATGCTTAACTCAGTGGAATTTATAGCTGGTGGATGCAGACAGAAGGAAAAAAAAAAAAAAAAGATGCTTTAATATCCAAAATTCTTCCAAATCACTGTGCTGTGCAGGCAGATAAAAACAGGAAGCTGGGATTTAGAGTTGTGTAAGGATCTATATTAAACATTATTAACTGAAAAAATCCAAGTTGTCTAAGCTGAAATCCTTAATGAAAACAGCTTGTGGCATCAAAATGTCATTTGGGTGGGGGTTATTTTGGGGACTTTTGAAACAAGAATTTATTAACTTAATTTACATTTTATAAATTCAAACTAATGGTAGCTATAGATGGTTGAAAACCAAGTCTTTAATTTTTTTAAAAAAATTAAGTATTTGTGGTTTATCACCCCCACCCACCACCACACACACATCCTCCTTCCTCACCAGTTTATCAGTATGTAAAAGTTGAATGGTTTCCTCTCTTTTTGTTTCTCCCAGCTGAAATCTGGACATTTCATTGGTCTCTCAGATTCCCCCTGGCTGACAGGTGTCTTTCCCTTTATCTCTAGTAAGACCACTTAAAATTAACAGTTTAACAGTCACCACACTTGCCTCTCCATCCTTAATCAGAGGTTGTTGGTCCCATTTGCAGTTCCCTAATGACCACAAGGTAAAGCGCAGCCCAAGCCCTTGCCAACCCTGAGTTCATGAAAATCAGTGAATGCGCAATACCTACAAAAAAGGAAATATTCCTGACTTATCCTCCTGATAAAGGAGGATGCAGCTCTTTGGCAACTAGAAACCCTGACTTAAAAAAACAGATTCAGGAGTGGGCCTTCATTATGTTAAATCTTTAGCTCCAAATGAAAAATGTAAAGTCGGTATCTTGGAGCACCTCCCATAATCATTAAAATGAAAACAACTGCACTACAAATGGTTCTGTGGGAAGTGTAATTCTTGTTATTTCATTATGCACAGTCTGTTGGTTATTTATAGATATCAGGGCATTGTAGCATGTGTGGCTAACACCACCCACAAAATCATGTCTGGAAGTAGTTAATGACCAAAAAAAAAAAGCCTAGGCTAGACTGTGTGCAACTGAGATAAGCATAATTGCTTATCTCATCACCAGAACAAGTATCATTGTGCTACACTCATAATCTCTATGTCATGAATAATGAAGCAGTAGTACAAAAAGGACTCGGACATAATAGGCTTCTACAGATGTACTTGCAAATGGTCACTGCCTTCTGTTTCGGTTTTAAATCCATACCCAAACCCAAGGAAATCTTTATTTTTTAGAAATATAGTAGCAAGCAAACAAGGAATGTGATGATTAACTAACAAAGCTGTGCCAGTGCTTGATCAGTGTTTTCAATGATAGAATAATTAAGTGATTGCATATATATTCGCACACAATTTGCTGCTTATGCCATGGTTAAAATGACATAGAAGGTAGAGATGACATCTCTTTTCCTCATCCCCATGCCTGAGTTAGCAAGAATTTGATGAGTTCTCCCCTCTTAGGCGGAGAGACTGGGGGTTGTGTCTTACTAGAAAGTTTTCTAGTTTATGAAGGAGAGGAAAACTATCCTTAAAAGCAAGCCATCATTGCGATGAAGAGACAGGAAAAGGAAATGCTAGCTTGGTCCTTCTCCTTGTACCATGCATAAGAGGAGGAAAGTAGAATTTAGAAGTTAAACACTCGTTCAAATAGTTAGTGTAGTTAGTTCAAAAAGTGTAGGGTGGACCATAGGGAAAAGATGGCGATGCTTGGGATCTCACAGTTTGGGATTTAAAAAAGAAAAAAAATAAAATAAAAAAATCAAACAGTTAAAGCTTTCATGGGGCAAATTTTCCGACCAGGATAGGCCACTCCAGCTCCTGATCGAGAATAACCCCTTTCTACAATTTTGTATCCTGTCCAGATGGCTCTCTTTCATTTGGGCAGCCTAGGTAGTCCTTCTGAAAGCATCTCGCCTAGGTCCGCTTGTGCTAGGAGGTAGGTTACGTCTACCTTAAGAGGCATAAATGGACTCTGAAGCTGGCTGAAGATGAGGGGTAGCCCTGTGCATGTGAGGAGCTGGCAATGAAGTTAAAGTGAGGGAGATGGCAGGATAGGGGGAAGGAAATGATGCTTTTAAGTCAGCTGGCTAGGCTGGGACATGGGAATGCAGCAGTGGTGCTTTCTGTGGTCCTGCCCAGGTAGCTGCCTTCTGAGACTGAAATGAGCAGATCTCTGCATGCACCCAGCACTGGTAGAACACAGCATCTAATAGCAGTGGAGTCCAGAGAAGAAAGGGAATGGAAGAAGAGAGACACGGGGCAAAGTCCAGGAGCACAAGCTGAGCCACATAAGAGAGAGAACTGTCATTTTTCAGAGCAAATGGCAGATAGACACTGCTGAGGAAGGAAAAAGGGAGTGGGCAGAGTGAGCCAGAGTGGATTAAAAAAGAGAAAAGACAAAGAGTTAATTAGCAAAGATGACACAGCTTCTAGATTAAAAATCTGTAGACAAGCTTTTTATTCAAATATATTTAAAACTTGGCATTTCCCACTTCAAGCGCTAGTGGGTTTTTTGTCACACACTTCAAACAGGTAGAATTCACTTGAATCTCTCAGAGTTGAAAGATGTGTGACCTCCTTGTTTCACAACACAGGGATTTAGTATCTGCTGCCTACAGCCAAGTTACTGCTGCTTTCATAATACCCAAGAGAAAGAGAATGTCACCTTTATTATTTTACTTTTCTGACATTTTTTATATGAGGGTAGTTCCTGATCCACCCTGCTGTGAAGTTTTTTCTAAAAAAAAGAGACGAGCAACTCCTATTTTCAAACTGTCAAAAGACTACCTCTTTCTCACTTGTAAAAACATCTAGATGGCACAATCCCTTCTCAAATGGATGAGATTTTATACCATTTTTAGAGCAGGATTAATGACTCTGATTTTTTTTCTATATTTTCCTACAGAGAGAGTTTTGCTTTACCTGCAGTGTGCATTTTCTGTATCCCATGTTCTTACAGTTTAGAAACAGTTGGTCCTTGAACCAGCAATTTTCTTTATTATAGCACCATTATTTTCAGTGCAAGTACCTAGTCCCACTGTTGCTTGTTTGTATCTTTTTCTTAATTCCCAGAATACTGTACAGACTCCAGAAAGCTTCGTGGTATCTCTAATATTGATCTCAATAGATACTGTAATTTTACCTTCTTCTTTCATTATCAGTTCAGTTTGCTGCAGATAGCTCATTTGGAATCATTTCACTGGGCTTCCTATAAACAAACAATTCTCTGTATCCATTGTTTCAGCATTCTTCAAAATGGCTTTGCTATATTAATTTCATCAGTTCAGCTTCACATTGTTGTGAATTTTTCTGTTTTTATTTGTAAAAGTAGAAATGTTCTATTCCTGCTGGCTTTAGGAACACGTGATTTCTGTAGAATTTCTACTGCCTCAGCACACATTTCATTTGTGAGTTTATTAAGTGCTGTCAAACTATGCAGTGGGTTATAAATTTCAGCTTTTCTGTGCTCCATAAAACTCACCTTCTTTTTTCTGTCAGGTATAATATCAGCTATTATACACTATTCCAGTCCCCCACTAGGAGTGAGGAATGCTTTGAGAATGAAGTACAAATCCGATCACTTTTTCCCCAGGCATTTTTGCCGTCTTTTACAGGTATTTTAGTTATTGTTATTAAACTAAAGGGATCCTGAAAACAGGTATTAAAGTTGGAATGATTGTAAAATAACACTCTCTTGTAAGTTTTTTACCAGAATGTACGAAATCTGATAAAAATCTGACTTCTGAAGGCCCATCTTTAAGTCAGTTGCAGTGGTCCCTCTCATGTACCTCAGTCACGATGGGTACAATTCCCCAAGAGTTGCTATTGGGAAGCAAGCAGCAGTAGTGTGTTTTTCAGGGGCAGAAAATAGCAAGGAGGGGAGGGGGCTGAGTAGATGTGAGTGACTCCCCAGTTCCCTGTGCCTAAGTGGGATCCTGTGAACAGTGCCTGCACAAGATCATGTGAAGAGATGTAAGAGAGCTGTTTATTGTCCAAGTGGAAGAGATAAAAGAGGGAGGATGGTTAGCACTGGGTGAGCTATTGATGGACAGTTCGTACACTATCATATCATGTTAAGATTGCAGCCTGCCTAAGTCTTGTTCCTGGTGCCCTGTCTTCCTCTAGTGTTTGACACTATGACCGGTCGTTGCTTTAACAGCAGGGCATGATGGCTGAAGAAGAAAATTCAAGATTTTTGTCAGACTTCGTATACCCAAGAGGTTTGTCTGCATATTTCCTTTCACCTCCCTTGTCCTTGCTTCCTTTTCCCTCACCCCCACTGCTCCAGCCGGCACTCGCCTGCAGACAAGATGCCCACACGAGACGTGTCCCCACTCTCCCTCAGTCACTGGGAGCACACAGCAGTTCTAGAGCTCAGAAATGGTCTTTGGGGGAACAACCCACACCAACTACCCAGCTCACTGCATGTTCTTTGCCTAATGAACCAGTCTGGGCTAAACCGACAGCAATGTCTGCATCTTCCTGATTAATCTTCAAAAGTTCATGGGCACTTGAGGAGTGCTCAAGCTTTCTTACTCTTATTCCACATGTTGAAGTATATGGTATTAAACTTAGTGATGTTCTTGTGAAGAGAGCTGTAGCATACCCTGTTTAAGAGAATGGAAGTCCTTCCCAAAAACTGTCTGAGCCTACACAATATTGATTGCTCTCTGGCTTAAGTTGGGCTGGAGGGAGGTTGCTGTTTTTCATGAAGTACTCAGGACCTCACAAAACTGTGCTTCTTAACTCCAGTGTGCGATTATAAATCAAAAAGACAAGTGAGTGGGAGTGTCTTGTTACTGCATTTCTAACATCCTATAGTTTTACACCAGGATTTATAGTTCCAAATTTGTGTGTGCTATAGTAATGCCCCTGAGCCGCTCATCTCCTTGTATAGAAGCTAATCAGTACAGGAGTATTATTGATACTTAACCCCTTCCCTGATCTTACGGAGGAAGGAGTTCAGCTTCTGAAAGCTGCAAAGTACAAAGCAGGACTACAGAACTGACCAACAGTGAGGAAACTTGTATTTAATTCACTTCTTAATCCAAGTTGATTCTTGTTAAAAAAGTTAATGCATGAGATTCCTCTTTTGCCCAGGTTCTGTCACAAGGCTGGTGACCAAAATTGTGTGTTTTATCTGGGGACCCATGCTGAGAGGGAGGAAATAGGATGCAATTGCACACAAACACAAGATACCACATAGCACATTCATGACAAGCAATGCCTCAAGGAGGAGTCCAAAGGGCTCTGTTTTCAGAAAGGCTTAAGCCACCTACAACAGAGAGAATGTTATAAGGGGCATATCTTTTTGCACTCTCGAACTTTTCCATCCTTACTAACAGCAAAAATTGTAGCTATTTCTTACGGACAATTGAGGATTAGACTTCTACGTGTTGTTAATGGTTTGCATATAATTCGGTCAACCACTTTGAGGATTTCCTAATTTTTCTTTTTCTAATATGCAAGTTCATAGTCAGTGGGATTGTCTGGATTTTCATGAACAATAATTTGAGCATGGCTCTCTAGCCACATTCTGAAATCCCACCTGATTTAGAAGTGGGCATTAAAGGTAATCTCACATGAGTACGGATAGTCACTAAATAAAAATAGAAACTTACGCTATAAGAGGTTTACCATGGTCATTTAAATGCAGAATTTATCTGAGTTCTGGTCATGAGCAAGACTCTGGACCGGAGAGATATAAATGTGAATAGGAAAAAAAGAGCCACTTTCTGCATAATAACATGGGCGCCAAAGAATCAGTACCAGGTGATGATCCTATCCCAGAGATGCACCATTATTACAGCAAGTTTATGAGAGAATGTCCATCTGGGCAGCTTAGTCTGTATGAATTCAAGAAACTCCTGGGTCTGCAAGGTCTGGATCCACAGGGAGATGTATACATTAAACGAGTGTTTGATATCTTTGATCTGAACCAGGTAAATCTTCTTTTCTTTCTTTCTTTAATCTCATAGTTGTGCTTTGGTTATGAGTTGTAGCATGCACGCTCCTCTTTAGTGGTCTGCTCACAAAACTGCTATTGTGGACAGGGTTGCCATTATGGTACACTAGAGGTGAAGAAATGGGACTGTGCTTTGAGTAGGAGTCTTCTTAGTACTTTCCAGGGGCACTTAAAAATGTCAAGAAACAATTCTGAAACTTAGATATAATTTGCAGTTTACTCGTTATTCTTCTATCCTTTGCTTATCCCATACTTGTATATAAAAGTATGTAGATATTGGTATTCTCAAATACAAAGTTAAGAAGTTTTTACAACAATGTTAGAGGGGAGGATATGCTTTGCACTTAACCAATGATGAAGCGCAGCCTAGATAAACAGATTTGCTCAAAGTACTGTACTGAACTTGTGACAGAGAGGAAAACGTAACTCAGATGATGAGATCCCACACGGTGCCCAAGTTACAAGACCAGACTTAATGAGCAGGTCAAGCAGCCTCTCCAGGCTACATTTCTAAGTTTCTCTCCCTGCTACTCCAATAACTGCTTGTGATTGCAATCAGCTCTCTGTAACATAGCTGGCTCCCAGACAAAAAATATATATTTTCCTTATTTGTACAGAAAAGGCCAAAGCCACGGTCATCTGGTACTTGTGTACAGCACCTTTCACTAGGTGGAGAAGACCTTAGACCATGTGGTTGTGGACAGAGTAGGCAAAAGACATCAGAAGATCTAAAAACTGACAGACAAGTGAGGGTTGTTTTCTAGGTCTGTCTTCAGCACTGCCTCATGCTTGTAAGGTCCTGGAGCTGGCCACCTTGAGCTCTCCTCTCATTGCAATGCCTGTGTGTCCAAGGGCACTGCCTGTCAGTGCATGCTCTGCAGAACTGTGAAACCTTCGCATTTGTGAGACCTTCAGATTCTGGATTAATGTAAAAGTGAGGAGTGTGGAATAAAATCAGGATTCAGAAAGAGCATTTTCTCAACATTAGTTGCTGTGGCAGTGGCCAAACACAACACAAAGTGGGAACCCTCTGCTATTTGTTGCTTCTCTATCTGGTGTCTCAGAATTGTGTCACTGTTCCTTGC
Organism: Patagioenas fasciata; assembly: GCF_037038585.1. Classification (NCBI taxonomy): domain Eukaryota; kingdom Metazoa; phylum Chordata; class Aves; order Columbiformes; family Columbidae; genus Patagioenas; species Patagioenas fasciata. The sequence continues at coordinate 121,686,503 of NC_092520.1, read as the reverse complement.
AGGCTGTCATCACTCATATATGAAGCAGTCAAGTTGTCAGACAGCAAAGCAGCTTTTCCCATCAAAAGTAGGGGGCAGATGCTTGTGGGGACTTAATAAATGTGTTTTAAGCATAGAGGGACAGTACGTATAGTGTGGAGGACAGAGATGCAGGAGGAGCTGCACCAGGATTGTCAGGTGGAGAACATGCTGTCTTTTCAGCATGGCTTTCAGGATCACCATCCTGAAAGATCTCAGCTGCCTCTTCTGTGGGACCAACTCCCTCTTTTACCAGGAACTTTCTTGTTGCATCTTTCTGAACTTGACCACATCATTGTCTTCATTCTCATCTCCCTCAGATGAACCAAGATCAGTTAAGGCTAAAGGATGGAAAAACAGGGTAATGACCAGGAATTCAGTCTCACAGTAAAACTGCTTCATTACCCATCATATTGCTCACCACCACACCTTTCAGGAACATATCCCTGCAGGTCTGCAGGTTATGGCTGTACAGTTGATTCAGGAGAAAGCATTTCCCCCTACTGTCTTCTCCTGTGTCTCTATTTCATAATGCTTTGGGTCACAGATACCAGACCAATGAGGACTGGCCTGCTCGATTGTAACAAACTGGGTAGGTTGGAACATCAATCCCTCCATCAAGAAGGCCAAATGTGTCCAGCACCAACACCTCAATATCTGTCAAACAGGGACTGGGTCACTCAATTTGAGCAAATCTATGGATTTGCCAGCCTTCAGAGATAAGGACTTTTCCAAACCATCACATGCATGGCCATTGACAGTGATTGTGATCCTTGAACACCTCTTGGAATGTCTTAGCATAGTATCTCTTCCAGTCTCTATAGATATCACTTTTTTTTTCAGGTGTTTCATACCTAGGTTTCCTGAAAATTTCAGCTCTCTGTGTAGCATGGAACTGAGATGTGGTTACAGCAAGGAGATCCCAACCTGTAGATTAGCTTCCAAGGTAAAAGAAAAATGAAGAAATGGGTATTAAACAATATAGTATCTGGGAATCAAACCCGAGTGCATCAAAGCTCAGAAATCTGTACTGATCACTAGTCTGCGAGCCTTTGTAAGGTATGTTAGATACTGAGAGTCAGCCTTGCTAGGGAAGGAAGTCAGGGAACCATAACTTACTCTGGCATATATTTGAGACCAGCAGAAATTTTTATTCAGAAAAAAAATGGAAAGGAACCATTTAAGATGTATGATTTATATCCTGAGCCGATAACAACTTTTTACAGAGCTTTACAGACTTGTTGTAATCTCTATTCAGTATAATATTTGCATTTCTGTTACCATACAGCCTTTGTTTCTTTTTCTAACACTGTTAATAGCACTGTTTTCACAAGTTTAATTATATTTTTTCTTTTATTACCAAGATTAATGACCACTATTTATAAGGTATACTTTTAGAAATAACAAGCATCAATCAAACACTTTTCAAGTACCTGACTATGATGCTCTTTAGGCAGTTAAGCTGGGAATAAAGTGGCAACAGATCAGCCTCTCAGGCAGGAGAAAGGAACATTGTATGTTATTGATGAGGTAAAATAAGAGGATCTCCATATTCCATACAGTCACTTTTTGTCCTATTCCCTTTCTACAGCTTTTTCTCTTCCCAGGGGTTTTTAGCAGAAATGTAGGCTTTGACCCTGAAAAGTGCTTTTAGTTAAGTACAGATGTGTGAAGAGTGGTCAATGGATGGCTGACTGGGAGTATCACACTGCGGGCTCTGAAATGGCAGCTATAATTGTACAAGTAAGGGGTCATAATCCTTCCATGACATTATGTAGAACATTTAGGCACTGTGCAGTATTAAACAGATTATAATCTTTCACCTTCAAGCCACAGATGTTAATGGATGTGAGCAGTTGCATGCATAACACATGAATTCAGAAATAATTTGGTCATTTGAGTTTTTGCTTATATTCAGTTTCCTTCGATACTATAGCAACTTCTCAGGTTTGTAGATCAAAATTGTATTTCCTTTGCTATTGTATTCTTGTCTAGTTGTTGCTATCTGAAAAAGGGGCCATTATGCCAGTAAGTGGTGAAGTACACTAAACTTCTTTATAGAAATTATTTCCATTCTCTTAATAATACCCTTTACAAAGAAGTGCTGTTTAGCTAGACAGCTAGTAAACTTGAACCTTCTCCCATGATTCCTCCAACTCATTTTATCACTATATGACCTGATTTTTTCCTTATCTAACTTTTTGTGGCCAGACAATACCATGATTTAATAGTGGGATTTTTACAGTTGAAAATTGTCATGATTTCTATCGTTGAAACTCATACATAAAAGCATATCGTTTGGAGACTAGCTTACAGTTGCTAACAAAACTCACTCTGGAAAACTTAAGTCATTTAATAAGGTCTTCTACTCTCAGCATAAAACACGTTTTTCACGTGCAACCTGCTGTTTTCTCACAAATAGGAATCTGATCAGAAAGCTTAGTTAAAGTGTTAGGCCTGAGATTAATGTACATTTCCAATTATAGCAGCCTAATGCTCCTTTAGTGAACTTGGGGTCATCCATGTTTGGAGGTATTCTGCCATAGAATGAGATGATAAAACACTCTTCAAAGGTACACAGACTTTCTCTTCAATGTTTCATGCATGCCCAGTTTAAAACCTCTAGCAGGTAAAGTGTGGAACAATAACCTCATGGGATCTCAATGGGACTTGGCAGGTGTGGGGAGGTAATTACAGATGTGAATTGCATTTTACCTCTTTGTTAGCCTTGTTGCTTCCAGCTGAAATCTGTTACAGACATGTTTATCCTACTTAGGATTTCCATTTTCAAAAAATCATCTTACCTGGGAACTGGAAACAGTCAAAAAGGAATTGTGGCAGCATAGTAGTTGCTTCTGACAATTTGTGATAGATTGAAAGCCTAGTCAAAGCTTGTTTCACTCAAGTCATCCATAAAAATACCAACAGTAATTCAGTTGCAAGCCAAAGCTTATCTTTCTCTGGATTTCTTTAGGTGGCAGATAATAGAGTAGTTCAGCTCTCCGCTCATGGAAATGACTGTGGTCAATGGACATACAACAGGAGGGGTACATCTCCACAGCACAATCCAGTGTCATGTAGAGATGGAGGTTGCCTCTGGCCTTGGCAGCAGGCAGGCCACGTAACCTCAGAGCGTTGCACTAACCTGCCATGCCAAAGAGGCAACTCTATTGTGGCTGTAAGGCTTCTAGGACTCACTTATCTTGCATGTTTATACGTGGCAGAGCACAGCACTGTACAGGTATTCACGCCTCCGTCTCAACACAGTGCATCTGCTTCAATGTATAAAAGCTGTTTCCAGTCAGGGCCTGTTTCTGTTGGAGATTAGTGACATAGGCTGTATAGCTTTCTTCTCAGGAACACACTAAACAAATGCTAACCATTTCTGGTGTGTCTCTTGGGCAGACCACCAGCTGTTTCATAATTAAATGACCTTGTACAACAAGTATGCAGATGTCTTTCATTTTTCCATCTTTCTTAAAAACAAGGGTTCTATGTCGAGACTTTTCATCCTTTCCTTGACCTCTGTGGGAGGCTTTGCTGATAATTAAATAAATAAACAAATAAATAAATAGGCTAGTGAAGTCTGAAAGTTGTTCTTCATAATTCATAGCTGCAGTGAAAAACAAAGATGCCGAACATTCAGAATTCTAATTGCAAAGTTAACTTTCCTTGAGATTACCACATGGAATGCAGGAGGTAACATTTAAGCAAACGTTTTATTCATGACTCATACATTAATACTTGTAAACATCATTCACATAATGGCACTGGCAGTATAATAAATGGTGGGTTTATCTTTTGCAACAGCTTTCCAAAGAAAACCTTCAAAAATAATGTTGGTTTGGTTTGGTTTTTAAAAAATACAACTGCAACAGAGTTCATTTTCTAAAAGATTTCATTTATTAGGTCATTTTAAGGAAAAATGGTCTTTATCTTCTTCACCCTTAAGCTATTTGTAATACAAAAATGAAAAAGCTGCATTCACATAAGAGTAAGCTGAATTCCTTCTCCTTTTCTTATTCCTTCTGCATCTCAGTGCATGCATAACTGTCATGCAGTCCTAGTTCATGCAGCCTACTTGATGAATTTTTGAGAGGAAACAGTTATGTTTATCTAAAATACTTCAGAAGTTGCCAAGTATACTGATGTATATTTGATTTTCTGTGAGAATATTTATCATATTTCAGAGAGATTATATCCTTCAAAATGAGGTTACATCAATGTTAAAGGAGAGAGCATTTCTAGAAAAACAATGTCTGGTGTATCCATAATATATTGGAAGCATTAGTTGCTCTTAAACAGAAATAAGGAAACATTCTTTAGTCAGTACTGCTATTACTTAACACTTATTCTAAAAAATCTTCTTTCTTTAAATCAGAAATCCAGATCATTGTCATCCTCTTCCACTGGCTTGCACATAGGTTTTGCTACCACTAAAAATAAAAATTAAACACTGTAAGAATTGATTGACTGGATTCTTTTGACCTGCAAAGGACAACATTTGCATAACCATTTAACATGTGAAGCAATGTACTGAAAATGGGATGCTGCTGTTGTAGTTATCTTTTTGCTTATTTTGGCATCGCCTGAAACTACCTGCAGGAAGAGGTGTCTGTTGCTTTGTAAGAAAATAGGATTTTTAAAGGTAGGATATACTGTGAAGAGTAAAGAAGATTAATAGACATGGCACCAAAGGAAAATTATGCAAGTGCAAGGATTTTCTGTTGATGTTTTATAAAGCATTGGATAGTATTTAACTAAAACCAGTATTTTCTGCTACACTTCTGACGCAGAGATAAAGTTGATAGATGCAGAAAAATGGACACTCCATAGCAAAGAGTTCATGAAATCTTTACATAAGGAGCCACCGAGTCAGTCTTTAGTAATCTTTCTAGTTCATACTTTTTCATTTAAAATGTAAAGTAGTTCTGTGATAAACTAGAGTTCATCTGACATCATTATGCAGATTAGAACTATAAAAAGGATTTTTAAAGGAATCCATTTTAAAATCTAAAGCAGAAAGTTGAAACAGGCTGTTTGATGTAGATCGGATAATGAGAAACGCAAAAATGTGTTACTTCAATAGAACTTTGATGTATGTCAAAATGACTACATAGCAATGTAGTCATTCTTCCATGAAGAATGACAGTTTCCTTTCACTCCTCACACAATGCTGGCAAGTGTTGGGAGCCAGACCACCATTCCTTTCTTCCTCATCCTAGCTCCTTCCCCACTGTCCTGCTATGTCTTTATAGTTCTCATTTTCAGGTAGACTTTTCATCATCTGATTCTGTGTTCTGGCTATAAATAGATGTTATCCTCTCTGGATATGGGCATATGAATGGGATTAGCCAAGAATATCTTCTCAGGTGTTGTAGTAGAAGGACATGCGAATCATTTGGCCATTAAATTATCTATGAAAGCAGTAGTTGCACCTCATATTCCAAGAAAAGTGTGCAAATGTTCACAGAAGGATGTAATGTTTTTCAGAGATATTTTGATGACTAATGCAATAATTCTCCATTTGATTCTCAGTTATTTTTGCACTCACTTTTTCCTCTTTCTTAAGAATCATGAGAGACAGAGGAATATTATTTTCATTGATATGAGGCAACTAGTTGCTAGAGATTCTACTGAAGATGATGTTCTGTTAAAACTGACATGGCCCAACTACGCAATGACTACCTAGCACTATGTGATAGCTGCCTTCCATGTTCTTATTGAAGACATGAAGAGGTCTTAAACAATGAAATAAAATGGCTGGAGTGAGCAATACTTCAAACACTACTTGAAACCTAAATAATAAGTATTTCCACCTCTTGTAGGATTACTTATAAAGGCTCAGGGCATCTTTGCAAACTCCTTTGATGGAAAATTTGATCTTCAGTCAGCCTTCTTTTCTTAGATTGTCTTGCTCTGATATGTCCTCAGGACCAGGAATAGCTGCTGTGATATGAATTGTCAGGCTGCCTAAGGAACTGCCTAGACTGTTTGCTGCATCCTAACGTGTTTGCAGGCATTACCAAAGTTGACACAATAGAATTAGGTGTAATAGTTAACAGCTATGCAAAGCAGGGTGAGAGAGGATGGTAAGTATAGAAATATTCTCCCAAACTTTTCCGAACAACTTTCCTCTTTTGTATTCTAAGTCTTCAAATAGTTGTGCAAACATAAGCTCAGCTGCACACACAATTTTAGGGATGTCTGCGGGCTGAAATGTCTCTCTGGACAAGTGAACTTCTCTTAGCTTACTCTAATCAGCGAGCTGAACCAAGGCAGTGAGGTTGCAGCAGCAACATCTGCATTGCACAGTACACTATGGTGTCAAGACCATGTAAGCTGGCATTGTGGTTGGTAAGACAGGCTAACATTTTATGCTATTCCTTTTCTGTGGTCCTTTTGTTGGTCCAGCACAAACCACTACCACTTTGCCCAGAGAACTCTAAGTCTTGCTTTTTCTGGTTTTTAAGCCTTTTTCACTCTCACAATTATCTCTAATTAGTCTCCACAAGAAGAAATACTTAGAAAACTTATTTTCTTTTCGTAACAGTCATAGCTCTCATATTGTGGAGTCAACAGTAAAAGTCTGTGTATCAAAAAATTAATCAGCTTCTAAACCAAGGGCTAGAAGAAAATAAGAATCAAGGTATCTCTTAGCCAGAAAGAATTCTTCTGTCAGAAGTAACAAATATTTGCAGCTCTTACTTCCTGAAATATTTGGGCTTTTTGGAGTTTATATGTACATGTTCAAATCTTTTTCCAATTAGTTTCAGACACAATTCAACAAAAGCAACAAAACCAGCAAAGCTAAACCATTTGCTTCTCCTTAATCTCGAGTAATGTTGCATAAAATTATCCCAAATGTAAAGTAACTAGCCTGATTACTGTAAACAAGGAGGAGGTTAAATTATGCTTTGTTCTTGTAAAGGCAGTGTAGTTATACCATTTTTGTCTGCATGCTTAAGTGCCTTTGAAAGGTACCATCCCCTTCTAAAAAGTTCCATGGAAGAGCAACTATGTTCTACGGTTATTTCACCTGGTTCCATGGAACACTATTTATTTACTGATTGTCTTAAAGAATGTGTTTGTTCTACTTCTTTACTACCTCCAGAATTATTTTACATCCACTTTCATACGTTGATTCCCAAAATGCATCTATTACTTTGTAAGAACTTCCCAAAATTATTTGTGCAATTTCACAATCTTAATTTTGTTCTCCAGTGATTTGGCACAGGACTTACTGCTGTGAAAGTACTAACTTATGCTGTAACAATGTGTCATTACCAGCTAAAAGCCTAAGCTAACATTATCATTAAAATGATCACTCGCTTAATGTCAGTACAGTTGAATTCTTGACTACAGGATTTGATGGTACGAGTTAAGATCTAAAAGTTTTAAATCAGAGGTAGATCCCCAGTAGTGGCATGGCACCATCAAGTGTGGAAGCCTGATTCTTTACGTGGAATATTAAAGTGAGGTCTATCTCAGATCTCTATTATAGTATTGCAGATTTTGGTGGGTTTTTTTTTCATATTTCAAAAAGTGTAATCTGAATGTCCAGGAAATTTTCTGTTTAAAAGCAACGGTTCAAAATACTAATGTAGGCGAGTGCTATTAAGTATTATTTCAGTTAAATTTTTCTTGCATTGTAGTCTTGGTGCTTAGCTGGACCGAAATAAGCTACACGATGGGGCAGTGGCACTCACAGTGCACCCCATGGAGCTTCCCCACCTCACTGAATAGCCCCTTCCTTGTCACCCGTGCACAGCGTGCCCAGGCTCACTGCCTTTGCAGCGGAGATTTGCTGTACTTGGGCAGTAGGTCCATCACACTGTAGAGCACGTCAGGATCAAAGACACTGTGCACGGCACAAGGCCAGAGGTACCAGATCCACTGATGCTTTTGCACCTGGCTGTCAGGAGTCCCCTTTCACATGAGGTCCCAGCACCTGAGATCCACAGGTTAAGACATCCCAGCCCGCAGGTCCTGTATAGAGCTGTAATGCCAATTACATTGCACAAGAGACCTAAAGAAAATTAATCACTGCATTGGCTACAGAGAAATTAGTGGCAAAAAAAGAACCGACAATAATAATTAAGCATTTAGGGGTTTGGTCCATTGATTCTTTGCCTTAACTTTTTTTCCTTAAAAATTAAATTTGTATCACATACATTTTTACTGAATGTCCTGCAGAAACAGATGTAGCAAAACTCAATGTGAATAAGTATAGAAAGGGAGGAGGTTGAAAGAATGATGAAGTTCAATTTCATTTTAAAATAATCTTCATCATCTACACAGTCTCCCACTGAGTCGTGCTGAGCTCCTATGTTTCCTGTTTTTAAAACAAAAAAAAAGGCTTTAGAGTTATTTTGTTTGCAGTTACTCAGTGACCAATATTACACATCAAACTGAAGCAATTACACTTTTTTAACAATGTGAAGTTTCTTTGAAAATTTCATTGAAGTGTAAACAAGTTATCATGTACTCTGCAGCTTTCACTGAGCTTAAAAAGCACTTGGAGAGTATTACTACCATTACCAGCTAACACTGTAATTTTATCACATTATGTGAATAGGCAAGGAAGATTAACTTTGTACAATTAATCATAATTACTTTTAAATACTACTTGTTAAGTTATGATGTATATAAAGGGGAAAGTAATTTTAATGAGAAACAGTTCAGGAATCTGCTTCTTCTATTTAAAGAAATTGTAATTTTTTTTTTTAAAGTGCAACTGTATTTTTTTTTCTACTTATTTCCTGATCAATTATGAATAGAGCAGTTAGAGGCTACTCCCGGTTTACATTTTCTTCTTTTTCCCCTTTATTATTTAAGTGTTACTTTGAAACATCCAAAACTATGCAGTCATGATTCACACATTTGTGGGTGACAATGATGTTGGTGAACCATGCTTTGGAAATAATAATTGCAGAAAAAATGCAGCAGAAATTAGATGGTCTGTTTTAACTAACTTGGCTGCAAATTCATGTAATGACAATAATCTCTATAATCTCCCATTTTTTTCAGAAATAAAAGATGCCTACTAGGTAAAAAAGGTAGAGGGTATTAACTTTTTCCTTCCCTGAAGTCCTTTATCTGATAGTACTGAGTAGTTCAGGGAATGATAGTATATGTGCTTAACTTTTAGGAGCCTTCTTACATACATGCCTTGAGACATTAATTCCTAGTAACATTACCTAGGAACACCCGAGACAATCTGTTAAATAGAGCATCTTGGCCACATATGTCTTTGATGTGTGTTTCCTGGAGGTTTGTCCTGATACATTATTGAATTTGTCAAAGAAGAAAATTCTTCTTGAATAGTCAGCAAGAAATTTGCTGAAAAATGTGTTATGTGGTCATGGCTGCATTTTTTAGTTTTCTCTCAACTACTGCTTTAAGTTGGGAAAGATGCTCCCAAAAGCACAGGCAGAGGCTCAAAATTAGGGGCACAGAAAGTTGAATCCCACTATCCAGGAGATGATGGCAGAGGCTTAGGTCCTTGAGAACATGGTTTTCTCCAGTACAGCCCTCCTGGGCACTGTTGTGCTGTGCTGTAGCCTGAGCACAGGACCCAGCCCCACACCTTGATGATTTCCCTGTCTTCCTGCTTCTCCAGTAATCCTGAAAGAAAATTGTGAGTGATGGTGGGGACTTGGGAGTAGTCGTTATTTTTAAATAAATAAAATAGTTTGTCATCTTCACATTTTGGATTTCATCAGGTTTTACCAGGGTAGCCTACCAGCCTGAGAGCCACGGCACATAGCTGGCTCTGTATTTCCAACTCCTCTAACACAAAGGTCCAGGCATTTTCTAAGTCCCCAAATCCCGCAGGTCCTCTTTGTCCACGCAAAGCAGAACGTTGTGTAATAATCTGGTCAACATAGCCTTGTCTCTTTATATAACAGTAAGTATGCCACAAAACCACTTAACGATCTGCAGCTCCTAATTCCCCGCTTCATTCTTCATCCTTATCTAATAGCCTTCGCTTGCCAAGAATCTCCCCCCATCCTGTGACAAACGCCAGCTTTGTTTACTTGGGAAACTGGTGATTCTGGCCACAGGCTCTAGGGGATCTGGAGCTCTCTCCATGCCCCAAACTCCAGTATCAGACCTTAGGAACACATCAACATATAAGAACCACAAGTCACTTTGTATTTCTTCAGTAATGTCTATGCAACCTTTGAGGAACAGCTGAAAGTCGTCAGAAGCAAAAAGCAAGGAAATCGGTGAAGATCAAATGGAGCAAAATTAATCCTTCTTTAGGTTTCTGAGGGCAGAGAAAGCAGCGCTATATTTGAAATGGGGCCTACACAGAAAAGAGAAGCACATAGGATTAGCTATAAATGTCACAGTTATTCTGAGCCATTGTAATCTGATGTTTGACCTGTGCCTCCTCTCTCTGACTTACGAGGTTTAAGTAGTATTCTGAACAACAGGGACTGGGGAGGGAAGGGGGCTTAATGGCCTAAGCCCTAGGTTTGAAATACCTACACCGCCTATATTTGCACACTTGTTAATCCTAATAAAGCCTATTGAGCTATTCTCCTGGTGTTGTCAGGTTGAATTCAGAGATTTCCCCAGAACAAATGTGAAAACAAGACACTGCTTATTGTGCATAGACTCTTAGTAGAGTCCTCAGTACTCCGAGTTCACTCATCACAGGGTTTTGCACAGATGGAAATCTGCCCTTTCCACACACATAGCCATGGTGTGCCATGGGTCAGGGCTGGCTCACCATCCCAGTAGTGCTGCACCAACATGGTCAGGAAACCTTGTTCAGGTGAGAGCCAGTCAGCCAAAACACCAAGTTCAGATCATTGTGGCCCAACCTTGAATTCCTGTGCCATTCACAGCTGACAAGTCAATTATTTTTAATCTGAATTCGAATAGTTTGAAGCTGTGACAGTTTTTAAGGACCTGTGAAGATTAGTGATGCTATTCTAGGAACCGAGGGATAATGCCCTCCTACAGCCCCAGGGCCGGGGCATTAATTGCTGTTGTGTAATGCTGAGGTCCCTCACTGCCCGACTTTGCCCTCACAGGACACACATCCCCCTCCTCACCCAACAAAAGCAAACAGCCTCCAGCAGCTGCACACAGGCTGACATTCTGAAGCAAAAACATCTCATAAGTAGATAAAATTCAATTCTTTTCTCCTCAGGAGATCCAGTAACTAGTGAACAACTGAAATAGGGCCTGGGCAGGGGTAGTCAGGGCTGGTGGTGCCTTCAGGGCTGTAAGTATCAGTTTTATATCATCAGCAAATTCTCATTCTAGTTTTGGGGCCTTCCTTTGCCTTTGTTTTATGAATCAAACTGTTCCTGCGGCTTAGAAAAACCACTCATCAGGGAAAGTAAAACAAGTTAAAAAAACACAGCCTCAAAGGGCACAAACACATGCACAACCATAATGACATCCTTAAGCTTCTAGTTCATCTGGTCAAGCTGTTAAGAGACTAAAAATGAAGTATGTAGTTTTATTAAGTCTACTGTGCTAAGCAGAAAGTCCAGAAGACTTTGGGGCATGTATAAAATGAACTGAACCCTTTTTTTTGGTGTCCCAACAGCCCACTTTTCAAAACCACATTAGGAGATTTTCATCCTTCTATTTTACACCATATCCAGAGGGGTACCCTATAGGCTTATCCCCACTGGTTCTGCACATACAGGCAGGGAAAGAAATGGGACTTCACTACCCTACTAGACAGATGTCCATAGTATCCACATGTAATTATGCTGCAACTGAGGAAGGCAGGGCCAGTGCCACACAGACATGATAAATAAGCCTTCACACACAAGAAATGCATCGATCACCCAAATTTGTCCCATATCCTGAGCTGTCAAATAAGCAGACTTCACCAGCATTAACTCCATTTAGTAAAAATATTAGAAGATTGCCCTTTGGAATAATAAAGCACCAGAAGCAAATTACTTCTATCTTCCACCACTGGTAATCAGCTCTGCTTATTCCGTTGTTGTTTGGTGTTTTTTTTCATTTTATGGTTATTTATTTTGTTATTTTTATGGTAGCCCTTTGTTTGTGAATTACTGACTTCTTAACAAGCAACAGATGCTTTACTGTGTGCGCTGCACAGAGTGGAGTTCTACAGTGCCCAGAGACACATAAGGACCTACCTAGATACTTGTACAGCGAATGGTTATAGAGTGGCAGATGGGTAAATCAGCACAGCAGTATTCTTTCAATAGCATCATAACACATTTATTGTATTATTTGTTGCATTCACAGAACCACAGGACGATCTTCATAGGTTACCGTTATGGGGTTTTTTCCATTATTTAATGTATTATTCCGAGGCTCTTACATGCTACTGTAGAAAGCGTGGTATTTCTCTGCATCTGAGAAAGCTCTGTACAGGTGTAAGAACATCTCCATAGCCTTCTGCATCACATGAATGTGTTCTTTTCTACTTACAATGTATGGGGTTTGGTGTAGAAGGGAAAAACAGCACATTTCTCATCCATCCCTTTCTGTGACGCTTCTGATCCAACATCATGTAGATAAATGTCTGCACTCTCAGTATTTCTACTCCTGGTGCACTGGTTGCTGTTAATATGTTGCCAGTGGTCTTTGTATGTCAACAGAATGTGGCCAGGACTTTCCTGACAACTACAACTTCTCTCAGGTATTTTTCAGAGGTGAGAGTTTTTGACCTTGGCCTTCAGCCCCTTCCTGCTTGGGACAGGCCAAACAATCCACCAGATCAGAATTACATACCCAAACACATTAAGCTGATTACTACATTGTCCAAACTTCTGACATTTTGTCTGAGAAATGACAGTGACACCAAGATGTAGGAAAAAAGCAAACATAACACTATTTTCCTAAATCCAAAGTGAAATGTAAGGGAGAAAGAAGAAAATTAATCTTGTCATGGACATCCAGCAAGCCTAAAATGAATCTGTAGTTTCAATAAGTAGCACGAAATGCAATAAAAAAGCAGCAACGTGAAATGCATCTAACCACATTCTTAATAGATCTATCGAATCAGATGATGAAAACGTAATCAGCGAAATAAACCTTGCCCTCCTGTAAAATACTTGATGAGATGCTTCTTGAAATAATAATTGCAAAGTTGAAATTCAAGCTGTGTGCCAAAAAGAAGCATAAAGTTTGTGGTACATGATCTGTCATTTTTTAGTAAAGCATCTGCTTTTAATACTGGGTCTAATCTTGTTTGAAAACTACATGCAGTTACTGCCAAATCTCATTTTATCCCAAACAGCAGTTGAATGGTGTCTTTGCCTTTGCTGAGTTTGCTGTGATTGCAATTACAATAAATCCAGCAAACACAGCAGAACCTGCACCTGTGAAGCAACAGTCAGTCTGCACAAGTTATGCACACACCAGTTCTGCACGTACTTTGAATCCAGCGTGTTTGAAACATTGGATTTACCTCTTAGATGCCACTCTGCCGAACACCCTCGTGCAGGAATCAAAACAAGCACTACAAGCATGGCCATGAGTCGCACTGCATCTTTACAGGACTTCTCTTCGTCTGATAGTCTCAAGGGCAGATTAATGCCTGATGGTTGCAGAACCTCAACTGGCAAAACATGTGTTGATATATGACAATAAAAATTAGTAATATGCTAAACCTAGTAGATACTCATCCAACCTTCTCAAACACAGGCCATCTGAAACTGATGACAGCCTTTCCAAGGCTTTCCAAGTGATTGAATTCTGACCAACAAAAAGATCACAAGATTAAGTTTACCAGCAGTAAATTCTTCATATGTGTAGATGAGAAACAGTTGGAGCAAGTACTCTCCAAATTCAGCAACTGCTTCTTCCATCCTTATCACATTTTTATAGAAACAAAGGAACTGTCGCAGTGGCTTAAACTTAACAGGTTTCCATCAATAGTTTCAGAGAATAATACAGAAAATATGGCATTAAGTCGATCTGAAATGCTCTTTCCCTATGAACATCAGCCAATCCTCACTATTTAGAAACTAGTTTATGACTTGAAAGCTTCATTTCCCATGCGAAACATATCAGTCAGAGATATGATGTTTGTAAGGAAAAAAGACAGTATCTGGATTTCATGCCAGGTTACTGGTTACCATGTACAACACTTCTGCATGATCTCTCAGACGAATAACACCTGGAGCAGCTCTGTTGAACTGGAAAACACCCACAGTTCTGTAGTACTCACATGAATATAAGCAACTCTGCTGTAGACGTCTCATTAATACCAAACCAGCTATCCCAGACACTCTTTTCTCAAATGCAGAAGTCTACCACAAAACTGTCTCTTTTCTCCTCAAAAAATGTCAGTAACAAGCGCTCAGAACAGATTTGCCGTCCACCCCTATTTCCCCCAGCTATCAGGGGGGAACAAAACTGTCTGTGCTAACACCCTGTCCTAGAGTGTTTCCAGTTGAGTGCATCTTTTTTAACCACCACAGGAGATTTCTGTGCTAAGGTGCTTTATAAATCAGTGTGTGTTATAGTGAATGTGATGGCCTGTTTCTGTGAAATTACCAGAATGAACAGAAAACAAATTTTGTTAAAGAGGTTTGTTTTTTCTTTTCCCTTTCTCTCTCTTAGGATGGATTTATAGACTTCTTGGAGTTCATAGCTGCAATAAATTTGGTTATACGAGGGAAAATTGACCAAAAATTGAAATGGTATTTTAAGCTATACGATGCTGATGGAAACGGATGTATTGACAAAAAGGAACTATTAAGCATATTCTCGGTAAGCAAGTTATGACCAATAACAAGGACATTTGACACAGTGCATTGCCCCTGAAACAGTGGTTCATCATGTGTTGTAAATGGGTTGTCTGTACTTTACCTAATGTTGTACAGCTGTAAAACCAGAATTGTTCTGCCAGCAATACTCCTGCTGTTAGTTTCCTGCTTATTGAAGTAAACGTATCTAAGTAATATTATACTTTAACCACAGTTCTACAGATACAATGCTTTCCTGAAAATGAAAACCTGTAGAAGCAGTAGAGACTTCATTGTGATAAACTATACTGTAAGGCAGGGTAGAACTGAAGCAGTATAATGAATAAAACTCTAGGTTACAAGTGTTTGTGTCAGTCTGTTGTGGAAAACTGGCTTCTCAAACTGAGCTTGGTGCAAGAAACAGTATAGCTGTCATCAAAATATTCCAATATTTTAATTTTTTTACAAGCTTTTAGATTTGTTTCCTACAAATGCCATTACTCCTATTTTAAAATTCAATTGTGAAAATTTAACTTTATCATTAAAACACGCAATGACATTTGGATAAAAAATATTGTAGAAAATTTTGTAGAAAATGGGTCCATTTCAAACCCATAAAACCAAAGCAGTATTATTTCTTAAAAATTATTTCCTTATTTTTCAACTTGCTCTAGTGAAATAATATTTTGCACTTCAGTAGCTGACTTCATCCAAAACATATTACAAGGGTTTTTGCAAATACGAATGACTTAATGTTGCTCCCTAAATGTACAAGACTTGTTACAATCAAGGTTTTGCTGCAGGGAGCATAAAATCCAAACAGGGATTTAATGTCATTATAAACAAGGAATGTATTTTTCCTGGATTCTGAATTACTGTTGGTGCCTGGCTAGTCACTGTTACAGACTTTCAAAAGCTACTGCCCAAATTAAAAGGAACTGGAGCCACATGGAGCCACTGGGTCAAACAAATAAAGCCATCTAAACTGTCTAAAGAGCAGCTTTCTGAAGGCAGAAGGAGAGGCTGCATCTCCCAGTTTTTTCCTCTCTTTCTTTTGCAGATATTCTCCATCATTTTTCACCCAGAGGCAATGAAGCAACTGTGTTTTGTTTGGGGATTTATCCTTTTAATGTGAAGATTTCTTTTTCAACATATCTGGTTTTAAAACCAGTTTAAACCTCTGTGTGTCATCTTCTCTTTTGGAGTACAAGAACTTTAATGTAAAACTGCCTAAGCCATTTGATCTAGGCTAGATTAAAATCAGTGGGCTCTAAAGAAAAATAAAAACACACACTCACAGCCCTTATGGGCCCTGCTTAAACTAAGCATCAGTAAAACGGGCTTGTCCAAAAATATATGTCATATCTGAAACATTAATTTAAATCACAGAAGTCCTATTAAAACTTCATCTGTCCCTACAGCTATGCAAACTTTGGACCAGCAGATCATTATCAACCATCAAAATTCCTTCCAGACAATCATAAACATTTTCAGTGCCTTTTAATAGCGCAGTTATTTTATTATTTAAGGGCGATTCTGTGGTAGTCAGCAATTCAAGTACTTCAGGAGCCACTGCTTCCCTCTTGGCACTACAACAAATTTAACTGTGGCAGAGGTACAACCTTCCTCTGAAGACTGCACCAGGACCAGACATATAAAACACTAGAAGTATCTAAAGTATGAATTAGTAACACAAACTAGTCTATGTACCTATTTTTGTAAAGTTCTTCCTGCCTTTCTGAATTCGTTTGTGCAAAGTAAAATAAACACAGTGGTCGTCATGAATTCCACAACAGTGCTAAATAGGTTTAACTTACCTTTTATTTAAATATAATGAGTTCTAAAATAATGTCAGGAATACTAAAGGAAAAAAATGGCACATACAGCAAACTATCTTACACAACACAGTTCATCTCAAGATAATTCAGGTGTAGAAAAACGAATTCTATAGTATGGCCACTACAGAGCATCTATACATGTGTGTTTACATATATATATTCATGCATTTTCACAGTCACTCACTAATTGTGATATTGAGTACAACTCTCTAAACATATGTTTGTTGCTTCTGGATCACTGGCTCTTAACACATAGGCACCTATTTTATTAACCCAAATGATCACCATAATGCAAAAATTACTATCTCAGTGAATAGGACACAATTTTGAAGAAATATTCATGTATACCTTTACTCCAAGCATTGGTTCCCTTTGCCACAGAAGGAGTAGAGGGGAGACTTCTGGTTTTCTAAATTTGTTTGGAGAACAAGTAAATTCTGCCAGACTCCAGGACTGCTGGTCTGACTTTATTTGTGATTACTGAGTTAAACATGTCTTAACAAAAAATGACTTAGGCTTTCTCGTCATGTGTTTTCAGCTGTGAAAAATAATACTATATTTAAATCATACAGACCATAGGGCACTCTCTGAAGATAAGAGAACTCTCTAGGGCAAGATAAAAATGCTGGTGTGGAATCTAAAGTGTACTGAAGAGCAGAAGTGCCACATGGTTTCAGAAGACCTTCAGAGATATGTAAATCAGTTTGTAATCTTCAGGCTGCGTTATGTTAATTAAATTTCCAATCCTCATTACTGGAGATTTACTTGAAATAGCTATTTATTTAGTGATTTTCGAAAGGGCTGATGAACTAAAGAGCTGAATCACAATTAGTGTAGTTCCTACTGTATTGTTTTCACAACTTGATGGGAAAAATCATCTGAAAGAACTTTCTGCATTTCTGCCTTCAGGCTATCCAGGCTATCAATGGCTACACAAACATGTCTGCCGAAGAGTTCACAAACATGATATTTCAGAAGATAGATGTGAACAACGATGGTAAGAATTTGGGTTTTCTTGGCAGGGATTTTCCCCTATAAGGAATTATGGGACCAAGAGGGGAGTTGAACACACTACTGAAGAACTGACTGGTTTAGGCGAACTGAAAGCCAGAATCTGTTCTTTACCCATATTACTTCAGCTTCACAGTAAACTGTATATCAACTGACTCTCTTAAGATGACATACATGTCACATGCAGTAGGGACTAAAACATGGAGGTCTTGTACTGTTCATCTAAAATGCCAGTGCTCCGGTTGCACAGCAAAACTAAAGAATCATCAAGGTACTTTTTTAGTATATTTGTGTTGGCTTAATCTATCTAAAATGTACAAGAAAATCAATTCAGATGCATGACTGCACAGGCTCTAGCATGTTCTAAAGATTGCACAGCACACTGGATGTCCCTTGAAGTCTGATTGTTAACACATGCTAAGACACATGCTACTGTTTTTTCTCAAAATAGCTAGACTATGCCAATTTGGCTCGCATTTGGAAACTAAAACTGTTATTTATTGCTTCAGAGTTGTTTCTAACAGAAAACTTGTCACATGTGAATGTCTTCTCTCATACATCTAATCATGAAGAATCTCTTTCCACTGGCAATTGCATTTTATATCAATTATTGCAATCATTGACAAATTAGGAATATCAGGAAAGCATTGCAGAGCAAAATTAGATCCCAGCCATGAATTTTGGGCACTTTTTTGTTCATTTTTCTAGCACTATTTCCTATGTTAAGGTTACTTTTAAAAAAGCTGTTTGCAATATATAATCACAGTTTAAACAGTGATCTTGTGATGCATGTGAATAACTTGTGGAGGATTTTTTCCCCACCTGCTTTGCCCATCTTTTAGGTGAAGGCAAATTACCAAAGGACTCAAATAACATGTAGTCATATTCTGGAATCTAACGCAAATTCTATCATTATTAATTCTTTGGCCTCTGCTTTGACCATATGTTTACGGCAAGTAATAATTTTATCTGAATTAGACCATGAGCTGAAAAAATAACTTTTGTGTCTTCCATTTTAGCAGTGAAATGCCAGAACATTAATTATTCAGAATTATCTTCATAATACTCCCATTTCAAACTGCTTTACATAGTTATTTTTTTAAATAGCTGCAAAGCAGCAGGAGTAGCTCCACCTAAGGAATGGAACAAATTTGCCAAGTTTAGCTTAGACTATGCTACCTCCTGGTAGCTTCTTATTAAATAAATATTGCAATGTCCTTCACATTAAAATAGAAGGAGTAATCCCATGGTTGTGGGAAACAATTCTTAGGACAAATCTCCTGATAGCTTTGCAATTTATTTTCATGATATCTGTCACGGTCACAGTGAGTCTGTGTAACGATGTGTAACTGCACTGGTTTTTGTATACTCACGCACCAGTACTGGTACTTTGAAATATATAGCTTGGGATCAAGAGGAGGGAATTCCAGACCCACTGACATGCATGAGCAGGAAAATGATGCAGAGTGTCCATCTGATGAGTCCTATCCAATCAAAGGCCTCAGTCAAAGGCAATACAGCGGGAAGGAGATGGGAAGAGTGCCTGGCATATGAGAGATTGGAGGAAGCAAGAGGATGAATGGCAAAGCAGGAGGATGCAGACAAGCATATGGAGATGGTTTGTTCTGTCTCTGCTCCAAGGCTGATTATCTAAGGGCACTGGGGTTGAAAGAGGAGGTGTGAACATCATCAGGGCACTGCACCCCAGCCCCTGGAGAGAGTCTTACTCCCCTCTCTGAAGACTAAGAGCCAGGGCTCCTGTCAGCTCATGTCTTTCCACTTGAATAGTGTGTATATGAACCTGCTCACCAGTGCAGTGAGGACCCCTGTGACTGAAGAGGAAACAACCTTTATTGCCCATGGGTAGAAAGTGGTTTTCACATTTTTCAAATGCTGATCATTTTCCTTTTTCACACCAGATGAAGTTTCCAAGGTTGCCATGAACAAAAACTGAAACACAAGAAACCTCTGAGGATTGTTATACTTCAACCCAAAAATAGCCAAAAGTCATTTAGCTAAGCTTTCACTAGAAGCGCGCTCAACTTGAATTGCTGCTCCCCTGCAGACTGGGGCCCTAAGTCATGCAGCTATGCTACTCTTTGCCTGGCCTTCTGTCATTTCTTATTTCAGTGAGAAATCATCCATTTTTGGGATTTTAACAGGCTTTAAATCATCCTCAGAGGAAAGAATCAAGCTTTTCCTATTAAAGCAAACTGTGTTTTCCCTTTCAGAGGGATCCCAGGATCACTGTAATAACCTCTAAGCAGAGAATTGTGTACACTCTTGTGTAACATGTGAGTAGACACACACCTAGGACAAGCCTTTGCTTTTGCTGACAGGGAAGAGTGCAAAAAAAGAAGAACCATGCTTAGTCATATTCCTGCTCCACAGTAAAAATGATTTTATATTTGTCTTGGAACTTCCAAGGTATAACCTGCTTTTGACATGAGCCTAAAAAGTCACACTGTGGATGACCATTTCAGTTGCTTGGAAGAATTTATCAATCAAACCACTTAACCAATTTTTTTACTACATCTTATCATGGTTCTAAATAATCCTAGTTGTCAACACAGGTAGTATGCCTTGTAATCCTCAGCAAATCATGCCCTAATCTATGTTAAAATGAGCTATAGGATAAATTCCAGTTAACTCAGTGAGAAGCGGTCCATACATCTAAATTCAGCCTTGATACAGGCTTCATTAGCACTCTTTTCACACATTTCTCTCACCATAGATATTTAGACTTACGTGAAAGGTGTGTCTGATCTCTTTAACAGGAAAAAAAAAAAAAAGCAAGTCTGAGTTCTAGGATCTGGTATAAAGTGAGAAAACATTAGAAAATTTGCCTATCAGCAAAGAATGGGGAACCTTCCTGAGGAATTCAATCTAGCATGCGTGGTCTTGTGTTGGGCTGACAGTGATTGCTGGGTTCCTTGGCTCCTAAGATGTATCTGATTTCCTTTTAGGGGAGCTCACTCTAGAAGAATTTATCAACGGTGTGGAAAGAGACGAGGACCTAATGGAATTGATTACAAAAAGTTTTGACCTTTCCAATGTACTCAAGGTCATACAGAGCGGCAGGAGACACAGCGTCTGAAGGATCCAGTGATGGATGTGGCATCTGTGTCATCAGTTCAAGGAAGATAATATTTGATATGTTCAGAGAGCTCGACATTGTCCAAGTTTGCCCAGGCAATACCAAGTGGCCTGCTCCAGGAGTAACAATTTTCACTCTTGACTCCGTAGCTCTCCTTTTCTTTATTATTTCCCTCGTTAATGACTGTGGCAGCCACAGAACACAAACCTTGCCCACATATAACAGAAAAGTTATTTGATGCAGTACAAGTAACTCACTTGGTCTCAATGAACACTGTTCAGAGTAATCAATAAAATATGAAAATATCACAAAATGCAACCTTTCTAGAAAACACAGTTAACAAATTTCTTCTTTTAAGTACAGGTTCTTTAATCTACTACCCAAAGTGTGGACACGAACTTCTAGGAAGGACTGCATTCTGTCTGGATCAATTAAGAATGAAGCCTGGTTTGCATTAACTTAACATTTGCTCTAAGTTCTTAAAATTGGAGTAGGTTCTCTGGGAAAATCTCGATCAGTTTAATATTCCTGACATGTGCATCCTCCTTAACCACCTGTCTGCCATTCTTTATTTTATTACATATGAAAATTAAAATAATGTAATGCTTTGATGGTTTGGTGTGGTTCAGCTACTGTTCTTTCAAATTAACCTTTTATAGAAGCACTGGAATGAAATTTTGTTATCTTTGTAGATTAAAATTAGAAGTTCAAAGAAGAGCTGAAACCAACTAATTTTGTAAGCACTCTGTTTTCCCAGAGATTTGTGTCCTTTGACTTGTATGTTCTCCTTTCCTAAACAATTTGTTTTCACCAGGCACTTTGCCATGGCTGCATGAGACAAAAGGTAAGAGGCATCGTGACTAATTCCTGCTGATGGGACTGCTGGCTTCTGCCAAACAGACTGTTTAACAGCTGAATTCTTCCTGCCTTTCCCTGACAGGGACTACTAATTTAGGTATCTTTGTTCTGACCAGATACCTGGGTGAAAACTTTCAGCAATTTAGTCTGATAGTTCTACCTTCTTTCAAACTGGGTTGCAGTTGTCTCTGAACGTGGTAGCTGTTAGGAGTGCAGGAAAGGCATTCACAAATGGCATGATCACATATGCCTCATTTTCCTAGGAAACTAGGCTAAAAGCAACTCAGTCTTACTTTATGAGTTACAAGATTAATTCTACGAGCTAAAACAGAACTGCATGAACTGTCTGCAAGGGGAGAATTATAGTTCTCTCTAGTTCTGTTAGAACAGATTCTCTCTGGAGTCCACAAGAAGTTTTATCAAATTACTACATTATATCAGAAGTCCTCCTTGGCTGACAGTGCCCTGCAGGAATCACACTAATATTAGTTAGTGTTAGAAACATCGGCTTCATGCAAAATAATTTGTGCATGGATCAGTGCAGGTTGAATGAAACAATTATTAAGACTTCAATATGAAAATGCTTTTCTTCCAAATTCACTTCAAATCTGTGTCCATTTGCACAAGAAATGTGCTCCATCATCTGTAATTATTATCCCAGGTTCTGATTTGATCAATGGAATATACTAAGAGTATGCAACATGCATCACTTGACATTATAAACAGTTCTGACATTATAGTTCTGACATTTGAATCTTTTATATCTTTTCCTGAATAAATAAATAAATGAGAGAGAATGATGCATGAGATTGCTGGTGGTTCAAATTTTAAGTTCTTGTATTTATTCACCATTGACACATTAATATATCATTGTCAGTGTAAGTTTTCTCGCACCCAGACTTCAAAATATCCATTTTTTTAATCTAATGCTTTTGCATTTAGATCCTATGAGGGTGGTGTCCTTCAGAACTGGCTTTAAAATATGGTCCCATCTAAACAATTTGGGTGTATGGGAACAGATGTGGCTCGGATTTTTGCTTTTAAACTAACGAAGTCATGGGCTTTGAAAAAATTAAAACTATCTATCTACACAGACTCTTTCTTATAAAGGCATTTTAAAGTTAATATTTCAATTTAAACTTCTCTAATTTTTCTGAATAACTGTAATTAAATGAAGTCAATTACCTACTCAGGAGGAGTGTTGTGTTGTACTAAAAAAATGATGTATGTAAGGAAATTCTTAGCCATTTTTTGTTAAACTAAATTTTAAAGGAGTAGCTGACATGGTCATTTTCCACACTTTGATCTAAAATAATTTAGCAGAAACCTGTGTAATTAAGAATCAAATATCTTTACTGTTTAATGTAAACACTCTGGCACATAATATCAAAAAATATTTATCTACAGTAACTCCACGTGTTTGGGACTAGTCATAAGATTCTATCTAGTTTTTTATAAGTTGATTAACATAAATTTCCTTTAACTACTTAAGCATCATTTGATACACAGCTGTTGGAGATAAATGCGTTATGGTCACAATTTTCTATTGGTGTCGTTCTTCTAAATTCATCAGCTGCTCATCAAGCATGTCAGTGAAAACAAGTTGCACATGAAAAAACCTCTCAAGTGTGACTCCCCAAGGTCTTGTTCTAAACCAATGTGAAGCTGCAACTTGTTGTTGTGGAGGTGCTTTGAAGTCATGAAGGTATATTGTAAGTTGACCTGATTATCAGAATGCTTCTTGCTAGTTTAACAGGCAGCAGAAAAAAGAAAGCCTAATGTTAGCTCATGTTATGTTAAACCCCTTAGCAAATACGAGTGGTGAAGGGGCAGAGCTGAGCCGCTGATCCTGAGGGCTGCCAGAGCCCACAGGAATGCTTTTGCTTCAAAGCCCCGCCTGGGAGAGAAAAAAAACATTCTAGCACTTGCTCTCAAGAAGTGTCTTTGTCAACAAGATTGATGCAGATGCCAGCTGTGAGTGTCTGGAGAAGCTGAGCTGCCTATATCATCATCACAGGGCGGGTAGGTTTTAATTAAGATAGATGTGTACTGAGAATGGCTAATGATTTTGTCACCATATTCACCTCGAGAAGAATCACAGGTTTCAAACTCACTCTGTGCAGCTGGGTGAGCTTTGCCAATCAATGGGGTAACTGGTAGTTTCTCTTCTAATATAAGCTCTTTTACTGTTTAGAAATCCTTGTGACTTTATGTTCTTTTTATTGCATCCAAACAGCTAAATGTAATTAGTGTGACAGTCACCTTTTTCAAGCAATTCTTAATTGTCCTAAAATTATCTCCTTTTCTTTTCTGGTAGCTCAATATGCTAGAAAAATAAATAGGTACTTTTTCTTCTGAGAATCTGGGAATTCAAAGCAAATTGCCTTTTCTTGTAGATGTGAAACTGCTTAAGCATTAACAGGCATGATTAAACCTTATGCCATAGTCATGCATCCCTGACAAAGTGGGAGGATAACTTGCTGTGTTGTGAAAAAGATCCCATACATGCACTTAATTTCTGACCTTATGTAAGATTAGCTGTACCATACAGACCATAACAGCTAAATATTCAACTAAACATTCAAAGCTTGGGTTCCCTGTATGCAACGTGATCTGTCCATTTACTTGATACTAGCTCAAGATTTTCCACATGGAAAGACTTCTAGAAGTCTTGCATGGTTATAGAAATTGCTGAAGATATCAGGGAGGGATTTTTAAACATCATTTTAAAAACTTCTGCTAAATACAGTAGAATGTTCCAAAATTAGGAAATATATGCGGCTTTATGCTGTACATTTGACCTGCCCTTACTAGAAAGCTGAGGGAGAAAACAGCTCAAGTATGTGATTTTTAACATGGCAAAATGTACATGGCTTGAGGTTTTAAGAGCTCTGTCTGAAATAACAAGTGTCTGAAATAACAAGTGGCTGGAAGAAGGTCTTTTCTCCAGTCCTGGCCCAACCTGCTTGCATCATTGGTGTATCTACATTCATAACCAGGCTTTGGTTAACCCTTGCTTTATTCTCCCGTAATGTGACAACTTCTTCTGACCTAAAGATTAGGAAAGGAGCTACTGCTCAGGCAGTACATGTAGCAGGCAGAGAACTTGTTTATTTCTATAGCCTGACTGGGACACAGAGCAGAAACCTAAGCTCCAGCTTCGAATAAAGGTATATGGTTCAATGTGAAAAGCAATGTTTTATGCTCAGGCCTGCACTGATTTTTGTCTTACAGCAGCAATGTGAGAGAAAGTTCACCTATCAAAGGTAATTTAACTGCCAAAGAAAGTTGTCCTAAAAATGTTTGTGTACCAATACTTAACTTTTATATCCACCTCCTCTGCAGTAGAACTGTGAGAGAATTTAAGACAGGTCACTACATAGTTGTCACTGTGTTTACAAACAACACTATAATGAAATACTAGCTTTTGATTGCTAACCATCAAATAGCACTGGCTCTGGCTTGAATGTCTACTTGCTTTTAGTAAGGCCTGAACTTCTCAACTCATGTAAAGCTGCACTGCTTATAAAAAACCTAGACTAACCTACATCCCACACAGAATACCAGAAAGACTGGGAGGGTGGGTGGGAGTGAGCCACAGAACACCAAAAAAGACCACAGGGAAAAAGAAGCAGGGGAAGAAACCTGGAGAGGAGGTAGAGGCAATCAGGCTCCATAAAACAGACGTCATGGCATGACAGCCTCTGGCCCTAAGGGACAAGCTCTAGAAGAAAGTCCAAATTTCAAAGTATGGATAAGAGGAAAAGGAGAAGAGACGAAGGTGATGAAGAGGCATGTTCATGTTGTGACTGTTCTATGACTCAGATGATACTTGACAACTCAATTGCTTCTGCAAGTGCTCAATAAAACCCTAAACAGAAAGTATATGATATTTTGTCTCAGACTCTGTTTAAGATTTGGCTCTCCTTGCTGCCTTAATGGAATTAAAAACTTTTCCAACAGTGTACTGTTGAAGGAAGAGCCCAAAAGAGGTCATACACACTTTCCTGTATAGGCCTATCTCCTGCACAAAGGCACAAACCAAAACTGCCTTTCAA
This sequence comes from Patagioenas fasciata, assembly GCF_037038585.1. Taxonomy (NCBI): domain Eukaryota; kingdom Metazoa; phylum Chordata; class Aves; order Columbiformes; family Columbidae; genus Patagioenas; species Patagioenas fasciata. Next base: position 121,660,921 of record NC_092520.1, on the reverse strand, counting down.
GACTGTCAAGCATTCAGAAGGAATCAGATTAGTAATATTATAGATTAGGAATTTGAGATAGTGATAATCTGCACCAGCAGTTTTTTATACCTGAGGACAGTGCTGGGGCACTACTGCTATTGCACTTTATTTCTCATGGACCAAGGGAATTAACCACTCAAGATGTCTTCTGTTTCTTCAGAGAGGATGTTCAACAGTCCAGCCAAACAAAGGTACCTTTTGTTGTTCCTCTCTCTATTATCTTCATTAGCTGTCCAAATTAGTAAGGTACCAACAAGCGTGTTGGAATGCAGAATTTTGCATGCTGTGGAAAACTGTTTATTTGGGAAACACAGTAATTTCTTCTCTCACAGGTAACTAAATACCCTCTGAATGCCAATGACACTCGAGCGCTGTTTTTCACAACTGAGTCTGAGCAACTGATCTAAGGACAAAATGATTGCTATTCCATTCTCCTATCCCATGAGCCATCTAGTCTTCTGGCATTTTGAATACTCACAGCAATTACAGATTTTTTTAAACTCCATTTTTCTCGGAAAACTCCAAGTACACTCAGAATAACAAATGAATGTGGACTTATGGACCATTTGTGGTCCCATATAAATCAATGATCCCATTGGTTGCAAGCTGAAACAGAATTTCTTCATGCTAATATCTAAAGAATATAAGAAATGTTTGATTTATTCAGAATCTTATTAACCTTTTATGCAGCACAGTATTTCTGTGGGCTACTGCAGAATGGTGTAGTGAAGGAATGAAATAAGTATTTTGGAAACACTTTAAAAAACTTAGTAAGGTGTTAGCACCATGATAATTTTCCTTTTAAAAATGAATGAAATATTCATGGAAAGGGTTGACACAGTTTTGAGTGTATCAAAAGAAACTAAGCTCCCACCAGGCTTCAGGCACAGCTTTTCATTCTTAGCATCCATTCACATGTTCTTTCTATCCCTGTCCCCAAAGCAAAATTATGTGGGGATTTTTTACACTGGCAGCATAGCTCTGGCACATACCTTTCATGGTTCTGGACAATATGGGAAGAGTTTGCATGTTTCCTCATCTTTTTATTTAAATTACAAATATTTGACAAACTGCTTCTATCCTGGAGGCTTTCAAAACACTTCAGATTTAAAACACAGCTCACTCTTAAAGAGCTGCTACCACTTACAGGAAAAAGTTGAACATTTGCAGTGAAATAGTTTTTTATTATTCCTTGTTCCTTTTTTATACTAAAGGTGCTTATATCAAAAGAGTATCTTCATTCCCTTACCCTCATTTATTTTTTAATTAGGTCAGTCCTCCCTTTGATACTCTGTTCACCAGCTCAGCCTCTAATGGCAGTTTCAGCTAGCAACCGGATTTGGTGAAGATAGTAACAATTTAGTCATCTTCTAAGTAATACAACGACGTCCAATAACATTCTATAAACAGTGAACATTAAACAGCTCACAAAACACTATAACATATGCTCAGAACTACCTCCAAGCAGAAGAGTTTTTCAGTTTTCCAAGAAAATTTGGGCTCTTCCCTAGAACTTCAAAGTGCACAGGGAAAACAAATGCACACAAAAAAATCAAGTTTTTTAATTACTAGTTAATTTTTTTCTAAGCTGATGAGATTCCCAAGCATGTAAGTTAGAAGCTCACTTTCCCTAGACAGTGAATGGAAAGAGGAAGTTCTTGTAGCGGTAGATCGGCCCATCAGAACTACCATCTAAAGAAGCTGGTATGAACAATCATGCAAAATAAAGACATAAGGCTGCTCCCCAAAAAGGGACACTCCAAAAATGATGCGTTCTGCTTGCCAGGGTTAGTAAATGCCTCTAGAGAACACAATTATAAATCTTAACTTAATACTTTCTGGTGGGTTTGATAGTTTCAGAAAGCACATTTGTGCTCACTCAGATGTAGGACGTGTTCTGCTGTCACCTCTTGTCAGAACAAAGACAAATACCTCCAGGTCTCTGAATAGATGCGCACAACTGCCAAGAGGCTACCCCCAGGACTAAAGGGAAGTGCTGACCAATGATCATAATACAACCCAAAGTGAGGGCAACATGTAAGAAATTATTGTCTTGCAGGTACAAAAGTTAGGGAGATATGGTTCAACAACTAAACTATATCATTGTTTCAGATGGAAGAGAAATCCTCAAAATCCTCCAAGCCACAAGAGCTTTTCCTGGAAGTGGAGATGGCAAAGTATGTTTGGGACAAGACAGTCTGCTGCTGGCAGGAAGGAATATTTTATGCAAAGAGCAAGCAAATTGGATATGAATGGAGTATGATGGGTTGGTTTTCCGTATCTGTTTTCCTGTTCTCAGTGGTACAGTCTGTTGGTGGCTGAACTATGCTTTGTGCTTTTTTCTACTTGCCCAAAGTGTTACTGGAAGCTCGAGGGAGATGGAGTCAGGCCCTGAGAATGAGGAGAGGACAGATAAAAATGGCTTTCCAGCATCTAGGGAGTAGCTTTGTGCCAAAGAAATCTGTTTACTCACAGATCTGCTACTCCTGCTGCTTATTTTGATTTCTTTCACTTCTGCTTTGCATTGACATTCAAGGCACACTGAGATGATGAACTTTCCTCTTTACTGTAGAGATATAACAAAGTATCTTTTCCCATATATCTAAACCAGAAGCATCTAGAAATGAAAGCCATGGTGCAAGGAGGCGTTGTGACACTATTCCCATGACAAGGCCCTGCTTCTCAGACTGAGAGAAGCATTTCACATGTTGTGGTAATTTGCAGTAAAAATTGCCACAGATGGTGTTAGTTAGAGTTTGTGGCATTTATGAGATTAGTATTTGGCTACAGATCTATCTCCACATGTTTCTGTGATACCAAAAAGAGTGCAGAGATAGAGAAGACTGGATAAACACATTCTTTTCTTAAAGGAGGTTTTGTTGAGAATCAATTTCACTATAACTTCTGTAGTAAGATGGTGAACAGATACAGTGAGCTATATAAATCCAGCTCTGGTTTTCATGCTAAAAGTAATCCTAATCTATATCTGAAAATGATTCCTGATCAGCTCTTGTTTTCCCACATGCTACTAATCTATGTACAGTATCACCTTTAAAACATACAAGCAAGAGATATAACTCCTTGACTAGCAGCTCCTTTGCTCCCTCCCAGCTCACAGCATAGGTCTGTATTCACCTTACCAAACCTTCTCTAAACACAGAGAAATGTCTAAGCAACTGTTAGTCTCATGCATCATAAGAGTAAGGCAGAAAAAAAGTGCAAAGCAGTACTTTCTTTTTCTTTCTAAGCTATTTGGGTGTATTGTGCCAAAAAGCAGACGACCTAATCTTTCCATTTAACTGAGCATGCTGGTGAGTAACACTCTAAATACAGGGTCAAGTGATGGGGAGCACAGTGTTCAGCTTGTCAAAGCAGCATGATGAACACACATACAGCTCCAAGTCATGCAATAAGTGCAGGTATTATAGCTAGGGGTGCTGGATGATGTGTGAAAGACCAAGCTGTAACAGTGGAGACTAGGAACATGTCTTCAAAAGGGGCATTTTAAAGCATAAGTACAATGAAGAAGCACTATCCTGACTTGGGTAGCAGGGGCACAGCTGGAGCTACAAATCCATGAGTGTTAGATGCCAGATCAGACAAGTAGAGGTAGCTGAGGTGACTAAGAACAAAACAGCTCTTCACAGCCCTGTCATCTGCACTTCCCAGATAAATCGGGAGAGGAACTGGTCTAAAATCTTCCTATTGTTTTTGTGTGTGGTTTTTTGGTTGTTTGTTTTGTTTTGTTTTGTTTAAGTAGGGGGATGTAGTTCCTCCTCATTGCCATGAGAAAAGGGCCTCCAAGCATGCACATTGTGTGCATCTGTTGATGGCAAAAGGAGGATTTCCACGCTTTCCTGGTTCCTCTGGGCACTGCTTCTATTTGTACCCACCTCCACCCAAGCTAACACCACCAATGCATCACAATTTTTTTTCTACCTTAGCACTTGCTACCAGGTCTTCATCTTTTTTTCTTCTGGAACTCTATCCTTCAGCCAGCTTCATGCAGACCCTGTCTTAATTTTAAAGCCATCTTCATATAGGAAATTTCTTTGCACTTCTTTGAAGAGAGCCCACCAAAGAAGGCAATTGAAGGGGCAGGGGCAAGAAAGAGGAAGGTTAGAAATTCAGAACTCTATGAAACAATGCAACTGTCCATTGCACCTCAGAAGTGATAAGTCAGACAAGGAAAATTGAAGCCTACAGGTCCACATAGGTTTAACTCCTTGCTTTGTGGTCCATGGTAGTCAAATGTCAGAGCTCTGAGACATGCAAGATATAATTGTAAAGCTGTGCTGCCCACTGGCTCCATTTGTAGCCATGAATTCTTATGAGCTTTGCAATGGGGGAAGGATGCAGCACACCTGATTTTGGGTATGACATAAGTCAATATTATAACACATGGGAGTATATGCCACACAACTCTGATTTAGCCAGGTACCTGTTCCACAAAAATCCTTGAGAATACAGCAGCATGTTTGAGGGCTCCCAGGTGTGTTCAGGGGGAGTCCACACTCTGTGCAACCCCACCGCTCTTGCTATTGCCAAAGTCCCAGCTATTTGGAAGCCCCTGACACGTTCACATCTCCATTTGTAGGACAGACCCAGAAACACTTGACTTCCATAAAGCTTGCCACAGATCTAAGAGAAGCAGAGGGTGGAAAGAGGAGGGGGAATCATAGCTCAGGCATAGCTCTGTTATCTATTTGTTCTCCACAGCAGCACATCTAGCTTAGAAAGGTGTGAATTTTCACAACTGCAGCCCAGAAAAAAAACACTTCCTGTTTTCTCCCAGCAAGCACGAATTTCTTCTGCGCTCTTAAACCACATACAGCTTTTATAACCAGACACTGCCACAGCATTTGTGTCAAAATACGCCATTCTGAAAAAGGGCCTTTCAGTCTCTGCATAAAGTAGTTCTCTCAGGCAAGTGCAAATGTCTATGAGCAGTTTTCTAATAAGGACATGGACACATCCTTTTAATGAAACCAACATTTTCTAACCGAGGAACTGTTATAATGACCAGGTATATGTTGTTGAATCATACAGATGAAATATTTATTTTGGCCACTTCAAAAATATCTGGTGAGCTAATTTTGCTTTTTCCCAGGTCTTTGTTAAACTATTGCAAATCAGAAACATTAAAAAAAACCCACAGCTTTTTTATGCATAATTTGTATGCTCACAGTAGAAAGGCCTCTGTATCTCAACTAAATCATTTGCAATGAATAATTCCACCATTCAGTACAGATGCAGAGCGTTGGAAGTTACAGAACATTATGGAAATGTATCTTCCATCCTCAGGAGATGGGAGAATTTTAATTCCTGGCACAGAAGGCAGGCTTGAATGGGAATATGATTAAACTTTTATAACTGCTTGATGTTTTCTTGGCTCAATCAATATTCTTTTCAATAAGCCCTTGGCCTGTTTCAGAACCACTGCCAATATTTGTTGTTGAGTAAATGTGTTTTTTTCACTCCCGTTGATCTGATCAACAGAACGACATTGATCACAATGAATGCTGCGTTCAAACATTTTAAAACAATTTAATCTGCTCATGCAGGACAGAGGGTAGGTAGGCATTTTTAGTGGCCTCTATTACAGATGAATATGCTTTGATGTCGTCTCCCATGTATCTGACTGCAATCGTTCATTTCTGCAAGCTGGCGGGCATGGATGGGGTCACGCAGAATGGTTGCTTCCTTTCCTTCAAAGGAAGACCAAAAGGGACACAACAGGCAGTCAAGTGCTCCTCAGGAGGACTCACATCTGGGGACAGACCCTGAGCCTTCCACCCTGATGTGTGTGAAAGCACTCAGAGGAATTGGCTATGATCACTTACATGTTAACACTGTCAAGCAGAGGGATGCCAGACTAGAATTTAGGGTGTACCTACAGCCTATTCACTGATCTGCCAATGGCATGTGCATAACCTTGGGCAAATCACTTAGCTGTGTACCTTGGGTCTTCTATCAAACAAGGTTAATAAATCTTGCTATGTTTTGTGAAACAGTTTGATATCTATGCAAGAGAGGCATAAGTCGTGGCATTCATTCAGCGCATCAGTGACACTTCTCAGTCTAGGCAGGAGCTACATCTACAAAATGTCAGAAAGAGTGAAGGGTTCAGAGCAAAAGCCAATCCAGACAGTTTCAGCTGGTGCTGAGAAATTGTGGAAAGTGGTGAATAGTGAAAGGGGCAAGCATTCCTCACTCCTTTGCAAGGAAAATCTCATTCTTTGCTTCAATGATAGTGCAATTCAACTAGGTCTGATTCCTGAGCTTTGTGCCCTCAGTCCTCAACGATAAAAAGTTACCTTTGTTTTCACTTCTCCATTGCCACATGTAATAGAAAAGAGGATTGACCATTTCAAAGTAATGGCTGCCCTAGTAGTTGCTTGTCCTATTCACAGACATGGTGGTTGAACTTGGGATCTGCCTTTATAAATGAGCTTACAGTTGGACATATTTCAGTCATCAGAAGGCTTCAGAAGTAACCAGGTACTGTGGGTTTAGCCCTGCCAACAGACAAGCACCCATACACACCCCCATGGGACAGGCGACAGAACAGGAAGAACAAATGCAAGAAAACGTGTGAGTCAAGATAAAGACAGCTGAGAAGGTGAAGAGGGGAACAACAACAACAAACTCTACAAGAACATTGCAAAGGCAATGACTCCCTACCTCCTACAAGCAGAGCTTGCTGAGCAATGGTCAACATGGAATAAAAAAAAAACCTCTTCTTCTTCTGCCTAAGTTTTTATTGCTGAGCATGACACTATGTGGCATGGAATAGCCCTTTGGTCAATTTGGATCAGCTGTCCTGCTGTGTCCCCTCCCAGCTTCTCGAACAGGCCCAGCCTACTCATACTCACTGCAGGGGGAGTAGAGGGGGAGAGAGCAGAGTGGGGAAAAGGAGAAAGCCTCATGTTTGCAAGAACTGTTCAGCAATAGTCACATAATTAATATCTTGCCAACACTGTTTTAACCTCAAACCCAAAACACAGCACCACACGGCTGCTATGAAGAAAGTTAGCTCCATCCCAGCCACACCCAGTACACCAGGAAACTAAACAGCAAAGTCCCATTCTGGCAGAGGACTGATTAGACTGGAACTGATTAAATTACTCCTTCACAAAATTAAACATGCTCTTGAACAACTGAGTTCAGTGAACAACCTTCAAAAAATGAGCAGCCCAGGAAGGGCAGCCTTAGAGCCTGCTCCGATTCCCTTCCAGCAGGCCTGTACCCCATGTTTGGAAGTATGGAGCTAAATGATGTTACTCTGCCCAGTGCCACGCTTGGGAGCTTAGCAAAGTATTTGACTTGATGGGAGAGATTTGTGATGGCTTCCTGATGGCCAGCCATGGTTGGTTTGGTTTGGTTTCTTTTATGTTTTATATAAACAGAGTTATGAGTGGCTGGTTGTGTTTAATTATGATAAGGTTTGGAAACAGTTGTCCGTTTAACAGAGACTCATGCAGGGACTGCCTTCTGTGACAGAACAAATTTGTGGCTTTGGTTACAGTAAAATACCATTTTCTGTCCTACCTCTAGAAGAGCAGGGAAGGCAGGACTCCTCACAGAGGCAATGGTACATGGCACCTGCTGCAGCACCTGTGCTGACTAATTTACCGTTGTGTTTTCCAGTGATGTTCATGTTCCCTTTACCACAGGCTACCAGCTCCTCCACAGCTACTCCCCTCTCCACACTTCTCAGTCGTTTTTCACAGCCTCTGAATCTCTAATTATATTCACTGAGTTGACACAAGCTGAGCTGTGCAAGGGTTTCTGGAAAAGAGCAGTTATTTTATGCTTTCATACTGCCTTGTACAAAGGGAGCAGCATGCAATCCCGAACAAATGTACTGAAGAGACATGAGTTTGTCATTTCAAGAGTCAATGTGATGTTTTGGCTGTATCTGAAGATCAACATTTATGGAGAATAGATGTGTAAATCACTTTTTTATATGGTTCTTCAGAGACTATTTACTATTCCAGATGCCTACATACTCACAGATATTGACTGTAAAGAGTTCAGAGTAGAACAGTAAAAATGATCACTTAGTGCAGATGTTTTGATTTATAAAAAAGTGATTAAAAGATTAAAGGGATAAAATACAGCTTGGGGCTGGACCAACTGATGAGCTAGAGTGGGCACAGCACTCTGCAGATACGAGTAAAGATCATAAATAAAACAAGTACATATGGCAGCATACCACGGGGTAAGCAATGGCACACACAACTCAGTCCCACAAATTATTCTTCTATAAGCCAAATTAATCCAAGAGAAGTTGAGGTTAAATCTTCTGTCAATCATTTCTGCACAGACCTACTCAACAGAATTGCAGAAGATGTGGAGCTTGGACAGAACTGAGGACAAGCTTCTAGCATTACACAGGCACCAAATAAGTTTTCTTCTTGAAATGCCTGTGTTTCTGCATCATATTAATTAACAATATCATATTTTATAGCCAAAAAAGTGGCACAGTGTTAATTGTTTACTTAATCATAAGATTAAAAATATGCCAGCTGTCTTTGCACCATAAGAAATTTCCTGCTGATGTCAGTATGGCCTTTCCCAGTGGCAGAGCAAGAGTGAGAACCGATCTAAAAGCAAAGCTTCAGAAGTCTGGCTGTGCACTGATGGTGGGACCAGGACATCTTCATTTATCTAGAGGCACCGTCCAAAACCCTCATTTCCTCATGCCACAGATTGCACAATTTCAGCTTTACAAACCCAGCTAGCCCCACTCACGTGAGGACTGCAAACCACTCCTCCCAGTACTCGGTTTACTCGTGACTCCAGAAATCATTTTAATTATTTATTGAGTATCTTTATGGGAGTAGAACGTAAGACAAGGTCCCTTCCAATCCCTAACATTCTGTGATTCTGTGTGACTTTGTTACAGTAGGTGCTACATAAAGACAAGACAAATGGGTAGTCCCTGTTAATTTACAACTCAATTAAGCAAGGGACGACAAGCAGCAGACGCAAAAAGTACAGAGGAGCACTCAGAAAAGACCGGCCATTCTCAGGTCACACGACAAATGACAGCTGCTGTTTCCTTAACATCAACTTTTTAACATTATAGTTTTTCCTTGTTTCGTTTCTTTTGCTTGTTTACAGTTTGATGCACTATTTTGCTTTGCAGTCTGCATAAATGTATACTCTGGGCAAAAGCATTAGCTAAGGTTCGTTGACTTTGTGATTCCTAAGGTCATGGAGTTTGAAATTTTTGGTTATACCCTATCAAATATACCAGTTACTACTGCTCTAGGGCAGTTTTCATGTGCAACTGCTGAATGCCACTCTCATTTTCTCACAGGGGTGGTGCAAGAAATTCTTTGCAATTGAGGGCTCCTGTCAGTCTAGTGAATTGTAGCATGAATTCTAAACAACCAAAAGTAACTACTGGGTAGACTGGCTGAAAGACTAATCTTCTCCCAATGAAACTGAAATAACAGGAACATACCCTTATTTTCCCAGGTTAGTGATTACCTCAAATACAAAATGTCTGAGGCTACTTCTATTTCTAGTATAAAATTACATATTAAGAAATTAGAAGATGGTTGTAAACTGAGTGACTCCTAAGCTAGGGAATGTCAAAAGAAAGTAATTAATCTCACCCTATGTGTGCACTGTATTTTAATATTTAATTATTGAAACACTGCAAGGGGATCACAAACCACTATAACAAAGGCCATGATGACCCTAAACCATAGAGTCAAAAAGAGAGACTTTATCGTGCTTTTTTTTTCCACAAGTGACTTCATGATACATTTTTTCCCATGGGAATAGCACTTTGTTGAAAGAACTGAATAGTTCATTATCCAATACTTCTTTTTATACTTCTTTAAGTGTGGCACCTCAAGTTTTATTTATTACAGATCATGTAAAATTTGCCCTGAACAGATACAGAATTACTTGTTTACTAATAAACTTCCTACTACTATTCTGACCTATCCCAATATTTGACCATGTTGAAAGTACCACAGAATTTATTTTTCCAGTATTCAGGGGAAAAACTAGTAGTATTCCTCTTTTGCCCATGGAAAGGGACTTGATTCAAACTACTACATGCACACCAATTTTGTCAAGTCAATCTGAGCTACACAGAATCTGATTTATTTAGGGTATTTACAATTTATTTTTTTTATCATAGAAAGTTTATATATTCTTTTATACATTCAAAGTCTATCTTCCATTAAAGTGAATAGCAAGAGAAAGTGCTGAGAGCTTCTGCAAATCTCCTCCCAGATGGATATCAAGAAAATAAAGAACACAGTTAGGTGATCCTCAGCGACTTCCTGTTTTTCAGATTATTTGTCTTGCATTTATCCCAGTGGGAGAAAAGTCACAAATGTAGGAGTGCGATCTAGTTCATCAAGATTTGAATTACCACACTAGTCTTTTCTCATCCTGCTAACTGAAATCAACATTTTGCTACTCTCGTAAATGTGATTTAACCACTGACCACAGGGGCCCATGCAGTGGTGGCAGAAAAATCATACCTTGAAAAACAGTAAGTCCTTAATGCAGAACCAGAAAAGGGGTAAGACCTGCTAAAAACATGGTAAGGCCTTAATGCAAAACTGGTCAACTGTGTCTCCTGGTTTTGTTAAAAAACAAGTTTCTCTTTTAGTGTATTTGCCTGTCAGCTAAAGCCTTCATATTAGCTGCTTTCCCAAAGAGCCAGATACGTGTTTTGGTAGACACAGCAATGGAATGCGAGGTCATTGATAAGGATGGATGGATCTACATCTCATGAGAGGGGCAACGAGAAACAGGTGACCAGAAACTGACCAACAGAGTATAACATCCCATTCACGTGAATACGTCATATAAAACTGGGAGATCATGAGGATCTCGTCCCTTTTTCCTTATGGCTGACATAAGAAGAGGACCTTGCGAACTGAGGCCTAGTGACAGACTGAACCCAGTTCCGGTTGGCCACAGAGTCCAGTCCAGGACTTCGGGTGCCAACCCAACATCTGCCAGAGCAGTTGCCGGGACTTTCAAGATTAGTTTTGTATATTTTGTATTATTTTTTCTATTTTATCAGTAGCATTAGTGAAACATTTTTAATTTTTCCAACTCTCTTCTCTCTGTCCTTCTTTCCCTCCCGATTGCCTGTCCTTAGTGGAAAGGGGGAGAGGGAGGGGCTGAAGAGGGAAGTGGGGGGAGAGGGGGTTAACAATACATCTGCCAGTTTTATTGTCACCCCGCAATCAAAACCTCGACACTGTGGAAATTTCACAACCATATAATAGTAAGAATGCTTAAAAATGGATGAAAAAAAGTATTTTTCTTTAGTTGTGTAATTTAAAAAAATAACATTTATTACAACTGAACACATAAAAAGTAAGTAGATAAGTAAAAGTCAGCTTTAGACAAGATGCCATTATGAAGACGCCATTCTGAAAAGATGCATCTAAGCCTTTATATCGGTGAAATAGAAAATGTTTTTGGAATGGGAGGTTCCAGGCAACTCGGATGTACTGATAGCAATTTTTTAAAATTAAATATTTATTTATAGAAAATGGTTGGTTTAGGAATATTGGGAGAGGAACGGGATGATATCAAAAATACCAGTGCCAGCAAACTGCTAATGCTTTCGATGGTGCCAGTTCCAAGCCCTTCTCCTTGGTGGCCTCAGGCCTGCAACCCTCCAGGACCAATGGAGAACAACCAGAAAGGCATGAGTCGTGGTGGCCACTTAAGAGTCCAGTTTTCCAGCCCTTGTTCCTCTGGCCATTTCTGCAGAACACAACAGGAAGGTTACATTTTGTATTGCTTTGCCCAGCGCTCCCCACTGAGAGCCACAGTTTGATATTAAGCCACTAGAGACGGTCCAGAAGAGGGCTACGAAGTTGTGAAGGGTTTGGAGGGGAAGCTGTATGAGGAGTGGCTAAAGTCACTTGGTTTGTTCAGCCTGGAGGAGACTGAGGGGGGACCTCATGATGGCTACAGCTTCCTCACAAGGGGAGGAGGAGGGGCAGGCGCTGATCTTTTTTCTCTGATGACCAGTGACAGAACCCGAGGGAATGGCAGGAAGATGTGCCAGGGGAGGTTTAGGTTGGACATTAAGAAAAAGCTTTTCACCAGAGGGTGGTGGAGCACTGGAACAGGCTCCCCAGAGAGGTGTCACGGCCCCAAGCCCGACAGTGTTCAAGAAGAGACTGGACAACACCCTCAGACACATGGTGTGAACTGTGGGGTTGTCCTGTGCAGGGACAGGAGTTGCATTTGATGATCCTTGTGGATCACAGGACATTCTGTGATTCTATGATTGCCCGGTCCGTACCGCTCCCCAGGTGGGGGGCAGCACAGCCTACAGACCCAGGGAGCCCCAGCTAAGCCTGGCTTAAACAAAAAACAAAACAAAATCAAAACAAACAAACAAACAATTTTACATGAAGTGGCTCATGCTCTTTTTTTAAATATTGGCCTTTTGCCGACGGCAGGGCACCACCTTGCAAGGAAAGCGGAATTTCCTGGTCTCGGCACCCGCTTTCACAGCGGCCACTCCGCGGGGCCTCTGGGCCGCCACGTTCATCCCAGCAGCGTTCTCGCTGGCAGAGCTCTCCTCAGAGCACCCGACCCCACACGGCCCACGACCGCTAAGCAGCGGCTACAGCCCGCAAGCGGGACCCACCCGACAGGAGGAGCCCGCGGTCGGGAAACAGCCACAAGGCTGGGGCCGCCACCGCCCCCCAACCCAAGCACAGAGTTCGGCGGGCTGCGCCTGCGGCTGACCCCGCGGCCAATGGGAACTCACGGTGAGACACTGTTGCTAAGTAGAACAGGACTTCACGCCGAGTCCAACCCCCGATTCGCTGCGAGCCCCGTAGCCAATGGGAGGACCTTGAGGCGAGCTGGCGGTGAGGAGGGGGTGGGCGCTCGGCAGCTCTAGTAGCCAATCAGAATAAGAAGCGCTCCTGGCCGCATACTCGGATAGGCTGCGGCACCTGTGCGAGACCCAATCAGAGGTCAGGTGGGGGCGGAGGGGGCGAGTCGGCGCGCAATTTGAATTGACGTGGGGCGGGGTGGGAGCGTCTGACGGTGGTGGAAGTCGGGCTGAGCAAACGCGCACGGCTGGGAGCGTGTGCGGAGCGGCCGCCGCCATTCCCCCAGCGCCGCGAAGGAGCCCAGCCCGTGCGCCATGTCCCTGGCCGAGTCCCTGCGGCGGAGCAACGCCCGCTTCATGGCCACCATCAACAGCGTCTTGGAGAGGGTGAGGGCCGATGGCAGTGGCTTTTTGTTCCCGTCGCCGTCCGGAGGCGGGCTTGGCGGGGCCGCTCTGTCAGCGGCGCGACCTTCAGGCTGCTGCCGGCCGGCCTCGCCCCTGCCTCTCTGAGGAGCGCCGTGCGCTTTTACGGTCCCTCTTGCTGAAATGGTGTGCGGCGGGGCCTGGCCGCCCTTGTGCGTCCCTCTGTCCGCCTCTGGCAGGCTGCCGGGCAGCGCGGCCCTCTCTGCCCGCCTCACCTGGCGCGGTGGCCGGGCTCTCCACTCCGATCCTCCCTGGCCACCTCTTAAGCCCTGCTCTGTTAGTGCCGACACGTTCATTTTTCTTTCCGTATGCTGATTTGCAGTAACTGGCACTGAATTCTGTTTGTCAATTAGTTACTTCTGGTGTCACAAGCTCCCGTTTTTCCTGGCTGCTGAAAGCAGCTGTCACCCGGGGCCTCACGCAGCTTCGGAGTTTGTGCTGAGCTTTGGCGTGAGTAACACTTAGATCAGGGATTGCCAGGTTTTTCTGAACTTAGAAGTCTGAGTTGCCTTTGTAGTGCCCTTAACCCGTTTTAACTAGCATTAGATGAGGTATTTTCAAAAAAATTACAGACAGAAGTGAAACTGCATCCACAAATCCTCCTCATATTTTCTGCTAAAGATGTGAGAACCATATGCCTCCATCCAGAGATGCATGTATTTATTCAGGGATGTCAGCTTTGCAGTTCAGAGAAATGGTTTGTGTTAATGTCTAGGTGCTGGCATAAGGCTATATTTATATATATAAGGCCATATTTATATACAAAGCGCCTATTACCATATCAATAAACGTTCTTTGGAACCACTCTGACAGCAGAGGTAAGAACAGGAGTTAGCCTGTTAGTACCTCAGCAATGGTTTCCAACAACTTAAAAAAAAAAGCCACAAGACTGTTTCTAGAATGTTTTCCTCATCTAGCATTAGACTGGATGACATTTTCATGTGTCATGACCTGTAGGTCTATGGTAAGTGGCTGCTTCCAGTTACGACAGAGAGAGTTTAGAAGCTCTGTAGTTAAGTAACTTAACCATTTTTGAAAACTCGCTGAAGCCTCATTTTGTCAGCAACTGGCTTATGCCTTGAGATTGAACAACTCATACATATGCTTAAAATATGTATGTTTTTTCTAGGATTAGAATATAATATATTATATTCTAATTAAAAAAATTAAAAAAAAAATTAAAAAATTAAAAAAAACTAATATAAAAATACAAAATATACAAAACTTTAATAGTTTTGAGATCGCTAACTTCTAACTATAGCCAATAAAGCAGCATGTGGATAATTTCATGTTTTGGTCAAAACAAAATTGTGTAAAAACAATACGTAAAATGCATGTTAAAAACATCACTGTAAGCATTTATTCTAATCTTTAATGGTCCTTTTTATTTAGTATAATCATCCTTTTGAAGATGATGTACTTATCTCCATGGAAACCCTCACTTACAGTACGCCTGATGGTAAGAACTTCATAAAGCTTCAATATTTACATGCTGTGTATTTATACTTAGTAAAACATGCAACTGGTGGAACCTTTGATTTGTAAAGGCTGGCTTATACTTTTGGTTTACTAACCTCTATTCAGTATGGAATTAATATGGATCTCAGTCCTGTCAAGCCTTAACTATGGCTTTAACTAACGTCAGATACCATGTAGTCAGCATGCATTCAATAAAATTTTAACAGTAAAGTAATTTGGGTTTTTTCTCCTCTTCATGGCATGTGCGGCTGTAATGCTCCTTGGATTTTAGCTTAGTGGTGTTAGACTTAGCATGTGATTTTTTTTGTTTGGTTGGTTGGTTTGGTTTTGCCTGACTTCTCAATTAGCTTAGAATTACAATTTTCTCTTGGCTTGTTTATCTATGAGTTTTTGCTTCTACAATTGTACTGGAGGCTGTTCAGATTTGATAATGTGTTGTTACTATGTAATATGTTCTTCCTAAATGTTTGTTTGTTAGAATGATACTGGGTATATACAGTGTTACAAGAAAAGCTATGTTTATACTGCTATCTCTTATTATTTCTAGGACCAAAATCATGGGAGGATGTGTCAACCAAGGACCTTAGAAAATGGCAGGAGGAAGTACTTGAGGTAGCTATTAATGTACTCCTACTATGCAGTTTGTAGTAATGTTTCTTTTTCCTTATTATATAATATATATAGGAATAAATTCAAATCTTGCTGTGCCATATAATATTTGCAAGAGGTATTAATTAATTCAACATCTGCCTTAAAATAGGGGTTTAGGATAAATTGGTTGAGATTGTCAGATGAGACAGACTAAAATAGATGACCATTTACCAGTGGTAAGCACCACTAGTAAACCTGGAAAAATAAATATTTGTTTTTTAAATGCTGGCTGATGGGGACGTGTACTTTTGGATCTCATCAGAATATTGTCATTGAAGTTAACAAGCATTGAATCAATTTATCTTGGTTCAGGTAATATCAGCTCTTCAATTCCAGAGGGCTTACTGGTTTCATCATTAGACTTTTTTTTTTCCTGCAAAATAATGCTAAAGTAATTAAAGTATCTTTGCAGTCTCAGCACTTGCTGTCTTTGTCAGGCTAAAGCCATTACTGTTGAGTGATCTGTACTTTTTTTATTCTGAGTACTTATATTAAACAAGCAGTTACTACTTTTTCTATTTCCTGGACTCCCCCATAAGAACTCAACAGTGAATTTATTCTAAATCTCAGTGTTTCTGCCATAACTGCAAAAAGTCACCGTGTTGCTACATTCCTAATATCTGCCTAAAAAGCTAAGTTATGTAGTGTGTTTTTAATATGCTATTTTGAACCCCACAGAGTGAGGGGACAAGGGGTAAAATTCAGTCTTGGGAAACAAGACAGTATTTAATAGAGACAGCAAAGGGGCTGTATTTCCCTTTCCTTTTCCACTCCTGGGTAATACCTTGTGCATCATCTACTAATCATTGCTGCACAACTTTACAGATTAAATACATTAAGGACTGTAAGAGGAATTATCTGTCTTAGCCTAGGCCAAGGTAGCTAAAGCTTACATTCTTGTAGTGATTTTTAACAGCAATAGTATGACAAGAAGTAAGTGATCAGATAACTTTTAACATGTATTGTATTTCTGGCTTTTCTCATCAAGCCATGGGAAAACCAATGGAAACTGAATTATTACTTAGGAAGTGCCTGGTTGTGAGATGTACCAAAGTAAACAAAAGCATCTATTGGTTACTGTTCTAATATTCTTCTGATGTTTTTTCTTTTCCTGTTTCTAATTGCAGTGTAACAGAGGAAGTCAAATGAATGCAGGTAAAGTGTTTAAGAAAATAAGTGCTATAGATTATCTTATCCAAAGAGTCTTGACTTAATAGAAGACATCCTGGTTTTATGCCAAACTCTCTAGGATACTCACTGTTTTTTGTGGGGGGAACTACATAAGACCAATAATGTTCATAATTAAAAGTTTGAGTAAATACATTGATATTGCTGTCATCACAAATTGTTTAAAATAATCTCACCTGATCAATTAAACAGATAGCTTTTTGTTGTATGTGTCAGTTTTGGCAGAGGTTCATTGAATCTAAAATTCCAGCCCTAACTTACATGGATGTTCAAATGGAGAGATTTGGAAGTTGCTAACTTTCTGAAATAACTGGATAAGCAGGCATATTAAAAAATGATTGTTAAAAGAATCTCATGAAGCTGCATGATGAACTATCAAAAATTTAGCAGATTATTCTGTATACTGGATGAATCAGGCTGCCTGCAGGAAAAGGTTCATTAGAGATCAAGTATCACGATGCAAGTCAAATCAAGACTGCACACCAAAGTGTAATTCTGATACTACTTAGGGAGATTTATGACATATGAAGATTTTCTTATTGTTCTGAAAAGGTCCTGTATGTTCCAATAAAATACAACTTTTTTACTGGAATAAATGAGTGGGGGGGAAGCTGATGTGTAGGACAGCACAGATATGTTGGGCTTTATTTTCTTAAAGCTTTGCAGTCGTTTTTTTTTTTTTTTTTTTTTTTGGTGTTGCTTATTTCATGACATTCATCTAAGAAACTCTTAGCTGAACATCTGAGGACAAAACACAATCTAGTGTCTCCGTCCCTCTATAATCCTACCAAAAAGATTTTTCCATACTGGCTTCAGGTATACTTTGAGTCAGCCTATAATTAAAACGTTGAGCTGGGAAGGGTCTGATATAAAAAGATTCAGATGGTCCAGACCTTTGCCTCCAGATTTTAGAAAATATATGCCGATGAGTCTGAAAAGTACAAAAAATGACTGGTTAAAATCTGTGGTAAACTCAGAAAGTAAGCATCCAGCAGTTAGTTTTTTAAGAGATACAGTGTTGGAAGTCTTTCAGAAGTAAGTTTTTGTTAAATTTTGTGTGTTGACCTAAGGTCTGAATACCTTAGAAGTTCTTATTGAAGGAATTTACTTGGAGTTTGTTTAATGCTAGGAAGACTTGATCTAATTAATTTTAAAGGTACCGCATTATAGATAAGGTAGAAAAGAAAAAAAAAACCTATGTCTTCCTTATTTTTTACAACTTTTAATATAACTTGAGCAAAGTCTTTATTATTTAGTTATGTTTTAAGTTATGCTAGGGAAGAAATATTTAACTGAATATTGAAGGTAGGGGAATAGCACTAGTGTTAACAGCTTTTGTTATGAGGAAAACCTACTTTTACAGATTAGTATTTATACCTGTATACTTATATATGCGATAGAAGGTGGAATCTCATAGGTTTTGTTCAATTTAAGAAAATCATATATTGTGTTGACTTTTTTATTTGAAATGCAAAAGTAGATGGAGTAAGCATCTGAACTGGCTGATTATGATTGGTGTAACCCTTTAAAAAAAAAAAAAGGTTCTGGCTATGGATTATTAAAGCTACTGTGCACATTTTACCTGTTCTTCTATATTCTTAAGTGGGCCTGAATGTGTGTTCAGTTAGGATACATATAGTTCTATGCTATTAAGTGTGAACATTTAAAATATCTTTATGACATCCAAATACTTATTAGTGAACGCTTTGTTTAGTGACAGTCTTGAGTAGGGTAAACATATCCACTTAAGCACATGTACTATTTTTAAGTCACATACATTCAATCATGAGAAGTCCTGCTACAGCTTTAGTACCAGCAGAGTCATATGTTTGGAGATATAGATCTTCTCTTTTGGGAAAGATTAAGTCTTTGTAATTTATGCAGCATTAGCAATAGATTTAAGCAATATTTTTTTTATACACACCTTATCATATGCACTCTATACAGACTTGAGAGGTTGTGGCTTGCTATAGATACGTTTTTATATCTAACAAGGCAGTGGTTAGAAATGTAACTTTTTTTCTGCAATATCAAAACAGGTTTCAGTCAGATTAATTTTAATAGCAACAGTATTTGTCTTAGAGGTTCATTATGAAATAAACTTGTATGGAAGTCACATTTATTTGAAGATAGCTGCTTCTCTGTGGATCTCTTTTTGGTTTTATTTAAATCCATTTGAGTTACGGTAGCAAATGTAAAAAATAGATATCTCTGCTGAAATAGGCAGCTCTTACAGTCTTCATATTTCTTCTGCTTCTTCTGAGATAAATGGAGGGGAAACAACCCAAAAAGATTGTGAGTGGGTCTATCTGTGCAGGAAGAAAGGCACAGCACTTCTGGAATGTCCCCTTGCCAAAAATCATTAAAAAGATGCAATAGAGGTTTGGGGCTCCATCCTCAGTCTTCAGGAGTAGTTCATCTTTTTCTTATCCTTTTCAACACATGTCAAGAAAAATGCATAAAAGTCTGCAGTTGTCTTCCTTTTCTACAAGTGGTAAATTTTATTTTCTGTAGTGCTTCATGGGTTAAGAAGAAAACAACATGGTAGATATGCATCTCTGATCAGAATTAGTCTGCTATATTCGACTAGAACGTTGTTCTGTCACTTATCTGTTCTTTGTATCAGTCCTATGTAAGTTCTCCATTTGCAAAATGTCAATGTTAAATATTTTTCCAAGTAAGAGTATATACAAATGATGAATTAATGAGTTTGGGTATAATATTGGTCTGTGACTTACCAAATTGAAATAGAATTATTTTTTTCCTCCTGTGCATGCGAAGAAATGTCAAAGCAACATAACAGTGATTTTGAGGATGGACATTCAACAGGACATCAGGTATGGGCACCACATTGTATCTACTGTTACAAAGCCTCTTTAGGAAAAAGTATTTATGTACTCAAAAGTTGAGAAAATAATCATGAACAGGTGATCCTGTACTATACCTATAAAGTTGGATTTTTATAGGCCTACTCATTGCTAAATTGAATCACTTTGTTCTCCTTAAGTAAGAACTTCTGAAAAAAAATGAGGGCTTAAAGTATTTTGCTGCAGTTCTACTGCAGCTCTTCAAATTTTAGATACCTTATTAAACAATTGTTTTGTAGTTCCATGCATGTAGTTGCATTATTTTAGGAAAAACGTGTCTTTACTTGCTAGGTGCACAGACTCATAGAACCATTTTGGTTGGAAAAGACCCTCAAGATCATTGAGTCCAACCATTAACCTAATTCTGTCACTAAATCATGTCCTTAAGAACTTCATCTACACATCTTTTGAATGCTTCTGGGAATGGTGACTCCACCACTTCCCTGGACAGCCTGACAACCCTTTCTGTGAAGAATTTTTTCCTAATATCCAACATAAACCTCCCCTGGGACAACTTGAGGCCATTTCCTCTTGTTCTATCACTTGTTACCTGGGAGAACAGACCAACACACTCCATGCAACAGCCTCCTTTCAGGGTTGTAGAGGGCAATAAGGTCTCCCCTCAGCCTCCTTTTCTCCAGGCTGAACAGCCCCAGTTCCCTCAGCCACTCCTCATCAGACTTGTGTTCCAGACCCCTCACCAGCTTCATCACCCTCCTCTGCACTCTCTCCAGCACCTCGATGTTGTTCTTGTAGTGAGGGGCCCAAAACTGAGCACAGTATTCAAGATGCGGCCTAACCAGCGCTGAATACAGACTAGTTAATATAGCTTATGCTACCAGGTCTTAAAATTCTTTTAATGTTCTTTTAAGGAGTCTCCTGAGACCTATTGTGTGAATACATCTGATACAGGTGGGTTTTTTAATTTACTTTTTAGATGGTTTTTTTTGCTTTTTGAAACTTGTATTACTCATGATCTTTTTATTCTTGTGCATATAAAAACTTGCTATTTTGCATAAATTAAACTATGGCTAGGCGGTTACCAGCATGTAATGATGAACAAAGCAGCTGCAGCAAAATAGGTTAGCTGGTGTTTAAATACTCTGGTATATATTAGGTGCTTCACACACATAGCTGTCACCAAGGCAGATGATTACTTCCTTCTTGAGGGAAAACAGAAAATAGCAATCTGAAATTTGTCATCCAGTCATGTGAGAGTGTAATTTCAAATATCTATTTGAAAAATAAAATAATTTCTGCAAAGTTAGAAAATGTAACCTTGTGTTTTCCCAACCTGTGTAGTGAAATACAGGAAACTTATTTGAGAGGCATCTGTAGCTTAGGTTCTTTAAGTGTCCTTTGTGTCTTTTGCACTCATGGGATGAATGAGTGATGCAGTTCAGACTCTGGCAGCTTCATAGCAGTGTGCGATAATATGATTATCCACTCCTCCTCCTTCTTTTGTAAATGTTCTACTAAGAGACTGGAGAGGATTTATAGCAGCCTCGGTGAGTCCCAGCTATCTCCAAATGTACTAGCTTCTTAGAGATGTTGGATTGGATTCCTCACTTAAAAATGGAATTCACCTAGGTTTTCTGTTTTGGGCGTTTGTGGAGTTTGGTTTGGTTTTTTTTGTGTATGTGATTGGGTTTTTTCATATACAAAAGGTTAGCAATAGGACATACTAACTCTTCAGAAAAAAAAAAGAGTATTTCTAGCTGCTTTAGCTAAAATTTTAGTTTTAGCAGGTTTTTTCCATCTTTAGTATTCATACAGAGACACTTCTTAGTGAAGGCAGTGTTTCTTCCAGGTTTTATACAGTACTTTTGTTCTGAAAGTATGCAAAGCCTATCAATAGCAGGTACAAATGAACCAAACAGCTCTCACCTGTACATGAAAGTATTGGTCTTCCCTTAACCGGGAAAATTATTAGGTCTACCTTCTTTGGTTTCACAGGAAGTAGCATGGCAAAGTATAGTGATATCTGAACAATTCCTTGCATCTACTAGGGCAGTATCACAGAATTATTTGGAGAGAAAGGGGAAAGTTCAATCTGCATTGTATATTTATCTAAATGTATTTAAGTTTAGAAGATTGTATCAAAGTCAAAACTTAATATTTACAGTAACATCCCTACTAATATGTTCAACTCTTATGTAAGATATCTCTTTTAAATAACATTGTATTGAGCGCATTTCCAGTGAAATAACTTCCTATATTATTGGTCAAATTTTTCAGAGAGAAAAGTGGAAGTTTTCATTTTTCCTCTCTCCTGCACTTGAGCAACAAAGGTGTTCCCGAATTTCCCTTTTGGCCCTTAAAAACACTTCAAGGTTCCCTGGAGAAGATACTTGCCTTTTTTTCTGTTTCATGCAATGCCATGATCCTCTGCTAATAATGTTCTAGTGATTTGAAGTATGATTGACAATACATTGAAAACGTATTTAAAATTACACTTTTGTGATGTTTCAAACCTAGAAGGATATTCAGTTTGTATGCAGATCAACTTGTTGTATGATACAACCTATTTCTAATAATTTATAATTGACATGATGGAGTCAACCGTTCTTGGACACTTGAGTTACCTTTATACAAGAACTTCTCATTTCTATAGCAGTCTAGCAATTTCTGACTGTTTATGGAGCAGTGTGCTAGTTTTGTGCCCAGTTCTACTTGATAAAGAATACTGAATGGCAGAAAGAGACTATCAACTGTTACAGCAGCAACTGGAGGCTGAAACTTTTCCAGATGACAACATTAACATTTTTACTGTTTCCTCCACGATTGATGCTTGGTAACTGGTTTCCCGTGGATTAAGTGATAACTTTTCGTTCTTTTAGTCATGTGGGAAGAAACTTTGATAATCTGACAAGTATGGCTTTCAGTTCTAATAAAACAATTCTGCTGGAGTCAGGTAAACTGTCAAAGATGACCCTCTGTTTGATCAACATTTTCACCAGATGATGTGAAATTGTGTTGTTTCTCACCAAGGTACAGTTTCTTTCATATGTGTCTTTATTTTAGCTCTATGGCAGCAGGTGTCCACAAAGCTTTAGGTGATGACTGCAGTGACAGGGGACAAAAAAAGGAAGATGGGATAAGTTGGAAATAATAATGTAAGAATAGTGTCAAGAGACAGTGATGTTGTAGGTATCATAACCAGATCTTTTTCACTCTTTTTTTCCATTTTCAGGCTTATTCTCCTTTCCTCTTTCCCTCCCTGTGATGAACAGGATCATGGGACAAAGATAAAACAGCCAGGGAATTTCAGAAATGAGGACTTACAATGCAGCTACATGTTTTCTGATCATGAAAGACTAAGGCTTTAGCTAGTGATGAATTGGAAGGTCTGATACACCTAGCAAAGAAATGCTTTATTGTGTTTCATTCACAAACATACCACTTAGAATACCTAAAAATTAAGTTGGAGGATTTGGACTTCTTAATATTCTTAAGTCTGTCTTATTTCTTGCCTTGGCTGTTTTAAGGCAGTCTTGATAAGAAGCAACTAAGAAAAGGAAGCATAGTAGAAGGTCCTTACTGTCTTTGTTGGGAATGATACATTAATATATAGTGAATCTTGTAGTTCAGTACTTAGAAAATACTTACCATCTGAAATTGTTAGCGTAAATCTTGAAGAACTGGTTGCAAACAAGTTATCTCCGCTCTTTATTCCACTCATGCCATTTAGGACTCTATAAGCCATGCTTTTAAATTTGACTTGAAATAGAAAGGTAATACAGATAAACAGTTTTAGTGTAGAAAAGAGTTTTCTAAAATGAAACCTGTTAGCAAATGAGTCATACAGGGTGTGTTTAAAAAACATTTCTGGTTTGGTTTTGAGTTCAACTAGGTTTTATTTAGTATTTATTTTCAAATTGTAGGTGAAGAAAGTGATACCGATATAGTTTCAGTAAGAAGAAAATTTCAAGACATTCACTTACAGGTAAAAATTTCTGATGTCTAATGCAATGGAATAATTTTATGTTCAATATAAATGATTGAATTATTTGAATAGCTTACATATGCCTGAGGTGCTGATGCAGTCAGCAGAAGACTCCATGTAGCCTGCATATTAATGCATATTTTCAGCAAGTATAAAAGAGAGAGGTTCAATAAATAATGTCATGAAGACCAATATGAAGTAATATTATATTATGTCTTGGTATTATTAGTATACCAGAGAAAGCCA
The DNA here is from genome assembly GCF_037038585.1 of Patagioenas fasciata. Classification (NCBI taxonomy): domain Eukaryota; kingdom Metazoa; phylum Chordata; class Aves; order Columbiformes; family Columbidae; genus Patagioenas; species Patagioenas fasciata. Next base: position 121,637,250 of record NC_092520.1, on the reverse strand, counting down.
TACAAGATATTGCATAGAACAGGCAATTCTGAGAAAGGCTATGATAGGTATGGAAAAATAATAACCAGATCAATCACAAAATGAAAAATACTTATAAAAATATGATCATTCACCTGAGAGCCTAACATAAGCAGGTAACATGGTGTTTTGTTTTTTTTAAAAAAATAAATAAATCTGAGATAATGGCTACCATAGCAAAAGCAGACTGGAATATCCTGCTGTTGTTCCCCAAACTAGACTATGGGCTACCCAGAGTAGTTACACTGATGTGGAAAAGTACAACACACATTTTGTGTGTGCAGCCATACTAATCCTGTGTTCTGCTTGCTCAAATACCAATTGCTAAAAATTTACTGTCCTTGCTTGTTCAGCATAGTACTAGACATTGTCATGTCTCTGACAACAACTAATACAAACCACTTCAGAAAGCAAGAGTTTCACTAATGAAAAACATTTGCCGTTTATCATCAAATGCTTTTAGATTTACATAGAGGTGAACTACAGAGTAGGCCTTAATTTGTATATGAACTCAGGGAATATTAATAATAGAGATAAAGATTTGCAGCTGTAATTACCGGTGATTTGTAACTTAACACTAGGAATCTTTTCGGGGTTTTTTTTTTTTGTCCCCTTTTTTTTTCGGTCCCCTTTTTTTTGGTCCCTTTGCTTTTTTCGTTGTTTGGGGTTTTTCTAGGTTTGTATTTATCAGTAGGTCTTCTGAGGCAGTGTGAGCTTTTTGCTGCATCAAGAAACTAGCTATTTATCTCTTTTTTTTTAATATGTCTTCACATACGGTTCCCTCTTGGGATATTTTTAGCATAAAATGTCTTCATTAAAAATAAGTTTATGCAGGTTGGATATCCTCATCTGAATAATAGTAGTTTGAAACAAAATCTAAGTAATAGTGTTTGGGTTTGTCAGTGTCAATAACTTCTGTGTGTTGAATTTAACTTTTTTTTTCTCCCCCACTAAGAATCTGTATGTACGTGATGGGAAAATACAAGAGAAACTAAAAGTGGATGTTATAGTTCAAGACAATGTTAGAAAAATTCCCGGATGGATTATGGTAACATATTTCACCTGTTCTAAGTTATTAGCTAATTAGAATAAAGTTAGAGCTCTCTAACTGTGCAGCACCATGAATTCTAATACAACTTCTCTGCTGTTCTATCATTGTTCCTCTCTTGCTTGCTACTTACATAAATATCACAACATCTCAGGTCTCTGACAGCAATGATTTGTAAGAAAGAATGCAGACTATATCCAATTTTTTTTTTCTTTTTTTCTACTTTGTTCTTTGAACCCTGATGTGCAAGTTGATCCTCACTTCAGTAAGTGTTCTGAAAAGCCTAAATTTGAAGGTTGTAGAGAAACAGGGAGTTTTAGCTTTATTTTGGGTTTGGGGATAAGGGAGATTAGGAGCACAAAGGATTATGTTACGTGGTATGGCTTCTGTTTCCTACTGAAGTTGCCAGGAATATATAGATTATCCAGGTATACATATCCATGTGTAGATTCTCATGTTTAGGAAAGGGATTAAAATATGATACATAATGTAGAAGTTGCAAAAATAAATATCCTTTCCAAGATTAAACTGGTAACTCTTGAAATTGTTACTGAAGTCTGACTAGACATTTTCTTCCTTGTCTGAAACTTATGAAGGCCCTTAGGACCATAACTATACAGGACCTATTACAGTAAGGAGAGAGTAGGAAAAAGTCACAAATAAGGTTTTGTTGTTACTTCTAATTTGCAAAAAATTGAAGATATTAGATTGTGTCTTCTGTTTGTTTTTCAGAGAGAATGTCAAGGTTCGTCAAAAGGTCTGCATTCAGCTTCAGCAGTGCAAGAACTGATTGGTACAGCTAAATCTTTTGGAGGTTGGTCAAATATTTTAGTTACAAAACATGTTTCTATTAAAATTTATTAGAAATACTTAATTTATTGAAAACACAGAGGCACTGTTTATCCAACAGAAAAGTTCAGCGGACTGGATTCTTAAAGAGAAGACAAACATGATTTTGCTTATGGCAAAACGTGTTTGAAAAAATAGAAAATAAATAACTTGTATACATAAAAGCAGCTTTTCTTAAAATAGCCGCAGGAAAAAGAAAATGCACAGTTACAAAATTCAGAAGCATTATGCTCCATTAAATGAAAGCGTAGTTCTTTGTTTCTGGAATGTCATGAATGGCTTTGGGTTGGTTAGTAACTGGTACTCAAAGTGGTACTTTACTAGTAAACTTTCTTTTTTCAGAAGTTCTCCAGACTTGATGCAAACCTAAAATAGAATTTTGGTGTAAATACTTCAAGCCTAACAACTACAAAAAGCACTATGTTAATCATGCTTTATGGCAAGCAAAGCTGCGCTGGTACTAGCCAACTACAATGCTTTAAAGTAATATGAAAATAGAGTAACAAAACCTGTTGGATAAGGCTGTTCCTTCTGATCAGAAATCACGAAGAGCAAAGCAGTCTTCCTTTACAATGAAAACATTTTAGATATATATATAGATAGATAGATATAGATATATATATAAAGCTATTTTAAGATGGGGGGAGGGGCTCCAACGCATCTCTTTTTTTGTCTTCTATAGTCTGTGAAATCAATATGGTTAGGAAAAAACATTTTTTTTTCCTAATAGATTGTATGTTAATAATCCATTTAGCCCGGCAAAAAAGCTTAATTAAATATGCTATTACAGTAAGACTTGTTTCTAAGTCATATACATTAGTGGAAGTGCCCTAATAGATTTGGGGCTTTTTTTCTTCTTGTTTTGTTTTGTCATTAATTTGTTTGGGTTTTTTTAATAGGCAACCAAGCTGCTGTTTGCCGAAGGAAAGTAGAATTGTCAAACGAATGTTCTTCATCCAGACCTCCACAGTTAGGATTTTCTGATGTTCCCGTATCAACAAATACAATAACCATACCCAGGCATCAGACTTCCCCAGAACTGAATAAAACTTGGTGTGATAGTATCTTGGAAGAATACCAGTCTGCAGATGACGAATGCTCCTGGAGCAATGTAACTCTTGCAGACTTGTATCCAGGGATGTTAGAGTTAATTACAAGGCTCGTGACAAAGCAGACTCGGAGAAAAGAGTCAAAACACACGTTTGGACAATTAAGGCACAGAAGACACCCTTCTGGAAGACCAAAGTTCAATGTCACTTTAGTCAAAATAAGAGGGTTCAGACCTCCTAAACTGAAGCGAGCACAACCTAGCATATGCAGCAGTAGACATGAAGACATCCAGAATCAAACTTTCAGAAACGAGAACAGAGAACTTCGTGATGACAAGAGTTCCATTAATAATTTGTCTAGTGTGGTACCTTATTCTTACATTGATACAAATGAAATCAAAATGGACTGCTCTGACTCAAGTTTAGTACCTAGAAAAGGCCCAAAAGTCTCCAAACGGACTGTTTTTCCTGATGTTATAACTACAATGGGAGAGACATTTCTAGTTGAAGATGAGTTACAGACTACTGTCTCACTTAATCCAAAATGCAAAGAAGGTGAGAAATTTGCTTACCAGTTTCCTTCAGAATACTGTTTTATATCGTCTGTTGCCAGTTCAGGGTCAACAGGACTTCATCCGGTAAAAGAAAGTAAAACTCAAAAAAATTACTGTTCTTGTAGTGATACCTCAGAGTTGTGTTCATCTACTTGCAGTTCCTATGGCAATAGGCATGCTTTTACACCTCTCACAAAATGTTCTCTTGCAAGAGCATCAGATACTTTGCTCATAAATCCTGAAAAAATAACCTCTGAAAGACAAATTTCTTTTGAGCACAAGCACTTATCTTCCTCATTGTCTACAAAGCAGAGTCCTTCAAAGATGCCCCAGAAATACAAAGATGCATTTGAAAAGCTCTACTACAATCTGTGTCTCAAAGAAATACAACAGCCTTTTTCATTGACAAGACCTCTTGCAAATTCACAGAACCTTGAAGATAAAGGAAGATTAGTGAATAATAATTTAAGTCTTTCTGTGAGGTCACATACATCATGTGATAGAGAATTTGACAGGATCTATGAGCAATTGTGTAGTGGAGGTGTTCCAAAACTTCCTGGGCTTCAGAGAGCTTCAAACTTAAAGAAGTACGAAGGAATACGGATGTCTGAAACTGTAAATGCTCTTGTTAACTCGCCTGTTCGAACTTCATCTGCATCTCCCAGAGTTAAAAGACTGGGGAATTTCCAAAATGATCCTCTTTGTTCACCAGTAAAGCGACTGAGAGATATACCGGAACGTTATCTTTCTTCAACAAAATGCGAACAGATTGCTCACAGAAGAAACGCTGAGCTTCAGACTGATGGCAAGAGGTTTTTGAACCCATACAATGTCAGTAACCCCAGCATTTTTGACAGTCACAACTGCCAGAGTCAGGTACTAAAGGACCTTGTAAAACAATAATATTGTGCAATCTCTGATATTTGGAAAAGGGCTTAAAAATAGATTAGAGCTGGAAGCTTTTTAAGCAAGTGGCAGCTTACTACTTGTGCTATTTGGTCAGTAGAGTTGTTTTACAGCTTTGGGGTTTGGGGGATTTTAATTTGCTAAAACATAAGTCGTATCAGGTCTCCTGGATCATGTGAGGAAGTTCACTACATTTAATAACCTTGAAAGTGGTTATAAAATGCTCAATAATAGATTATGTTTTAATAGACTGTGTTACTGGTTAAAATAATCTCAGACAGTGAGCCTGTTAATTAAGGTGTTGTCCTTCTGAAATGATAACACTTTGTAGGTGAACGAATTGAGGCGAACAAATTAAACTTTACCAGGTTCCACTGGAATCATTAGATTTGTTGATTTAAATGTTAAATCCATCCCTTATTTCCAGGTTCCCAGTCATTTCTTCTGAGGCAAGCTGTGACATAATACATGAGTTTTTCCATCAATGTAATCTGTTAATGCTTTATTCTCAGGGCTCTGGATTTCATGCTGCATCAGATAAAACTTTTCTTGGTGTTCCTGGTACTTCCTTGCAAGGTTAGTTTCAGAGACTTTATGAATTACTACTTTAGCAATCACAAGGACTTCTTCAAGGGTAGATCTACAAATCTCAATAGACCGCTGTCTAGGTGACAGGTCTTGTTCCCCAATAATAGTTGGGTATGTTCAAATGTTCCTTTAAGGAATCTATACAGAAAAGGGTTTTCTGAATCACATGTAAACAGCAATTTAAGAAGCCTTTCTCTAGGTTAATTAGGACTTTTCCTACTAAAATGTTGCTTATATCCATTGGTTTTCTCCCTTCCTTTTTTTCTATTTTATTTAAAATTTGCTGTTGCTTTTACTTTCCTGCTGAACATGTAGATATGTAAATGCATAGTTTATTAATCCTACACTTGAGTAACCACATGCTTTTGTTTGTATTATTCAGCTTTACAAAAACTTGCAATTGAGTTGTTCCATGCTACTGTCACTTGCTTAGGTGAATTAGATTGTTAGCCTGGATAAAAAGACTTTTGCTAATTCAGGACAGTATTATTTTAGAATTTTAAAAAACACCACCAAAACTACCTTAGTTTAATACTCAAAAATGCTAATCTTCTGATTTTCGTTTTAAAATCTGATTTTGGTTTAAAGCATGTCTGTAACATAACATGAACTTTTTTTCCTAGTAAGTAAAATGTTTGTTTTATTTTTATGAACCTTGTCATCAAGACAACAACTAACATGTAAAGGAAAATACTGAAGAAGGTTCCTTGAAATATTGTCAACTGGTATACAGGAAGAAAATGGCAGAAGGAATGTACTTCTTTGCATGTTTCTTGCCTTGTTGCATTTTCATTGCTGGTTAATTGTAAAGAATTTGTTTATTTGAGGTGGACATCTGTTTATTTTGCCTTCCTCAAATTTTAACTAATACTTTATGTATTATGTTTTTTCTGGTATCAGCAGTTCCTTCTACGTTTTTCTAATGGCATAAGCATTTTTGAAGAAATATAGCTTATATTTAAATACAGTGTGTAAAATGTATTTGAAATTAAGTTTTGCCAGAACCTTTTGCATTAGAATATTTTGGTAAGGAAACTTGCTCATTGAAGTATTACCCATGTGAAGTATTTCCCAGTGAAGTATTACCCATGTCTTAACAGGCTAATATTTTAACAACATACAGTAATGTCCATGCTACTCAGCATTGTTCTTACCCTTTTCATGCTACTGTTTTCTACCACCAGAATCTGGGATTGCAGGTACCAACTCTGGTTGGCCTAGTGCAGTGAAGAATTACAGCAGTCCCAGAAATGCACAGTACTGTCGCAAAAGGCAAGTTCTTCCTCAAAAAGAAAATCCAAAAGAAATTCTTGGTGCTTTACATCTATATTAAAGGTGTGGAGGCTGTTGCTTACATGTGTACTTCTAGAATGAAAATCAGAATGGGTGCTTGGGAAAGCCCAAGCTAATCAAAGCTGCAGACTCAAACACTGGGAGGCAAGTGTCTGGACAAAACTAGCCAGACTTCAGCATGGCTGATCAGTGAACGTAAGTTAGTAAGATGGCTTGACTGAATAGCTACTCTAGTCCTTCTTTCTGTTCCTTGTAGACGCATTTATTATTTTAGATATAACTCAGATGGACTGTCAGCTGACAAGCTTCCTTGGGCCTGTAGTGTGTTGTTCTTGTATACGGTTCCAAGGAGTGAAGCTCTTGTTTAATGGCTACAGAGCCCTCAGAATTTTTATGCTTAAGCCACGTGGCAAAATGCTGCATTTGTAATGAATGGTGGTGGAAAGAAACAAGTATTGTCTTCCTGTTTCAAACTTGATAGCCTTTATGGAGAAGGTGATTATGAAAGGCATTTCAGAAAAGAAATGTCCATAATTAAAACTTTTCTTGAGCTCTACGTGACTGCTGTTGTACAGCTATAGTGCTATACTGAATTGTCAGATGTAAACCAAAATGGTTCAAAATATGCCATTTCTTAAGTAATATGCAAGGAAATAATTACATTCTCACTTCTATCTTTCCTTTTTAGCTATTGGTGAATACATTCCAAGCTTACATCTGGAAGTTTAAGAGATACTTATGTAATTTAGGCAAGATAGTAGCATTACGGAGACATTGAAATGACATAGGATGAAAAGTTTTCTCTCTAGCTGAGAGCACATAGGAATGTGGACAAGGAGTCCTGCTGCTGTTTACAGTCAAGATGTTCAGATATCTTACTTTGATGATTTGTTTCAATTTCATTCTGTTCATCAGAGTTTTGGCAGGCATAGTATTTTTGTGTAATTTACTTTATAATCTTAACAATTCTCTTCTATAGGGTATCCAGAAAACTTAGCTACACCGTGGGTGAAGATGACAAATCCCAGCAATCGCTTGGGTGACTTCCTGTTTGAAACCCACCAAGAAGCATTCATGGACTGCTACAGAAAAAACTTTGTTTTATAAAGTCTGGGTTTGTTTTGTTTTTCTTCTTCCAGGAATCAGGGATGTCTTTTATGTATGTTATGATGTTAGTCCTGTTTTATGCTTACCTGTAATGTAAATCTTCAGGACTGGTTCATCCCTTCTGACAGGGCACTTAGTCCTTTGGCTTCATCAGGTATTGCAGGGACTCAGGGTTCCATTCTATGGCAAAGTTTAAATTTTGCAGTTAGTAGTGTTTGTTCTAACAGTGTGATCAGTATTTTCTTGTTATCTGCTACTAAGCTTTGATTCTTAACATATTATTCATAAGATAAGAATCAAGCTTTTTTTGCTGGCTTCCTGCCTGTTTGTGCTTTATAAGTGTATTGACACTAAATGGAAAGTTCTAAACTGGGATGGATGATTCAAACGCAGTATTAGATGTTATGACTTGTTATATGCCTGCTATGTTAAATTTTCTACATAGCTCACAGAGTGGATTGTTCAATAAAACTTTATATGTTTCAGTGAATTTGACAGTTATATTCTGTGTTCTGACAAAATATCTGTTCTAAATAAAAACCTGTTCTCAACAAATATCTGCTTTCAACATTTTATTTCAGATATGTGAATTCTCATGAGGAGTTTGTATCCCTACAGCAAATACATCAGAGTGATGTGGCTGGGTCCCACAGGTTTTCATTGCTGCATTCTTTCTTGGCAAGGAGATTATTTTAGTGGTGTCAGGTCAAATACACTCTGTTTTATCAACCCTGCCCCTTGTCAGCTTTCTGAGCTCCAGAAAAGGAAAAAAAATTGCATTCCTTTGGCTTTACTTCATTTCTGGGCACACAGGATTTTTTATCTCTTAAAACCAAACTCTTGTTATCTAAAGTGTTTTTTCTTGAAAGGAACAAGAAGCTGGTTTCAGTGAGGTTTACAATAAGACAAGAACTTCTGCAATAAACACACACATTCTGTCCCTCATAATTTGTGTATTATGTTTCCTTCAACAACAGCAAAAAAGATTGTCTTTTAGAAATGCTTTTGTGGCTCATTTTTCTTCCAGTTCCAGACGTGAATGAACTGTAGGGAATATGCTTTATGAACTACCTTCTTGAATTTGTTGAGGTAGTTATTTCCCAATATTTCTTGATATACCAATACTGAAAGATTACTTAACTCAATGTTTTCTGTTCTAAAGTAAATTAAATGTAAACTGGAATTGGATTTTGGACATGTTCTGACTCTAGGTATGTCTACACTGCAACCTGAATATAGGCTTACTAAAGTAGGAAGGTAAGTTTGTTTAAGCTACACAGCAATAATTCATTGTCTCCATGAAAATTACTTCGAAAGAATTTTAAGAGGTGGTTCTTGAAAAACCTTGAGATGTTGGAAGATAAGCACATCCCTTTTTATTGCTAGCAATAGCAAAAAAAATGGGAGAAGGTTACACAATGATTTTTACAGTTTGATCCTCTGACATCCACTTGAGTCATAAGACTCTTGAAAGTGTGATATAACCAAAAGTCTGTGGTGTTTTTTCCTAACAATACTGTTTAAACAGATGCATCTGCAGTGATTGTCAGATGCTATAATGACTACTGGAGTATACCTGTGTGAGACTTACAAAAATTTTGTGGTAATACTTGATCTCTCTTCTGTTTTGAGCTCCATTCTTCTTCCCTTCCAAACAATTTTGCTTCTTCCACCAAGTTTCGTCTTGTTTACTCTTTCTGCACTGTTTCATTGAACTGATACTTGAATGTGAAGCTTACTGTTAATAAAAACAGCTTCATCCTGCTTCCCTCTGCTTCAACATTTTTATAAAGAGCACTGGAAAAACAGGTTAGGTTTATACTGTCTCAGTAACCTAGAACCTAGTATCTCATTTTGTTGTAATTGGTTGAAACTAGAATTTAACTAATCTGTGATAGTTTATATAGGTCTTTCTCCAATGACATGAAGATGAAGCAATGTTGAATGTGCTATTTCATGTAAGAATTCAGTAGTCATTTGAAAACTATCCCAAAAAGTCACTTAAGCAACTGAATGACCTATTTTTTTTTTTTTATTTAAGCAGACAGAGGGTAACGAGCTGGAGGAATAAAACTAAATCTGGAATGTGGTAGCACTATTTCATTGGAAACAGTTGATGGGCCATTAAAGATGATCCTGAAGCAGGGAGAGTCTGCGAGAGCAGCAGTGAATAATTTAATGGAAGCAGTGACTGAATGTGGAAGGGAAGTATGCATTGAAGGAGAATATTTACAGAAGTGCCCTGCTTTTAGCAAGCTATGTTGCAAGGGAAAGCAGCTGCTGAAAATTGGCATAAATAAATAGCTAGACTAAACCGTAGAGACTATGAATACAGAGGAAATTAGATGTACCTAAAGGCTGTGAAGTGGACTTACTGTATTATGTATACTTGGATGAGAGGAGTGTGTACTTCATTTCCATTAAATTAATGATCAGGCTGAAATGACAGATGGAAGTTGGGTAACTCATAGAAGTTCTTTGGCTTTGGGATTTTTAGACGAAAGGCATAATCAAGAGTGCAAATGCTGTGAGAAAATTGGGAAATAACAACTTTTATACAAAATGTACACAAATTATATTAAAATACACATGAAATGAGGGATGCTGCATGTTGGAAAATAGTAGAAAATGGACTCTTGGGCATGTGTTTATTTGCTTGAGAGATTAAGACAGCTTTCTCTTTTAATCATCTCAGAGGGCTGAGTATTGGATCCGATTGCTGCCAGCTAAATTGAAGTATGCAAAACATTTATAGAAAATATTAATGTTATTCAAACAATTTTGGTATGGAAGTTTAAGCAAGAGCGTATGATAAATATTTTACTACTCATTTTGCTCCTACTATGAAACAAAGTAGAAGTCTTTCCAATCTAATGAAATTAAGTTAGTATCTCATGTACTGATATCTCTGTGTTTAGCTTTGGATCTTTGGCGTTGGACTTGCCTTCCTCCTTCCCCCCCTTAGGCTCTTAATAAGGGTCATCATTTAATGTTTCTTTGTTAAAATGGTTTTTATCAATGCTTTGACAGTATTTACTTCTGCTTATCCAATGATAGTCGGTCTAAGACCATGATAATATGGTTGCTTTAATTCCAAGTCTGACTGGTTTCTGCAGTCTAAGAACCAAGCATATATTGACTTGATTTCTGCGTACAAAAGCAAGTGTTAGCACAAGACAGGCAGTGACATTGGGCAGCTTTGGATGCAAGGGCTGGCCTTTTGGTCTTGCATAGAAGTTAAGGCAAGTTAAAGAGGCTTATTAACTATGAGCTAAATGAAACATGAACCAGGCTGTCAAAGAACAATTTCTTTTTTTTTTTTCCTTGTTAAATTTGTCACATCTCTGGATACATCCACCCACTTCTGCCTTTACAAGAGGTGTTGGTTCTTTGTACTGTGGGCTTTTTTGTTTGTTTCTTGTAACTGCTTTCAGGGTTTTCTTTTTCAAGACCTGAAACACTTGCAGGGCTCTATGTGCTTGAGAGTTTCAAACTCCTTGACACTGTGCTCTGCATGGATTTTAAAGGCTCTAACATCCTTATTTTGAGAAGGCAGAACTCTCTGACACTTAGAGTTAGGTATATTATTAGTTGGTGCAAAAGTATTTGTGGGTTTGGACCATGAATTTTAAATCATTATAAATAGACTCAAAGACATCTTCATCATAAATCAAAATAGGAACCATTACAGTCAACACATTTTTGCCAATAATAAATGTTTGTTTATTCCTGTGGCATAAAAATCCATTCTTCAGGATTTGACAAGCTCCTGGAAAGCATTTTCTGCATCCTGCTGGTATTGGAAGATTTTTCCCTGCAGAAGTTGTCAAGATGCTTGAAGAAGTGACAGTCAGGCAAATATGGCAGATGAGGCAAAAATTCGTAGCCCAATTTATTTACCTTCTGAAGCGTTGGGTGACGTGCAGTTGGGCATTGTCGTGGAGAAGAATTGGGCCCTTTCCATTGACCAAGGGCTGTGGGTTTTGCAGTTTTCAGTGCATCTCATTGATTTGCTGAGCATACTTTTCAGGTGTCACAAGGATTCAGAAAGCTGTAGTGGATCAGATCGGCAGCAGACCACCAAACAGTGATCATGACCCTTTTTTTGGTGCAAGTTTGGCTTTGGGAAGTGTTTTGTAGGTTCTTCTTGGTCCAACCACTGAGCTGGTCATCGCCAGTTTTTGTACAAATTCCACTTTTCATCAATCCATCACCTTTTTCACCTTTCCAATTTGCTTCAAATGCCAAACCACCGTAAGATAGTTGATGCTAAGTTCTTCAGCAACTTCTCATGTAGTTGTAAGATGATCAGCTTTGATGATTGCTCTGAACTGGTTATTGTCAACTTGCAACGGCTGGCTGCTACCCTCCTCATCTTCAAGGCTCTTATCTCCTGTGTGAAACTTCTTAAACCACCATTGCACTGTACGTTCCTCAGCAGTTCCTGGGCCAAATGCCTGGTTGATGTTGTGAGCTGTTGCCACTGCTTTATGACTCATTTTGAACTTGAATAAGAAAACCACTCAAATTTGGGTTTTGTCTAACATTTCCATAGTCTAAAATAAACATAAAATATACAGCAAGTAATAAGTCATTAGCAAAAAAAAAAAAAAAAGAAAAAAAGAGAAAAAACATAAAGCAAGAAAAGAACATTAAAATGATGCGTAACATAACCACATTTATTTAAGAATGTATTCCAATATCAAACGGAACATTTCAACCGTGCAAAAACCACAATTCCTTTTGCACTAGCCTAATACATCACCATGCCTTACTGTTTCCTGCTTCTATTACTTAATGACTCCTGGAATATAAAAATAAAACCCCACTCTATAAAAGGTTACCATCTGATGAGTTTAAAGTCTTGAGATGAATGTGCACAGAATATGTGAATTATTTGGGGAAATAAAAAGGCTCTTTCTACTTTTGTAAAATAGATGAAACAATGGCAGTGAAAAATCCACACAGAATATTAAACATCACATAGAATATTAGAAGGAAAAAATCCTCCCTAGGAGATTTAATGTTACAGATACTTGGCTAATATCTTTGTGGACTCTTTAATGTGGGCTGGATACAACATTACATTAGTAGAGGAGTTGAGATTTGAGATGTATTCTGTTCTTGCTCACGGAAGGAAACTAAAGATATATAAGGATATTGTTAAATCTTGCAAGATGTGCAATTACTACTTTAAACAAGCTATTAACTTATTCTCCAATTAGCTTTAGATATGTTGTGTTATTACCATAGACCAGCCACAGTAAGAAAGTATAAAATGTCAAAGAGATTATCAGTTTTTAGTTGGGAAAACAACTAAATCATTAGGTGTGCAAGCATGAAACACAATTTCCTTCCAAAGGTGTTGTTAAAACCTACATAGAAGAGTAGTTATACTCTGCTAGAACTCTACAGACAACACGGTGGGTCTTTTGGGACTGTTTGAAAGTTGATGGTTGTTTTAAACTAAGGATTATTTTTTACTGGAATCAATACCATGTGAATGCTGAGATACCAGCTTCTACAACTCCTTTCCAAAATGTCTTCAGAAGGGCAGGTCCTTCAAAGTGGCAGTCTGGATCTTATTTCTTGCTTAGTCTGTAAATGTGCTTGGAAGACACTTTAGAACACTCAACTTACCCATTTTATAACATGGTTTGGTATGTCAGTTTGTCAGGTTATTGCCTCTAATCATTCACTGTTTTTCCAGAATGAAGAAGCAGATATCACTTTATTTATTTGTTTTATGAAGCCGCTTCAAATGTTCTCTCCTTTGTAGTATGAATCAAGCCCATTAATCTGATGGGATCATCATGAATGGCTTCTACGTTTGTCGTGTTTTCAGCAGCCAGCTGGTCACTGTTGAGATAAATGCTAACTTTGGAAGCCATCATGGTGGGGTTAGATGATCTTTCTTCTTCATCCTCCTCTAATGAAGGGCCTTTCTTTCTCCTCGGTTTTCTGCGTTTTCCCTTGACACTGTGATCAAGTGAGGCATAGCACATCTGATTGGCAGACTCCACCTAGATGAAAATTCACTTTAACATTCAGTAGTCATGCTTGCTTTAAAGTTATGCCTAAGACTTTGAGTATGTCTACACCGTAATCATAATAGTGGCTGAAGTTTACCCAAATTAGCTCATTAAAAGTACAAACGATTCAGCTGTGGCAGCACAGAAAACAGACCAATGTAAACTAACAGTAAATGACTCATGTTCTTGGGGTAGTGGCAGCTATTATTGGAAAGATTCACTGTGGGAGTGAGGGTACTTTATATAATTGGTCCAAGTTCTTTGGGATGTAAGACATTGTTTGATCTGTTTTTCTTCTTACTGCTTTTGTTTGTTTGTTTTTTAAATTATAATCCAGTTACTAGCAACAATATTTTTCATAGGCTTGGTCTGTGCAGAAACCTAAAGACGGATGATTCTTGTCTGTAAAAATGATCTCATTTCCAGTGCAAAATATATGCTTTGTGTGTCTTTCCCCTGCTTTTCTCTGTGTTTTTCAAGCCAAATTATCAAATATTTTTTCATATTGGAATTTTCATAGGTTAGTCTGTTTCTGTTAAGTTAATAAAGCAAATGTCTAGATTTAAAAAGAAGAAAAAAGATAAAATTTCCACCACCTGGAAGTATCCTGAGAGAGAAGCTGGAAATCAACTCAGGAAATCGATGCTAGGAACACTTCAATTACAGACAGATTTCAGCTGAAGGTTGCATGCTTTTAGGCATCCAGGTATCTCAACAAAATATAAATCAATACAAAACCAGGCATTTATTTAAGGCATATAGATTTTGTGTTGGACAAGAGAGAGCCAGTCAAACTCATGATTATCATGTGATGCCGTTTGTGTTTTCACTTGACTGATGTCCAAAATAAATACAATTAATTCTTTACATAAGTCATGGAATTAGATGTAGGTTCAATTCAGCCTGATCTGCATGCCTGTGACTGAGCTTTATTATGCCATATGGATGGAAATGAGCTGTCTAGAATTCTCCTGCTCCCTCATTAATGTCCCAGATGGAACAAAGGGTCAAGTCCGTGCTTAAATTTCTTGATGAACTATGACACTAATGCATGATAATTTTCGTGATGAGCGTTGTGAAGATTTTTGTTATATATTGTCATGCGATACACACAGAAATTCTGATACAGACCACATTACCCTAATTCAGAAATCCAGAATTAAAATTAGAGATACCTGTAGCTGGTTAACTGGCCTTTGAGGCTGGGACTTCATCTGCTCGTAACAACATTCCTCTATAATTTATCAAAGTACAAAAATGTTTTAGTTATTAAGGCACACTACTTAAAAGTCTTAAAAGATCAAATCAACAGATCCTCCCTGTTACAGAACCAACTTCCCCCAGTTTACTTTGGTAGAAGTTTGTTTTGTTTTGAAATCACACACAGACCTCTTTCTCTATTAACAGAAGGGCAAATAGCTAAGAAATTCAGACATGCATATGGTGAAAATGAAATTATTTTCTGTTCATATGGATGGAAAGTTTCTCATTATTCACTAAGTGGGCATCATTTTAGACTGCTAGGGGTACATCTTGCAATTAGAGCGTAACCACATACTAGTGTATTTTTCAGCACAGGCAAACTTATATTGGGCCAAGAAAGAGGCTGTGAGTTGCAGCAGCTGGTGATTAAATTGTATTCCTGACTCTACTTCCAGTTTTCTGAAAAATCTGGTGCAAGTCATTTTTTCATCACGTATCTCATTTTAGCCATCAGTAAAACAGATTGTTTCCTCACAGTTTTCAGCCTTTCGTATTGTCAATGCATTTGAGTTTGTTGGCTTATTTAAATTTGTTGTTTTTTCCCTGCAGTTCAAGTATTTCAGTTTAGTTTTGCTTAATCCCAAAGAGTGCTAGCAAAAATTTGTGTTCACATTACTTAAATACTGCCTTAACACCATAAGGTCTTCGAGAGACATACCCTTAGCATATCTAGTTCTAGCTGCAGTTTTATGATGTTACTGCATTCTCTGCCAAGGATTATTTGGCTGAACAGGATCATTTGGACCGCAAAAAATCCAATTCAGTATGAGATCTGGTCTTAAAAATAGTAGTGCAGTATGATGGTTTGCAGTCCTATCCCAAGTAAGGATTAATTCTGTGTTGAGAAACACAGAAAGTGTTGGTCAGTCAGTTTTTAACTACACATTTATCACAGCCTCTGAACAGACACGTGTTCTCAAAGTGAAGCTTACCTAAAATATCTTGATTGAGATTGCCATAAACTGGGTCATCTTCTGTGTAGTAGCCATCATAGCTAGAAGGGCAACGGGAAAATACTTTTAATTCACAGAATATGCTTTATTTAGGGCCTCACTATTATACTTCAAATATTTTACACACATGTAGCAGTAGCAAGCAGATTGTATGTGATCTGAAAAACAAGACCAAAAATATCGGTGGGGGAAGCAAGTGCGGGGACACAGCACAGAAATGGCTATATGCATGTTCTGAAGAGAGATTTGTTATCTAGCCAAGAATAGATCTCTTCTCTCCTGGAATTTACTTAAGTATAAATCTAATCTCAAGACCACTAAGTTACTGTTTGATGTAGTTCTAGAGATATTATTGATCACTGAAACGAACCCACTTCATGTCCTCTGAGCCCACTTTGCAATACAAACTAAGGCACTCAATGGGTCTCTTGGGGCAATGTTCTTAAAAACTCCAGTCTTGATTCAACTAAAATGCTTATGTTGACCCAACTAGAGAAGACCAAGGCAAAGTTCAGCTTTGAGTTTTTAATGGTATTCTGTGTTTTATCAGCCCGTGTCCCTTGAAAATATTTTTAACCATGTTTGTAAAATGGGAATTGTTAGTGGGAAGAACTGAGTAACCTTGATTCTTTTGCATCCATGTACTGTGCCTTGTCAAGGGAATGAAATAATGGAATCTAACACCACTTTTATCGTGATATTTTTCAACTGAACAGGCAGCAATAGACAGAGACTTCCCAACTTCAGGTAAATTTGTAACTGAGGATCAGTTTGGGGAAACAGGTGAAGGTTTTTGTATTTTTGTTTCAAGGGCCTTTTATATTTTGGTTGACATGAGACCCTTTCCATCTTTGTTTTCTAAAGTTTGACCTATTTTTTTTACTATGGGATAAGAGAAACAGACTTGTAACAGATCATTAGGTATCCATACAGACTCCATTTCATTGCTTTTGAACATCATGTATAAAATAAGGGTATGAAATGTAAATACATGTTTTTATATATTGTAACTTATTGTTTTCTGATATTTATTTTAAATTATTATAGACTTATTGAGTTTCAGTGATAATAAATATTGTCTTAGCTCAATATCTTGCACTTCAGTATACAAAATTATCATATTAACATGCAATTATTTCATTTTTGATTAAATGACTGAAGTACATCACTTCCACACGATTTTTTTCCTGTTTTCTTCAGATTTTTCTTTTCCACAACCAGCATGCTCTCTGGTGTTTCCAGGCGGGCTTCATGAGATACTGGATTTTTCCCTATGCTGTCCCTCCAAAGCCATCTCTCATTATTTATTGCTTATTTCAAGCTTTCCAGAAAGAAATATTTTATCGAACTTACCTTGGACTGTTCTCTTCATAGTCTTTATACTTTTTAGCTGGAAAATTTGTTAAAAAAAAATAAAGAGCAAATGAAACATGCTATTTTTAGAACACTTCAGATAATTGTCCAATTGACATGCTTTTGATTTCACTGTAGACAGTAAAATTGAATGCTCTTGGCTCTGAGGACCTTCATTTGTCCCCCTGCTTTTCTCAAATACTTTTGACTAATACAAGAAATGTTGGTGTGTTACCCTGTGCTGTGGCTGCAAAGTCCACGTTAGTTTACAAGTCTCCCAAAATGTATTGTAACACCTGTGATTAATTTCTTATTTCCTCCTCCTTCTGCTTCTGCCTCATCTTTTTCTCCACCTAGGGAGGTGCATCACGTGTTTATATTACAAGGCAAAGCATTTATTTATTTTGCTAGTTCTGCTGCTTGTATCTCTGAAAGAGAGATATATATCCTGTGACCATGCAGAAAAAGAAACTGAAGCAGAGAGGCATTGGCTCCAACAAGATTTGTTGCTAGAGCTTGATTAATAACTCAGGAATGCCTGACTTTCTATCTTCTGTTCCGGAACTCTAGAATTTAGCACAGTAAGCTCCGATCACATGAGCAACGCAGCATCAGCCAACCTTACCAAAACCTTGCTGAACATTAGTTTTGGAAATGACTGTGATTTTTCATCGTAGAAATATCTGCCTAGCAGCACTAAAAGACAAACCAAAAAGGCACTCCCTCATCCCACAGCTCTCCAGCAGCTCTTTTAATACCCTGTCATATTCTAATTCTCTTGTACCTGGTGAGTTCAGTTTATAAGCATAGGCCTGTTTATGTAGGTTATGTACGTATGTGTGTTTCATGTGGTTGAACCCGCTAGTGTTTGTCTGAGCTCCCATGTGCATATAGCACAGGAGCAGTTTTCCCTGTGGAAACACATTTTTTCTCTGAATGGGAGTGGTGAGGATGTGCAACTTAAAAACTACAGAATTGCATGCATAAGAGAGGTTGCAATGGCATCATCAAATCTGTTGAAAGTCATAGTTAATTTTAACCGAAACAAGAGTATGACTGCAGTCACCCTCTATTGTGAATTAAACAAACCAGTGCCTTATTGTGAGTGACACATTGATTTAAGAGCTACATTAGCATCCCACGATGAAAAGCAATTCGAACTTTTTCAAAACAAACTAATTAAGCATAAAATGTGTATGAAATCTGAAATTCAAATAAGCATTCAGGAATTTTGGGAAGATAAAATTTTCTCAAATGTATTTTGTATCAGTGCAGCTACTTAAAATTATTTTTAAACCAAAGTACGAATAATAACCAGTTACATGAGAAGTACACCTTAAAAAAAGGAAGTTACAGATGCTAAAAATGTACATTAAAAATACAAATTTAGACAAAACTTAATTCCTCAACTTGTGCATGTTCTGTTGGATTTTCTTCAGTGAATGGACTCAGGTAGCTGTGTTTGGCAGTGGACTGGGCAGCTAGCAACCATTGTATAATGATACCTGGCTCCCCTAAAAATGTTTAAAAGTTACATGCTCTCTACTAGAATCATTCTTGCCGAAAGACAGTTAATCCATTTGTTGGCTTGAAACCTCCCAGCAGTGACGGCTTTCCCTGCAAACACTTTAAACACTCAAACTCCATTCCTTACAGAGAGACATCACTTACCTTGCTTCTTTTTCATATAGTGTGAAATGTTCAGTATCAATGAAACAACAAGAGCCAAACTCAGAAAGGCCAAAACTCCCCAGACCGAAAAATGGCAGTCCATTTCTGCAACTAAGAGAAAATAATTCCATAGTTTGCGTTGTCAACAATTTTACTGTATTCTTTGTGGTTGGCTGATTTTTGCTTTCTGTAATTGAAGCTACTATTTTGTTGTTTACTCTGTGACAGCCATTGCTATACAAGCTAAATAATTAATATCAAAACTAGATGCTAAATAATAAGAGAGCAACGTCAATAAGCTGTTAACAGAACTACTATTTCATAGGAATTCAGCCAAAGGTTGGAGTATTGGTTTACCTGTAACATGCAGTAAAAGTCAGAAATCGATAAAGAAAAAAGTCAATAGCTTTGAAATTATTTTTGTAATTGTCTTTAACTTATTATTTGCAGTAAATTTTGGGCTCAATTCTGGAGTTCGTGAATGTAGTTCTGAAGATTAATTCAGTCAAAACAACTTCACTGGAAATGTCTCTGAATAATAGCTAAGACCATCAGGTTTTAAGAATCTCTGCAACAGATTTCAAAGGTTGGTTACTTCTTTTCTTGCATCTCCTATTAAAACCACTTGTACTCATATCCTCACCCTCCTTCCTGAGAAAATAGAGGTTGCAGTGGCAAAGGATGAGAAGTGGTCGGGAATCAGTGAACTCCTACAGAGAAAAACCTGAACAGCTCCTGAAGAATCACTTGGGAAAAGGTGTGTCAACTTAAACAAATAAAGCCTCCTTTTGCACTGAGCTCGCCTCTCCTTGGAGCCCTGTTAGAAATACAGGAAGGAACTCCCCCTGCACCAAATGCATTTTGCCATTTAATTAATTCTTTGATTAACCTAACACATACAGATTTTCCATCACAAACCATGCTGAAGAAAATGGCCTACTTGTGACAGTCTAGTGGCCAAAGTGATCAGCATTGCTGCAAATGGCTTGTGAAAACCCTTCCTTTACAGAGGAAATGCTAAGCCAAATACATGAGTGAAAGGAGCTTGAAGCTGGATTTTTCACCTTCCCTAGAGGCATGTTTTATATTTTTCTAGATTCAGAGTGTTTGAAATAAAGCCTGGTCCCCAAAACTAATGGATTCCACTAATATTGCATGAAAAAGTCTAGCTGGAACAGAGCAGTCAAGGGGAGAGACTAGATGATACTCTCAGAATGAGATTTGAGCAGGTCCTTAACACACTTATTTGGTTTTGCTGTAGCTGGATTCCTTCAGGGGGCTGATGTTTTGCTTGCTCTTTAAAGGAAAGCTGAGGTAATAGAATACAGGAATACACATTCCCATGTTGCCAGCCACAGGTGGCAGAGGCAATGGATATGCTCCTGCTGAGAGGACCGAGATTTTTTCCTTGGTTGACTGGCTCCAGCTCATCTTGGGGACAGCCCCTTTAAGGGCTTTGTTCCCTAATTATGCTGGGGTTGCAAAAGCTCTTTTAGTTTTATTTCAAGCTGCAGATGTAATTATGATGTTGAAACAAGAGAAGATAATCCTTGGTAGTAAAAATCACAAATCACATGGACTTCTATGATGCAGCTTTCCTTCCTGTCAGAACTCTTTTAAAAGGGACAAAACAGAGATGTAACTTTCTGACAGGTTTGTAGCTGTTTTTATCACATTGTACTTCCAGTGACTGTTTATCCTTCCTTTTATACTAAACATCCCATTTCCAGTCCTTTCTTTCTCCTAGAGTTCTCCCAAAGGTGTTTGAGGGTTCTCCATCACAGCAATACTACTTTTCATGTCAAGAGGCACTTTTTTACAAGGTACAGGAGGGATGACACCTCCATGAAGCAGCTACATATTATTCTGATGTTTCAGAGAAGGAGTTAAAAGAAAGGGACATCATACCTTGAGAAGATGTTATCAGGCCACGTCAAGAACCATCAGTGTTTGGAACCTGGTTAGTCTACAATTAGTCACTTGGTATTTGCATCCTATGCAACCTGTCCAAAACTACAAGAAGTCTGTGTCAAAGGCAAGAGCTTTTAAGTCTCAAGATAGTGCCTAAATAATAAGAGTCATCCTTGTCCTCCTTCCTTCTTCTCCCACAAACTCTCTTTATTTTTTTTTTTTCAGGGAGCAAAACCAGTATTGTTGAATAAGAGAAGGGAAGCATGCGTAACTGTGATAGAAACTACAACCCTGTGATTGGTTTGAAAGAGAGTCAATACCTAAAATAAAGTTCTAAATATGTACCTTTTTCTTGATACTGAATGCTGTCATTTGTTTTTCTGATTCAGGAATCCAATTTTTCCCTGGTGTTTCCAGGCAGAAGGAGAACCCTTAGTTTCAATTTTAATGTTTTCAGCCCTTAATTGAAGTGCAGGAGGAACACAAATTTTTGATGACAAGTATTATTTTTGTGATTCAGATTCTGATTTAAATTGCAATTATTATCTGGAAAAAAGTAAAGGTTTAAAAAAAAAAGTTGTTTCCCTTTTCAGTCTCAGGTTTAACATCTACAGTATTTGAGCAGTCCCACTTCTCTAGGACTTTAAAAATATTCTAGCAAAACAAAAGGCATGAAGCTTGGATTTCTAATACAACGTACCAATGTGTTAAACCTCACTATCTATAGTTCTTTCTCAAACATGATTTAGGAAATTGCATAGGTGTGGGGAGATTAAGAAAACTATATTTATTCCTAGCTGAACACAACTGAGTTTATTTTTAAATTTATTTTCCACAACTCTGACTTAAACATCTGGTTGTATTTCAGGGAATGTATAAAAACATACATGCGACTTCAGGTTGGTTTGGGTTTTGGTTTTTGCCATAGGAGCTATTTGTTTGTCAGACAACACTAGTTATATCTGAGAAACAACAGCAGTTTTCATTTACCCTAAAAAAACATAGTAAAGGCATGATCAGAGACATACAGGTGCCACTCTGAGTTCTCTATGTTTTTCTAATGTCAGTTTCAAGTTAATCTTACTTTCCAAGTACAAAATACGTGAGATTTTGATCATATATCTTAGCTTTCCAGATATACAACTCGCAGCTCTTTCCCACGTGTTCTTGTACTACCCCTACAGCTATCGCCAGTTTGCTGTTTACATTTGTAACTGCATAAATTAAATATTTATTACGTTGGCAACAGCAGCAGTAGAAGAAAAGCTGAATACCTGTGTGATGAAAAAAATTTGTCTCCTCAGAAAACTACATTGCTGTCCCTGTATGTATAATAGCAGATGCAACCCATGACAGTTCAGTTAACTGGTTGTGCTGGTTGTTGATGGAGAGTGAGAAATAAACAGAAAGAGAAGTCTATTAGACTAATTATAGTCTGTTCTGAAATAGTCTCTTGTATTCTATACTCTAATTTTAATTATAATTCAAGTAATTTACTGTCAAATGTAGCAAAAGCAGATTATTACTTTTTACGTATTATACATTTATTCCAAAGAACCTGTAGCACTGTGTTCAGGGGCATTCTCACTCTATTGAAATCAAATTGCATATTTAAAAAAATTTGTTATATCTTTGAAAAAAAAAGTCCTGAGCAAAAATGAGGCCCCTGGAAATAGTACATTATGATTCTAATGGGATAAGCTCAAATTTCATCAGGGTTTTCTGTAATAGTCTATCTCCAATGGGGAAAAGTAAGAGCGATAGTAGTTTGTTCATAAGAAACTATATTGAAGCTATTCTTAGACTAATGTGCTCCTCTGTGAAAGAGTTCATCATATAGCCAAAGGTTGCATGAGAAGGACAATTCTCATTTTATTGTTACAAGCTGGGAAGTGTGCGTGGCAGAAGTACTATATTTAATCATTATAAAGGTGACAGTGTTTTGACTATCTAATACCTGAATCTCTCTTGTATTAATTATATATTCCTGTTCTGCTGTTCTTTCACTTCTATTTGGAAACAGGGTCAAACTTGGAGTTGCAGCCAAGTAAACACCTACCTTAGGTAATTTGCTCCATGTGGATGATGTGTTTACTTTTCTGAGTTTAGGGATGGAGTTACTCGTCTCCTCTTAGTATATTTTACAGTGCTGTAAACTGAAGGTACTATATTCAACAACAAAATACAGGCAAATAAAAGACTTTCTAAAGACATAGTTATTTGTGCCTTTTCTCCTTTTTAAATCTTTCTCTACCAACAGAGAAAAAACACAGGAATAAATAGACTTTTGGTCACTTGTCAGGTTTTCTCTTTGCAGGGCTCATTATACTGTAATTGGAGGGGGATGGAGAGGAGGAAGCAAACAAAAAAGAATAACCAAACAAACAGAAGCCCCCCAAACATTCTAAACTTTCCTGGATTAATTTCTGCAATTCAATATTATTGCAACTCAAAGGAGAAGATATAATCCTGTAATTACCTTTGGGGGCAGGGGACAGATTTAACAATTTGGGGCTAGAAATAGGTGTTTGTCTTCCTAACAGCATAAGAATAGGTAGCAGAAGTACTATGTTTGGTTCCTTCTTGTTCTAATATATTTTGTTTAGAGAATCTCTCACAAAGGCTAACAGGAAGATACCATACTTCAACCAGTTTCTCCTACTGAAAAGGAACGTGAGGTGCGGAATATAGATACATGTCTAGCTGGACATGCCATCTACGGTATTGACTCATCATTCATACAAGCAGATTAATTATTTGGTCGCTACCGGATTTAAAATGATCATCTGGAGCACAAAATTATTTGTTTCCTGTTCTTTCTGCAAATTTGTGAAGATGAGATAAAATTAACGTTTTCCCCCCTCTCCAATTGAATGGTGAGATAAATAATATTACATACTAATGACCCTTAGGTAAAGAACCCCATTAAAAGACTGATGAATGTTAAATTAGCATTAAACATGCTTCCACCTGTGTGAGTTTTTAAGACAAGATTAATTCTGCAGAAAGGATTCCTTAAACTGCAATTAATTAGTGCACAACTAATTGCTTTGTAAGTTATCAGCTTCATACTTCAGAAGGGAAGCAGTGCATCGTAAAATAAGCCTTCAGCACAGTAAATATATTAAGTACAAAACTAACACCAATCCTTAGTCTTCATTAATAAACCTTAATTAAGGAAGGTTTAAGCTGTTGACGATGACTCATCATCATAATGATTATTATTAATAATTTGAATTCAGAACCCTGATCAACCTTCTTGGAATACTCGTGCTCTACCAGTGTGCTTTTACTGCTGATTTGTTTACAAGTTTATAATACTGAAAAGATAACACTTACCTGTTTTTGTTGTTTCTAGGAATACTCCCCACCCTTTATCCAACAAACAACCAAGTTATGTTGGCAAACCTTGGATTCTCTTTTGTGTTGGACCTGGCAGCATTAATCTATCTCTACAGCTGCCACCAGTCTTTAAGGTCTCCAGGCTTTTTTTTCACCAGCTTTCTTAAAAACAGGAAGTGTGGTTCAGGCTTATGCAACCTCACTAGCAAACTGACAGTCTCCTTCAGTGTTTGCCTCATTCAAATGTGTAATTTCATTCAAGTGAATTTGAAATTCATTTGAATATGTAATTATGTACGTATTTATTAATGTATTTATTATCCACCTCTCTTGCCACAGAAGAGCATGTACAGGAATATTAGTTCCATTTTATGTGATACAAACCTGCTTTTGTGATACTCATTTGAGATTCATGCTCTAAGTCTTCCTGTTTGTGATGTTGCGTTGAATTCAACAGAAGTATTTAGATACCTCTTAAACTAAATTACAGATCTATATTACCTAGGTGTGGTATTTGACTCTTTATCTCTTGAGATTTCTAAACCAAGTCTGAAAGTTCATCACCGAGAGAGACTACAGTTTAGCTGAAATAGGATTCAGAGGCACGATGCAAAAATGATACCATTGCCAGCTCTGGAAGGTCAGGTTAGGATATCATAGTATGTTTCCTCTATTCTTTAAAGTCTATAAATCTTGACCCACAATCCAGAACATTTGTGGAAAGACAGGGTACATCAGCATGTGGCTTACAGTGTGTATTTATCTTTAAAATTTAATGAAACATGCCCGTGTTTGGGTAGAGAAGCCATTGGAGTAGCTTCTTCCAGAGGAAGACTGCACTTTGAGCACTGCCGAAGAAGTTTTCTGTTAAATTCTGAGGGTTTGGTTTTTAATGGTTTTTGTTTATTTGTTTGGTTTTGCAGAGCAGAGGATTTTATTTCCAATCGTGCATAATGTAGAAGGCAGAACAGTTTCTTAACAGAAGAAGTGAATCACATGACTATCTTTATCTTTTTTGAATACGTACATTGAAATAGCCCTCAGTGTAGTGTAAGGAGCAATGAAAAACATTGTTCTTCAAGAAAAGTTCTTATGTGAGAATATATCCTTTGCAGTATATGTTTATTTGAGATGTTATTACTTTGGAAAATTATTTTTACATTAACTGCCTTAGATCAATGCTTAAGAAATAATTTACTGGATTAGCATCTTATTTGAACATGAAGGAGCAGGTTAGTCTTGATTAATATAATATAACCTTCCATCTGAGTCCAAAGGTGATATAGACTCTTAACTATTTAGAACTTTATTATAATGAAGAGAGTTGATGAGGAGAAATTAATATAAAACCACTGAAAATTGTGGGAATTCTTCCACTTTATACAGTTCTTGAGGTTGTAACTAACATGATGAAAAATCGCATGAAAATGACACCATTTTAAAGTGGACATATCTTTGGCATCTGCCAGCAACTGAATTTAGAGACCACACTCATAAATTAAAGTAGAATCAAAATTTCTCATCAATAAAACAAAAGGCATGGGTCCACCACATTTCACTGAAAACCAGGATACATAATAGAACTAGAACTCCTTTTGGTAAGTGATGCATTCTATCATCTGTAGTCTGAACAGTGGCTTAAAGCAGGGAAGACATCCACTTTTATGAAGTGGTGTTTGAAAGTAAAGGTTTTGTCACAAGCCCAGGAAAGGAGGAGGACTCAACCAATTATAAGGACTGGATTGAGCCATTCCATTTGTATGATCAAGTGAACAGAAGAGTCCCAGGGCTATCTGATAAGAGTCTGCACCTCAAGAGGAGGCCTCTTGTTAAGCAAAGAAGGATCTTGTACTGAAAGAGAAGCTGGGGAGAGTGGGAGATACACGTTGTAATACTGGAGACAGTTGCTTAGTTTCTCAGCTAAGAGCACGAGGAGTAAATCCGAGATCTGCAGAGGATTCAGAATGAAATGCTTATCAGCCTGAACAAGAAGCTTACAAGGAATAAACTCCTTTGGAGATAATTAGGGGCATAATGGAAAGGTGAACACTGAGAATGCAGCAAAGGATTTCTGGGTTTGTGGTCCTGGTGGTGTGTTAATAAATCTGCTCTCCAAGAACAAATCACTGTTTTACAGTGTCAGCTTTGACTGGCTACAGAAGCAAAGTCTATTGGATTGGACACGAGCTTGGTATGCTATTTTGAGCAGCCTGCAACAGAATGAAAGCTCTGTTCAATAGCAAGAAATTATTTGCTGTAGGCTGTAAAATCCATTTTGAATATAAAGGACTTCTTACTTTTCTTTCTTGTCCTTTATATGAGTATTACATTAAAAAACTTAGTGAGCCAGTAGTGTGCTTAAAGTGCTGTTATTTGGGATGATAAAGACAAGGACAAATCAAGTCCAATTTTAGAAAGATGGGACATAAGGTAATATTATTCCATCCACATCTATTGTGCACAAAGACATTTCCTCTTCTTTTCAGAGGCCCCAAGCTATAAACTGCTCTGTGCATATTCTGGGAAAGTATCTCTGACTGCTTAGCTACTCATGTGATCTTTGGTAAACATATGCTGCTGATGTCTCCAAGGTAAGAATCTATGTCAAGTGGACATCTGACTTGGCTGGGAATAGCTGTTGGTATTTCAGTGCTCGGAGAAGGTAAATGGAGTATTATTAAGTAAGTCTGCTCAAATGGAGTCAAGCAAACAGTAATGTTTGGCAAAAGACTTACATGATTGAGTGAAGCTGACTGAGACATCACTTGACAAAGTTAAAAGAAAGAGCTTATGAGGTAGTATTTTGTTTGTTGTTTTAGAGAAAGACAAGGAGAAGCATCCTGAAGTAGGCATAAAAGACAACTCTACCTTAGGGAGGAAAGGCATACTTAGAAAGGGGAGGGTAGGTCTCGAATTTCTTTATTTGGGCTTAGCTAGGTCTTCCTAAGCTTGATATTAATGTAGAGAAAGGGAGGCAGGAGAGAAGTATGTTATAGATGTAGGGGGAGTTTGTTGCTTTTTTGTTTGTATGGTTTTGTCTTGAATATACATTGTGCCATCTACAGAGTGGAATAGTTAGAAAACCTGGAAGTGCCTGTGTTAAGTACTCATGTTCTAGTAGATGACTATGAAGTAGTAGACTTACTATGAAGTTCCTTCTACATGTGTGTTTATCCATCAGTGGTCTATATGAAATTGGAAGGTTTACACTAATTTTTTGAGGAAGGAGATATGTGGCAGCAGCCAAACATGTTAGATATCTGTATCTAACTTTTGTGATGAGATAGCAGAGTGTTGCCATGGAGTGTGGAGCTAAGGCAGTGGCTGACCAAGGAAAGATTATAATAGTGCTGAGATCCCAATAGAGGAAGTGAGCAAGTTCCCAGAAGCAATACAGTTACCAGAACTTTTATATTTAAAGGGCTTTTCTGGTTGTGGATGAAGCATGGAAGAATGGAATGTTTTACTGTTGGTTTCTTAAAAAGGTAACACCACCCTTAGCAGTTGCCAGCAGGCTCTTCCAAGCCTGGAATTTGCTCTACATGACCAGAAACCTCAAGGGAAAATAATTTTCAGCCTTATTGACCTGAAAGTAGTTTCAGAGTTTTTTCCTTCCCTTTCCTCCACCCTAAGAAATCAAAAAGCTATCTTGAATCCTTCCTCTTTGTTTTCAAAGAAGAAAGTATTTTCTGTGCCACTGAAAGAAGACTTCTGGGGATTGCCTTAACTCTTTCTCAGAAAATGAGCGTTAAAACTAAATACTGCATTTTTCAAGTGTAATTGGAGAAAATGAAAATTTAACAGGCAGCTGGCACAAGGCTTCAATGCATTTGACTTGATAACTCTGCATCTCTTATTTACTTAACAAGTAATTTAGTTCAGTACATTTTTACAATGTGTGCATGTTGCCAGCAAGTTGTACTTTTCTAAGACCAAAGAATACATGTTTATGCAGGCTTCCTGAAGGTGAAATAAATTGCACAGCTAACAATGGAATCAGGCTTCAAATGCCTATATTCTCTGTCACTACTCAAATTACAACCTTTCTTTGAAAAATGATGTCATTTTCAGTGCTAAGGGGTGTAGTGGAAACCCCTTTGCAAAGAATGAAAGAGAAACTGTTTGCAGTAAAAGTTTTGAAAAGTGTAGATATTTCTGCAAGACGTAAATGACATTTCTGTTTGAAGTGGGAATATATTTTTGATAATGAATCTTCTTGGATTTTCTGAGGAAAGTGACTACATCTTATACTGAAGTGGAGTCTGCTCTAGTTCTAATCTCACAACTACATCAGAGAAGTAAAACCGTTCTTTTAAATTTAGCACATGCCCTCTGCTTAGATTCAGGTGCAGACCTGATGTTCCTTTTGTAGTGAACATAAATAAGCAATAAGACCACAGAAGATAGGTTGACGTAAAACAGCTGCCACAACGAGTGAGGCCTTTCAAGCCAGACTCAAATGCTGTAGAGAGCTTTTCTGACTCTTACAGTGAATTTTGTTCTCAATGATAAAATTAAAAAAAAAAAAAAATAAATAATCAGTGTCATTTGTGCATTGTAGACAAAGTCCTGAATTTCACTATTTTACTTAAACCAGTGTTAAGCACAATGTTATCTCATTAACTGCCCCTGAAATTATGGCTTCTATTACAAGCAGTACCATGGGTTTCCTGTGGGGAAACCACAGGGTTTTTTTCCGAATGCTACAAAACCTTATTATCAAGGACTGTAAAGAGAATGCATCTTATCTTGGTAATTCTGCACTGTCAAAATTTCCATTGAAAGCAAACACTGCATACTTGTGCAACTTTGGGTGGGGTTTTTTACGTTGCATGCTGTAAGATAGCTGAGCAGGTTCTACATGACTAGCAGAGAGAAAACAGAACCATCCAAAACCCGCAGATGTAAAGTGTGGCCTTCCCAATGACTTTAGTGGATTCTATTTTCTGTTCAGACAGACACGGTATGCTGAGAGAGATGTCATCTCTAGTGATATTTCTTTCAATAGCCACAAGAGGAATGCATTTTGTATTAAAGTTGTTGTTGTCCATTTGCCTGGTTTTAGGATTTTTTTAATTCCCCCTTGACACAGTTATACAAAGACTGTGGACAAATATTTTCCCTTGGGCAGCCAAAGACCCGATTCTGTAACTATTCCTCATGTGAGACACCCTAGTGAAGCCAGCAGGCTCTGCTCTATGCTCGGTAGCAAGCTTGCAACTCTATCAACTCTGAACAAAGGGCAAAAATAATTTGAGAGCAAGATAGTGTCCCTAAAATTACTGGGTTTGTGCTTTTAAAAGGAGTTGCTTGGGACTACTATGAGTATGTGCATGTGACTCAGGTGAAGCTAGCGTAGAAAACCCAAACTTGTGTCTATGTTGCCTGCAGCCTTGTGGACACTCTCCCCAAAGAGTCTAAAAGTCCCTTTCTACAGCACTAAGGCTGAATGGGTAAACCCGACTTCCACTCAGTTGTGCTCACTGCTAAAGTGATTAAGCTGATTCCAGTTCTGCAGTGCATTCTTTAACTGGCTTAGCCTTGATAGTGAACTTCCTCATCCATTGCTTCTGGCTTCAGCATTTGGCTAAGCCAATATCAGGAGCCTGTCCTCTCTGTTGCAATGAGTTAACCTTGCTCTGCATTGAGTGAAGTATTGCCAGATGAAATTTTGAATGAAAATAACCCTTGCTTTGAGCAAAGCAACACCTGTGCTCTGGTGAATGACTGGTACTGCAGCTAATAAAGTGACGTAACTCAGGCTGCCCTCTCTGCACTTTAAACTTCTTCTGCCACTTCTCAAAGCCTGTATTATCGCAGCAGAGTTCATCTTGGGTCTTAACTGGACTTTGGCCTGTCCCTCTTTGTCATGGAGGGACCCCGAAGTTAGTGTCAGGCAAACAACAAGGTCCAAAACAGGCTTTTATTTTGTCTGGAAAAGTCCGGGAAAACAACCAATTAGAAACGAGGTTTATAAAATCAGCTAATTCTCCAATAATATAAAATACAGATTTGGATATCAACTTGAGGAAATTATTGGGGTACAGCAAATAAGAATAATGGAGATCCACAGCGTGCATACACATGGCTCACCATAAACAATGCCAGAGCCGTCCCTGACTCCAGGAAAATACATATGCTTATATTTAAGCACGGAATACACTCACTGGTCTAGTGAGGAAAACACCCACCCAAGCAGTGAGGAATTATTTAATACACTCACTTATCTGGCAATAATACAGTCACTAATGTGGCTACCTGCACCTCTGCACCCCCCTACTGTGGCTACATGCACCCCCTCCTCTCTCCTAACGACTCTGGCCTGGGTCTCACAATAGGAGCCATTAACTTGCCCCGTTGCAGGAGAGAGGGGAGGTGTTGGGGAAGAGGGGGGTGTGCACACATGCAGTTGCCACATCAGTTCTCAGTGGAGTGGGGGATGGGGAGAGAGGTACTGCCACATTCTTCTAGACACAACACAAGTTTTGAGTTCTTTAAAAGCTGCTGGAAACCTAGGCTAGGCTGTCTTGCTGGGAGTTCTTGTTAGAAGTCGTGCTCAGAAGTCATACTTTGCTGTATATGGGTCTGCTCCGACCTCCCTTTGCCATGACAATGCAAGTAAAAAGCGTTTGAACTGCATGGTTTACTGCTCTCAAATCATTGCTGCATTTCATCTCAGAGGGAGATGTTCCCCTAACATGACACAGTTCCCAGAAGGCAGCAGGAGAACCACAGCACTGGAAGTCAAGGGATGTGTCCATCCACATCTCTGCAAGGTCAGAAACAGTGTTGAGGAAATAAAAAAATGCATGAGCCTGCCTAAATTTAGTCTGTGGTTGCATATATTTACCAACAAGCCAAGGCATCTCTGCAGTGCAGCTGAATGAGCGTTTAGAACTAATTAGTGTGCAGTAGGTTAAGACAAAGATTTGCAATAATGACTGTGAAGCTAACCCTTGAAAAATGGTTCAGTGATGCATTAGAGCATAAGATGCAGCTTAACAGTGCTGTGGTTGCATCTCTATTTAAAGAAATACCTGGTAAGCAGATAGAAGTGCCTGTCTCGCCACATTCACAGATGTTAAAACATTGTTTTCTTACTACTTCCTGTTCAACAGCACTTTTGGGCAGAGCAAAGTGTGTGCTGCTTTCCTTGTAGTGTAAACTGTCAGTGACTTGTTAGCATTTGCAGAAAGTAAGAGCACAGGTGTGTGGAAAATGGCTGTCTTGCCCCACAAAATGTTGTAAGGCTAAAAAGTGATTGTTTTACATTGACATGCACATTTTGGCATTTCTCGGAGGCCCAAGTAAGTATTATGTATGTTTAAGGTGTTTTCTTTGAGCATGAGAGTCTGCGAGGGGAAGGCAGGACATGGACTAAACTTCTGTCTCCATGTGATAGCTGAAAAATGCAGTCATGGACCTTGTTAGGTGTCGTGGGTGGCCTTACTCTGCCACGCACAAATGCTGCATCCTCAACAGGAGGACATTTTCCCAACAGAAGTGTCATGCCGCATTTCACTAAGCATCCTGGCTAACAAGCCCGTGTTCTCTTGGAAGTCTGTCACTGCTGAAAAACTGATTGGCTCTAAGCAACCTCTGTTGTTGTTACTTCAAATTTCTAAACTAGTAGAATAATCCCCTGACTTCAATTATCACTTTGTTTCTAATCTAGACTGCTGGTCTTTCTATTCATCTCCTATGCTTGATAACTCTCATTTTGATTCTGACTGCTTAAGAAAGATGTGGGGTTTTTTTATGAAAATATGCTACTTAGGCATACTTTTTGTCTTCTTTTGTTGTATATGTGCACCTCCCACTTCCATAGCTGATGCTTAGGAAAGAGTTACTCTGTGTGCTACTATTGGTCCCAATAAATTCTTGCTATGTTGCTTAGCTTGTACTTTATTTGTAGCACTGTGCAGGGATGTGGAGATATGAGTGGCTTTTCTACTTTTCTAATCTAAACAGCAAAATTACTTTGTATTTAAAGGTGATAGGCAATTATGTGATTTGGTTGCTATTTAGAAATTTCTCTTCAGATGCTGATTTAACCAATGAATTAAAACCACACATCCTTCTGCATCACTGTACATGTGTGTGTGGGTTCAGCTCTCTATGTCAGAAATGACCAGGGGGAGCAAAGAAATTGTGACTGGGATAGGAGTTGAATGACACCAAAGTATCCAGCAGTGCTACCCCTCTGTGTGAGCACTGCAGGAATAGATGGCGTTTCTGTCTTTAAAACTGGTTGACTTTTTACCAGAAAGTGTGCTAAACTATGTAGTTTGTAGAATACTCCTTAGGCCATGCTCTGCAGCTGCTGCAAAGAAAGATTTTTCTAAATGGAGTTCAGAAACTTGATAGCATTCCTTTCAAGCAAAGGAGGCAAGTAGAGCAAGTAATTTTCCAACCTTATCTACACTTCCCTAACAGGGAGGTGGCATACTACTAAGTATTATAGGGGGTAGAGAGGTGTAGGGAGGTGGATTATATGCTGTACCTACACCTCAGTGAAAGAGAAAAAGAAAGTACCGGCACTCTATAAGCTTGAAAATGAAGTGAGGCAAACAAGGGAATGGTTTTAGTGTTACTATTCGATCTTTGTGCACTGAGCTTTATTTTCTTCTCAGTACATGACTAAATGCATGGTTAAAACTGTTCATCTTTGCTGTGAGCCAAGCATCCTGAGTAAAGCATGAATTTCATATCTCACTGTACCTTTCACTTGAAGTGAAACTTTACTTTAGGAGTTATAGCACCATGCTAAAATGGAGAGAAGAATGTAAAATCTTTTCTGTGTTTCTCTGAGCAATCACAACCTGGTTACTACTGCTATTTGGGGAGAAAAAAAATGTGGTGAAGGCTGACCATTCTGGTTTGTGGTTTTCTCCTGCTGAATACTTTTATTCTGTGTTTGAAACATACATGACTTTACATTGTGGGAGAGTTCACAGAGGGTCATTTAATCACACAGAGATGGCAGGTTCTGATGTGCCTTATACCAGTTTTCCTGGAGTTGTCCTAAAACCCAGTAGCAGTAACAAAACTGTGAGGTGCAAAGACAAGCTGGAATTTTCTCCATATATATATATAAGTCTGCTTTTCTTTTAACCATTGTTAATTTCCTATATACATCGAAAGTTTGCACTGATAACACTTGAACAAATGTGCAGTGTTGACATGCAAAACCCAGAGTTTCTTTCTCCATAGCTGGAGGCTAAGGGGGTTCTTTTAAAGAAAATTTTTATCGTTGTTTTGTTTGGGGTTTTTATTATTTTTTTTTAATTGAGAGAAAAAACTCTGAGACCATTTGTAGCTCACAAAGGTTTCTGTTTCACTAGTTAAACATGTATAACTGGATGCATTATTCATATGCTAATGCTGTGACTTGATACTAATTTTTTTTCTCCTGCTACCATATAATGGAATTCTGTATTTTAATGTGCCGATCCGCTCAGCTTAGGCAATGCTGAAATCCAGAGGCGAACTATACAGAAATGAATCTGTACTGAGGTGCTTTTTAAGGCTTGATAAAGAAGACTTCTTACAGGACCGTCTATCCTTGAAACATATCAAAACACTTTATAAAATGAAATCAATAAATGCTGTGTATCATACACAGCATGATCGTACAACCAACATTCAACTGCAAACAGTTCTGATACAGAATACACCTCTTACTCAGCAGCAGCTCTGTGAGATTGTTTAAAGCCATGATGGAAAGATGACATCAAATGAGGAAAGCAGGTTGGCTTCCGCTAAATAGAGGTAGTAACACATAATTTCCTCTGTACACTGAAGCAACTATTTTCTCTTTGTGCAAATAGTTCTATAGTATATGTGCAGAGTCTTAGCTCTGAATTTCCCTTGAGCATTGGCATATTTGCCAGTTCAGACCTCCAATGACTTGCTGAGAGCACTAATTCACATTTAATTTAACACAAGAGTGTAGTGGCAGAGCCCCCCCGCCCCAGGGGGATGGGGTTGTCGCCAGCCTGGCTGAGAGGTGAAGCCAGAGACAAAAGAGACTAAAGGAGCACCATTAGAAGGTAATAATGAGTGAGCAATCGCTGAACACATGCGTGCAGAGCGCGTGGACAGTACATGCAGCCTATCATGTTATTGTATAACACGAGTTACAACCAATCACATTGTTGTAAGGCGCGTGGACAGGGTGTCAGGTTCCGTGGCTCGCATGGATAAAGCAACACAAGAGAAATCCTGAGATTTAATGCATTTAAAGCTAAATAAGTGAATGTTTTCAGGAAGGTCATTATACTAGTAGTTATAAAATTCCTGGAATGAGGGAGTTTCTACCCTTCCTAGCATGCTTGTGTTTTATAACATGACTTACGTATCAACTCTGTAGTATTTCCCTGTGGGTGCAGAGAGCCTGAAAAAGCAACTGTGAAATACTACCTGTACTTCTCACTTTGATGCCAGTGTTTTTAAAGATGTCGCATTTAATGATTTATTTGATTACATTTTAAGTATGGAGAAGAATGAGGGGAGCAGAGCACTCTTACAAGGAACTACACTAATGCGTGGATAGCAGTAATTACAGTACGGTCCTTCTATGTCTTTGCTTTCTCGATGTGACACCTGCTGCTTTGACCATCCTGGTTCTGAGGTGGGTGAGGGACTCCTTCCCTGGGCTACACAATTACCAGTTTGCTATGGGCAAGCTACCTTTTGAGCACTGTCTTTCCTGGCACAAACTGCCTCCCTAGCTGCAGTGCAGGTCTGGAGTGTTTCTTCTGCACTGATTCTCAAGATAAAGCTCTAACAACAGTGAAGCATGTGATGGGAGATGATTGGCAAGGTTGTCTGACCCCATATGAGAGACCTGACAACACTAACAGGAGAAAGAACAGAGGCTTGTCTAAATGCATGAGCCTTTATCAGCATGTCACTGATGTCTCCTATTAGAAGGCAAAGGGGAGGGCATGCAAATCTTTAAAGCTTAGAAAATTCTGGCCAAGTAGTGAGATGCCACCTATGCAATTAGTACTTCTTAGAGCAAACTAGTTTCTTCTGCGGTCAGAGAGAAAATATTACTGGTTTGCAGGGTTATTTTGTGCAGATCGACTGTATATCTCCCTCACCTCACCAGCACACTGAGGCTGCCAATTAATTGGCAGCTGCTTTGCTGTAGCTCAGAGATGAAGATGTTTGTTATCCTGAAGTGGGATCAATAACTGTGCTGCTTTACATCCGATGCCTGTGATTTCTGGCAAGCATAAGGATTTTTCTGCTTTATTAACCCAAACTATGATTTAATTAGAGGATTTTAAAACAGTCAATCTATCTACCTCTACTGAGTGAAGCCTTTCTTATGATGATAAGCAGCCAGAACTTCAGATCCTTCTAGCAGACACCTCTGTTAATTTCGAGAGCTTTTCAAGCTCCTTCCTTTCAGGCCAGCTCTGTTCTATTCTCTTCTGATCTTTCTGCCTTTAAGCACAGAACCAGTCCCATGCCTTCAGCAAGAGACAGTCTTCTCCCAGTGACAGAGAATTGTCTCATCTGCCTTTGTTTCTGTTTCCTCCTCCCATCTCTGTTCAAAGGGTGGCTTATCTTGAGAGAGCAGAACATGGAGTGAAAACAAATTGATATATATGTACCATAAACATCAGGTCAAGATACATAATTCAGTTTACCACAGAGGGTGGCATTTCTGAGATATAGGTGTTTAAGGTACAGAAAGGGATTTGCTGGGCTATCAGATACATGGCTTCTGTTGGGAGAAAAGTACTGGCATTTGTGTTGCTTTGTGAGAATGACAAACAAAAAAGCACAGTGCACTGAGTGCCAAAGCCGTATTTATCTTAATGACATATGCAGCACTTTCTCAAGGTGAATGTTCTAGCTCAGAAAGGAATTGTGAAAATGCCTATTGAGGCAGCGAGTTCTTAAGTCTTTGTGCATACTTTTCAGCAGCATATTTTGAAGTTGAGTTCCTTTTCTCTTAGCAATTTCCTCAAGTTATGAATGCTTCAGTTTAACAACAAACCTGTTACATTGAAGATTGAAGATTGAATGGGTCTTGCTGGAAAGGGCAACTAGGTAATATTGCAGAGAGAAGACAGGCAAGATTTAAGATGATGAAGAAATAAGGAATAAAGAAAGAGATGTAGGAGAAAGACACAAAGCAGTACTTGAATCATTTCAGTAAAGGACAGACAACAAAGGTTCTCACTGAGCCTTGGATGGTGGTGCTAACATGTCCTTGAAATCTCTGGGAGGTTTGCTGCAAGAGCAAAACTGAGTCCTTACGTAAGGACTGTGGCAAGGTGGGGGCAGGAGGTTGGAAATGGGTAATGGATGTATAAACCTTATCTATTTATGTGGAAAAAAATTGTGGAAATGTTGAATCTTGCCACTCAAGAAGGAGACTCATGTTCCACCTACTTGCTTCTCCCCCCTCATCTGCTCTGGGAAAATACTCCACCTCCTGCCGAGGGCACAGAGCAAGGCTCTGTACATGAGGGCTAAAGTCTAACAACCGACAAAAAAACAGAGGAGCTTTTCTAGGTTTAAAAAAGGAGCAGCTGTGGAGGAGCTAATTCTTGAGGAAGCCTTAGTTCTCACCAAGTGGTTTGTTGTGGGTTAGTTACCTTCACTGCTGGAGATGAAAAGAGTCAATCTCACGCTTCTGAAGAATAACACCTGACCAGGTTTACAATGGAATTAAAGTAGCAGTAAATGTAATAGATACTTCCATGGGCTTAGAGGAGACTTTTTCTTGTTTGTTTTTTGTGTGTTCATTTTCCCTCTGGTGGGAAAGCTGATTGACAAGCACTGCATTGTATTGCTACCTCAATGGTGTCGGTGCCACTGTTTGTGGTTTGTGGTCTTACTGTTATTGTCATGGGTTGGATGCATTTTGTGGTATAGGCTAATTCCTTTTTAATAAATCCAGGTCACTTCATACATTGTCTTTAGAGCAGCTTCCAGTGCCAGGCTCAGTAGGAAGCCATGAAATAGTGAATGCCAGTTGTGGAAGGCTATAGACTTAAAAGGCAACTTGGAAAAGACAGAGAGACCTATACAGTACTGCATCATTCATAACACTTTTATGTAATGGTGCCAACTGCCTTGATTTACGCGTGTGCATATTTGGACTTCTTTTCGTCCTGTTATCTCAGAAATTGATTCTGTTTGGTTATGCCTCTGAGACTATTTAAAGACTGTGTGATCTTCTATCACCTGCCTGAGTTACAGTGAATACACTGGAACAAATGCCCAGATGCTCCATTTCCAGAGAACAAGGTCATTTACGCCTGCCTTGTGGGGATGAGGATAGCTGGTTTTGCTACAGGCTGGACCACAGATGCTTCTGTTCTGGGGATCAGAAAAGGGGCTGATAGTCATGTGGATTTCCCAGGATGTGTCCTTCTGCATTCTGCACTTGGAAATTTTATTTGAATGTGGTGTTTTGGGGCATTTGGGATTCTGGCAGCCTAATAGATGTGAGCTGTGTGACAGAAACATACAGGGTAGTTTTGATGTGTCTCAAATGTGTCAAATTCATATGCTGGCTCTAAACACTGTGCACCCACAAGCACTATGTTTGGGCTTTGTCAGACATGGTGTCAATCTGCTGCTCAGCACAATCCTGCCCGGACAACCAGGGACAGAAACATGGTGAGATGCCTTCAGTGGCACTTATAAAGGAAGGAACACATTAGTACTTACTGAGTGGTAGCCTTCCAGAGAGCTATAGAAATCCTACATGTTCTCTGACTCCTTTGGTTATTTACCTTGACAGATTAATCTAATGTTCCTGGTTGAACCCATTGAGAGCTAATATGATTATTGTCCAACCACTTTAGCAGGAAGAAGGTCTGGCAATTTAAGGAGATGAAGAGGGGTGTGTGGAAAAAGCACTTAGAGATTTCACCCCCAGGCATGGAAGCCCTGTTTCTCAGAAGTAACCTGTGATAGAATATAAAGAGCACCACCTTTTGATGCAGAAGAAAATAAACTATTTGTGTACACAGCCTTTTTTTCTCTTCTCCTTAGTCAAAATGTTGGTGGCTTTCTGAACGCAGACTTTACTCTGGATTTTGATTGGCAGTCGCAAGGTATTCAAACTACTGACTCCCATTGCTAAAGGTGCTGACAGAGAAGATGGTGTGTTTTATCTGTACATAGTCTGTTCTGACCCTCAGCAATCCCAGCAAAGAAGGGGCCTAGTTAGCACCTTCAATATGCGTGGATACTTCTGGTGAACATATCAGCTGCCTGCCTAATCCTTATTGTCATGACAGCTTCTTTCAGTATCAGCATGTCGAGCTTCCACAGACTGTCATGGTCTCTTTCCAATGCCAGCTCCCCTCAGCCTCCTGGCTGAGACCCAAGTAGTTTGTGACAACCCCACCAGACAGCTTTATGTATTCCATGCTGGCAACACTCCACGAATTTCAGGGACTTCATACTGACATTGTTTGTTGTGCGTGGGAGTGGATCATGAAACTCCTAGGCAGAATGCACAGTGTTCACCTTAGAAATTTGGCATCATCTTAAAATGGATCAAGGGTTTCTAGAGTACTTATTGTCTCTCTGGATCTCAGCTTGACCTGCCCCCCTCTGCTGTGGAGCACTGTTGTATTTTCAATCTTATGTCTTCATTGCTGACTGGTTCTCCATCATCAGGGCCTCTTGTTCAGTGCCAGAATGGGCATGAAGTTGAATCATTCAGAATCCCTAAATTAGTTAATTTATGTTTGCCTTAAGTGAGCTCTGACAGAAACGATGAGACCTTTGTAGCTACCTGGGTCTCATATGTTGTAATCTCTCTATCCTATTGCTGCTGGATGATAGATGAAGAAGGACCATGGCCCTGCTTACTGTTTTACAGAAGCACAAGGCTGCCTCTTTTGTTGTACACCAGCACCACTTAGTGCTGAGATGTTCCAGAGGTCACTAATGGAAAAATAAGATTATACATGATGGTATTCAATTTCCAAGTGAAGCCCAAGTTCATGATGCTTTGTGTTATATGTTAGTTTGTGGGAGCACCTAACTATTTTTTTGTTCTGTCTTTGCTCTCCCTTCAATCCCCGGCCCCACTTTTTAGAATTTGCAACATCTTTTCCTGCTGTAGCAGTATACAGTTTATGCACTGGAATCTACCATCCAACTCATTTCTTGGGTCACCCCTTGCCAATCATCAGCCAGTCATTTCTGAAACTATAGATCCAGCAACTGCTGCAGTTACAAATGTGAAGATTCTGGACGTTCTATGTCTCTAAGTTTCTGTGACCCCTAATGGATATGGACATATTGAATAAAGCCAGAATATAAACAAGTGTGCTATTTTGACTGAAAATGAGTTCATTTTCCTTCATGCAGTTAGAAACCTTTCTTTTTTGTAGCTAGCACAGTCATTGTTTGGATTTAGTTTAGAAACAAGAAGATAACACCCCAGGAGAGAGTTAGTGGTTTTAATTGCTCTAGTCTGGGATCCAAGGCCATTGAGCAATGTCCACAGGTGTGAGGCAGACAGGAAGGCGGGGAAGAGATGGGGTAGAGTTTGACTGGTATCCAGACTGATCAATAAGACTATTCCATCACATTAGCATCATGCTTTATATTTGAGTCAGGATCTTCCAGCTTGCTTCTTAGTCGGGATGGAGACCTGTTCAGGAGACTTCTGTTTGGGAGTTTCCTTTAGTTTGGCCTTTTGCCATCCCGCCATTTTGCAGGCCTCTGGGCCTTTCTGCCTTTTTCTCTCTGGAATCAGCTGTTTGGGACCAGATGCTGCTTCCTGGGACTGGCTGCTTGGTGCAGACAGTTCATGAGGAATTGCATTGAGTATCTTTTATTTCATATTCTGTTTTCATTAGATATACATTAGTAGTAGCAGTAGTAGTATATTAGTGTTGTTTTGTTATTTTATTAAACTGTATTTATCTCAATCTGTGAGTTTCTCCCTTCCATTTCAAGTCTCTCTCCCCTATTTGGGGGTGGGAGCAGGGGGAGTGAATGAGTGGTTATCGTGGTTACATTGCTAACTCAGGTTAAACCACAAAAACAAAGGAGTGAGAATCTTAGACTGATTATTCTGGTTGGGGCAAAAACCCAAAAGTGAACTTCTGGATAGCAAAATGCTACCATCTTGGGGATTTTTTCTGCTCCTTTCATTAGCTGATTAAGTAAGAGGGATTTTCTCACAAACCTTTTTTTACAGAAACAGAACAATCTGCTTGTTTTGGTTTAGTGCAGATGATTACAGAGAAGGACTAGGGTTTGTTTGTTTGTTTTCCTGCTTATATCTATCATTTCTAAACTAACGGAAAAAAAAATCCAGTCTAGAACCATACTAATATCAAGCATCTCCTTTCATAAGAGGAAAAGTAAAGCTATTCTGAACCACTCAGCTGTTCTGAACATGGTCTTCCTGATGTCAGGGGAATGTAAGACTTGGATAAAACTACTGCCTTACCTTGCTCTAACTCATAAACCAACATGAGCAAAAGGAAACGTGAGACTTTTATGCATCATAAGCTTAAACCAGCTGATATTTCTGTCACCTTATGTATTTAAATATGACATTTTGAATACAAGCTCAAGTTGTTTTATAGCTAATTATTTCCTTCATTGTCACAGATGGTGTTTGGTGGTCACTTTTTGACCATGTGCAGATCATCTAATGCTTGTTTGCAAACAGTAATCCCTAAAGACTGGAAGACTGTACACAGGCCACCCAAACAGGGTAATACTAACGGGTGGAAAGTATTGTTTGTGTCACACCAGGTTCTAAATGTTTGGACAATGTCTGAGTGTTTTGATTGCAATTTTCTGAGTGCAAATAATCATCACTGTCCTCTCCAAAACCTTCCTTGGCCTGGTACCCATTTGTAGGAGAAAACAGCACAGTACAGAGGTGGCAGCTGAAGAAAGACAGCAAGATCTTTGGGATCAGGGCATCAGGGAAATAGAGTCTCCCTCTCATTTAACATATAGAGCAGCTATGCATTAGTGAGGGACTGGGGCATAAATACCTTCAGTTAGTATGAAAATCTATCAAGCTGATGGATGCACTGCCTCTTTTTATTTCAGTGTGAAGGGGAGGACATCCAAAAAAGTATTATATGTAATATCTTATCATGGAACAGCCCTTATGCTTATATAATTCTCTCTTTAGAACTGTTTCTTGACTATCATTACACTCCTTGTTTTTCATCCAACAGTTGGGAAGTGCGAAGATACAACTGTGTAAAGTTTCTAAGTTTGCCACAGTTGTCTGGCAAAGCCTCTCAGAGAAAGGCATCATTTGTTTGGTCTATGCTCTATTTAGGCTATTTTCTTATTTCATTGTAAGATTTCATTGCAAGTTCCTGTTCACTTAGGAAGTAAATTGAAAGATG
Source organism: Patagioenas fasciata (assembly GCF_037038585.1). NCBI lineage: Eukaryota > Metazoa > Chordata > Aves > Columbiformes > Columbidae > Patagioenas > Patagioenas fasciata. The sequence continues at coordinate 121,595,935 of NC_092520.1, read as the reverse complement.
ACTTTGTTGCTTCTTTTTTCTGTACTAAATAATTTGGTGACAGTAACCTTTTTGTCCAGTGAAGAAGATCAAATGGAGAGTTGGTGAGAGTTTCCATACCTAGGAAAATTCAACATTTCACAAAAAATGTTTTTAGGATAAGAAACTGGTCTCTAGATTGCATGGAAGAGTTTGTGACCTGAATTGGTTTTTGCAACAAGTAATGCAGCTTTTGTATCTTCACATATTTACTGGCAGGAAATAATGATATAATTTTTAAAATTGTTTCATTATCATAAAAAATGTGGATAGGTTAAATAAAAAGGGGGGGAAAAAAGCACATATGTTTAGGGGCTGTGTTTGAACTTTGTATCTCTTTGTTCAGGTGTGAAGCTCAGGCAGGTCTTGCAGCAGAGATTATGCTATAGGCATAGCCTAAATAGTGAAACAGTCTGCTTCATGACACTTTTCTTCTGGTAGAATTTGGGCATTTGGTCTTGAACTGCAAGGAAAGATTTAACCTAGAGGATATAATACTTGAACAAAGTAAAACTAATCAGAAATACAAAAATGTTCTATCTGTGTATTTGTCATTTGCTCCATGTCAATGAGTCCACAAGACTTAAAATTTTGTCTTGAAACTTGAGATTTCTCTAGGAAATACTTTTATTACATATAATTCTAGTTCTGGGAAGTTTTGGGAACAAGTAGGATAGTGAGACTTCATGTGTTGTCTTGTTTTGGATGTTGCTTGTTTGTTTTGTAGTAATTCTGATACTTCTATGGATATTTTCATTCGTGTCTAAGGCCAAAGAAGACATCTAGATAAAATGAGCCATGTCTTAAAGAATTCCTGGTTACTGCCACACATGAAGTTTGTGGAAGATCGATTCTGTAGTTGGATTCCTGCACTGCCTATGCAAACACAAAGGTAGGAGGGGGAGCGGTGGAGACTCTGGCAGGCAAAGCAGAGATGAAATCTCTGCATCTGAAGGCAACAGCTGGTCACCAGCAGTATGGGGAGGGAGCAGGTCTATGGTGCATGTCCATGTTTTCCATGAACACTGGTACCTAATTTATCCTGTATAATCCACTCGTCAGCTCTTTCTGTACCTCTGTGGTGGTATATCCTTGATCTCTGCCTCATGCATCCCCAGTGGGGACAGTTTGACCTGCCCGCGGGGATCTGAGCTCCTCTGGCAGCCCCAGACAGAGACCTGTGGCCATGTCCAGGTCAGACTGGCAGCGCGGTTGCTGCAGACACCAACCGTGCTCTGGGTCCTTGGTACCCTGCAGCCATTTCTCGCACTCACAGGTCCTCCACAGCCTTTGATGGAGTGCAGGGACAGCAACAGCTCATCTCCTGGCTGGCAGAGCCAGAGCAGAGCCATTCACCTCTCATGTCCTCCGCTAAGGACCTTTATAGCTGTGTGTACCCATGATAATGTGATTCTTCTGTGATGTCAAATTCTATATTTGTCAATTTTATATTTTCCAGATGACTATATAAAAGACAATACACACATGCCTAGAAAACTCACAATTACAGTTGGTAACAACATTTACCCTAAGAGTATTCCACCAAAAGGTCCCTTCAAATAAAATCTAAAATTTTCATTAAAAACTGTTTTGATGTTTCATTTTAGAAAAGCATGAGCAAACATTTTTTGAAAGCTCCCTTGTTTCAGCAACATTTCATCATGTGTTTTTTCCCTTAGCAGTTGTGGATAAATAATACTTGCTCTTCAGAATCTCATTTTAATGGTTGACTTTTTGTTTCCATTGCGGTCAACAGTTTTTGAAACCTTGAACTTCTTCAAAGGACAAATTTTATTGTAACTGCAACTAGTCAGACTAATGTGCCTTTACAGTGCTTAGCACAATAGAAACCCTTATTTCAGTGGCACCCTCTGGCTTCTACTGAAACAATTGCATAATCCATTTTTAGCAAAAGGACTTAGAAAGAAAGTAAGTTAAATGCTCTTCTGAGTTTATTATCAAAAGAAGTATTTATTATGTTGAGGGTGTCTACAGGGCAATGGACTGAAGAGAGAGGAGGTTATGAAATCAAAATAATACATAAATGTAAGGGAAATGGAAAAATCTATGGCAAGTAACAGTAATCAGGACAACAAAAGATATGTACCCAAACAATTAATAGCACTGAAGTTGCCTGGATGAAAGGGGACACTTCTATAAAAAAGAGGACCCAAAAGTAAAGGGAAAGAAGGATTTCTATCTGTTGAAATGAGATGTGGAGAGAAGTAGGAGAAGAGAAGTGTGGTAAATTGATTAGGAATGAAGGTAAATGAAGGAAGAAAAGGGAAATCTTCTGTTCATGCTTTAAGCAAGTTTGGGCAGGCTCCTAAAGGGGCTGGAACATTTTTGTCCCTTACCTGCATCAAGCAGCTAGCACGTACTGAAGGTGGTTGGCACCTGTTGAGATGTTAAGTGACTTGCTGAAGACTTCAGTGAACTGGTGTCTGGTGCTTCCTCACTGTTCCAAATGCTTCCTGCCACTGCATGGTAATATCTCTCAACAAAGGCGAGAGCACCCTATTGGAAAATGCTTTTGCTGGGGCATTAAGTGATGTGCCTAGCGGTCAGCTTCCAGAGAACAGCTCTGAGACTCTCAGTGGGCAAGAACAGTGTCTCAGAAATCACAAAGGGATTTGTGAGGCCAGACTCTGCAGAACATGTTGAACACAGATGGGCAATTTAAAGGACTTAGAAAACAGTTGAGAAGATAAATGCCAGAGGTATGAGAAAAGGTCATTGACATTTCATTATATGCAACCCTTGTTAGCAGCGCTGCTGCATAGTGAATAATCTAGTTTCTTCACCTCGGTTGCCTGACTGGACAATAAACTCATTTAAACCTTTGCAACTCAAGCCAATACAATTCACCTCACCCTCTTCAAATTCAGTCCTCTACTCCTATCTCCTATTTCAGCTCTGTTAGAAATAAGCAAGACTAAAGCCTATATTTAAGTTTCCCACACAAATTAAAGGCTGCCAATCATACTGCGCGAACTCCTTGTAGCAGTAGCTGAGCAGTCCTTTTGATAGCAAAACCAGCATGTGGTTGGAGATGTGATGTCCTGGAAAATTAATTTCCTCCTGAGGGTCTTGGCAGCATGGCTCCTATGGGGACAGGCCTCACATTAATAGCTGTCAGCCAGTAGCTTGCACCTTATTCTTTCTCCTTTTAATTCCTAACAGCAATTTAGGTCAGGGAAGAGAGTGAGAATTTGGCTCCCTTTTGAGGATCAGGAAGAAAACAACTGTAAGAGCTCCAAGTAAAGCAAGCTCAAACTCATTAACCAGGAACTGTGCAAAAGATTTGGGGAGTTGCTTGGTGGGTGCTGGAGGAGACACCAGCAACATCCATGCAGAGAAGGGTTACCATGGCAATTTAGGCTAAAAAAGGGACCCAATTCAAAAGTCCTTCACTACTGAGGATTGTGAGAAAAAATAGGTGAATCCTGCTTCCTCCTTCATGCACACTTTCATTTTTATAAGGATTTGTAATGAAGATGTAAACTGGCTTGTGGTGAACAGAGCAGGCTCCAGGAGCACCGGTGACAGGACACCCTTTTCCTGGGTGGCTTGAGCAGGGCATAGCAGGGCAAATGAATGTCCCCTTCAGTGAGCTGCTTTGAACCCAGAAAACATGGGATGTGGTCCTTTGAAATAACATATAGTAGGGCGGGTATTGTAATTTCAATTGAACTCAGACGTTACAAGCTCTTGTGATTTGCTTAGTGCTTGCAGCCTGAGGCCTAACTATTCTTAAAATAGTTCTGTATATTCTTGTAGTTACGGTTCCAGCTCTGTTCTTCTTGGCTCTAGAACTTGCTTCATTTCTGTGCTACTGTAAAAGCAAGCACAAAGAGTAAACTTGTTTTTACCATCAAGTGATCTTGAAACAGAGTTGCATTTGGAGACTGCTTGGGTTTACTTCTAGAGTTTGTCTGGAGCCTAAACATACATGGAAAAAGCAGGGGAGCGGTTGGTTACATAAAAACCACATGAATACTAAAATCTGGTGTTAAAATGACAGTACTAGGTAAATTCTGGGTACTGTACAAATCCATTACATAATCAGTGATAAAGTTTGGAAATTCTCTGGCTGAAGGAAATGGCTAGTTTGCCTAATCTTCTTCCTTTCTCTTTTGCAATAAATATCTGCCTTGTAACTGGAAATTTAACTACATAACACAACCCATTTCTTGCTGTGTTTTCTTTTATTCTTCTTCATGCAAGGCTATCCAAAGAAAAACTGAAAACCTGGATGACTTTTCAGTATGTGCCTATCCATATTTGTTTTGAATATCTAGCTTTTGTAAGTTACTTCTGCACAGAACTAGCTTTAAAATATAGTTTACAAACAGAAATTAACATGCACACCAGCCAGGTATGGTATGTATGTGGGTTTGGGGTTTCTTTTTTTCTCACTTCACGCAAAACAACTGCAAATCGGAGAATGCCACTGTGTTGAAAATCACTGTGAGAAAGACTTGGTTTTGATGAACATTTAGCTTCAAAATGTTTTATGAAAAAATCCTGTTTTAATACTCTTGCCTACATTTAAGGTTTTAGTACAAAGCAACTTAATTGCAAAGTTTTATTTACCTTGGACTAAAAGCTATTAATATTTTCAGGATTCCTTGGACTGAAAAACAACACAAACGTTTTCTTCTTACTTACTTAAATTTTTGTGTCACCTGGAGTTTTCCTGGTAGTCTTCCTATCCTAAATAGTAGAACCATAGAATTGTTTGGGTTGGAAGGGACCTTCAAAGCTCACCTAGTCCAACCCCCTGCACTGAGCAGGGACATCTTCAACTAGATCAGGTTGCTCAGAGCCCTGTCCAGCCTGGCCTGAAATGTCTCCAGGGATGGGGCATCTACCACCTCTCTGGGCAACCTGGGCCAGTGTTTCACCCCAACAGAGGCAACTCAGGGGTCAGTACTGGGGCCAGTATTATTCAATATATTCATTAACAATTTAGACGAGGGAATTGAGTGTACTGTCAGCAAGTTTGCTGATGACACTAAGCTGGGAGGAGCGGCTGACACACCAGAAGGCTGTGCTGCCATCCAGCGGGATCTGGACAGGCTGGAGAGTTGGGTGGGGAATAACCTGATGAAATTTAACAAGGGCAAGTGTAGAGTCCTGCATCTGGGCAGGAACAACCCCAGATTCCAGTATAGGCTGGGGAATGACCTATTAGAGAGCAGTGTAGGGGAAAGGGACCTGGGGTCCTGGTGGACAGCAGGATGACCATGAGCCAGCACTGTGTCCTTGTGGTCAGGAAGGCCAATGGCATCCTCGGGTGTATTACAAGGGGGGTGGTTAGTAGATCGAGAGAGGTCCTCCTTCCCCTCTACTCTGCCCTGGTGAGACCACATCTGGAATATTGTGTCCAGTTCTGGGCCCCTCAGTTCAAGAAGGACAGGGAACTGCTGGAGAGAGTCCAGCACAGGGCAACAAAGATGATTAAGGGAGTAGAGTATCTCCCTTATGAAGAAAGGCTGAGGGAGCTGGGGCTCTTTAGTTTGGAGAAGAGGAGACTGAGGGGTGACCTTATTAATGTTTATAAGTGTATAAAAGGTGAGTGCCATGAGGATGGAGCCAGGCTCTTCTCAGTGGCAAACAATGATAGGACAAGGGGTGATGGGACCAAGCTGGAACACAAGAGGTTCCACTTAAATTTGAGAAGAAACTTCTTCTCAGTGAGGGTGACAGAGCACTGGAACAGGCTGCCCAGGGGCGGTTGTGGAGTCTCCTGCTCTGGAGACATTCAAAACCCGCCTGGACATATTCCTGTGTAACCTCATCTAGGTGTTCCTGCTCTGGCAGGGGGATTGGACTAGATGGTCTTCTGAGGTCCCTTCCAATCCCAAACATACTGTGATACTGTGATGCTGTGTGATATAATGCAGTTCTATGCAAAGCTATCTTTTCAGTAGGTTGCTCATGCTAGCAGCACAAAGTTTTTGTACCTGTTAACTTCAAATTCTTACACATACGAGGGAGGCACAACTCCCCTTTCATTGTAGGGATAGAAGTTAAACAAATCCATAAGAACTGTCTGTCTCTTGATCTATTTGCTGTGTGTCTAGGCTCTCATGGATCCTGGTCAAGTGATCAAGAAATAGGCATTGATCTGTGAGATCCAAAAGCAAACCTGTGTGGAAGATGAGAGTATGGAGTACAGTCTGTGGCATGGAATATGCCAGGTAGCTCCATCCAGTCCAGCTTAAGTATGCAAATTACTGACTACTTTTACATATACTGGCTAGTATGAAAATAACAGGAGTTGCAAGAGCTGTTGGTTATTTCTGATGCTAGTGAATAATGACACATTATTTTGACAGGAGGGGAAAGAAAAAGCAGTTATTTGCAGTGTTCAGTGACTATTATATATTAATGGAATGTCCTGTGAGGTTGGTCCATAATCACTGAGTATTTCTCTTGTTTTTTGTAGCTATCTCTAAGAGCAGTAATACCTTCATAGATGTGCTACATGTTGTTTGAAGTCAAATGGTAAAGAACAGGGCATATAATCAGAAGTGTTAATGAATGGAGGCACACTGAAAGCAAACAACCAGCTAGTACTTGACCCAAATGGTAGGTCTCAAAAAACATGCTGCTGTGAGAAGTGCCCACTGGATCAGCTGAGTGACCAGCGCATCATGCAAACAATATTTGCACTTTTACTGCGTGAGGACTTCATCTTGGGATTTCATTATTTTAACTGGAAAAAAAAAAAAAAAAAAAAAGTTGGTAGCTTGTTAAAAGAATTAGCGTTAGAGTACTTAAAATGAAAGGCAACTGGTTTTTGTTGAGGCCGAAAACTACCCTGAAATCTACAAAATACTAAGGAGGTCAATATTTGTGACAAAATAACTAGGTCTTTTACATTCATAAGACTTGGGGACTGCCTTAATTCCAGGAAACTGAAGTATCCTGTTGGCCCTAAGTCTGCCTTGAAAGTTCCTATACAAAATTAAATTCTTAGGCTCTAAGTATAAAAACAAGTGAGGCTTATGCTACTTGTATGCAGTGCTACATCAGTAGGTTTTTCGATAAAAAATGCACTATGGTTGTAACTTTCCTGGCAAGGTACAGGAAGATTATGAGAACATCAGTATTTCTTTAGTTCAAGGTCATTCATCTTTCACCCTTGGTACTCAGTCTTCTAATATTCATGTCCATGTATATCAAGGAATCTCTTGATAGCTGTGAATGTGATCTAGCAGTTAGAGATTTTCTTTGAAGCTGGAAAGAACATAAGGGAGACATTAAGTTATTTAATGCATTATTTTGTACTTGCAGTGGTAAAGGTACATCTTAAAAGACTTGGAGTTAGATTTTCTTTTAACAAAGTTATTGCATCTAAAGTTTACACAAGGCTGTTAAAGTTCCTGGGATGCCAGAAAGAGGAGTGCTGTTTCAGAAAATAGACACTGTACAGAAATGACCATCAGTATTTGAGATGGACCCGGAACTTCTCAGCCGTTTTCCTAAAGCTACCTTAAAACACTATTTCATGTTTTGGTGGAACATTAGAATTACAGGGTTAACAAGAGAAAGTTGAGTCAGAAAGAAACTTGAGGCAATGTATCATTCAACAGATTGAGTGGTTTATAATGATAAACTGCCTGAACTTTCTTCCAATTTCCTTGTTTTCCAGATCAGAATAACAATGCAAAACAGTTTTGTCCCAGTGAAGTTTTAAGACACAACTTTAATTATGTGACATGTTTCCTTTGTATTTGGGCGACAAGGACAGCAAAGAAGAATTCAGCGTGATGTCTAGCATGAGCATTGCTGGGCTCTCTCTTTGTTCAGATTATCAGAATTTCAGCAAAGCAACAGGACAGGAAATGTGACAAATTCAGAAGAAGGAACCTGCAACAAGAACTGAAGCAATACAGAGTTTGAGTTAATTCATCAAAACCGTCATTACTTCCAACTGGTCATCTCCATGCATTCAATCAAGTTTACCTTAATTTACACATGGGAGATGCATGTAAGAGACATTCAAGAACATATTTTAGATTTTTAAAAAGCAGTTGCTACTTAGTAATATTTGACTTATTTTCTTTAGCTGAACAAAGTGTTGTTCAGGTCTACCAAGAGAGTTCAGAAATACTTTGTCAAAGACTCTTCGCTTTATCTCAGCCTTTATTTTTCAGACTCTTTCAGGCCAAAGTAGCGGACCTTCATTTTACCGTGACTAACAACAGCTGCTGCAGGTGCTGTGCCTCAGAATTAGTGGGATTTTACATTGGCTATGGCATGAGAAAGGAATTGCTTAGGAAATTAAACTACATATGTCCATATGCAAAAATAACATTGCTCAAATTTAATTGGGTAGGATTACAAGGCAAAAATGGCCTTCATTAGCATAATGCTGTTTTCGGGATACTGTTAGGGATTAGGAGTTTCTCCAGAAGACGTGCAGATCACATTCATCAGCAGAAAGCAACAGCAATTCTCACTTCAAGAAAACTTCCAATTTACATAACTAGCCTTGACTCATGATGCAGATTTTATAAATTACTTTGTCAATCTAAAAGATGCTTGCTATTCAGATTATGAAGCCCCCGTGAGTACAGACCCATTACTCTGAACAGAGAGGTCATAAAAACATCAGTAGCTCTGACATAAAACTGACGTATTATGTAATAATGTTTCACATAGAACCTGGAGCTTCATTTATCTGCAATGTCTGTAGCTGGGTTTTGTACAGGTTATGAATGAAACCCTGAATGCTTCAATCACATCACAGATGTTAATAAAATGACATAATAGAGAGGATGAACAAGATGAATTCAGATGTAATGACTCTTTCAAGCCAAATGCTCACAAAGATTAGTGGAGGAGGATGGATGTGAATCTCTAGAATGATGCTGAGCATCTTCCTACTGATAGAAAATTTAGCTATCTGCTGTGGGGGCTGCTGAAGCAAATAGATAAAAGGCAGGTTACTTACCTAGCTGTCACCTTGCATAATTCAGCTCATTCTAGCAGCTTTAACATTTCACTACTTGCTGGTTTTGACCATTAAATTTCCTTATATGTAGATCAAAATTGTAACTGGGAAAGCTAGAAGTTAAAATCCAGCAGAATTCACATTTGGAGGGAAAGGGTGAAACAGGGTAGAGAGCTGGGTAGGAAAGAAAGGGTGAGAGAGCCAGAGTTCAGACAAGTCTAAGGAGCATAAATTTAAAGCTAAAATGCAAACCAACCCATATAACCAAAATCTCCTCTTTTTCTCTTACAACAAGCCATGTGTGTTCCAACAGATTCAGTGACTTAGAAAGTAAAGAGTTCAGCCTTCTTGACCACAATCTGGAGCTGGATTTCCTCTGACCAAGCACCTGAGGTTTAGTTTCACTTCTTTAAAAGCTCTTGGTCTGTGTCTGCAGCGTGGGAGTAACACTGCTTCCTGATAGCTCTGACTTGTATTATGTGTGAGTAATTAAGTATTACAGTAAGAGACTCCTGCACACAGGAGGTAAAGGCTTTTTAGCTGCTAGCCAGTGTGAAAGCCAACTGAACCCTGGCCATTTTCCTAAGTAATGCACTCTGCTTTGTATCTGAAAGCATCTGAGGCAAAACTAAAGTCAGCAGTGTGCCCTGTGAAGCATGCCTGCCATCGCCTTTATGTCTCTTTAAATATTCCACTCCCAGCTCCTTCTTCCTCTCCAAATGTTCTGTTCAGGGAAGGGATGAAGGCTTTCACAGGTATCCATTACAGTAGTAGGTCCTTACCTAGAACAGTATCTTATATCTGTTGTCACATATAAAGCATTCAGACATAGGAACGTCAATAAGGCTGTAACAGGATTGTTAGATAATAGATTTTAATTTCTATAGGAGGTTGTGTATATGGATCTATGGGCTCCTGTGCTGGTATGCTTCTTATTAACTAGAAGGTGATGGGGTTTCTTAATATTTCACTATTCAGCTTTTTAGAAACTATTCATCATTAGAATAAAGGGAAGTACCTACCTAAACAGCAGAATTCTTGCAAATGCATTAGGCTCCTTTTGACTAGCTTTTGAGATACAATGATAAATTTTACCTGATGATTTTGCTAATATCTTTCTAAAGAGAAAACAACTTTTACTTTTATCAAGAATATAGAAAAGGATATGGTTTCATTACTTCTCACATTGAAATCTGAGATTCTAGCTAATCTTCTGCTCTTCAGATTTATGCTTTTGATTCCCACAGTGACCGCAAATCTGCTCCTGAAAGCTTTTCTCTGCCGCCTCTCTCATCTAAATCCCACATGCTGTTTTCAAGGTGACATACCGCTCTTCAAACATAGGAGGTGGCGGGGAAGGAAAGGAGGGGAGAAATCATTCCCTTATAAATTGGTTCAAAATGAAATAAGACTTTAAAGTGTTACAAAGAAAACATTTAATCTCCCAAAGTATTACAGGAGCAGTGCATCCCCACCTTCTGCATCCCCATAATCCTATTAGATAACACTAGGAATAAGCAGCTGACACAGTAACAAATGCCAAATAAACACTTTTGAACTGCTCGAAAATAAGAGCAAGAGAACTTGAGATGGACATAAGGCACAGGGACTGTGATAAGCTGGAAGTGTATGGCCTCTGGTCTTCTTCACCATGACCATCGCTCAAATGTGTCCGGTTTAGACTGGAGAAGATTCTTCCAATTGTATTAAATTAACTCTTTTATCTGGGTATCGTCTTGCATGAAATTCCTTATGAATTTTCATTTTCTTTCAGTGTTTTGATTATGTTTCTTTCTCAGCTAAATGAAGAAAAAGATTTATCTGAGCTCTGCAATTTGAATATGTTTTCAAGTAATATGATCATCTGGGTACATATCTCTGTTTTTCAATATGTTCTATAATTTACTGGGCAAGAACCAGGTGGTAGCGAGGTGCTGCTGTTATCTGGGTGACCCTGTCTGCAGTAGAAGGCTCTGGTTTACTAATTGTTGGGGTTTTGCTGTTTTTCTTTTTTAATCTGCTTCTCCATTCATGAAGTTTGAAATATTTGCATAGCTGTCATTTCTGGCTCTCATTCCACAAAGGAAACTGAGGCAGAGAGGCATGAGTTGCCCTCAAGGAGACAATGTTGGTGCAGAAGTACAGTTTATAGGTGAGTCCCTGTCTTTTCTCTCTCTAGTGTATATTTCTTGTCCTCCTCCACCAAGCAGGCTCAGTCACTCTCTAACAAAGGGAAGCGTGGTGAGACCATGCAATTTTCTTTTCAGATGCAAGCTATAAGAAAGTTTCCTAGGTATCTAACCCCAAACTAGTGAACCTATACTTTTAAATCAGATATATATTAATACACACACACAACAAACAAACAAAAAAGTCCATTTGTAACCTAACTGAACCTGTGAAAAGTTTGATGTAAGTGAGGATCTCCCGCTTCCTAATTCTACCCTAGCAATATGGATAAAAACAAGTGCTTAAAAAATTTTAATCATAGGATCATTTTGTTTGGAAGAGACCCACAGGATCATAGAGTCCAACTATAACCTAACTCTAACTAGGTCCCTAAGAACCTCAGTCCTTTTTTTCCAAGGTGAATTGAGACCTTGGATGAGGTATTTTGGTTTTTTACATTCCACTGCCCCCTTCACATAAAGAAAATATCCAATATGAACAGAACCACATTGACAATAAAATATCAGTCTGTCACTTAGGAGATACATGGCTTTAAGGCAAAACACCCATGCACAAACTAACATGGCTGTGGCTATGAACAGCTGCACAGGTTGCCACAATTGTAATGCTGATGACAGTTGTATCATCTGATGTCTTAGAAGAGGCTTGCAATAGATCTTCTAAACAGAAAGTAACACAACTTTTAAACTGTGTTCCTGTGCAGGTAACTTATGCTACTCTTTCCTAAAATTAGGTCAGAGTATGTTTACAGCTACAAGCAGAGCCCAAAACCAGGAACTAGGGAGGAAAGAAGAGGAAGAGTGAAAAGGTTTCATTGTGCCAAATCAGACCTACAGACTGGAAAGGAGGTGAAAATATACACCTGTGTTAGGAACATTGTATTAATATTAATATCTCTAAATAGCAAGTTCACACACCTTTTTCTTTAGAAGCCCCTTTTGTTTCAGGGTACTGTGTTAAAGTTTTATAGTTAGTAAAAAGCAAAGACTTCACCAGAGCTCTCGACACCTTTGCAAGCTTTAAGACAAGAGCTGTATGTATGCAATCATGACTACATGGCATAAGTGTGGCTGGAAATAAAAGATTTGGTTTCAAAGGTGTGAATTTTTGTCCCTTCGATAAGTGAGAAGTCACTTTCAGTGAACTGGTATGTGAAATACATTATTTCTCCCCCACTTTGCCAGTGCCCAATTTCTAGCAGCCAGAGGGCTTCGACCTGCTATAAGCCCATAACTAGAGGATGCCTTTGTGCCAAAACAGGAGCAATATACAGGACTGTGGGGAAACTTGGGAATTATTAATGGTCACACTGTGTCTCTGCCTGTGGTAAGCACAGGTGTTCAGTATCCATGGCTGCTGTTGCAGGCTTGAAGATTTAAGACTATGGGGATTTTACCTTTAATTCATTGGCTGTCAAATAATTGCCTTTTTTTTTTTTTCCTGTGCAAGCACCCCATGTCTTAGCTAAATGTTGGGGAGAAAGGGTTGCGAATGCGGTTAACAAAATCCTACCATATACATATGTTCCATTGCTGCTTGGGTCCAGGTATGGAGGTGGTACATGGCATGCTGCCAGGCATGTCTAGAGTCCCCTATCCTTTGGCTGGAGGTTCTTCACTTCCAATAAGACTACGCCCCTTGGAACATTGCCTTCAAACTTTTATTTCCCATCATCTTCAGAGTTCATGCCTTTAGTTCCAGCCTGTGCACACTCAGATGTCAATGTTAGTTTCTCCTCGGTGTTGTTTACGAGCAACATATTCCAGTAGACTTCAAATTCAGCCTCAGACAGAGACTTGAAGCCACATGTAAAGGCAAGTAGTGCTGATGTACCATATTTAACATTCACTGTGCTGGGAAATTGCTTTGTTGTCATACAGTCTGTAGAAATTCAAAGCAAACAGATAACTTAAAAGGTTTGCATTTGTTGTTCTGCTCTTTTTCCAGCTCTTCAGTCACTGTTTAAAAATTAGCACTAGGTTTTCAGAGTAGGTTAAAGAATCATTCACATCCTTGTATAATCACTTACTAGTCTTATTATACAATAAAACAGCCTCTATTATAAGCTTAAAATATTTGCTTGTTAGGATTATGGAAGCAGCACTGTTAATATCATGTAGAAATTGCCTCTCATACAGCCTTGGAGTGGGTAGAAGCTAAAGAGTCACACACTTGTTGTCCTACAACAAATAGTCTAACATCACTGATTTTGTGGAGGTGGGTGGGAGAATCCTGTTCAGTTTGTAATTCACACAAATTACTTATTTTGTAAAAAGAGAGTTTTTAAGAGGAACCTACATAAACTAAGCTTCTCACATTTAAAAATGATCTTAGATTAGCATTGATTAAGCACCAAAGCTGGATACCCAGTCCTTTTCTATGCTTCATCCACCAGAGAAAATTTGTATAGTCTGCCTTTTTATAGAGCCAAGTGCAGTGGTACATTGTCATCTGGAGCACTTCCATTGGCACTGACCATCGTGGGCAAAGCAGCAGGTACCTGCTTTGTGCTCACACCTCAGAGGGATGTTAGGCATGTACAAATCATACTGAGCTAATGAAATTACGAATCGCTGCTTAGTTTTGATTCATGTCAAAGCGCTGGAGAAACCTAACTCCATGTGAACATCTTTGCGGTAAAGTCCTTCGAGTGGTTCTTGATTTCTTTAGATGGTGAGAGAGGTATTGCATTTTTCCAAGCTGTTCAAGGGCTTAGAGGTTTCATACTTAATTATTTCAGTTATCAGTATGCTTAGTTTAATGTGGAGCTGTAAAGTATACTTCTAAATACTAAGCAGTGCTTGTTCTGCATGAACTGTGAAGTACTTTACAGCAGCAAAATACCCCCAAAAGTCAGCACACCGTTGTGCTCTAAGACTCCAGAGCATTTCTAAAATGTTATATTCAGATTCAGCTGCTCAAACATAGCCATAAACTGTCTTATTTACATTAGTTTCTTGATTCAACAAAACTGCCTTTTCTGCGTATTTTTAGTGAAAAATAGCTAAAGATTTCTTGGCCAAAAGTTGAGAACCTACAGAATTGTCTGAGAGGTGACTAATTCAGGTATCTTGGGAGAACACACAATCAAGGAAAGGAATCGAAATAACTCTTTTCACAAGTTCATCTGTAATAATCACTGCAATGAGCGAAAGGTAATTTTTAGATTAGGACCATGGAAAGCATCTGGCTATATGTAGAACAGACCTAAGAGCATACTAATACTTCTGCAAAACAGGTGTAATTCAATTTACCCTTTTAATGTTCATAGCCAGAACAATGACCACATTCTTGTGCAAGAGACATTGAAGAAGTAGTAGGTAGAGAAAAGATGGAGCATTCCAGTTAACTCATGAGAACTGAGGTTTAAAGGTAAACTCTTGCTTTGTAATCAAGATGGGTATATTTCCTAAGAGGAAAATAAGATTTATTTCTTCTTCCCTTTTTAATCACTACTTTTCTCAAAAAAACTGGGCATAATAATTAATCTGAAAGCTTTATGACATAACAAATGTAAACTTTTATCATATAATATTTAATTACAAATGTCATGCTTCCTTTTTTTTAATTGCCTTTTATTTATAAGGTTCTGCAAATCACTTTAATGACTTTTCAATTTTTTTCATTTAATTGGTTTTGGTTTCCATGCTCCCTTGTTATGGATGTCTGCAAATTACTTTGTGGATGAGTGAGGAGGAGTGTTGCAGAAGGTTCTGCTTCTATTTCTTTTTCTAAAAAAACAAGCTGGTGAAATGGAGCAGGCATTCAGCATAAATTAAAAGCTCAAACATGAAGTTTGGAAAGTAGTTTGTAACTGTAATTTTAGCTGTTACGATAGAACTGAATTGATGCCCTAGAAACAGTGTACTCAGCGAGCACTTGAAGTTAATAGAAATTGCCTTGCTGCCAGGAAATGACGTGAAGTATAGGGGCTTCAGATTTAGCCCAGGAATCCCACCCAGTTTCTGGACTCTTGTGGTTAAATCAGCATGTGTTTTATTACCAGTATTAGGAAAAAAACCCAAACAACCAAACAAAAAAAACCCCACAAACTGTAAATGGAATTTTTACAAGGTTTGAAACAAAAACCTCAGAGGTAAACTGCCGTCATTTGCTCCAACTCTAAAATGGCTTTCCAGCAAACGTATGGCCTGTCATAGCAGCAAGGATGCAGTTGTACAGTAGAAATTGCTTCTGATGCCATACTGCCTTTTGAACTGCTAAATTATTTTTTTAATTACTGAAGTGCTGTGTCTGAAGACAGCCAATATTTGATGCTCCAAGAGCTGATAAACATTTCCTGTGACCCTGTCCTGGTTTTGTTAAAAACAAGTTTCTCTTTTAGTGAATTTGCCTGTCAGCTAAAGTCTTCATGTTAGCTGCATTTTCCTGGAGAACCCAACACATGTTTTGGTTAAACCTAGCAATGGAATGCAAACTTATTGATAAGCACGGATGGACATGTCGCGAGAGGGGCAACGAGAAAACTGATGACCGAGAGACTGACCAACGGTGTATAACATTCCATTCACGTGAATACTTCATATAAAAGTGGGAGATCACGAGGATCTCGGCCTTTTCCTTTTCCTTTTTTTTTTCCCTCATGGCTGACATTAGGAGAGGACCTTGCTGGTCGTCCCTGCGAACCGAGGCCTAGTGAGAGACTGAATCCAGCTCCGGTTGGCTACAGAGTCTAATCCAGGACTTTGGGTGCTGGCTCTGCAGTTGCTGAGACTTTCAAGATTGGTTTTGTATATTTTGTATTATTTTCTCTATTCTTATTAGTAGCATTAGTAAAACATCTTTAATTTTTCCAACTCTCTTCTCTGTCCTTCTTTCCCTCCCGATCGCCTGTCCTGAGTGGGAAGGGGGGAGAGGGAGGGGCAAAAGGGGAAAGTGGGGGGGAGAGGAGGTTAACAATACATCTGCCAGGGTTTGATTGTCACCCCGCAATCTTAACCCTCGACAGACCCATAAAACTGTGGGTGTTCTCTAATGTTGCAAACAGCCTGTTAAAAAAAATGCCGCCATTTATTTTCCTAGATGGTGAAAGAGAATCTACATCCTATCGGTAATATGTAAACCATTTACTTTGATTATTTCTTGTATTTGGCATCCTTCATTGCACCGCATTAGTCCTACGTGGAAAAACAATGGGTTCCTGAATTAGAGAACTGTAAATGGCAGGTGGGAAGGGGTAGCAAAATGTGTATAAAAATGATCAAAATTCTTGGAAGTCATTAAGGTTCTCTGAAATAGCTGGAGGTTCACTAAGCAGATCTAGAAGCAGTGACCTGAAGGAGACACTCTTATCCACGAATCAATTTTTAAAAGTATATCTTCTACTTCGGAGGCAGACAGACCAAAAGCCGAGCTGATTATAACTAAATAGACTCCAAGGCAACAAGAAGCCCTGTTTTGGCATGTGAAACTATGGAAGGGTTACCAAATTTCAGATTTCTCTTACAAAACAGCGTGTCTGGCCAGAAACTGAGCTTTTTGCATAAAACTGGGACTAATGCAGGTACCTATCAAGAATTCTGGAAGTTCAAATGTGCCTCATCCTCAGAATATAAAATGTATTAATATTGCAGCTGTTTTTTATAAAGAAAATCTAGTCTTTCTTATTATAAACAAAAACTTTTCTTTCCTTTTTTATCTCAGATCTGCAAATGGAGAAAACCCAAACTCCTAACAGTACAGCAGGAAAAATGTGAAGATTCCCTGAAGACTGAAATTCAGAGTCTCAGACTAAGTTTGAGGTCACAAAAGGTGTTGTTGAAAACTAAGCTTTTTAAGAAAGCAAGGCTAATGCAGATATTATTTCAAATTCAGATGAGATCAATTTGCTGTAATTTTGTATGCATATCAAGTAGTAAGACAATTCAGGGCAGGGGGAGGAGGAGGTAGGAGCAAGTGAAATATAATCGGTTGAAGACTAATGCATCCCACGTTTCACTAAATGGAGATGATAAAGGAGCAAGCTGGTATGGTCTTTGAGCATCACCTGCCTACAGCAGATAGACAAGCTGCTCAGGAGAATTCCTGTGTGTTTCATGCTTTGCATATGGTGCTTTAATATAAACTGCTATGAACATATGACTCAATGGCCACAAATGGGGCCTGTCCCTGAAATCTGAAAGTTAAGAAGATGGTTCAGAGCCATGTCAGGAGCTGCTGTTCGGACTGGGTAAAATGGACAGATTATAGCCCATGTATGAAGCAGATAACCCCCAAGCCCTATGGTTTTAGACACACCAAGAACTATTGTTCTGTTTTCACTGCATTATCCAGATATTAAAGTGCACCTATGGATACAGCGTTCATATGATACAGAGAAGAGCCGGCATCTCTATTTTATAGATAGAAATTGAAATGCAGGATAGTTCTCTGCTCACTCCACTGGTAACCAATGCCCTCAGAACCCCAGTTCAACCCTGCTATACCTTGTACCTCAAATAGTAGGCCCTCTGACTGTGTGAGCAGGTGAGGGACTGATTTTAGATTTCTCAGGAAATATGGCAGAAATTTCAGATCTTAATAGGGTCAGTGAGAGACAAGGATATGTTTTGAGGATGACAGTCTTGAATTAGGCTGCTAATAGAATGTAACTCTTGTGTCTAAATACATGATACATAGTGTGTTCCTCTACTGCAGTTCTCCAAGGATTTGACATAATAAGTGTGTCCTGGCAGCTGTCATTCCCATGGAGCATAATAACTTCTACTAAATCCAGCTAAAGCCTGGTTAGTTAAAAATGACAGAGATGCTTGTAAACATAATCTGTGAGGCAGCATAGCAGCTAGTTCACAGAAGTGGGAGATGAGCAGCTGGAGGCACTGAAGCTGTCTTGCACTTGTGCAGGTGATTGGCACTACAGCCTCAGTGATCTGGGTGATGGATGCTTCACCTCACCTGCTGCATCTCACCTGCCATATCATGCTGGCCTGCTGATGAGCCAGAGAAACACAGCATGACTGCCTAAACCAGTGATAAAGAAACTTCAATAAAAAGGCCAAACTGTTGCAAATCCTGTGGGATTTCCTGCTCCACTGGAAAAGGAGCACTGCTCCTGCAAGCTGCAGTAATGTCCTCCATAAGGAATCCTTAGGAGTCACAGCCTTCAAATGGGACTTTAAGGCAGAGCTGTAGAATGAACTGCAGAGATTTGGGGCAGACCTCTCTGGCTTTCTGAAGAACACAGATTTCTTTAAATTGGAGGGCCCTCATGTTGGGTAAACTATACCCTGAATGCCTTGGATCTTGATCTTATCTCTCTCCCTCTTTATAGACTGGTTAGGCTTATGGAGTGGGGAAGAGAGGGTCTCACTTTATGTGGCTTAAATCCCATCAGCAAACTATTTGCTTAGTGTCATCTGATTTGTCACTTCTAATCTGACATTCACACCTACCAGCAAAGCAAATAGACAGTAATTTTTGTATCAGCACTGTTATCATCTCCTGAGACTAAACACATGATTTCTCTAGCCGCTGTCTGTTTAGTTGACTGTTGCTTGAGCTAATCACAGAATGTCTTCAGTCAGAAAGGGCCAACAAAGGACCATCGAGTCCAACTGTTGTGTTAATATTATCATAGGACACCAGAACGAAACACTACTGACTTCATTGAGCAACTCCTAAATAACCATGGTTAGTCCCATCTTGGTACGCACAGGGGACCCAATCTTCAGTGGTCAGTGTTGAGGCCTTTTACATGCTACAGCCTGTGCTGGGTCCATCCATCAATATAGAGCAGTGAAGGGAAATAAATACCTGCCTATTTACTTCTCTCTGTCTTCAGAGAGAAAAAGTATCAGTCTAAACTAGGTGGTATGCAATCTTCTTCTCCAACTAGTATGAATGCTTCAAGGTATCATCTTGTTGATTGTCTCCTAGAAGCAGCAGAATTTTTAAACATTCATTTCCTGGCTAGCATGAACTTCTTGGCTGAAAGAAAGTGTGCCTAGAACTAAGCAGTGTGCATCCTGTTGCATCTTACCACTTCATTACATCTTAGTTCCTGTCTCTCACCACCAGCCCCAAGAAACTTCAGATGGCTTCACCAAAGAGCTTTGTTTTTTTTTTCTTTTTCTCACTAGTAAACCATTCTTGTGAGCAGAAAAATATGAGAGAACTGGCAGCTGAGGTGACAAGTCATTGCAAAAGCAAGACAAATGAATTCGCTGAAATCCTAATTGTGTTTCAGCAAATGAGCAGATGGGAGTTTTGAGTGTTCCCATGGTAAGTTAATTCATCAGTTTCATTTCTCTCTTGTTAAAATCTCTAGACCACCCTTAACTGAGAGAAGAAGACCAAAGAGAAGAACAGGAGATGCAAGCTACTTGCGGATGGAAATGTTAAGAGTTCTCTTTGCTAAGGCCATCTTTTCCTAGTTTGTCTTGCTGAGAGACTGGAGACCTTTAGAGCCTTTTCTCCAATATATGTATTTTTCCACTTAGGACTCATTCTGCCCACCTCAGTTGGCACAGGAACCTGTCTCTGTGGCAGCTGTGTTTGGGTGGAGCCAGACATCCTTGTTAATGACACGGTTCAGTCAAGCTACTGCTGGCTGGGGGAACATTCCAAAAACAGGGTAGGCTGGGCTGTGCAGATGTTCTGGGGTATCTCTGCAAAAGTTGCAGGGATGAAAAGTCTGTTTTATCCCTCCTCTGACGGCACCTCTACTCTTTCCTCCCTAAAATCTTGCTCCATCTCTTCCCACACACCTCAACTGATTAATTTCTCTTTTATACTCCTGCAAAAGCCCAGAAGAGAAAAGGAAAAGTTTGTGTGTAAGCAGTAAAGACCCTCAGATCATGTGAGGGATGGCAAAGGCATTGGAAAATTGAGGGATGATCTAGCCTAAACAAATCTCTCCTATTTACTAAGTTGCAGAATCTCTTAAGACTGTTGTTACCTTACACCTGAATACAGATGTATATCCTGGCTCCCACTGAGACACAAAAGACCACAGGCACTGTTTGTGCCAATAGAAATGGCTCTGCAAATAGTTGCACATGTGAAAACACTTCACACCACTGACATAGTTGTAATTATGCTTTTTGCCTTCCAAGTTGAGCCATGAAAAGTATTTAAGATTAAGGCCCATCCTAGACAGCAGCCACAGGGATTGATTTGCCTTTTATTGAATCTCACGGATGCAGAGATAGGCTGTGCGGAATGCGTTTGCTCTGGTTGTAGAGAAGGTGATGCACAAACCTGGCCACATCAGGCTGTTGCCTTTAGTCCTATGTCTTTCTTGTGACAGAAGACTGAAATCTCTGGGTCACTGACCATTTCTGTCACTACTGCACTGGAGGAGTCTAAAGCAGGCTGGATAGTTTGCTGTCCATTATGACGTTATTCATGGCTTTAAAGTTGTGAATGTTGCAAGAATGAAGAGTATATTTACTTTTGAATCAGCAGTGAAATTAATTCTGTTATATTTCTGTAACTGTATCAAACCTGCCATAGATGTTCTTATTAAGCAAATGGCTATAATTTGTTTTGTCAAGTAAAAGATCTCTGACTATGCTATTTCTGTAGACATCACCAAATAAAACAAAATAAAAGTTTGGGTTGGAAAGAACAGTATCCAGCTGCATGTAAAAGCAATTTTCTGTTTGGGATTCTTGTTCTAAAATGTAAAATCCTACTTTATCTATATATGTTCCCTAGTGGCAAAACATGCAATATACAGACTAAAATTTTAAATTGCCTAATTTCTTAGACTAAATTGTTATACTTCCAGGCTGTAGTGGCCTTGATAGTGATATTCCAATAAATATGAGTAGATGTATTAAGGACAGTTGAAATAAGCCCTGTCTGAGGTAATCCTTCAGGTTTTGTGCATTCTAGTCGTGATTCAGCAAAGCACTTAGTAGCATATATTTTGTCTTATGTGCATGTATTGAACTCAGCAGGGGTATTTGCATAGTAAGATAAGGCTGCATTTGAGTACTCTGCTGAATTAGATTCAGAGCAATTCTCACCTGTCAAGATGCTGTTTACTGCAAATAACATAGCAGATTTTGCAAGACAAAAACACTTTGGTTGCACTGGAAAGCACTGCTTTCCTCTCCAGAAATCGCGGAAATGACTACATACATATAACCAGAGTTACAGTTCAGTTAAAATTGTTCCTCTCAGGCTATAAATATGTACTTAAAAGACAAGGAAGTGTTTATGTACAGAGCAGTGCCATGCAACTAACTACTTATTTCTCAGTCTTGGATGTGGCTACAGTGAAGTTTAACTTCAAATTAAAGACCTCTACCTACTGAAATCCTCCTTGTATTGAGAACAGAGAGAATTATTCTAAACAAATGTAGATGTATTATCAGATTTGGAGCAGTTCCTTGAAAGCTGGATCACTGTTACCAAAATGAAGATGTGCCCACCAGCAACCTGTCCCACCTAAATCTTGACAGATTTTCTTCTGTTAGCATGGCACAACTAATCACTGCATTTCTCTTAAGAACCCATCCTGTCATTTGTTTGTGAATCGGTATGTTACTAGATCTTTTATTCTTCACTTGCATGAAATTCACAGCAAAATATTTCCTACATTCTAAAATCTTTATCTTCTTCAAAAAAGTGAAAGGGGAAACAGGTTTCAGCCAAAACACTAGGCAAGACTTTTAATCAACTACTGTATTAGGTTTTGTTTTTTAAAATGTTGTTTGGCTTTGAAATTATTTTGTATGATCAATCCCATGAAACATCACATCTTTTCAGTCTGTCATTCTTAAAGTTCAAGTATACCACATTGGACAGGAGCATTCAACTAGGCTAATGACTCCTGCTAACAAATATAACAAACTTGTGTTATAAGAATCCTGAAAATCTCCCCTTTCACTGAAGAAAATGCCTAAATATTCTTAAAGAAGAAAAGCATGCAAGTTAGGTTTGCCGTTGATCTTTAGTAATTAAAAAAAAAAAAAAAAAAAAAAAAAAAACACCCTAAAACTTTGTTCTTTAGAATTAACATAATAATGATAAAGTAGAAGTTCAGATAGTGCCAACAGCTAAAAAAATACGTTTGTAAAGAATATATCAGGACCATACCTTCACACTGGACATGCAAGCTTTTGCAACAAGTTTTAATTACAAAAATGTAAGACAATGCAAAGACAGTATGAGAATGCATTACTTTACTGTAGCTGCCAAGTTAGGCAAGTGGCATTTCTCATACAAAGAGGAACTTCACTTTTTTCCTCAGGTCTGTTGGTAAGCCAGAAATGTCCTGCTTTTGGCTGGGATTGAGTTCATTTTCTTCCTAGTAGCTGGTATGGTGCTGTGTTTTGCATTTAGAATGAGAATAATATTGCTAATACACTGATATTTTAGTTGTTGCTAAGTAGCCAAGGATATTTCAACTTCTTATGCTGTGCCAGGTGCACAAGAAGCTGTGAGGGGGCATAGCCAGGAGAGATGACCCAACCTGGCCAAGGGGATATTCCTTTCCATATGACTTCCCACTCAACATATAAAGTGAGGGGAAGATGAAGGAAAAGAGGGATGTTTAGTGATTGTGTTTATCTTTCTAAGTCACCATTACACGTGATAGAGCCATGCTTTCACAGAGAAGGCTGAACACCTGCTTGCTCATGGGTACAAGGAAAATTAATTCCTTGTTTTACTTTGTTGGCATGTGTGGCTTTTGCTTTGCTTGTTAAACTGTCTTTTTCTCGACACACAAGCTGTCTCACTTTTACTCTTCTGATTCTCTCCCCCATCTCACTGAGGGGGAGTGAGTGAGAGGTTGCATGGTTGCCAGCTGGGGTTAAACCACAACAAGAAAGTAAGTGAGTTTTTCAGCCACTTATGCAGGGCTTTTCAGTGAAGAAAAAAAAAAAAAAAGAGTGTTAACCATAGAGGAAACACAGCCTGACTGTTCTTACAGAGGCTGGTAAGGAAGGGCAGAGATGGGAAGACTATAAGGAACAACAGCAGAGTAATTAAATAAGCCCATGGATATCATCAGTCAGTAGGTAAATAATTTTGAAACAAACTTTAGCCTTAGATCATGTTTCATTTAGACACTGAATGAGCTAGCTGCTTCAGGAAATCCATCTCTCAGGGATTACCATTTATTCCTGCCTGAAGTTGAGCTCTGTTATAGGCTGTAGGCAAGGAAAATTACAGATCAAAATGTGTGGGTTTAAAATGTTTGCGCTGGGGTGATAAACTTTAATGAGCTACATCTGATGCTCCTTGGAATAAGGAAATATTTAAGTGACGTAATGGTTATGGTTTTAGTTGTCTCTGAACCTCTCTGACTTGATCACAACTTGTTGAGCAATTCCGTCCTTCCTGTTAAAATAAGATTGGATGGTCCAGTATATAACCAAATACCATGCTCTGTTTGTTTGTGGTTTTTTATTCAAGGGGTCAACCAACAGGGCTTCCCCTATTTGTTTCCAGGTTTTAGCAATCCAGAAGAGTCACCTGCAAGCAGCACCCTTGCAATGGGACTGTCGGCATGGCTGCAGTAAGAATACTCCCCATTCCAAAGGAAAGTACTGAGGGGAAAACACCCTGTACTAGTGTGTTAAACATGCAGAAAACTCTCCAGTTCAGGGGTCACACAAAACCTTTTGCAACTCCAAGTGCAAATGGTCTAACCCTCATTAATCCCAGACACTGATTATTTGTTGGAAGCAGTTCCCTCTGAAAACTGAAATACTTGGAATTACAGTGTACTGGTAGCAAAAATTATGTGTTTAATGAAGGTGAGAGGTACCATCTCAAATTTCATTAATACTGTATGTTGTCTCTCTTTGATCTCTTGTTCCTCCTTGGAAAAATAAGTTTTAGAATCTGAGTTGTAAAAAGAGTTCCGTATGAGCAGTGATGAGGGATGTTTTACTTCTGTGGCACAACTCTGAGCTGACTTAGGATTTCGGACAGAGTCCTGGAGGGTTTAATCTTCTGTGTTTTGGCAATAATTGTAATAGTTGTCACAGTGAGTCTCAAACCAGTTAATAAAGAGTCCAAATGGTCCAGCTTTAGTGAGGATATTTTAATGTTGGGCTTCTGTATGCTGAATTGGGCTCAAGCAATTAGTCTGGTATACAAACCGCTTCAGTGGTGTCTGGGTGCCTAAGAAGAAAGATGTAGTTACAATTAAGTGTTAAAACTGTTAGGGAAACCTTTCTGATGTAAAGGGCTACTCACTATCTTCTGTGTCACCGGGCACTTCCTTCAACCAAATCACATGTATGAAGCATAAGCAAAAGTTTAGGTCTGCTTCTGAATGGTCCCAGGAAATGGATGACTTACGACTTCCATTCCAAAAAGTAAAAATATGAGACAATTCCAAGCTACTTGCTTGGACATGTATTGCTTGTCCTCTTTAGCATGTGCCCCAACATCAGTCTGTATTATCTTTTTGTAATACAATTGAACATGCTTTATTAAAAAGCAAGGGTAAGATGTGTGAAGATCTTGATAACCCCTAACAATTGTGAGACTGTACAAAAGGTTTTCTGCCATATTGCTCTGCTTCACTCTGTCTGAACTGAATTTTCTTTCTGGGTTCAACACATACCTGTAACGGGCAGCCTGAAAGGCTACATGAAGAGTAAATGACGCATATGAGACCAGAAATCACTTCCTTACTGATCTGGAGAACACAATCGTAGTCAGCCTATGAAGTCATTCTGGGTAACTGTGGAAAGGTTAGGACACCAGTGGGGAACATATTTTTGAAGCTGGCAGAACAGGATTGTTGGGAAAGTGTCAGGCTAAAACACCGATAGAAGAAATCTTTAGAAATACACTGGTTTTGTGCCCCAGGCATGTCTGAAAATTCTTCATGAAGTAGCTGTGCCTGCTTTTGCAGTCCCTGTTCTGCGTGTACAGTGTATGGCAAGATGACCCTTGTGTAACACCTGTGAGGGCTGAATTTGTTAAGCAGCAAGGCTGGCTGCAAACTTTTGTGTTGTCTCAATGCACATGATCATGGTATAATTATAGTATTCAAGACTGACAGCTGGAGTTATTTTGACCTTGATGACAGTAGCAAGGTTATGTATGGCAATGCAACTCTAAGTACAAAGAACATATTTAAAAGGCTGGATAGGGATATAGAGATCAAAGGCATTATGAAAAGACCCACTGACCATATCACAAAATCACTTTAAAATGTAAATTAATGCTTAGCTTGAAAAATTGGGGAAAAGCCTCTGTTTTAGCTCCTTCTTTTCAATCACGTGCTGTTGAATTCTGTGTTTTCAAAACAAAATTAGCACTTAATATTTCCCTTAAAGGTGTTTCAGAATAATTGTCCAACTTGTTAGCCAACATCTTCAGTTTGTTGCATAAGTTTGCACTTTTCTAAGTAAATACTGTGACTGCTTAAAAGAAGCCCTTCTACTTCTTATGAACCAGGTTTGTCCCCTAACTATCTGATATAACACATTCAGATATGCTGCAAACTGAACATCCCATTTCAACAGAGCATTTGATTTTTGTTCTAACTGCAATTAGAAACAAAACTGTTCTCCAGTTTCTGCAATTTGACTCTACAGTAAATATTCTCCAGAAATAAAGATTTCTAATTAAGTACCATAAAATGTATGGGATTGACTGTCATATAGGTGGCACTCATTTGTACCTGTCTATATCAGGCTTAAAAGTATGAAAGATGTTAAATGTAAAATAATAATTACCTTGTTATTGCAGAAAATTGCTGAGATCAAATGTTTTGGAGCCTGAGACCCTTCATTTATGCCAGTTTTGCACCATTATTTTAATCCCCCAGATCACCTCCTGACTTGTGGAATAAAAGGAAAATTGAATCCCTCTCTCCATTTAGTTGTGCCTAACATTATGACTGAATGTCTGTATTGGCAGAGATCTAACGCCTAAATTACAGATGGCTGACTCTTTACTGGTATGACTCAATTTCATATTTCCTCTGCAAGTGATTGAAGTAACAGGTCAGAAAGCAAGCAGTATCTGGCTGTTACTTTAGTTGTGTTCTGCATAGGAGCACACACTCAGAGCGAACTTATTCTGACTGTTCCCCCTTTAAGAGCAGGATATTTGATCAAATAGAATTCCCATGTGCTTCTGCAAATCTGTAAAGTCTTGAAGTAAAGGCCAGGACCTGATAAAAGCCCTTTCAATAGGAAAACAAACAGGTATTTAGAAGTGTGTTTTAGCTGTGTCTCACATCACCTTTATACTTCTGTATCAGAGTGCAAAATAATTGCTCTAAACTAAGCTTTGAAAACAGAAAGAAAAATATTACATGCAAGTAGCAGGTCAGCCACAACAGAAGGTTAAAATAAAAATTTACAATTTCCCACAGTCTGGGAGCATCCTACAGAGATCTCAAATGTCCAGCTTGAGGATGGTGAAATCTCAGCAAAGAAAGCAATGGCCAGGTGTGGTACCAGTTTCATAACTACACAGGAAAGCAAGGTTGGCCATTGCCTGCTTGCAGCATTGCCCCACAGGACAACAGGCATCCTTCAGGATCCCTGTAATGAAGTTTCCAACAACCAAACTACCATCTAAACACTCCCTAGGAAAGGAATTTTTGGGGACTGTGGCCCTTCAGCATCCCTAGAAACTGACTGGATCTGGGGAGTGGGGAAGAGGGAGGCAGAAGCAAGCAGGTAGGAAGCACTGTATGCAGAGCTCTCTGCCCTGCAGGTGGAAGGCTGGGTGACAGTTGTCAGTCTCCCTGCCTTTCCAGTCATGCCTGCCTTGTTCCAGAGCAGTGCCTCAGCTGCTAGCTTGCCTTTGGTGTGGAGAAAACATAGCTTTTGTTCTGGGACTCTCTCCGGCTGCTCCCACCGCCCCAGCCCACAGGAGCATCATGCATCCTCCCAGTCTCTCCCATCTGCAGGAGCAGGATACTGCAACCCCCAGCCTGTTTGTCCCCTTCCTGCCTTCCAGCAGACCATCAAAATGTTGTTTCCACATCACTCATCTCCTCTCGCACCTTCCCAAGTCAAGCTAGGGACAGCTTCTCTCATGACTCCCTCGCTAAGAGCATGTTTTTCTCCCTTCACACTGACCACAGGCTCCTGGGGATGGTGGGGCTGCACACCAGGCTGTGCTCTCAGTCACGCAGAGCTGCCCAGCTGGCTCATCCCGTCCTTGTCACCCTGCTCCTCAAGCCCTTGGTGCTGCTAGATCCCACACAGTGTGCCTAGGGGATGGGGGAGCAAGTTTTGTGCTTGGGCTGGTGTGGGGTTTTTAGAAGACCAAGGACATGTAGTGAGCAATCCAGACACTTTAGATATGAACTTGATTAGCTTGTAAAGTGCAGGCCTCAAAGATGCAGCAAAGTTAACCATGGTTGAAGAAATGCTGATACAAGCCTATGCAGCAGAAAAATTAGGAAGAAAGGTGAGTGTACATGGCCGAAGCAGACTGAAAAAGCAGGATGCCATGGGGGAAGTTGGCGTTCACAGACAAAAAGGACTGAGCTAGCAGAAATTATCTAAGGACGTGTGAATAGCTCATTAACAGTGCATGCAACCAATCAGATTTTAGCTATCGCATAATGAGGGAGCAAATAGTGTAAGTCTGATGGTTCTGCTAATAAAGTGACTACTGTCTGATCATATTGATCGTGTGACCAGTCTGTGACTTCCGCGTCAGCAGGCTGGGAACCCAGTTCTCCCCCAGTGCTGGCCATGGGGAGGCCCCAGTCGGGGTCTCACTGCTCTAGGTTATCATTGGACCTCCAAGGCTGAAACAGCCTGCAGAGAGATCCAGCACATACAAGCGAGGAAATAGTGTAAGTATTGCTGTTTTCTGTCAGTCTCGAGTAGAATAGCATTGCTCTTTTAGCGATTTTGGAGTTTGGTGGTTAGATGCCACAGCGTATGCCTTACATGCAAAGTTAGCAAAGCTAACTGTACAAACGAGTGAGGAGCAAGATGATGGGAATTTGTGCGTGCATCCAACTGTGTATTGAAGTTTATAGTTTATTATTATTATTATTATTTTACTTTTTAGAGAGGCAAGGGAAGACCTCTGGGTTTTACTGAGCCACAGTAAGAACTGCAAGAGAGGCTTCTTACAAGCTCTGGTTATTCAATGAGAGATGTGTCATCTAATCTAAGGTACTGCTGCTTGCTTGGGAAACTGATTACTGAGATCCCACATAAGTACTGCTAATTAAACCTCTGCCATGATAAAACGAACTGTAGTCTAGTTCCTCTTGAAGTTGAAAGGATTATTCCTATATCCTACCTGGGGGTTACACTTGGGGTGTAGTTACTGCACGTGCTAGTGTTAGTTGGCCTCAGGAAGCAGGCAGGACTCTAGTAATCACTCGGGAGCGTGCATATTCAGTGCAGGAAAGAAAACCCAGATCAAATTTTATAAGCCGCATGTGATCTGGATGTGACCTTCAGCAGACTGAGGTTCATGCTTGTAATACTAGAGTGCAAAGGAACTGAAATCAAATGCAACCAAGCTTGCTGTAAAGCAAGACTAAAAAGTCCATTTAAGGACAAAATGCCAGACAGCACTAAGACAGCTAACAGCAACCAGCTAATTAAAAAAATATATATAAAAAGTTATCACAACAATTTCAAATAGTACTAGAAAGCAGAACTCCGGTTCTGAAAAGTCCAACTTGCACAAGGACATTCTCATCCCCTTTTAAGCTGTGATGGAAGAAACTTCACTATGCTAATGACTTGGGTGTTTTGTTTTGTTTTCAAATGGATAAATATAATATTCATATTAAGAAAGTAAACAAGCAAAGATGAGTCTTGTTTCCTCTGTGAACACCTGCAAAAGAGACAAAAAAATGTTTGCTGTAAAATGAAGCACAAAATGCATCAGAAGCACCCAAGTAACATCCAGGAAGCTGAAGCAGCTGCTGAAGGAGGTGCAGCAAAAGACATTGTTGATTCAATAACACTAATCAAAATGAAGAGTCCGTAAATTTGTATTAGTACAGTACCTCTTACAGATAAACAAGGAGACACATGGACAGAAAAAGAAGTGTGAACAACAGGTGAGACTCCCAGGGCATGGTAAATAGGTTGAACTACAAGAAACTGCTGCCTTTCAGTGACTACTTGCACGCAACTAACCCCATCACATCATAAGCAAATAAAAGAAAAATGAAATTTAAGTAAAAGCCAGGGAAAGCCCCGAGGAAAGTTCCAAGTTAAAATGCTGAAAGCTTGTAATGAGTCTTTTGATTTTAGAAGTTTTACACAGCAGCAGCAAAGCCTGGGCTTGTGACGAGTGTGCTGACAAAATAGAATAAAATGCAAGTTTTTCCCTTAGGAAAAAAAATTAGGAAGTTGAATTAATTTATAGCAAATGTTCAGTTGTAACAAATCTCAGTAACTTGAATCTGAATTTTCAGAAAAGAGAGGAAAATATTCAGGTCCCACATTTGCAAGTGTGGGAGTGCTTAATTAGGTGGCTGGAACAAACATTACCAATTCTCCACAGCCAGCAAGGAGGGATTACTGTACCACTATCTAAATGATCACAACTGGTACACAAGGGCTGCTCTCTGTTTAAACCCCCACACACTCATTTTGCATGTAGAAAACTAACATAACTTCTCCGGTACAGTCAAAGTGCAAACAAGCATGATTTATAATGTCAGGCAGATATCAGAGAAGCTTCCCAAAAGAAGTATTGAACTGTTCATTCATCTCCTTGCCTGGGGTGTGTGATGGGGCAGGTGCTCTGAGAGCAGAGTGCCAAGACACCTCAACCCTATGACGTCTGCCAATAAGCCATAGATTGACAAAGTAAGAAAAAAGCGGCTGCTCATCACTTCTCTAGGTTGTTGCACACTGATCTTCAGCATACAGGCAATGAACACAGTTTGTCATGCTTTATTGAGGATGGCAGCATACCAGTTGGTACAGCTGGTACAACCAGAAGAAGCTCTTCTTAGCAGCCTGCCTACCAAAAATTGTCAGCTAGCAAGAAGAACCATAGTTAAACCAGCTGACCCAGAATTAATCCTGAAGATCCTGAAAAAAAAAACTGACTGTAGCCCGTGCAAACTCAAAAACATGGCATAACTTCTCTATGATGCAATTTTCCCATTAGACTCCTCCCTAGATTTTCTAATTATTCCTGCATCTATTTCCCCAGGAAAGTTACAGAGTAATCATAACTAAGGTCTCTGTTTATGCTGGAGTTATTTTATCATCTGTTTAACTGAAGAATACTTACATCAGTTTCCCTTTACTTAACTAGAGAATGTTTTTCAATAATTGTTTAATAATAAGTTCAAGCAAAGTTTATTTAACCAAGTGGAAGAAAATCCCAGTACACATCTGGACAGTTGCAAAATGGAATTTACAGCAGAAGGCTAAAAGCAGATGTATTTCACTGTGAAGAAGGGCAATGGCTAAGACATCTCAGATCAAAGTTCTGAAATATTCAAATCGCAAATCTTGAAACAAAATACTGTTTTGATATCTTCAAACTGAAACAAAGTGGTTTACACTGATTTTTTGTTTTGTTTTTGTTTTTTTTTAGTCAGAATCACTGAAGTGAACCAAGTTTATGAATTGCCTTTGAATGTTACTTCTCTTTCCTAGAAAAAATACACTTTCTATCTTGGCAAAGAACAAGATTGTGTTTTATTTTCTGTAATGTAGCAACAAGTCAAATGTGAATTTGTGTTCTGGAATAAGGAGTGTTAAGTTTCAGCCATAACACTGAAATTAAATTTGTAACTAAAAGACATTTAAGAACAAGAAACAGGTAGACCTTACTGCCAAGTCATAAGCCATAGCTTTTTGGTGTGATATAGCTCACTATAATGAATGAATCTTCAGATTTCTGAGGAGCTCAGTCTAAGTTGAAAAATGAGAGGAAGAATTACTGAAGTTACATTTTTTATTTTACATGTGCACTATCACCTTCTTTATTCTTGTCTTCAAATGAATATGTGGGGAAAGAGACCTGGGACCAAAAAGCTGCAACTGCTGTTCCATAAATAAAAAGTTATTTCACTTTTGCTTTTCTCTGGACATGGACAGTAAAAAAGTGGCAATTATTTTGCAAAATATTAACTAGATTACTTCAGATTAGCTCCTCATTGAATTCAAATTTCTAGTTAGGCATAAGTCAGAATACAGTCTTGACACTGAGGTAAGCGCCAGTTACAGAGTTTTTGCTGTAACTAACTCCATGCATGTTTTGGTCCATCTGTTTCCATAAATCATCTGGCAGCTGAATTGCACATAATGCCAAGTTTTTGGAAAGGGGGGTTTATTTTCAAATCTCTATTAGTTATAACAAGTAATTCTACCATGCTCTTGCTTGTATAGCAGCAGATTTACACAACAACAAAATACTCTCGTTGATCTAAAACGTTTCTCTCTAGGCTGTTTTGGGCCAGAGCTCAAGCCAGCCAGAAGTGCTCACTGCACCAGCATCAACTGGTGTCTGATCATTTTCATCTGGCACATGGGACGGTCAATGGCCATCACCCCTCTCCTGCTTTGCACTGACACCAGGAACCTGTAACATGAGTTCGCATCAGGGAACGTTCAAACACACTTGTGAGGACAGAGTGCTGATTGAGTTTTGTCAGTGTGGAGACATCTGCTAAAGATCCTTGTTGCTCTGATAATTATCATTATAGGAGTCCAAAACAGGAGATTCATATTGGAGGAAGATTTTAAAGGGATATCAGAAGAATTACCAGCTTTGCTGGGCTGTTCCATCACTGTTGAGGGAGTGTGGGCAGGTGTGTGTGTACACAAATGCAGATATCACAGCGTTGTCTGACAGCTAAGGTGGAGGGGCTTGCTTGTTAAAAATGTTTTTATTGCTTATGTGATTTAAAGCTTTTTAATTTTTCTCTCTTAGTCTAGTGAAGAATTTATCAATTATATCTTACAGTTGATGTGTCTCATTTTCCCACTGAAATCTGAAACACAAAATTATGAGTCGGCAGTATTTATTTACAGTATTTGTACAGATTGTCCTTACATCAGAAGTGTCTCTGGTCCATCTAGAGTATTGTAAAGAAATCAGCTACATGGAGAGATTTCTCTAGGACTTCAATGGAATTCAGTTGAGATCATTATTTCTCTCAGTCCTCTTATTTTGGTTGATGAGTGTGCTAAGAAATCACAGTCACCGAGTCTGAACACAGTCTGCATCTATTCTTTGCATGACAGAAAGCAAATCAACTGATCGCCTCAGGTATAGCACCATGGGTTTGACTTAGGCTTCACCTTGGCTTCATGGCAATGAAATCTTTGTGCAAATCAGAAACATTTGACTTGCAGCCCAGTAGTGACTGGCAGAACAGCTTAGGACTCTTTGGGATGTGACCACAAATAATTTTGTCTTTTTTACTTGATAACTTTATTCCTACCGTCGTGTCTTCGTGATAGATAGCATTTGTCTATATCTCTTGTTGAAACATAGTGTACTCACATACCACTACTTAAAATATTTATAACAAATGAGAGAGGATTATATAATGCACGGATCTTCTCAATAGGTTGTAACAGATTAAGCTTCTTTGTAGAAAACTCTGTCTTTCTCTTATCCTAATTCTGTAACATTCTTAGAGCTGCTATTCAACTGTAGCTCAAACATACAGAATAATTATCCAAAATGCTAAGCCTGATTTTCATCATGACAGCCATCACACTGCTTTCCATTAAGGAAATGATGTTAGAGCCTTTTATCAATATAAATCAGGAGATGAGTAAATACCAGTGTTTCTGATAATATAGAAGATCCCTGTGATCTTGAACCTGCTTTTTATTTGTGCATCACCCACAACCTACACTAGTGTTTCTGCAATGAGCAATTACAAATAGTATTGTCAATTGGAAAGCTGATTTCTATTTTAACACTTTTAAAATATGTTCACATCCTCTCTGGAAGCAGAAAAAATATTATCTCTACTCAGTTAAGACATTTGGTAATATATCTCTCCATGCCTTTCGCAAGATGATAATTAGCAGTGAATTCATGAACAGTGGTGGATCACACAGATACCCAGTAATTGTGAACAGTCAATTAACCCTTCAGTTGAGTGTTTCTAATCAGCTATAACAACCTGGCTATAGACACTACAACCTGAGAGTACAGGGACCAAATTGTAGTCAAGTGAGTCCCTAATTAGCTAATTCACTTTGCTTAGGAAAGAACATACAACAGTACCCAGTTAGCTGTATTTGTTGTGTTAACTGTGAATAAACTGAAGAGGATATCTTGTGAAGCACAAGCTTGTGTTGTGACCCGAGAAGTAATTAAGCACTATAAATACAGCTATTATTACACATCTAATATGTAAAGAGCTGGAAGCTAGTCACTTGGCAGCTGTGAATTCTTACCCGACTTTGGTAATGCAAACACTTTTTTAACAGGGTTGTTCATTTTAGATTAATCATCATATAGAGTCACAGTGCCATCTAGAGACCACATACAGTTTCTGAACAGCTTTCAGATGTGATTTTAGAGGAACAGAGAAGTCTTTGTTAGCCTGCTTACGTTTAATACTTTAGTCTTTCAGATGTATTTCAGTTCTTTTCACTGAAACAATGGCTTGCTTTGTGGTTATCATTATTCAGTTTTGAGCATGGGTCTATCACGTGCCTTCATGCGGTCTTTGAAACCTCATCTTAAGTATGAAAATGCAAAGAAACCTAACAATCAAACCTAATCCCTGAAGTGTTTGCAACCTGAACTGCAGCTCTTTCAAGACACACCCGAAGGCACTATGAACTTCCAAATGCAGGTGGCGTTTGCTTTCCCTTGCTGTATTTACTGGGATGGGGGGAAAGGCTCTGATAGGAAGTACTTTTCATTTACAGCCTTCCTGGGAAGGCTTGTGTTGGGAAGATGGTCTGCTCAATGCTGGCAAACGCTGTTTTCAAGCACACGGCTTCACAGCTGTTACAGGGATGTGGGTGCTGCAAGCAGAGTGAGTGTCTGGGGAGCATTACTTCTGCTCCACTCCACAATCCATGGGGAAAAAACACTTGGCAAAAGCCACTTACCAGAAGGCCTAAAGTAAACAATCTGGGATGAACAATGGAGAGAAGTAACACTTACTATATATATATATATATATATTAAACCCACGAGATTTAATTAATGTCCTGTAATGACAAGGAGCCAGTCTGAATTTTCCCCATTTCTGAAGCGTAAGGTGAGATCTGCCCCTGAATATAACCACTCAAAGGTGTGACTGAAACTTTGGGATTCAGGTGGCCCCAGGGTGAAGACCCAGTGCCAGAAGCTGGGCATCATGATGGCTCTGTAGGTCTTCCATGGCCACAGTTTGTGTAATTCAGTCAGGCATCCAAAACCAGTTGGATTATATCTCTTGCCTCTGTGCAGAAGATACAAACATTTCATGTAAATCTCAAAAGGGCAATCAGGACCCAATGAGATGCTGCCATTTGTACTTACACTTCATATCCTTGGTGCTTTGAAAGGGAAAGAAAAGGAAGGCTTGAAGGCCTTGGAGTTTTATAGATTATTGAGGGAAGCCCAGCAACTTCACTGTACTGGCAATCCCATACTCAGCCCTTCTCAGTGTCTGTACAGCTATTTCAAAGCTGAGATGTTGGCTGTCTCTCATCCCTCCCAATTTGTTACTTTACACTAGGTGCTGGAATATGTGTCTTCTTTGCATACCATGCAAGTTTACACTTTTTCTTTTTCAAGCAGAGTTTAAATGAAGATTGGGTAACTGCACGATGACAATAAAATACAGTGTGGGTTGCAGAAAAATCACTGGCAGGCAACACGGGGCCTATCTGGACCTTCAAGTCTCCCAAAAGTATGTCTCTGCATCTTCTTGAAGAAATTCTTCTTCGCATGGCAGAGGGAGACCCTGCTTTTTGTTGCTCCAAGGAATGAGCACGGGAGGGTGTTTAGCTATCATACCCAGATATCACCATGTTGGTTTTGTCTCACAGAAGAAATTTTTTCTCTCTGGTAATGAAGACAAAACAGTGAGAGAAGCTTGATGACTGGATTACCTATTTGCAGGAAGAACAATTGTGAATATCCACATCCAGGTTCTGCTAGGTGATCACTTCGCAGAGTAAGTTTCAACCCTTCTTGAGACAGCTCACAGAGTGCCTGTGTTTGGGGCGCCTAGGATTTTGGAGCAAAAGGGAGTCCTTGAGAAAGGGCACACCACTGCTTTTTGTTCATGCAGTTGCTGTGCAGCTCATGGGGCAGCCTTGCTTCTCCTGCACCACCATGGTGATGGCTCTGAAGAAACCAGGGAAGCCCCATGCTGAGGTGGGTGTGCAAAACTCTTGCTGCCTTCTGTTCCTGTTCTTCAACACATCTTTTTTTGTTTTTTTTTCTTCTCATACAGCAGTGGAATGGGTCCATGAAAATGGGACATATTCAAATCTGGGGACTGGCCTCAGCACCCTGCTGCAGTCTTCAATCCAGGGAGCAAAGTCAAAGCGAAAGGCTGGGGTTATCAGTCACCACTGGACACAAGGCACTTGACTTTTTTGCCATGATTAGGAAGGAAGAAGAACCTTCCTTTTTTTCATTACCTCAGCTGTGTGAAATGTGAAAAGGGGAAATAAAATGACAGCATGTCCCAATCAAATATATTTGTGTGCACATACGCAGGCACATTGCAAGAAGAGCCAGAGGCCACGGATGCATTTGCAAAGAGCAAGTTTTATTTTAGTTACCTCTCTACTGGGGGATCTCCGAAGCCACACCTAAGCTCCCAGGCAGAGGTGACACAAACGGGGACGCAGGCGCTGGTCAGTTCAGCCCTGCTGGAAGATCGCTGGGCCTGCTGAGCTCGCCTGTATTTCAAGGCTTCAGGCAGGCGCAGCCTCCCGCTCTTTCTCACAACAAAGCAGGAATCTCAGACACAGTGATAAGGTGCCCAGAGTTTCTCCCAGGCCTGTGTTATCTAACACAGAGCTTCTACTCATCAAGCACACAAGGTCAGT
The DNA here is from genome assembly GCF_037038585.1 of Patagioenas fasciata. Lineage (NCBI taxonomy): Eukaryota > Metazoa > Chordata > Aves > Columbiformes > Columbidae > Patagioenas > Patagioenas fasciata. The sequence goes on along the minus strand of NC_092520.1, from coordinate 121,559,830 downwards.
AAGACAATTAGTGTGATGTGTGTGCTTTTTCTACAGACAGGTGCAAGTCACTTGAGCGTATTTACATTTAACTAACCTCCTCGCCAAATCTTCCGCTATATCCACATACATTCCACCCCCTCGCTCACGTGACTTGCTTCTGCTGGGGCCAACAAAGCCAGAGTTGTTCATTTGGGCTTGTGAGGTGTAGCACAGAGCAATTTACAGGGGCACACAATAAACACATACAGAAAAAGGAAAAAGCATATTTCTACAATAATCAGGTGTCCCATTCATCTTGTCAGGGAATTAAACGAGTCATTCAGCCAGGCATTAGTTCCAAAGATGCAAGATGTTGTCTTCCATGCTGGCTAGTTCATCATCTGTGTTGAAGGAACACATGACTTCAAAATCAAAGCAGCATTTGCAGCTACTACCTACTCAGAGAAACAACAGTAAGAAAGATTAGTGTTAAAATCCCTTAGCATAGCACAATTCTGTAACACAGCTATGGGGGTTGTCACCTTCCAGTAATACATACGCTGCTGCTCCAGCTCCTTCAGCTGGTATCACTGGGTTTAACAACCTGTTGTGGGCTAATTGCTTACACAGACTGGAAAGTCGTGGCCTGCACTTTTTCAGATTGGAGTTCAGTTGGATGTTGAGTCTGTGACACCAATAACATTGTTCCAGTGCTGTCTCCTCTAGATAAAACACAGGTGTTCACTGAAGATACCTGAAATACAAGAACTCGAGAATCTGATATTAGTAAAGGATGTAATATAAGAGGAGAAGTCAGGGTACAAAACCATACAGCATTCTCTGGAGTCATATAAATTTTTACATCTCGATCAATAGGCTGCAGTCCCACTTCACAATCCATTGGTGTGAATAATTTCATTTCCCCTGTAGTTAGTGGTGACACTATATCCACAGAAGTGTATACATATTGCCACCCCCTAGATGGGGATACGGGGCCGATATAATCAACCTGACAGGTATTTGAGGCCCACTGACCCCGTTTTACCTTCCCCTGTGCTCTTAAATGTAGCTGTGTACAAGCAGCCCAATGATGTGAGCATGTTTTACAAGTATATAACAGCAAAGGGGTTTGATTGTGACCAATGTCCCATGTGTGTGCAGCATAAGCTGATCCATGTCCACAAGCTATATGCACATTTAGAGCTTGAGCATGCAGCTCAGCAGAGGTCATATTATCTGCTTTCTTACTGTTTTGAGACTCAAATGAATCAACTTTATTGTGCTCTGCTGTTAACTCTTCACAAGGGGAATCCTTCTCCACAGAAGATGTAGGGATGGAAATTCTCCAAGGCCCTAAAAATCCTAAAAAGGCATGTAATTGTTTTATTGCAGCTGGTACAGAAAACTGCTGGACTGTGTGCTGTACTTTAACTGGTGTTTCTCTAAGCTGCCTATGCCAAACTATTTCTAAAAATAGTACAGTAGCACAAGGGCCCTGTATTTTCATCAGAGTAATTGCCCAGCCTTGGTCCTGCAAACGCACCTTCAAAAATTCAGCAGCTGCTTCAGTTTCTTGTTGTGACACTGCCATGATCAACAGATTATCAATATCATGGCAATCAGTAACAGTACCCGACCATAGTGCTATATCAGCTACTATGATTTGGTGGCAGACGGAGGGACTGTGTTTGTATCTCTGAGACAATACTTGGCAAGTATATTGCTGTTGTTGCCAGGTAAAGGCAAACTGGTCTTGCACTGAGGTGGCAGTTGGGGTGGAGGGTGGGTGCAGTGTTGGCGGGGGGGCTAGGGCTGGTTGGCTTTTCTGCATAAGCATTAACTTTTGCAAGCAGCAAAAAATTTGTGATGGCATGATCCTGCTTATTTCTGATTGTGGGATACCAGCTTGTACTAAATCATTCCACATTAGTGTTCTCATCACCTGTGCTGTAACTCTTCTCAGTTTTGCCAGATTTCCATTATCCACCACCCAAACAGGGTCCTGAAATTACAGCCCCAATTCCGCTCAAGGCATTTGTTGGAGTGCCTGCATTACCTATAGCACTTGTCACTGCTACCCTGTCTGAATCGGATCCCATAATCAATGCATACACCACCCCCATCTGCTGCACTAAATCAATACTTTCCTCCAATGTGCACCAATTTCCACAGGACAACACAGATTCAACAGGTTCAGCATATGCTGTTAAAACTACTGCACACAAACATTGATACAGCACAGGTGCAATATCTTGCCTGTTCGGACCTCTGACAGTTTGCAGCTGAGCATATTGTTGTTGTATCTGATCATCATAGGCTATAGGGCTTAAGAAAATTTTTCATCTGCTAATAAATGGATAGACACAGCTCCACTATCCCAAGCTGGCAAAATCTGTGCCAGAATTCCTTCCCCACTCGTTTGCTGAGAGATCTCTGAAAATGCCGTTAACTCCTTCGGAGAGTGAGTATGTGCTATCTGCCCCCCCTCATCTGCTTGTTCCTGCTGCAGCACCATTTGTATGGGGGGTTGTGCTCCCACCACTTCCCTGCCATTTAAGTCAGGGTCAAATTCAGACTCAATATTGGAGTCTGAGGATTCACTCCAAATATTTCCATCCCATTCCTTGGGATTCCAAGAGTGTTTTGTGGTAAGAGTACAAACCTGAGAACACAAAAACTCACTTTTGGCATGTTTTTCCTTTTGTTCCTTAGCAATACATGCTAGCAACCGGTCTACATTATCTTGCAGCTCATAGCACCGCTCTGCTTGAACAGTAATTACTTCTTGTGCGATCGCCTTTGCATCCTGTAAAATCTCAACCTCCTTTTCCAATTCTCTTATTTTACTCTTCAACGCAACAACATCACGATCAAGAGCATTAAGACCGGTAACAAATAACCATCCCAATCTTCCCGCTAATTTGCGAGAAGAAGTTGATGCTGCTCTCCATGGAAGCTTAAGCATAGCTGCTTGAATTACCTGGGGGGTAATCACCGCCCCATCATCAAAAAGAGGCCATGACTCCAGTGGAGCGAATTCAGACAGGAGAGCAGCCACGGGAGCCCAGCACTCCGTACTGGGCCATCCCGGAATTTGGGGAGTCACCCTCGAGGCCTCCCCTGTCCCCGTTTGTTTTGCAAACCACAGCATGGCTGGTTCTAGCGACTGCTAACTACGCCAAATGTGTGCACATACGCAGGCACATCGCAAGAAGAGCCAGAGGCCACGGATGCATTTGCAAAGAGCAAGTTTTATTTTAGTTACCTCTCTACTGGGGGATCTCCGAAGCCACACCTAAGCTCCCAGGCAGAGGTGACACAAACGGGGACGCAGGCGCTGGTCAGTTCAGCCCTGCTGGAAGATCGCTGGGCCTGCTGAGCTCGCCTGTATTTCAAGGCTTCAGGCAGGCGCAGCCTCCCGCTCTTTCTCACAACAAAGCAGGAATCTCAGACACAGTGATAAGGTGCCCAGAGTTTCTCCCAGGCCTGTGTTATCTAACACAGAGCTTCTACTCATCAAGCACACAAGGTCAGTAAGACAATTAGTGTGATGTGTGTGCTTTTTCTACAGACAGGTGCAAGTCACTTGAGCGTATTTACATTTAACTAACCTCCTCGCCAAATCTTCCGCTATATCCCCATACAATATTCAGGCAAAGGAGCCCGGAGGAAGTCTCTTGAGCTCAGTCCCTTGTCCCTCTTAGAATGGCAGATGAACCTCTTCTGCCTCTCTTTAGATAGATATGTAGATAGATGTGTATTGCTTAATTAGAATACAGTAATACAGGCAAGATTTTTTTATTTTGTTGTTTTTTACCAGTTACCTTGTTGGTTCCATCTTGTTTTCTATCCATAATTTAGTCATAGTTTAATATAAAGAACTGGACAAATCCTGTAACATTACTCAGAAATCTATTTTCTTTCCCACTATGAAAGGAATTTCTTGCCTGTTTTGGGGTCTCAAGTTTAACAGTCGAGTACCTTCCTACGGCAAAAGTATACTGGCTGTTTGCCCAATATTAAATGTAACCATTGTGTATTTGTCTTTGACAGGCCAAGTGAGATGTTATGTTATAAATGTTGTTGAGGAAACCTACAGAGCTCCTTTCAGTTTGTTAAGGAAATTCGTTGAATCACTTAAACATGACAAATCAGTACGACAGACCTTCCGTATTTTTCAGCAGTCAAAAAATAACTCTAAGCTGAAACAAAATGCCCAACATGTAGTAAAGAGCAAGAGCTGTGGAGCGGAGTGTTCTAATGGGGGTCTCTCAGACAGTGCATAAGAAACAGAATTTGGTTGATAGTTCACTATTAGCTCTGTTAAAAATCGGGTTTTAGTTTGAGATTAATAATCTTCAAATTTGCAAGGAAGCCCGCAGATAAAACCTGGTTTTGCTGCAAACCTGTATGTTCCGCTTGTGTGGCTTTACTGTCACATTTAGGGCTTTCTCTGTGGGGACAGAGATGGGCTGGGACCCATGGCTGGGACTGGGTAGGTCCAGCTGGGTCCAGGGTTTCCTGATGGGCCTTGACTGAAAGCAGATCCCAGGTCCTTGGGGGCACCCAGCCCCCTTCGCCCCCCAGCTGTGGCAGCTGCCCCCATGGGGGGCTGCACTCGGGGCACTTGCAATTTGTAACCAAAGAGCTTCTGCACTGCATTTTCTTTCTCTTTGTCCTATTGCTGTGAATCTGGGGGGGAGTTGCACACATTTTGAGTGGTGTCCCATAACAAGTTTTGTCTTTGCAGATGAGATATAAGGTCCTTGTGAATTCATATCCAAACGTGTCTTCTGTAGATCACAGAAGCAAGGCAGTGAACTGCAAGTAGGACAGACTTAATAATTAAAAAAAAACAAAACAGTGAGCACTTGCCATGCTTATAGTAGAAGCATGTCAGGTTGCAGAGCTGAGACACTGGGAAAACTGCATAGCAAAGTTTATTTTGCTGCTTTTTAATGGAGCAAATCTGTGTACATAGTTTATAACACTCTTTATGTGATTGGATACTCTTATTCTTCTCTCCTCTACAGAAGTTCAGTGAGCTTTGTTGATAAAATCCCAGATTTCCAGGGAAAAATTGAGGTGTTTATGTCACTAATTTTCATTCCTGCTTCCTTCTTCATGATTAATTTAAGCAGCGCAGTGGAGTTATTTTCAGAGACATTGAGTCAGAGAATCATTTCATGGAGATTTCACGCTGTGAGATGGAACGTTTGGGTTTGAATATGAATTTAATAGTAGCAACCATGGCAGTAGGAAGCTTTATCTGCCACAGGGAGTCAAAATGAAACAGAACTGAGAGGTCCATCAGCAAGAGTCAGCGAGTTACAGCTGTGCTGCTGGAGTTCAAGTGCTTTCTTCCTCCCCACTAAATCAAGTGACAGAAAAAGTGTTCCTGCCTCGCTCAGCAGTTCAAATACAAGCATGCTGTAAAAATGTAAAGCCCTTGATAAATGTTGACCTCTACTAATTTGTGTCAAAAAGAACAGGCTTGCTGACTACCCTGGGGGTCTAGAAGAGCTAATTTCGGCTGAAGAGCTAAACTGTAATCTAGCTTTCTAAATTTTAATCCAATTTTTTGCAAAATAATGCAAGCTAGTAGAAGACCGGTTAGCGAAAATGTTTCTCACTGAGGCAGGAAGGTGCTTTCACAGGAAAATACTAAGCTGCCAACATGATGCTCTTAGGTTCTGAAATCTACAGAAGAGGTGGGAATCCTCACATGGGTTCCACTCAGGTCACTTTTAGAAACTGTCCTTGAAAAAGAGAAAAGTTCCCCTGTTCAAATACAGTTGTGCTGGAGAAAATCAAAATTAGTCACATGAATTTGAACAGAGAAGCTATAACAGTGCAGGAAAACCATATTGCAGTGCAGTTCATGGGTTATGTTTACATGAAAGTTATAGTTCTAACACTTCATACCGCTCTTATGAATCACTTGTATGATCAATGTTTGCTCATATGTCTTTGAACAACAATAACAAAAAAAAGGTGAAATGGTATTTAGATATTTTCCCATTTATTATATTCTCTTCAGTCTTTGATTGTTTCTAAGAAAAAATGGATTTTGTGTCACTCACCCACCTTTTTTTTTCCAAGTTCCCCTCCTTTCCTTCCTCTGGTGGCTTGCCCTTCACCTGTGGCTTATCTCATCCACTGGCCTGCTGCATGATTATAACTGAGGCATCTGTTGCTCTTCCCATGTTTTTATTAATAGTGTCTCCCGCTTGAAGGACTCCTTCCAGATCTCATCCTGCATCCTGCTCATTGTGTGCCCCTTTTATCTATCTGTGTCTCTTCTACCCTGTGATTTGCTCTGTTGGGATTTGCACTCTCCTCAAGGGATTCCCTTTGCCTCTTTCTGGCTTTTCTTCGAGGAATCCCAGCAGATTCTGACTGAGACATTTCTCCTGCTTCTTTTTGCTGCAGTCACAGTTGCATCCACAAGTGGTTAACAGCTCACTGACAGACCCTTTCTAAGTTAACTGATGCATTCTCTGGAATCTCTGGCTGTCAAGCAAGTCTTCCTTACAACAGTTCCTCCCCTTATCTTCTCCACCATGAAGCACAACAAAATGGACACAAAGTTGAATGTCACCTTCAGTGGGGCATCTCTAGGCACCCATGTGCAGTCTTCATCTGAACTTCGCAGACTCTGTCTTTTAACTCCAGGGCATGTCCTTTCCTACTCATCTTCACAGATAGGGTTCTTATACTATCTGTCCTTCCACAGTATTTATCCTCTCTTGTACGAAAACGGTACTCACTTCCTTTCTCTATGTATCTGTTAGTGACTGTTACTGGAGGTGGGATATAAAAGTGGCTTTTCGTTCAAACCAGGTGGGCAGTTTCAATGCTTTCTTTACTTTTGATATGCTCCACAAATTCTGCTTTGAAGTGTTCTCCTAGCCTATTCTTTCGATCCCATTATTTCTACAACTTAAACCCCCATCTGAGTTTTAGCCTAGTTGATATTCTCAAGTATAAACCTCTGTACGGGGATTCCTGTTTGTCTGCCTTGCTTGAAGACATGAATTCTAGCCCGGGCTCTGTGTGAACTTGTCTTATAAACTCTTGAGAATTCAAACCATCGTTTTGTCCCGTTCATCAGCTGCATCATGTTGGAGAGCCTGCTTCTCTGACCGCCTCTCTGTAGTGTTGCCCAAACAATAAGTAAAATAAAAGGAATATGTGAAGGAAATTTAGTAGTTGAAGCATAATAATTAAATGCTGACATCAGAGTGGTTCAGAAAACTATGCAAAAGCCATCTGAAGTTTGCATGTTGTCATCCTGTTTGTTTTCCTTTACAGTACGCAGTGCCTAATTACTACAAGAAAAATGTTGTTTTCAAGGTTGTGTAAAGATAAGAAACCAGCAGCACTATGACACGACATTCTTCCAAAGTGGCAAGCTGTAGTTGCCAGGTACACGGCACTGTGGACAGGACAGTGGGAACTTAGTGACTAAGAAAATGTTAGTAAGGGTAAAAAGCTCTATTAGTGTGAGCAAATGGAGAGGTATGTTTTATAGTGAAGTTATGTTGTATGCAGTATGCAGCAGAAGTATAGAAAACTGTTTAACCATAGGTGGTTTTGTCATCTCCTACAGCTTTATTTGCACATTTCTTAACAGGAATGTGGTGCTTTGGAGATATTGTGGTGTGAACTGACTTACTTCTTACCACATTTCATGAATGGCTCTGTGTGATATCTGAGATCAATGATGTCTTAGGAGCTGAATTGTCAGGGTGCATCACAGTTAACATGAATCAGGGCTGTCAAACTTGGGAGGGAGCTGCTTTTGTGAAAACAAAACTGAAGAATGTGCTTTCTAGGTCTCGAAGACCATGTTGTCATAGTAGTGTAGATTTGTTACAAGAAGGTCTATGTGTACTTCTTACAAAGATTTGTGCCATTTAGGATGGTTTGAATGAACTTCAGGTAAATCACTTTCTTGGTGGAACTGGTGTTTCACTGCAGCCTACAGAGGAATTTGGGTGGCATCTAGCACCTGGAATGTGTTTCCAGTCAGACTGAATTGTTCCTCTGCATTTGCACTTCATCTGAAATGCTCCTGTGCCAGTGGGATTCCACATCCCTCAAGTATCTGTTTTCCCCCTGGCTGGCCAAAGTCTTTCAGAAGTCACCAGGGTCTCTTTGAGGGCTAATTTATGCCACCTGTTTCTTCAGCTGAAAGATACTGAAAACTCTTATACCAATGGAAACCTCTTTTTTTTTTAATCTATCAGTTCTTCCGATTTTTCTTTTTTTTTTCCTTTTTTTTTTTTTCCAAGAGATATATTAACTTAAATTTAGAAAATTGGTAATATTGTAAGCTCAGGGAGTAATTGAATATGGATCACTGAGAACCCTGACAACAGAGTTGCCAGTGAGAAGGAAAATGTTATTTTGTGACTCTATCTTTCAAGTAATTTTTTAAACAGAATTCTAGATAATTTCATGCTACTGTTGTGAATTTTGTAAAACTAAATGTAAGTTGTTACTGTGACAGTACTTCTTGCAAAAACCTTTATTGGTTCAGTTTGTGCAATAAGCCACAGTATTGTGACTGCCTAGTGACTGACATAGCTCAATGAGAAGTCACATTTTCAGGAGACTTATCTAGAACTCAGCTTTCTTTCTGTTTTCTTATCTTGTGTTTTTAGCTGTCTGGTCAAAAAGCATATGACCCATCTGGTTCCTGCTTTATTCACATCAGCTGTCAAACACACTGTCTTTGCTTTTGGTTGCTTTTGACCACAGCTTTCCATCTAACCCTGATCTCCCACACCCTTCCCGATTATTCACTGAACACTTAACTCTCAATGTTTTCAAACAACCCAGCTTTTCCTCAGATTTCCTATTCTTACAAGAAGCACCATCAAGTGTTCTGCTGTGTTAGAGGAACAGTCAGGAGAGGTGGTAAAACCAGAGCTCAAAATGTGCTCGATAACATGAGACGTCACTGTAAAAAGGCCCCACTGAGTTTTAAAGCAACAGAAAGGAAAAACTGAAGATGGGTAAAGGCTGTAATATGGCAGAAAACAAATCAGAGTTACAGTTCCCCAGGACTTTGCACTGCTGCAAAAACCTTCGCCTTGTTTCTGTAAAAGCTGTTCTGTGTCAGGAATAGTAGCTAACTATCCTTGCTCTTCTAATAAAAATATATCTTCACTTATAAGTATAAAATTTTATAGAAGTGCTAGCCAAAGTGGCATCAGAGAAAAGCAAAGAGAACAATTGCAAAAAAGTGTGACTTGTGAGGAAAGACTGAAGGAAGTAGTTGCATTTAGATAAGAAAATACTAACTAAAGGATATAAATGTTCTGAGAAGGCTGAGGGGAGACCTTATCACTGTCTACAACTACCTGAAAGGAGGTTGTAGCATGGAGGGTGTTGGTCTCTTCTCCCAGGTAAAAAGTATTGAATGAGAGGAAATGGCCTCAAGTTGCACCAGGAGAGGTTTAGATTGGCTATTAGGAAAAGATATATTCATAAAAAGGGTTGTGAAGCCTGCCCAGGGAGGTAGTTGAGTCACCATCCCTGGAGGTGTTTAGAAGATACATAGATGAGGTTCTTAGTGACATGTTTTAGTCCCTGAGCTAGGTTAATGATTGGATTTGATGATCTTGAGGTTTCTTCCAATTAAAATGATTCTATGGTGTTTTTTTTTCAGATAGGGGTAGAAGCAGGCCAAGAGTTTATCTCTTGGGAAAAAAGAGTTTTGCTTTTTTCAGCTTTCTGTAACATCTGAAACACTAGTTTCAGGGTGATATCCTAGGAACTGTGAAATCTCCTTCAGGGGATGAGGATTCAAAAACACTCTAATCCTGTTCTGGAGTGCAGTAAATTTATTTTAAGAGCTGATTCACAACAGCTTCAGCTTGTTTTGGTGTAGGTAAGATTTGAGTGATAATTCCCAGAGGCTCAACCTGATGTGACTGCCTCAACTATCCAAGCCCTGTTGCTTTGAGGCATCACTGACATTTCACCTTCCCAGGCCCCTCATCACAAACTACACAGAACTTGGAACAGTTTTTGGTCTTTTTTCTCCTCTGAAATGAAAAGCCTCTACTGCCACAAACTGTCCAGAGCATGAATTAGAATGGCTTCAAATCCTGTCATTGCTATGAGCACAGGCAACATGAGAACAAACTGCAGGTGAGAAATGAAACCAGGCTCATCTGCTGTGGTTTTCACCAGGCAGGGTCACAGCAGCTTCCAGGAAATCTCCTCCACACTGACCAGAAGCCTCAGTTTCACTCTGGATGCACAAAAATTGTTCTGCCATAAAGTATATTGAATTCACTGAGAAAGACTCCGCTTCTGTCGTGTAGGCAACACCCTGCTTCCTCATCTATCTGAGCCAGGGCTTCTCATGCATCAAGCAGTCTAGAATTTTCTGTCAGTGAACAGTGGTGAAGAAACACAGGTGTTGCTCTCTCTTTGCATCCCCTTAGCCCATAAACTAAAATATACACAGACTTCATCACAGTTAATGCCATCAGCTCATATTTCTGACCACAGCTCAGACTCAGCTGAGACCACAGCCTGGGTATGCAGGTTTGTGTAAGCCAAAAATACTTGCTTAATCTCTTAAGCCAGAAATACTTGTTAGGAAATGCTTGTTCAAAGTTTAAAGCTAAGTTGGGCCCACAGGGATGTATGGTTACATGATCCCAACATACATAGTAAAGATTCCTTGCTGCGAGGTACAAGTCAAGGTGGGGCTCATGGCACAGCTCTGTGGTGGCTGACAAGGACATCTCCCACCACTTTCCAGGTGTTTATACAGCATCCATCAACAAGTATCGCAGGCTGTGATCTGCAAGCCCTGTTTTGTCTTTGCCAAAGCCTTGCATTTTTGCTCTGAACTAGCCACCAGTGCCAGAGCACAGCAAACGTGTATATGTGTGCATAGAAGAGACAATGAGGAGTTCCTGTGCCTGGCCGCTGTATAATTTTTGTGCTTTAGTAACAGACCAGACTGTATTTACGGTCTCTTTCTTCTGTCTCCCTCTTAGACCTCTTTCTTCAGTATATTTCTATGATTTCTGCTTTTAAACCAAGCTCCCATTCTCAGTTCCACTTAAATACTACAGATAGGTAAGGTAAAAGGATCACATTAGTTCCTGAGTGTCCTCTTCTATTGGACACTGTCATGAAGCTGTGGAAACTGTATTGCTTTGACATATACTTTAAATTCTCAACTCTGTCAGAGCTGTGCTTGGATTGTGCACAGCACACTACAGGAAGGTTTTCTGTGTCTAAGGTTTCTGTTCAACATTTGGAACTTCTGCCTCAGAATATTACTTCTTGTTTGAATAAAGAGCAGGAAACCCTAAAAGGAACTAGAAATCCACCTTTGCACAACTCCTTCCTCTTCATCTCATGATGCTTTTCAAGGGAAGAGATTTCTAGAACAATTACTTTAGATTAACCAGAGCAAAACTCTAATCTTGCCAAATCAAACATATTGTTGTCCCTGCCTCCAGCCAACAGAAATATATTGGGTGTGTAACCATGCTTGTGAACAAATGGAGTGTGTGGCACAAAGAAGACCTCCTGACTAGTGATGCAGTAAATTTCTTCCCTTGCTAACAGGAACTTACCATGATGGCTGGAGAATTTGAGTTGTTGCTGAAGTTTAACAAAGCTGGCCACACGGTTGCATAACACGAAGAAAATCTGTGGTCCCAGGTTCTGACTCATTCCTGTGGTTCATGGGACAGAAGCAGAAGCACCTTGAGGAGGGGTTTTCTCCTGGAAAACACAATAGAAGTAGTTGTAAAGAGGAATGGAGACAATACTTATCTCTGTAATAGGGAATTGCTGTGTAGACACACAAATATAGTGAGGAAAGCAAACCTTCCTTAGAAAAGAAAGCTATGGAGCCCATCATGCTTTCTATTGAAAAGAAGTTGGTGGTTTCACCTTCTTTTTTTCTCTGCCCAGAGAAGAAACGAATACTTTAAGGAACAGGTAAAGGAGTTGGCTTCCTTAGACACAACAGGAGAAATTAATTAATCACCATCTAGTGCTGCTTGAGTTGCTGTAGTTATTCTGACTGACCTCCATCTGCCCCTCCAAAAGGTCATGGGTCTGCCCACACCAGTCCAGTGTCACACCTGCCAGCCCTATTCTCAGATGTCCTAGGATGTCTACTATGCCACTAGGCACTCTTTTAGGACCCCGAAACCAGTCTGTCAGAGTATTTTAGAGATTATTCAGTTCAGTGGTTTTCATAGGTAGAAACTGAGAAGATTGAGCCAAATATCATCAATAGTAGTAACCAGAGTTGAGTACCAAGCTCAAAATTTGTCATTTTCACCAGCATTAGCACCTTTGCTCTGATACTCTATGAGTTCCTTGAAATAAGGAAGGAGGTTACACTTATCAGTGATCACAGCTGATAGTATCTTTCATTACTTTCAGTTCTTCATTACCAAATCTTTGCTATCTATCCCAACCCCTTTCACTTAGGCCAAGTCCTTCTCCCATTTCTAACCCCTTTGCTGTCATTGTTTAATTTTCTCTAAAACCTTTTCCTATTTGGAGTACTGAATTATTTTACCACAGGCTAACGCCTTTCTCTCTTTAACCAGAGCTTTTCCCTCTTGAATCTTCTTTCTCAGTATTCTCAACATCCTGTCCACTCATCACCTTCTTTTTTTCAGTCCTACAAATATTACACAAATGAAAAATGTTTCATTAATTTTATCATAATCCTTAGCAGTTATACCACAATATTAGACCTTCCTTCAGCTGTAGCTCCTGATTGCTATTCCAAAATTTCTCATATCATTGAGCCTATTAAATCATTGCAAGGTGTCTGATAAATTCAGTATCATTCAAGCTACTTGATTTAAACTCTTCTTCATGTCCCAAATCCACTTAAGCATTTTTTTCACTTTTTTTTTTTGAGATCCATTGCTTCTTTCCTTTCAATGTTTTTTTCAATATCTTGCCTGTCACTCCTTTGTCTTGCTCTTTGTTCTGTTTCTCCCAGTCCTCCTAGTTGTTTCTGCTGCTGCTCCTCACAAAATCCCCTCTCCGCACTTTGTTTTCCCATCACTGGTGCATTTTCTCTATCCAAACTCTCCTCTCTGCTTCCCCTCACCTGGTGGCCTTTGCCTGGGCCCCAGTGTCTCAAACCTCACCATACCTTTCCCAGAGCCAGTTCAAAACTTCTGAAGAGCATTGATCAAACAGAAGTGTGCTGACTTAAGGACCAGCACCAACAGTGCATCTGCTGTTGTCAGGAAAAGGAGAAGGCTCTGCAAGATCAAACCTGCTGCTCTTGCTGTTGCCTGAGGAGGATGGTGATCAAGGCTGTGGATGGTGACTGCTGCTGACAGGAGGCTCTAGCTCCCATTTCTCCTCAAGCACTTACTCCTTCTCATGTTTTTTTTGGCATCATAGAAGCTCTCTACTAAGCAGTCTGTGGGTAACATCTCACTGCCATTTCCCTTTTAGTAATTTCTAGATTCAGATCGGCAAGATCTACTGAAATTACTGTCTTCTGTCTCTGTGCCCAGTTAAAAAGATCTTTAGAGAAAATTGCAAAGAACATGTAGTCATTGTCTTCCTGAAGGAGGAATCTGCAGTTTCCTACCTGCATTCAACACAGAGGAGGGAGAACCTGCCTGAAACAGGGCAGCAATGAGCAGCTGCTGCACTTCCTTTGGAGACCTGAGCTTGTGAAAGAACCATTCTCTCCACTATACCTCATGGAAACATTTTATTTATATGATCCATAGACAAAAGCTCCAAACAGTTTTAAACTGTAGGAAAATACTGGTATATTTGCTCACAAGAAGAAACCACATGTTCTTGAGCACACTTGCAAGGCAAAAGTGGGTATTTTCTCCCCAGTCTCACTAACCCCTTGGGGATGGAGGCTTGTTTTATTGGTAATCTGTGGTCACTGCAGTATGGACCTCAGTACAGACCTCTGTTTTATCTTCACCTGGGCCTTGCCATTTCTAGGTTTCTCTCTTAAGGGAATCTTTTTTGACTCCCTAAATTTATTTGACACAAAACTGTACCTTTTTGCTTTATACCTGAATTATCTAAGATGCCATCTGGAAATGCTTTTAGTGTCATGCATTATTAACTCACAGTTAAAATCACTAATTTTTATATAAGATCTTTGTGTGTATAAAGTTATCAGAGCAAGGAACATGAAAGTAACACCTGCGTGTGCAACATAGCTGTCCCTGTTTACTGGTGTTCAGTCAGTATTTACCTTGTTTTTAATGCAGGATGTTTTTCCAGCTCTGCAGTCAAGATGCCAGTGGTCACTGTATGTCACACTTTGTTTCTCTATTAAAATCCTTGTGTAGTTCTACAGCTTATTTTGCTGGATTCTGTTTAAACCTCTGCACGAAAGGATGCCTGATCTCCTCCTTCCTGCCATGTTTCCTAAATCATGGCACAGAGACAGCAGAACTTCTTGATAAAATAACTATACTTGAGAAAGAACAAGTGGGGAAGTTGGGGGGAGGGGGTGAGGGAAAGAGAGGAAGAGTGATCTATTTTGAAAAATCTCATTCTCAAATATTGCTGACCAGCTTTCAGTAAACTTGACAATTCAAGCAAACAAACAAACAAAAAAACAAAAGGACAGCAGAAAACAAACAACTGTGATAGAAGGCAAGTCTGGAAATTGAAGGAATCAAACCAAGCAGAAGTTTTCAAAACTATGAGCAAGAACTGTATTTGCAGGGCTTTGAGCAACTTTAAACCTAAGAGTTAACTTCAAAATATAACTATACTTGGGTGTCAGCTCAGCTATTGCATAGCTTAGAAGAGTGATACACAACTCAAACGTCTGCTGATTTAATGTGACAAAATGTTCTTCCCTTCAGATGTGGACTGTGTACCAGTGTAGACAAACCATTTCCCATTTCCTGCGTTCACTGCATTCATGGGCTGTAAGCACAGGCTGACAGCCGGCTTTGCTGCGGACAGGTCAGAGATGACAACACAGATGAACGCGTGAATGTACTTAGTACCTCTGGTTTCGGTTGTCTGCAGACAGCTGCATTTGGAATAAGTCTTCTTTTAATGCCTGACTTCCGAGTTTTTCTTGAAAGGTGAGAGACGCTGTTTCCTTTTATCCATGGAGTTGCCATTTTTTCATGGGAAGATAACCAGAAGAACCTGTGAAGAATTGCTGAGCAAGAACAGAAAGAATGGTAGCTATCGAATACGAGAGAGTGAAAATGTGGAAGGAGCTTTATGTCTCTGTGTTTTGTAAGTATTGTCGTACTAAACTTTTCATGAGTTTTCAAATATATCCCAAGACAAGAGTTCATCTTCTCTAATATTAACAGACTACAAGAGGGTGTGTATATGTATTCAAGTAATGCTGGTTGCCTTAGGCTTCCTATATGGGGAGGGGTGAGAGGGTGGCATTTGCAACACTTTTGCAACATTTTATTCAACAGAGGATAGCTGAACTGTAACCTGCTGATGCTGGTCTCTCTGCAGACAAGGAACCCAGATAAAATAGCTTTGCCTGCCAAAACATAGTAAGAACCTTACTCAAAGTTACTGACTCTGTAATGATGAGTAAATAGCACTTTAGCACTGTTGAGACACTGAAAAGTCTCATGGTAGGTTACAAAACATTTTCGTCTTCATATGCTTTCTATCTGATGAAAGTTTAGCCTGGTGCTTCAAAGGAATTTTATTTGATGTAATAACATAAGCTGAGACAAAAAGCTACAATGCCCAGTTCGAATTCACATGACAAGTCCATGAACAAGATGGACATAGAAAATTGCTGCTTCATAGAAAATTGCTGCTTCTAGTCCTTAACTTTAATTACCACAACTAAAATTTTCTTTTCCTATAGGGAATAGCACATTTATTTTCCTTTCAAGAAGCCTAGTTTACATTTTTCATATATAATTGATCTGTTCCTAATGTGTTCAAAGTTTATAAATTAGTAACTGTGAGTCTTTGTTTGACCCTATGTTTTATGTTGTCTTTGAGAACTGTTTGAGTGTGACATGAAAAAATTTTACCACTTCATCTAATTAGTTACAAAATATCAGAAAAAAAAAAATCAATAATCAAAAACATATTTCTTTTGAAATAAATCAAGGAGAAAGGGGGAAAAGAGAGAGGGAAATGGAGTGCTATGGGACTGGTGGGTAGATAAAAGGAGGTCCATGAAATGACAGGGCGAGGAGAAGACAAATGGCAAGTGAGAGACAAACGGAGCTCTCAGGGAGGGAGCTGCAGTAACCTGCCTTCAGTAGGGTGTGGAAGGAGACAACATTTAAGATTCAGCTGGACAGGGTCCTGGGCCATCTTGTCTAGACTGTGCTTTTGCTGAGAAAGATTGTACCACATGATGTTTGCGGTCCCTTCCAACCTGGTACTCTATGATGCTATGAATGTAGCAGGTGCAGGAGGGCAGGAAGCATGGGAGGGAAAGAGCACACATACCCTGTAAGAAGGGACAAATGGAGATTCTGGCACAGGAAGAATGACAATGTTAGTCCCTGACATAAGATGGCCATTGAGATCTCATGCAGTAGAGGTAGATGAGAAAGTGAAGGGCTAGTTAGGTGTGTGCAGTGAGTTTGAACTCCTTGATATAACAGAAGGCATGTCTCCAGAGTACATTGTGGGCAGATGCAAGCTGCCATTAAGGTTAAGCTTGCTGCCACACTAACACAGTTTCTTTCCCTTTCTTCTTTCTTTTTTTTTTGTTTCTGGTTTTTGTTGTTGTTGTTGTTTGGTTTGTTGGGGTTTTTTTGTTTTGTTTTGTTTTGTTTTGTTTTGTAATTATTGTTTTTCCTAAGAGCAAAGCAGGGCTGGCTTGTGATAGCTTGCACACATGCTTTTGTCTGTCAACAGTCTTCTGGGCAAAGCATGTGACTTCCAGATAGCCTCTGTGGGTTTTTAGTGTTAAAAATTCATGCATTAACAAACGTAATGGTTAATCTGTAGAGGTCGCAGCAATGGTATGACAGATACTGGCTTGCAGAGGTGAAAACAAAAATTGTCTTCAGATAGCAAATGGGATGGTAATAGTGTGCTGGCTCAGAATTACCTCAGAATCTGGACTGTCTGTCAGTAGTTGACTAGGCAGGGGAGAGCTGTCCTGAAACTGGAGGCAATCAACACTGAAACTCCCCGTGCTGCTTCAAGACAACTTTTGGATTAGAATTGGATCTTAAAACATTGCTTAGCACCTAACATGGTTGATGCACAAACTGATGCACACTTCTCAAATTAGCTGATCCATGGGCAGAGATACTGACCCACTTGCTACAGAAAACAACCAACTTTTATTTGTCTTCTACTGATTGGGACATGGGGGCAAGGACTCCCACAAAGGATCTGAGGGTCAGAATGGTGGAATCACTTCAAAAGCATCTCTTCTCTAATCAGATATGGTGCACAGCTCTGCTGATACATCTTCCTCCACCGCCCACTGCCGCTTTCATCCAAAGCTGTCCCAGGTCTCTGACAATGCCTCAGACCAGACCTACTGCTCTTGCTACTGTTCTCCTAGTGGCTCAACACCCCTCTCACCCTGCTTTTCTGCCACTGGATATCCCTGTGCCCAGATCAAGCACTTTATTAATTCGTACCATATGCAGCTGCCAGTATGCATTTAGTAGTTAATGTAGAAATAGAAGTTTTAATTTTAATTGTAGTATCATGTTCATTCAGTAAAAATTACAGTAGCCAAATAATATCCAGGCACTAACCTTTCAAAATTTAGATGCTAGGTAAACAACAACTTTCAAAAATAACCAGTTTCTGGTAGGCTTTTTTTCACTTCTATGTCTATGTTCAAAGAATAAACATTCACATTTATAAAATAGTCTGAAGTCAGGAACATGTGAATTTCCATGGGTATATCAAGGAAGAAAAAAACAGTTGTATCCCTGTGATGTGACTCTGAATCAAACTGATTCTGACTGGAAGTCTTATTCTTATTACAGTCCAAAGTATCTTTTTTTTTTGCAGAACAAAGTAGCTTATTTCCAGAGTAACTATTCATTTACTTGCAAGTCCCCGGAGATGGGTTTTCACCCTAAGATTCTCCCTCTCGTGATAGCTCAATTCATGTAGCTACAGCTGAAATCCTTCCAATGAACACGAGTGTCAGTTAAAAAGCCTTGTTTTCAAATACTGCTTCCTCACCCACACCCTCCCACCGCTGTTTGTGGTTTACATATCTTTGCAGCTTTACTGCCTTTTTTGATCATGGTCATGATCTCCAGTGCATCTTCTGAATAACTGTCATTTCAGAATTTAAGAAAGCTTTTATTTCTGTTGACAAAATATATCCAATACCATCAGTAGCCCAAATGTTCAAATACCTGCATATTATTATTAATAATAATAATAATAATAATAATAATAAACCCTGGAAAATGCAAAGGAATAATAATTTTCTTAGAAGTAGGACCTGTGCAGTCATTTTTTGAGTGCTGGTGAGTGGAGGCCATTTTCTGCTAACGTCTCTCCAAGAATTCAACAGCCTTCTTTTAGTGTAACTGCAAAATTAAGATTAGGGAGGTATCACACATGAGGAGGATAAGAAGATAGTTGAGAGGATGGGATGCCTGTGGAAACAAGTTACTCTTATATAAAGGCCTGTGTTAAGTTTAGTTAATAAGTTATTTGAAAACACTTTTTAGAATAACCGTGTACTTCAAGGTATGAAATGTCTCATTTTGCGAACTTTAGGCTCCCTTTTGTTTTGCTTTTCTATTTCTGTCTCATTCAATTCTACCCCACAACCTCTTATGTCTTCAATGCTACCTGCTGTTTGCAGACATTTCCAGGCTCACACTATGTTAAAAATATGGTGTCACTTCCACCACTTTCGTCAGTGGGATCAGAGACTCAGCCCACTGTTATGTCCCTAATATCATAGATGCTCTTATCATATGTATCTCCAGCTATATTCTGGTCAAATCCAATATATTCTAAGTTGAAGTAGCCTGGTACATGATCACATGTGGAATATATGAAGGTACAGACAGATCAAGAGGTCGCTGTGTAGGGCAGCGTGGGAGGAATAAGAGTATGGTTTTGTGATGCTGCAATTACTTGAGAGCTCCCACATGGAAAGTAGATTACATGAAAAACATTCTGCAACTTCACACTCCTGTGTATGCCATAGCAACCTCCTCACCTGTTCTCTTCTTCAGAGGAATGCCAGTAGATCTCATGTGAAAGGTGAACTGCAACTTTAATACAGAATCAGTCTTCACCACTGCTTAGATTAATATGATTTTCTTTCTCTCTCCCCTCACATCCTTCCTAACTGCTACCAATATGTTAGACCTTCACAAAGACCATCTTTCAGAGCATCACTCCATGCCAGTGTGTTTGTTCTCATGCAGCATTGCAGTCTTGTGTCATATCCCATGTGAATTTCTCATCCTTGTTCTCAGCTGTAGATCAGTCTTTTGAAAGGTGACTGCTTCTCTTATGGATGTAGCAATTAGTTGGAAGCCAGCCTGTTATTCCCCTGGAGTATGGCTTCAGGGAAAGATAGACACTTCACTTTTGTCTTTGTAGCTAGTTAGGTCTTCCTTACAACTCCATTTTTGAAGGAGAGGTACATGTTAGCACTGTATTTCCATTGTGAAAAGGTTGTCCAAACCGGTGTAAAGTCTGAGAGTCAAGTGGGCCACAACTCCCCTTCTCCTCACTGCAGTTCTCAGTGACACCTGTGACAGCCCTTTGCCTGCAGTTTATTTGTATGTTGACATTTGCACAAACTAGTTTCCAGTGCTGTGAAGTGATTCTGCTGGTGAGCAGCAAGGACTTAGGCATCCTATGGAAGCAAAGGCTCTTCTTTTACATGGCACCTGCAGCAGAGTTCCAGGCTCTATTTTGTATTTTACTGCCTCAGAAGAAGTAATACAAATTCTCAGTGACATCCAGCCCTTTCTGAACGTATAAACCTGAAGCATTTTCATTGCTTTCACCTATCAGGTCTATTTTATTGGAGCTGTAGTAGTACAAAACACAGAATAGGATCCATTCCTAAGAAGCTGGAGGAAAGCTCAGGCAGTTAGCTGATGTGGAGGTGAGCTAGTTAGACATACTTGATCAGGATCTTTTCTAAGCAAAGTGCGGTGACTGCAGATTGAACACAGCACTCTTAGTTATGTTTACTATACGTGGCCTAACTCGATCAGGCAAAAAGAGTGCCATAAATTTGGTCCAAATTCAAACAAATCTACATAGTGATGTATGGGTGTTAGATCTGAATTGGCAAAGCATGATAAAGCAATATTTGGGTTTCTGAAGCTTATGAAAACAACATGCATAACTAATTTCGGGTAATGGTCTATTAAACATATTACTTAGAGAATTTCAAGTATTTTGAAAGCTCTGGTATATTAATCGAATGGAAAAGTAAATGCATATATATATATATACACATATACATATAATTGATGCTATTTAGCATCAGGCATACCTTTATATTTGTTTCTTTCTTTTTAGTCTTCCATTGTATTGCAGTTTAAGATACAAGAAAGCAAACAAAACCAAAAGCAGACTGTCAAGATCAGCTGTAGCAGTCTAAACAAGTTGCAGTGGTCTGACTGTTGATAAAAAGCATATATTATTATACAACAATGTTTTTCACAGCTTTGAAGAACTCGTCTACACTTACCGTATCTTCAGGGAACACCAAGGATATTTTAGAATAGAGGTGAGTAACTCTCATTTAATCTGTAAAGATCACACTAAAGATCCGTGTCTTGATTAAAAAGATATATATATATACCTTAGAAAATCTTTCCAAATTTGCTTTCTTCTTTACTCAGTTCTTGACTTTTTAATGTTGTACTTATTATTGCATATGATATCAGAAGTAGCTATTATCTTTGTAGAATTCCCTTATAACCTAAGTGGATCTGTTATTTGTTGACCAGCTGCTTTCTGATTTGATAATTTATTTTTTATAGCATTGAAGAAAAATCTATCATTTCCATTACTTGCTCCTGTTCCTAATTATCTTTTTCTACTTGAAAGCCCTGCCGTTGAACCCAGCACCTTGTAGGGCTTTGGAATATTCCAATGACCTTTCCGGTTTAAAGAGACCTACCTATAATTCTGTGCAATTCTGAGGTACCTGAAGTGATGGCCTCAGATAGTGCTGCTTACATAAGCATAAGAGCAGACTGCATCAATCAAATCCCTAGCCAGGGTGAAAGGACACTTTAAAAGATGGCTTGCTTCTCTGCTAGTAGTAGGACAGCTGACAATTAAGCAGCATATCAGCGGAATGAGGAACTTGGTCCATAAAGGGCACACCAAGCTCTCATATGCAGGTAATATCTTGCTTGTTAGTGGTTTGGATTTAGTACGAAAGACATAATTTCCCATTAAGAAGAATGGTTGGTTGACAAAAAGTAATCTATTTTGGGCTACAGCCACTCTAGTGGGGTTTGCTGTCATGCCTATCAGCAGATAATAACTCAAACACTTAGTCTTTTCAAACCCAGTTTTCCTTACAAGATTTTGCCTAGAAAGTGAAAGAAGAGTTCTGTTCTTCACATTTTTAAGTCAGATTGGCTTGGCTCACTAAAATAATTGACATTCATGATGGAGGGGAGGTCGGGGGTTTTAAAGGGCCTGACTCAACCATGGACTTTCTAGAGTATGGTAGGTTGACCCCAACCAGCAGCTAAGCACCCACATAGCTGCTTGTTCCCCCCCCACCTTAGCAGGATGGGGTGGGGGAAGGGAACATGAAGAGCAAAAGTGAGGAAACTCCTGGATCAAGCTAAAAGACAGCCTAATAGGTGAAGCAAAGTTGTGCACACAAGCATAGCAAAGCAAATAAGAGGTTTAGTCACTACTTTCCATTAGGAGGCAGATGTTTAGCCACCCTCTGGAAAGCATGACCTCAGCATGTGTAATGGTTACTTGAGAAGACAAATGCCATAACCACGAACATCCCCACTTTCCCTGAGCTTGTATTGCTGAGCACAGTGTCCTATGGCAGAGGACAGGCCTTTGGTCAGTTCCGGTCTGCTGTCCTGCCCTGACCCCTGCTTGGCTCAGGATTCTCTGGTGAAAGTCACAAACCTGAGACAAATAATACACTCCTACCTAAAAGAGAAAGTTGGGGCCAGGGACTTTCCTGCAGATCCTCAGACACGTCTGCCGCATCTGCAGAAGTCCTTTGCTTGGCAATGCAGACACTGGACAACGCGTTTGGCTTCTGTTTGTCACTCAAGCATTGAAATAAAACCTTTTAAGTGAGAACAAAACACATTGGCCCTAACCTTGTGCTCTGTCACCAGGGGGAAGTCTGTAACACCATCCCTCTGCAACACACCTGAGCCCATATTTTAAACCATTATTTAAATTAAAAAAAAAAAAAAAAAAAAAATTGAGTGAGGGAGGTGACACTTAGGACCTAGACCACACCACCAAGCAGGTGTCCCCAGTGGCCAAAGGCTAGTACCAGATTCTGTCACCCAGCCTGGTTCCAGAACAGCTCCTTGGGAAACAAGAAGCAACCTATAATTCCTTTCTTTTAGGGGAATCTATCTGAAGAGTAGTTCCAAATAAACTTTTTTTCCTTTCATTGCAGACTACTGAAGGTATTCCAGCAAGGCTCTTCAGAACATTGAAGGATCTAATATACAATTACGAAAAGCCAAATCAAGGACTGATAACAAATCTCCGCTATCCAGTAATGAAACCGAAGGCCTCACAAAGAAACCAGAGGTTCAAGTCAGAAGAAGATGACATCTATGATGGTGAGAAATATCATTTTGCCTTAGTGGTTTTGGTGGCTTCTTTTTTAAAATGACTGCATTAACAGGTGTGGTAGAGTATGTTTTACAGTCCCATGTCATCCTTACATCCTTGCTTTGGGGAGGATGAATAGAGATACTGTTGATAACTTGCCAGCCTCCCTCACACGCTTTTCAAAGCCACTTTTCATATCAGTGCTGTACAATGCTCAGCTTCAGTATCCACCAGGTCAGAGGCAGCAAAATAACCTGGAAACTTTTCTGGGTCCTCTGACTAGAAGACCAAGTGTAATGAGCAAGGGAAATCCTTTCTGTAAGTGCAGTTATCATACAGGAAAAAAAAAATTCTAGGTGTATCCAGTCTTCTGTGTGATTTATACCTCATGAGAAATGCTGGATCAATGGAGGGCCAGCTGCTCTGTGCTGCAGTCACACCTCCTGTCTGTGTGACAGATGCTGGTTTTTTGCACATAACAGCAGTGCAACAGCTTCTGTGTCAAGCAGACAGGACAGAAAGAGGGGAGCTCTCCCCACCACTTCACGCAATGAGCTGCATTTTCAAGGGCCAGTGCAGCAATACCCTTGCTGAGGGAAACAGCAGCAGAAGCGTTTCCAGAGTCCACAACATCACCTTGTCATTTGTATCACTAAGGCAGATGTGCCACATTTGCTCTAAAAAAAGGGTTTTATGGTAACTTGTCATGGCTGCTCCAGGGAGATGAAAATACTGCAGTAGCCTGGGTATATTTTTAGGAGAAATCAGGTGTCATACACATTTTCTTGTCTTGTCCTGCAACATGGACTTTTCCGGAGGATGCACAACGGTTTGGTCTGGGCTCACAGGGAGGAAAACAAAACCTTTCATTTCATATCAAAATGTTTGTGTTTGTCATAAAAATGGAAGCTTTGAGAAATAATCAAATTAGTTTGGAATTGTTGCTGTTGAATTTTAATTTAGATTTCACTTATATGGCAATCCCAAGTTGCCCCTCAGACTGCTTTTGCTCACAGGGGGAGTTTGGGTTAATGCCAGGGTAGATGTGTCTCTGAAATGTGGGCACCATGTAAAACACCCCAGTGCTTCCTAAAGTGCACACCACACTTTTCTGGCCCTGTCCCTCCTGTGGGACCCACCAGCAGCTGGCTCTGTGGCACGTGCGGGACTCCATGCTCCAGTACAACAACACCCAGGACTGGGGTCACGATACTGGTGGTTGGACACATTTGAGCATTGTTTTCTAGCCCAGGAACAGTGCGTCTGAGGGTGGTTGCTTGAAGAGACAGTCGGTTTCCACAGTGTTTTTTTCCAGGCTCTCCTCCCTTAGTTGGGAGGAGAGCTTTTCTGTTGGGTATTTATCTAGAGAAGAAAGGGTGTGTTATACTATAGTCGTAGTAAATCAGATAAATAGCTGTGATAACGAAGTATGGATGATTTCCGACATGTGGTTGTCCCTCAGGAGGAGGGGTCTCACACGGATGCAAATGTTTAATAGCAGCAATTGATGGCTCAGAAAAGGCAACATAGGCTTTGCCATTTGCAATGACAGCATCATTTTTTTTTATTTCTTTACAGATATTGACAGTGATTATGTCACTGTCTTGCCCTGAATGATCGACAATGTGAGGACTTGGGAAGCTGCTGTTTCAGGCTGTGCCACCGCACAGCAGATGGGCTGGGGAGAGCTGCACGCTGAGAGTTCTCCACTCTGGATCTGGACCACTGGCATTAGTGCCTTTTGCAGACTGTGAGAGCAGCTCTATTTTCTCCCAGTGGCTCCAGGACCAGCTACTATGTATTTTTGTTCAGCAAGAAAATAATTTTTATAATAGATGCATGCATGCACGCACATCTCTGTACATATATATGGGTGGGGGAAGGGTATCAGTGTGCATGTATGTGTATTTTGGTTTTTCAGTCAGCAAACTGTCCAGGAAGTCTACTCCTAAAACGAATAATCTGTTAGAAGGAAGCAGTATGAATACGATAAATGAATGTGCATAAAGCAGTAGTTTATGGCAGAACCAATAGATGTTGATAAAAACCATAGAAGATAAAATTTCTCCTGGAAACATATGATGCTTAGAAACCTCTAAGCTCTGTTAAGTCTCTCAACTCTGTTATTTTGTGCACAATTCATATTAGCTCATTGTTGGATAGTGCATAGTATTTCAGTTATGTCAAGGAATACTAGAATTATACTGTAGTTTGGAATTAAAACAAAAAGGCTGTGCTTGATCCCCATCATAAAGAATTAATCAACAACATGAAAATGGTTTGAAATACTTTTAATATTAATGAACGGTTCTGGCAGATTACAAGAGGAATGCGAGTTCTAGATGCATGTTGGTATTAACACATCCTTTTTTTTAACAGATATGGTACAAATGAGACTGCTTACTATATTTCATTTGCCATGGCCATTAGCTCTGTATTGTAATGTGCTTGTTGGGGGATTTTTCCTAATGTAAGAATTTACTTTATTCTTACCTCTAAATTTAAGTATTTAATATACACTTTTATTCTGAAGGTGCCTGCAACTAGCAGCCTGAGCCAGAACTGGAACATATGTCCTGATTCTCCCAGTCACTAGTGCCAGCTCCCTCCCAGTTTGTGATCTTGAGGAAGACATTTGTCTTGGTTGTGTGATATTTCACAAATTATTTATGTATTTTTATGGGTAATACTAGTTAGATTTCTTTCTTATTATGTATCTTTCACACCACTATTTGTAAAAGGGCTTTTTTTAATGCTTTGAACTTCATTATAAGTTTAAGAGCACTAACAGTTTTTGGTGCCAGGCTCCACTGGTACTTGTAGCATGAAGGAGGTAAAATGTAAGAGTATAAATTAACTCTGGCATTGCCAGAAATACCAGCATATGTGTCAAAAATAATGCATTGAAAACAAATTATTTCTCCACAAAAAATGGTACTATTGGAGAGAAAAAAAGCCTCCCTTGCTCCCTAGAAGCACATACACTGATGTGTCTCTTGACCCACCATGTCACCCTGAGCAGCTGCTGTGCTGAGACATCCCAGCTCCAGCAGCCTGGTCTGTGACAGCACGGAATGCTATGGGTTTCGTGAATAGAGTCCCCACATGCTCAGCCACTCAGACTGATGTTCAGCCTTAGGAAAGGCCAGGACCAGGGACTGGGCTGTGGTGCTTTTTAGCTGGCAGAGATTCTGGTGAATGTGCTACACTGCAGGCAGACCTGCTTTCCACTGGGATTTACAGCCCAGCAGAGGCTGCAGCTTCGGATTCTGAATCTGGGAACAAGGGCGCATCCATGGACAGACTCGTGCCACTTCTCAGGCATTACCCTGAGGGAGTCAGCAGAAGCAGAGAGCACTCGAGGAATCGAGGACCCGCATCACAAGACAACCCCAGAGTGCAGCAGGAGGGCTTAGGCTCTGGCAGGCGAGACAGAATTTGGTGCAGGGAGGGAGAGAGGGGGAGCAGCGGGCAGGGGAGCGGGGAAGAAGGTTCGGGGCCCTGGTGGTGGCGGGTCGCGGTGATAGCGGGAACTAACATTATAAGGTTTAACTAAACGTATAATGGGTGCCTACTAACGAACTAATACTTTAAGGCTTAGCCACACAATAAGTGCTTAGTTTAGAGCTTTATGTAAACTTATGTTAAGAAAAACAGAACCCCATCGAATGCCAAGATAAGAAGTTTTACTCCACCTAGCTGTAAACTTGAGGAGACAAGATAATGAAGATTTACAGCAAAAGGGGGCGCCAGTCTGGTTTCAATCGACTTGGCAGGTTGGTTTCCAGTCAATTTAACATGAGCCAAAGGTAAAAAGTTCACTGTGACGAAGCTGAAGAAGCCTTCATCCAAAGACCCCCAAAGACCCCTCCTCAAGACCACCAGATGGCATTGTGCAAGCGCAACAGGGTGGGGTCAAGGCGGAGACTATGGAAATTATTACCTGGAACTCATTTTAATAAGAAGCGGGGAAAGGTTATGAATATGTATAGATGTTCCTGGGGTCATTATGAATATGTAACACCCTACTGTATTTAAACACACCTCATATTGTTAGAAGTTGCGCATGAATGGTGGAACGATCCCCCTTGCGCCCGACGTCGAAATAAACATGCCTGCTTTATAACTTTGTGAGTTGTAAAGTTTTATGACTTTATAGGTTGTAAAGTTGTTTCCACACGTCAGCGGGGTGTGTGGTTTGGGGCAGGGGGGGCAGGTGGGGTTGTAGCGAGGCTGGAAGTGCTGTGCAGAAGGGGAGCAAGGGAGGAAAAAGGGAGGCTCGGGGCTGTTGTTTGTGTATGGGAGGAGCATTTGAGGCTGTGAAGCGGGTGGTGTCGACGTGGCGGTGGGTGGCAGTGAGTCGGTGGGTGCCCCCCGGGCTGGGTTTAGCGAGCGGTGCGAGGTTTGTAGGGGGCGCTATGGCGTCCCCCAGCAGTGGGGATCACGGTAGAGGAGCGGCCAGGTCGCGTGACGCTGGTCCTCAGGGGACCCAGTTCCATTCCCACCCCAGCCTTTTCTTGCCCACCCACCACCCGCCTGTCCTGTTGTCCACCCTTCCAACCTCTTGCACACCCCCAGCCTCAGCACAGCAGCCCGGGCCGGGCGGGCGGGCGCGTAGGGCGCTGTGACGCGTGTAGGGGGCGCCGTGCGTTCCACGGCCGTGGGATCTTGCAGGAGGAGCGGCCAGGTCGCCAGAGAGTGGTCCGAAACGTACCTGGCTCGATCCCCGGTTTTCTTAGTACTTCGTACACCTGCCTCGCTCCCTCACCGTCGCCTGAGCCCTGTAAGGAATGATTGAAGGAGGAATGTTGTTTTTGCAACTGATTTGGCACCTGAGCCCAGTGGGGGGAACGACTGAGAGACATCAGAATATAAATCTTTACTGAAAACAAAGTCTCTTCAAACTACTCTGGGAATGCAAACTGATTCCTGTATTTAAGCAGCTGTGTTAGGGACAAGGGTAGCCAAAGAGCCAGGAATCCGTATTTTGAAGAAATCAATAAGTGGAGGGAGTTGTTAGAATTAGACGAATAAGACAGGTAAAGTGAGGCAGGCATCGGGCAGTCCGTAAATCCTGCAGTACCCAACCAATGAGGAACAGGGAAGGGAATTTGTGGCTGCCATTTGGGAGAGATGTAAAAAGGGGCTTTTTGCCCTATTCCATGTGCCTACTTTTAGGTAGAACACCCCATTTTGCAAAATCGTGAATAAAACATAGTTTGCTGAGAGATCCTGCCTGAACCTATTATATTGGCAAGATGATCATTTCCTACAAGTCTGGGGGCTCATTCGAGACTCGACGTCATAATCTTGGGAGTCCCTATCACCGAAGGACAGGAAGGCACCCCCCATTGATTTCAACGGTCTTCTGGATCATTGGTGAGGACTCCAGGAGGGACCAACAGAAACCCCAAGGCTGTATCGAAGAAGGCGAATCCCTACAAACCACAGGGGAAAGGATAAAGGAAAAGGTGGTAGGCACAATACAAGCCACCAGGTAACTTTGTGCACAGACCAAGGTAAGAAAACAGACTATTAAGTACTACCTTGGTGGTCGGGGGCATTCTGAGAGGAGGGACGAGGCAGAAGGAGAAGCCTTGGAACTCAGAATGTGAAACATAAAGGAAAAATGCTGGGCCTAGGGACAATAAAGGAAAAAGCACTGATGACATTCCTCTATACACTCTGTTAGGGAGGATGTCAGTGTACTGACGACACATGTGATGTACAAAAAGGAAGGATAAAAAGAAAATTATAAAGTATTTTGGATTTGTCTGAACAAAGGAGCCCATAATAGAGCAGAAGGTATTCTAGCCAAAATACACATCTGATGACGACTAGCTATGCCAAGATTCAAATTGGCACATAAAAAGAAAATATAGGGGGTTCAAATCTTCCTCAGTACCAGGGTAGGTTTGAGTCCCTCCCTTGCTGCAGGATGTTAATGAGTGCAAAGTGCGTGGCCTGATCAGCTTAAACCGCACATAAGTGGGGTTCGAGTCCACCATTGGAAATGTGAAAATACCCTTTAGACATAAACCGTTGACCAAGTCTGAGACTAGGATTGGATCCAGCTGCACCTAAACTTCTCTCTGAAGGAGTTTAGAAAGAAAGGGGGTCCTTTCTGAACCTCGTGACTCAACGGGAGGGTCTCCCTGAATTTCTTTTAGCAATGGGAAATAAACTCAGTATAGAAAAAGGGACAACCTTGGCCAAGGTATTGGAATATTGGGAAAAGATTTATAGTACAGCAAGTTTGTAAAGAAAAGTGTGCAATGATCTTTATGTCGAGAAGATAGGCAAATTATAAATAAAAATCACCTAGAAACAGATGTCCCGGGCAAATGAATTACTGGTATGTACAGGATGATTGGGCATATGACCACCATGAAGAGGATGGCTGAAAATGAGTATAAAGTCTGGGGCTCTGGCAGCCAAGGCAGAGTTTGGTGCAGGGAGGGAGGGAGGAGGAACATCGGGTAGGGGAGCGGGGAGGAAGGCTCGGGGCCGTGGTGGTGGCGGGCGGGTGGGGGTCTGTGTGTGTGTTTTAGCGGGGGGGAGGCAAGTGGGGTTGTAGTAGGGCTGCGGGTGCTGTGCAGAGGGGGAATAAGGGGGCATAAAGGGGGCCAGGGAGCTCGAGGCTGTTGTGCGTGCGTGGGAGGAACATGTGGGCCTGTGAGGCGGGCGGTGTCGGCGTGGCGTGCCGGTGTCGGCGTGGCGTGGTGGTGGGTGGCAGCGAGTCGGTGGGTGCCTCCCGGGCCGGGCGGGCGGGCGCGCAGGGCGGTGCGAGGCCTGTAGGGGGCGCCGTGCGTTCCACTGCCGTGGGATCTCGCAGGAGGAGCGGCCAGGTCGCCAGAGAGTGGTCCGAAACGTACCTGGCTCGATCCCCGGTTTTCTCAGCACTGCGCACACCTGCCTCGCTCTCTCGCCGTCGCCATAGCCCTGTAAGGAATGACTGACGGAGGAATGTTGTTTTTGCAACTGATTTGGCACCTGAGCCCAGTGGGGGGAACGACTGAGAGACATCAGACTGTGAATCACAGAATCACAGAGCTTTGTAGGGGGCGCCGTGCGTTCTCCGGCCGTGGGATCTCGCTGGAGGAGCGGCCGGGTCGCCGGACCCCTGGTCTGGAGGCTGCCTGGTTCGATTTACGGTTTTCCCATCGCCCTCAGCCCCGCCCCCTACCCAAAGGTATCATTAGCAAAGGCTAACCTGCACCACAAGGGCAGCAGCAAGGAACACCAGGCATGGGGGCGCAGGTGGAATCCCACAGCATCTTCACTCCTCAAGTTATTGCCATAGATGGGGCTGCAAGAAGGTTTCTCTTCCGAATTTCCAGCATTGCCTCGGCCCCACCTGAGCCCTTTAGCCGCAGTCACCATGCAAGTGGATGCAAATCCTGGATTTTTAACGTGGTAAAGCAGCAGCTCCTCCTGCTCCGCAGCCCCGACGCGCGTTACGGGTTGCCGAGCGACACCCGCCGGGCTCCGCCCCCTGCAGCAACGCGGCGCCGCGGCTTCTCCCGTCAGGCCCCGCGGGCTCCGGCCGCTGCCCCTCAGTGGCTGCTCTCGTCAAAATGGCGGCGGCGGGGAATCCGAGCGGAGTTTGTGGCTGCGCTGTCTGAGAGCGGAGCTGGGGCGCCATGGCTCTCCCGGGCTGCATGAAGTCCCTGCTGCTGGCAGCCACGTAGTCCCGGGTGGCCACGACCCGCCCAACGCGGCGCTGCTGCAGCATGGCCTGGAGGTGCGAGCGGCGCCGTGTCGGCGTTCCCGGAGCGCAGCGGGGCGGCGCGGCCGGGCCTGTGCGGGTAGCCGTGGTGTCCCCTCGGGCCTGTGGGCACGGGTGGTTTTGTTCGGGCCCAGGCCTCGGCTGGCTTCTCTCTGCCCCGCCACTGGCTGCAGGCGCCCGGGCGTGCGGGCCCGGCCTGGCCCGCCGACTCTTCTGGGGCTCAGCGCCTGGAGATGGGGACACTCCTCCGGTGCCGGCCGGCAGGAGAGCTGGTGGCTGTGTCGGTGTTCAGCCACATCCCCGAAGGATCACTGTGTACTATATTATAGCGGTTTACGGTGTTTGTGTGTGCACACGGAAGTGTACAACATGTTTACATGGACGTAGGTGAAGCACATAGTGTGCCCTTTGGGGGACTTTTTTCATATTCCCGGAAATTCTGAGCCGCAAGGGTAATTTCCTTTCACATCTTTAAAAATGGAGCTTGACTAATGAGCTAGTCTTGTGTCGGGTGTTCACCAGTTTCATGCAACATGTAACAAAAGGTGTTTGCTGCTGAGGAGTGTCTGAGCTCCAGGTAGAGCCTTGTCTATTGGCCTGGGCACCATGGTGTGGTGAGAGATGGACATGTTGACTGAATTGCTTAATCTGCCAGGTACCTTGTTCAAATACAGATTTGCTTTTTAATTGCTCAAACATCAATATAAGAGTTAGTGTTCACTTGAGCTTTCTCCTGTGTCCATTGTAAGGAGATACACAGGGAAATTGAAAACCAACATTATGTTGCTTTATAATGCAAGTGGAACTTGTGCTCTGCCTGTACTGATGGGCAGGTGTATCATTTTCAGCATCTTCTTATAGAGGCTTCCCTGAACTTGGGTTGTATTTTCTTGTCTCAAGCACAGAGTGCTCCAAAAACTCCTGTTATAGCCTGTCCTTCCTGCACCTTTGGGTTCCTGTCCATGCCTGTGGAAAGCATGCTGCTGGGTGGAGCTGAAGGCTGATTATGAAATGTTTGTGTTGAGAAATCTATTTGGTTGTTCTTTCAAAATAAACAAATCCTATCCTTTACCTATACTATATGTAGGAAGAGTCACCTGGTATTCTGTTCAGTGTGTGAAGAAATACAAAGTGTTCCTCTGCTAGAGCTATGAGATCAAGAAGAATGCTTTTACTATGGATGCTGTCAGCAAGCAAGCAAAGGCAGCACCAATATGTTATAAATGATCACAATGTAAACTTGGTACTTTCCAAGAGAAAGGGAAGTACATCCACGGGAATGAAAACCAGATTTTTTCAAATTGTTTTTGTTGTTGGTTTGTTGTTTGGTTTTGGTTTGTTTTTTTTTTTTTTAGTGAATGTCCTTTTAGAGTGGCACTTAACATCCTCAGTTTGTCAAACAGGGCAAAATGTATTTAATATGACTCTGAGCTTTGATATTTTTGTTAAATGCTTTGTTGCAGTTGAGTAATTAAGGTTGTTTTTCTCCCTTCATCTCCAGGTTATCTCTGGACAGAAGCTTACATGATTACTTGCTTCAAACCAGATTCTACCAAGTGAATGTCTTAGTTGCCTGGTAGAACTCTTTGAGGATGCCAATACAAACCCATCTCTCACCTTGTCTGTGGTTACTTTGCTATCACAGCTGGGTAAGGTTTGCATCTGAACTTTTTCTCTTGGGTCTGGGAAAGGGCAGACAAGACAGGTGCTGATTCTGTGGCATGGGTGATGAACCTCTTGGAAAAAGCATAAGGTGAGACAGATGAAGTGTTTGTAGTGCAGTGCATGGCTGAGCCAACTGACAGCGTGTACTAGGCCAGATAAGATGTTGAGTCACCTTGAGAAGCAGATCTGAAGTCACTTCTGTGAAATGGCGATGATCGCGCTTGTCAGAATTTGCTTCCTCACTGGGTAGAATGAGGAGTTATTCTCTTTTCCTTGATTTTTGGAGCTTGAAGGGACTACCTTTTTTAATGAAGTGGATAAACGTGCCTAGGAGATGCAAAGATTGGGATAATCCACATTACATCAGCAACTGTCATCACCTCAGTTACCTCTGCCATTGGAGTGTTTGCTGAGCGGCAGTTCAGGCTCTCCAGTAGGCTGGGCCTGTGTGCATCAAGTTTCCCAATTACAAAACAGGTTCTCCTGCCTCGAACTTGTTTCTTGAGATGCATTATTTCCCCTGTTCACAGAATTGGGACTTCATTGTTCAGGGAGCTCTGTGCCCACCATAACCTACGTATGTAGGTTACCTATACAGGGAAAAAAACAAAATCCCTTCCCTGCTTAGTTTGTCAGCATGTATGAGTAGTTATTGAAGATGTGAGTCCTTTATGATGATCTCTTGTTTATCTCCTCTGGTTCCTGGAGTTTTTAGCCTCTTTGAGCTTCCTTTTAGATTTTTGAAACAGTTACTGTAAGATTATATGGGTTGCTGGGGTTTTTAACTACCTTGTCCAACCTGCTGGGTCTGGAAAATTTTAAGAATTAGTCCCTCTCCAACTGATCTGTTGCTTTGCCTGTCATCCTTGTATGCTACATCTTTTCCAGGACTGCCTAAGCAGAACTGGCTTCTTTAATTTAGCTCTTGCTAGATAACTCTATCAAGGAATCAGTTTCGTATTAATTCAGTGATGTACTGAAAGGATGCTGTATGAAGGACTTGACTACCGTTAGATCTGCTAGCAGTCTTCACAGCAAACCTGTTTTCCTCTAAGCATAATTTCTTTGTGAGGTTGCAAAGCTCTTTTTGCATTTTGGTAAAACTTGTAGATCTTTCAACAGGACAAAGCCCTTTTGTCCCTGACAGAGTGGAGACCTTGTTGACGAGGCAAAGTGGAAAACTGGATGGTCTAAAAAGGTAATGTCTCTGTCAAAATAAAACCTTATGCATCTGTTTGGGCTTTTAGTAAGTACATCATTGTGGCAGGACATGACCCAGTGGGCTCACAGCAGCTTGTGTCATTGTTAGGTTAACATCACAGAGTCTGAAAATGAATTCAGTTGTGGTGTCTTGTTATTTGTCCTTTCAGTTCCAGCTTTTGTAATTTGTAACATTCTTCAGTGAGATGCTGTATGAAAGACACATGTGAACAGCTTTTTATTTCCTCAGAGCATTCAGTTGCTGCAGAGGCTAACCTACAATGTTCCCGTGTTTTGTGCTGGTGCAAACATCGATGAATTAATTTCATTTCTAGTGCATCATGTGTATGTACTCAGTTGTCGTGTCTTATGGGAAATACCTGGCTGAGTTTCTAAAGTTTCTGAAGGCCATTCGCATATTGCACTAACCTGGTCTCCAGAGTGAGCTGTCGCATTTTTGCTCTGAAGTAAAGAGTGTTTTTTCTTGGAAAACCATGTTGTTACAGCCTGTCAAATGCAGTGGTTGTGGGACTTTCAGTGACTGGATATTAATTGGCCTCCTAGCCCACCCCCATGCCCCAGGGAGCTGTCAAAGAGAAGAACCAGGGGAAAATTCATGCTTGTCATTAGAAACAGACTTATGTTAGATTAAAATGACTTTTGCGCAAGGGTTTTTGTAAGAGATCTAGTGACTATTAAAAACACCTGCAATAAAGGGCATTGGATAGTACTGGTTTCTGATACTGTTTGTTTTTTTTTTTACAGATGTGCTCAGTTAGAAACTGCCCACACTATGGGGACTGCAATCTGAATTTTGCTTGGCTTGCTAGAATAGTGTCTAGTTAAAAACACAAAACACACACACACCAAAACAAAACAAAAAGTCCCCCAACCACCCCAGCCTGCAATTTCTTGTAACTAATTTCTGGATGCTTTAATAAAAAGTCTTTGTTTGACTTTCTGGATTATTCTTTTAAGTCAATTCACAGAAGATGAGCTGATGATACCATGTTTAGGACTCCTGGCAAATCTCTGTCATCACAACTTTCCTCTTCAAACTAAGATAAAATCTTTAGTAAGAGTTTGTTTTTGTGGCATGATTCTCTGGCTTGAGGGCAAAAGAGAGTTACTGGACTCTGGAGAATTACCTTAGTATTTCTTATGCTTGTTTTTGTGTGACCAATAACCAAACAGATCCAAATAAATTTCCTAGAAAACAGTTATAGTTCAAATATATTTCTAATATTGTTATTCATGAACTGTATGGCTTATTTATACATACGTAAAATCTGTAAGGTTTGTGTTTTTATAGAACAGTATAAAAATTGTAATGCCTATGTTTCTCCTTTTTGCTTTAAAATAATGTGAAGAGTTTCTATCGCACCTTAATAAGTTTCCTGGCCCATAGGAGTTTGAATATGGTCGTGTTTGCACTTTCAGTTTTATCAAGCCTCACTTTAAATGAAGTAGGAGAAAAAGTAAGTGATATTTTGAAGTCTGTTCTATTCTTAAGTTGTAGATAAAACTAGTGGTCACATGGGCAAAATGAAATTCTAATGCCAGGTAGTTTTAATAAGCAGGAGACCCAGCAAACTAAGTATATGCCTGTACGTAACTTTCTTCTCTCTTTTAGCTCTTTCATGCTCGAAATATCCATCAGATATTTCAATATTGTTGTAAATGGAGATGGTACTCTAACAAGAAAATACTCTGTTGATCTACACATGGGCCTTCTTAAGAACCCCAAAGTTGCAGATTATCTTGCTCTAGGTATGGGTTTACTTCCTAAAAGTGCAGAGTATTTTTCCTAAGCTCTTGTTCAGTTCCTTCGCTGCATGCTGTTTGTATTGTGAACCAAACACTGGAAAAAATTCCCTAGATGCTTTTTGAATGTAACTAGTTGATTACAACTGCTGTACCTAAAACTAAAGGGTTCTTGTGTTACTAGTGTACAGAGCACTCGAGGAATCAAGGACCTGCATTACAAGACACTGAGGTGCTGGAACAATCCCAGAGTTCAGCCCGAGGTCTTGGGCTCTGGCAGGGTGGGTAGAGTTGGGCACAGGGAGGGACGGAGGGGGAGCATCGGGCAGGGGAGCAGGGAGGAAGGCTCGGGGCCGTGGGTGTGTGTGTTTTGCCGGGGGGAGGCAGGTGGGGTTGTAGCGGGGCTGAAGGTCGTGTCTATAGGAGGAGCAAGGGAGAAAAAAGGGGGGCTCGAGGCTGTTGTGTGTGTGTGGGAGGAGCATGTGGGGCTGTGAGGCGGGCGGTGTCGGCGTGGCGTGGTGGTGGGAGCCAGCGAGTCGGTGGGTGTCCCCCGGGCCGGCCGGGCGCGCAGGGCGGTGGGAGGCCTGTAGGGGGCGCCGTGCGTTCTCCGGCCGTAGGATCTCGCTGGAGGAGCGGTCAGGTCGCCGGAGGATGGTCCGGAACGTACCTGATTCGATCCCCGGTTTTCCCACCGCTCAAAGCCCGGCCCGTGCACTTGTCTCTCTCAGCTGCCTTCCCCTGACCCAAGTAAGGAATCACTGAAGGAGAAATGTTGTTTTTGCAACTTATTTGGCACCTGAGCCCAGCGTGGGGGAACGACTGAGAGACATCACATTATGAATCACAGAATCACAGAATGTGAGGGATTGGAAGGGACCTCAAGAGATCATCTAGTCCAATTCCCCTGATGGAGCAAGAACACCTAGATAAGGATACACAGGAATGTGTCAAGGGGGGTTTTGAATGTCTCCAGAGTAGGCGACTCCACAAGCTCCCTGGGCAGCCTGTTCCAGTGTTCTGGCACCCTCATTGAGAAGAAGTTTCTTCTCATATTTAAGTGGAACCTCCTGTGTTCCAGTTTGTACCCATTGCCCTTTGTCTTATCATTGGTCGTCACTGAGAAGAGCCTGGTTCCATCCTCCTGACACTCACCATTTACATATTTATAAACATTAATGAGGTCACCCCTCAGTCTCCTCCAAGCTAAAGAGCCCCAGCTCCCTCAGCCTTTCCTCATAAGGGAGATGCCCCACTCCCTTAACTATCTTTGTTGCCCTGCGCTGGACTCTCTCCAGCAGTTCCCTGCCCTTCTTGAACTGAGGGGCCCAGAACTGGACACAATATTCCAGATGTGGTCTCACCAGGGCAGAGTAGAGGGAAAGGAGAACCTCTCTCAACCCCACTAACCACCCCCCTTCTAATACACCACAGGATGCCATTGGCCTTCCTGGCCACAAGGGCCCAGTGCTGGCTCATGGTCATCCTGCTGTCCACCAGGACCCCCAGGTCCCTTTCCCCTACACTGCTCTCTAACAGGTCATTCCCCAACTTATACTGGAACCTGGGATTGTTCCTGCCCTGATGCAAGACTCTACACTTGCCCTTGTTATATTTCATTAAATTTTTCCCTGCCTAACTCTCCAGCCTGTCCAGGTCTCGCTGGATGGCAGCACAGCCTTCTGGCGTGTCAGCCACTCCTCCTAGCTTTGTGTCATCAGCAAACTTGCTGACAGTGCGCTCTATTCCCTGATGAATATACTGAATAGTACCGGTCCCAGCACCGATCCTTCAGGCACTCCACCAGATGCAGGCCTTCAACTAGACTCTGCCCCATTGACCACAACTCTCTGGCTTCTTCAGCCAGTTCACAGTCCACCTCACTACCTCATTGTCCAGACCACACTTCTTCAGTTTAGCTGTGAGGGCGCTGTGGGAGACTGTGTCAAATGCTACACTGAAGTCAAGGTAGACCACATCCACTATTTTGTCATCATCTCTCCACCTGGTTATGTCCTCATAAAAGGTTATGAGGTTGGTTAAGCATGACTTCCCCTTGGTGAAGCCATGTTGACTGCCCCTAATGACCCTCTTATCCTTGATATGCCTTGAGATGGCACCAAGGATAAGTCGTTCCATCAGTTTCCCAGGGATGGAGGTGAGGCTGACCGGTCTATAGTTATCCAGGTCCTTCTTCTTGCCCTTTCTAAGACTGGAGTGACATTTGCTTTCCTCTAGTCCTCAGACACCTCTCCTGTTTCCCACACTTGGCAAAGATGATGGAGAGTGGTCCAGCAATGACCTCAGCCAGCTTTCTCAGCACCTGCAGGTGTATCCCATCTGGATCCATGGATTTATGGGTGTCCAGATTGCTTAACTGCTCCCTAACCCAGTCCTCATCAACCAAGGCAAACTCCTCCATTGTCCTGACTTCCTCTGGGGCCTCAGCGGTATGGGTCTCCTCAGGACAGCCTCTGGCAGAGTAGACAAAGAAGGCATTCAGTAACTCTGTCTTCTCTGTATCCTCTGTCACCAGGGCACCCACCTCATTCATCGGTAGGCCTGCAGTTCCTCTGGTGTTAGTTTTATCTGCCATGTATTTGAAGAAGCTCTTTCTTTTGTCCTTGTTCCCTCTCACAAGGTTTAATTCTAAGGAGGCCTTAGCTTTCCTGGCTGTCTCCCTACACCCTCTGACAACAGCCTTATATTCTTCCCAAGTGGCCAGACCCTCCTTCTGTCATCTGTAATCTCTCCTCTTCCACTTGAGCTTACCCAGCAGTTCCCTGTTTAACCACGCAGGTCTCCTGGCTCCCTTCCTTGACTTCCTACGTGTCAGGATGCTCTGATCTTGAGCTTGGAAGAAGCAGTCCCTGAATGCTAGCCAATTATCTTGGGCCCCGTTACCTTCAAGTACTCTTTCCCACAGGACTTCCCCTAGCAATTGCTTGAAAAGGCCAAATTTGGCCCTACTGAAGTCCAGGGTTGCGATTCTGCTTGCTGTTCTGTTCCTGCCACACAAGATCCTGACCTCCACCATCTCATGGTCACTGCAGCCAAGGCAGCCCTCAGCCTTTATTGCTTCAACCAGACCCTCCTTGTTAGTGAGGATGAGGTCCAGCAGTGCACCTCTCCTAGTTGGCTCCTCCACCCTTTGCATCAGAAAGTTATCGTCAAGGCACTGGAGGAACCTCCTGGACTGTGGCTGGCTGGCTGAGTAGTCCTGCCAGCAAACATCAGGGAAGTTAAAATCCCCCACTACAACCAGGGCCTGTGACTGTGAGGCTGCTCTCAGCTGCCTGTAGAAGGCCTCATCAACTTCCTCACCCTGATCTGGTGGCCCGTAATAGACACCCACAACAGTATCACCCCTGCCAGCCTGCCCCTTAATTCGCACCCACAGACTCTCAACTTGCTCCTCATCTGTCCTGAACAGTACTCAAAACGTTGTAGTTGCTCTCTCACGTAAAGAGCAACTCCACCACCATGCCTTGCTGGCCTTGTTCAGTTTAACAAAAAAGCTGCTTGTTGTTGCTGTCTGCAGTAGCCCAAGAGAACTTGAACAGTGTTTGTTGGTTGTGAATTGTATGTACTGTTCCAATAGTACATTATAAAAACCTTCAGACCATTGCTGAATATGAAACTTTGCTTCATCCTTAAGTAAAGATAGAAATAAGCTCAAACAGGGTATTTACAGTTCTTTACTGTTGCAACCTCTCTAATCTTTAACACCTTGATTATTTTCAAAAAACAGGAAGTACTATTGAGCATGCACAAACAGAAATGTGTTACACATTTTGTGACAGGATCTGTTTCCTCATAATGTGGGTTACTCAGGGCACTCAGAGTGATTTTCTTGGTGTTGCTTTATTATACTGTTTTGGTTGGAAAGAAACTTGCACCAAAAATCTATTTATCATTTGTTTGCATTTGTGACACTTATTTGCAACTGTGAACAATGCTATACTTGATTTTTATACATTTTTAAAATTGCCCTTTACCACAATATTTCTATATATGCAAACCTGAAAATACAATATGTGGGTTTATATGAAATAAGAGCACGCTAAACTTGCACTCAGCTACTTTGTGATGATCTAAAATTATCTTCTTTTCATAACAAAGAATCCTATAGTATTTGAAAAAGTATCCATGCTCTCCTGGAGCAATATTTTTCCAATTTCTAGCCACTGGTTATGGAGTTGTCTCCAGCTGAGTTTGCTTACCTATGGCAATGGAAACTGTCACTTTTAATCAGTAGAAGGTATTTTACTCGAGCATAACTGGTTTAAAGGGTTTGTAGAAGAAAGAATTCAGTGCCTCTGGTATCCTCCTTATTCAGTCTCTTTTTCTTCACACTAGAAGAAACAGAAGCTATTATGTATATGGAACAGTATCTCCATTACCTGTATAATAGTCCCACCAAGGAGGAAGACTTCATTGTGTGTTGCTGGCTAAAAGTATTTCATTGCTTTTTGTAAAATCTATGCAAGCAACCTTTCAGCAGCATTTGGAACCATGAATCTGTGTGATTTATCCTGCTGTTTCCACTCAAAGAAAACGTGCTTTTTTTTTCCTTTCAGTCGCTAATAAAGCTTGAACTTTAGCAACATGTCATCAGAGTTAAGATTCTGCTGTCAGTGTTAAAGCAAGTGGTTTTACTCTTTGACCAGGATGAACACTCATGGTGCAAGGTACCCTTTGTAGTACTAGAGCTGTTTTTTACCCCCTTCTTTTTTCTGAGGGCAACTAATCTCATTGGCATCATGCAGACTGCCAAGTATTAGAGAGCCATGTGGCTGTCAGCATCAGATATATTCATACTTTAGCAGTTGTTACTCGTTTGTTTTTGTATATGTATTTAATCTGACTTCAATATTAGCAGATCTTAAATGATATAATAGAATGCATGTAAGGTTAGTATACATGGAATATTTAACTAGTTAATTTGCATTAGCTCCTCCTTCCTCATCTTGGTGATTTCAATATGAATAGCCTTGCAACCAGGAATACAAGTGGTTTTACTGATACAGACTGGAGTGTCTGTAAAGAAATGTGATCTTTTAATAAAAGAAGCAAGATGGTTTTTAAATGTATCTTGTACTCTTAATGATCTTTGGTCTACTGAAGCTTCACATTAATTTCCAGCAGAGGGAGTATGTGAAATGAATGAATCATACATAGCTTTGTGGTATTAACAGTTATCTGAACATGTGGAAAGATATTTCACAGTTAGTTTTATGTTTTGAACACTTTCCACAGAGAAGAAAAATAACTTGATAACATGGATAAAATTTTCTTGTGACTTGACTTGGATTGCCAATGTCAGAACATATATCTGTATTTCATTACAAGGATCAGATTTTTTATTAATAAACTTTGAAAAAACAGAGTTTGCTAATAATGAAAACGTTATGTATAAGACATGGTCTGAAATGATGTTTTCACCCAATAGATTTGTTTGACCTGACTCCCTAATATATTGCAATTCGATTTTTCTCTAGGCTGTCCCACATCTGACTTTCATTAAAATCCATTAAGCAGTTTAACCATTTATTTCAGCAGATGCAAGTGTCTAAGGTTAGTTTTGAGTTTCCTATCTTGTGTTTTGCATCTACATTGTATTTTCAGTGGTTTTATTTCCTGAGGTGGGAGAAGAACAAACATTTTTTTATCTTGAATGCAGCCTACACCCAAGCAATTATATAGAGTACACAAAGCAGAATTTTTTTTTGTTGTCAGAGCTGCAGTGCAACCTGCCAGGTGAACAATGTGCTTCTCAAATTTGCTTTACACAGAATATGTCTTTCCTGTACATAGTAATATTTTATAAAATTACTGTTGCCAGAATAGCATATACATTTGAACAACAATAATACTTAACAGAAATAAAACCTGTTGGGTTTTTTTGGTTTTGTTTGTTTGTTTTGCTTTTTACCCATAGTGGCTACTCTAGAAGTTATATTGAAATTATTTCTCATTTTAAGACTGAATGAGTGTGCACTAGTTTTCTATTTTCATTTCTGCTCCCCTTACTGCTTTCCTATGAAACAAGCAAGCTCCACAGCATTTTTCATTCTAACACTTTTAACTGGGACTGTGAGGCAATGTAGCGTGGTGCCTGTTTTTTTTTTCAGGCAACACCTGTATTTTCTGTGCAAAACTGCTATCCTCCACCAGAGAGACTCTGTAGAGACAAAAATGGGCTAATGCTGAAACTAGAACTCACAAGCTTGAGACAGATTTATTAAAATAGATGATGAAGTGGGAAACTACTCCGTTGATTCTATTTTTATCAGCTCTTCCATGCAATTT
The DNA here is from genome assembly GCF_037038585.1 of Patagioenas fasciata. NCBI lineage: Eukaryota > Metazoa > Chordata > Aves > Columbiformes > Columbidae > Patagioenas > Patagioenas fasciata. Next base: position 121,518,435 of record NC_092520.1, on the reverse strand, counting down.
TTCTAGCCTTCCTTTCTCGCCTCTTGCTTGAAAACTAAGCTTCAAATATGAATATCCAAATTTGAATATCCAAATGTACTACTGTTCACAGCTGCAAGCAACTTCAGCTAGAGCCTTTCACTCTGATACCACTGTAAGGATCTTGACTGATTTGTAATCTGGGTCTGGTCTGCTTTTAGCAGATGTACCTACTGGCTGTAGCTACACACTACAATTGCCCCACCAACTCCCAATAGTCTAACTCGCTTGAGACAAAACCTGGAGAAGGCTGGTTGCTGCCTTAAACCACTATGAGTACACAAAGTGCAAAAAAAAGCCAAAGGCAGACACCGCTAGCAGGGAAATAGCTGTTTTACAATTCCTGGTCTGCTCTCCTCAGCCCCGTGTTCCTCAGGGACCAGCTGCGGTCAAACATCCTTCTAAGGCGGACCCGAGGCGGCAGTCTGGGCTGCCCTGCCCGTCCTGCCCTTTCCCTCAGCTCCCCACCCCTCGGGCAACGCTGCGGCCTCGCCTCGCCCTTGGCCCCGAGACTGCGGGCGGGTGTTGTGCCGCAGGTGGCTGCCGGGCCGGGTGGGGAGGAGTGAGGCAGAGCCGCGGGCAGGTGCGTGCAGGTCAGCGGCTCTGGCGCGGTGCGCTCGGATGGGCCGGTGCCCGCTTGACTCACTCCCCGTCGCCTCCCGGGTGCCGCCGGCAGGGAGGGCTCACCGGAGGGCTGCCGCCTCGCTGCTCGTACGGGCCCCAGGTGAGTGACGGCAGCGCGGAGCCCCGCCGCCGGCAGCCTGTAAGTAACTCTCCGCGGAGTTAACAGCCCCAGTTTTACCGGCACTGGGCGAGGAAATCTGCCAGGAAGCGACGGCAGGTGCCCAAAGATGGACGCTGTGGGGGCAGCCCCGCTGCCGGCTGGGTGGCTGGTGGAAGCGTGAGGAGGCAGAGCCGCGGAGCTCGCCCTTCAGCCCGCTCCCCGCCGCCGCCTAGATCCCCCTTCCCCTCAGCCCCATCCGCCAGGGTTTCGCCGCCCGCCTCAGCCCGCCGGGCGAGGGCAGCCCCGCACTCCGACGCCTTCATGCCGATCGGCGGGCGTCAGGGCGCAGCTGTCGGGGGCGGGAAGGCGGCCCCCCAGCACCGTGCCCGCCCGCCACGCCGGCGGGGAAGTGCTGTGTTTCCCGTTGTGTGCTCCCGAACCTGTGTTTCAAAGGGTGTAGTGAAGGGAGGCACTTAATCTGAATCAAAAGAGATGTTTAATTGAGGGGCCGAAGGTACAGAGAGGGAAGACGCTAGCGCTGGTTTCCATGTACACAAAAGGCTCCTTCTCTGTCGGGGCTTCGAGGTCTATCCAAGATGTGAATCCACTGGAGGTGAACAGGGTTGTGCTCCCACCAGCTCGGTGCCTCTCAGGAAGGCCAAGTGCAGCTCGCGGATGTGTTTTCTTGTCCCAAAAGGCCGTGCCATTCTCTCTCTGGTTCCTCAAACATCTCCTAAAACAATAACTGATCCTATGGCCTGAAATTGTACTTAAGCGCTGTGACTTCTTCCCCTCTTTCATATATTTTTGGACACGAGACATGAAATATCACAAGTCAGTTTTTCTCTTTATTATATTAACTTCTATTGACAAATTTTACTGTCAATTGTATAGATGGCGTATTGAATTTTAATTGCCACTGATAGGTCTGAGGTCACTGTGTGGGAATCTCTTCAACTGAAAAAGCTTTAAGGGTGCAATGAAATTTATTTTACTTGTGAAGACATCATCCTACCAGTTTTGCAATACAATTAACTGAACTCCCCATATATTTAATATCAATATAAGCACTAATTATTTGCATATTTTCATGCTAGTTAAAAACCTAGTTTTTTTCTATAGCTAGTTTAATTGTATATCATTTGCATATAATCATGCATGTCTTTGGCTTTCTATACATATATATACTAAAGCAATATAAATATCAGCTAGAAGTGTGCAGTGGACTATACATTACATCCTTTGCCTGAAAGTAAATTGTTATTTTGGGTTGACACACATAAGATCTTCCAGCAGTTTTTCTTCGTCTCCTATTTTTTCCGTTGTAAATCTAACATACCATAATTAGCTCCCATAAATCTTTCTTCAGTTGGACGTGATGTTCTCTACTGAGTGCTGTATATTCTCCAGTATTTATCATCATTAAAAAGTTCATTTGCTTTATCACTCATGTATCATTAGCCACCCAAAATAGTAATGGTGCATCAAAGCCTGTTTGATACCAGTACAGGCAGTATATCATTTTTGCATCGGAATAATTTCTCATTCTGCCTATCACTGTGCCAATAAACACTGAGGCACCAGTCCTTTGCCATGTAACATGATATGGGTTGTTTTTATGTAAATTTTAAGTGTAAGTGAGCTCTCATCAGCAGTTTCTACAGGGCAAAGGTTAGATTACAGAAGGGAAAAATGTAACATTATTACTGGTGCTTGCCTTGTAGCTCTTTAATCATTGAAAGAAGGCAGTTTCATGGTAGGAGTTGGCTTGTCATTAAAGGAAAGGGAGCAGGTGCATTTAGCTTGATCCAGTGATGAAGTGGGGACTTCTGTGGTTTGTAGTGACGGGTAATTAATTTGTTTATGTACAGATGTCAGAGTTTACAGACAGCAGAAGATCTTGTTTCTTTGCTTTCGCCATGACCTTGTGAACTTTACTTCTAATGTGGTTTTAATTAAAAATGTTTTCTTTAGCTTGAAGTATACTCATGGATATGTAAAGTCTGATTCTTTTCTTGAAAAAAAACCAAATGTAACCTGTGCAGTGGTGGCTGCAGCGGTGTTGCTTCTAAGGTAGTGGGTAGGAACAGGAGTGCCTTCTGCCTGGCGCTGAGCTCTGCAGAGAAAAAGGCTCTGCTCACATGTGGCCTGGAGCGGTACTGACATCCTCTGCTGTCCCTTTGTGCAGGACATTTGCAGCTCTAAGTCGCCTGGCTGGCAGAGTCAGTATTTATAATCATGATGGAAGAGTACCAAAGAGGAGAAGAGAAAGACCTCTATAATATTAATAGCAGGGACTGGCACTGAACTGTTACCGAGGAACTGAAAATATGATTAAATTATGGAGATGTCTCCGGCAAATATTTATTGCAGTGGCAAAGCTACATTTCAGATTCAGCAGGACTGAAGTGAAATCACTGATGTCTAATGACACAGAGACGAGTTCTCCCTGTGTTTGTGTGAAGACGTGATAAATGGCCATCACCTCGTAGAGCATCCAGCCATTCCACTCCTGGTTTCAGGTGCATGTTGCCAGCACAACCAGTCTCTGACTGGGACACTGTAACCAAACCATGCTGTGGAGAGGGTCCCTGTGGAGCACTTGCTGTGCACAAAGTAAGGGTGTCTCCTAAGTCTGTTTTTACTAGTGTCACAGATCTCTTGTCCAGTGCCCTGAACAGCTGGAGTGCATCAGTTATCTCATCCTCTGAAGTCTCACTTCTTAAAAGCAAGCACTGGCTTTGGCTCATTAGATGTAGTATATATACAGCTATGCACGATTCATTTATCTTTATGATTTCAGATACCTAGAAGTGCCTTTCTGGGACTGTGGGTGCTGATGAACTGAATGTGTCTGGTTTGTATCAGTCCAAAATACTAAAGGACATCCATTTGAACATGGACGTCTTTGTTGGGAGGCAGAAAAACTAAGGCTGTACATACCAGCATTGTAACATTTAATACTCATGTAGAAAATCTACTTCGTTTCCCAGCTTTGCGTACTCTGAGAGTTGAGAACCACAGGAGAGATGGAAATTCAATCATATACCACTAAAATGTAATATGTCCAAGGTATTAAATATGCAGTCTTCTCTTACTGAGAGATTTATGGTTCTGTATTGTTAAAGTGAAAAGCGAGACTATGCAAAAAGGTCAAGGTAGGACATTGTTTAGTTACCCATTTTGTTATAATGAAATATCCATTAATGGACAAAATTGTCCCTTAAGGAAGATGGCTTTATCTGTACCGAAGCATTTAAGTGGACTACTATTCATCCCGAAGTCCGCAGAACTCCCTCAAAATTGTATTTCTTCATCCTTCAGCTGCGGGTTTGATGAGGTCAGGTCGTCTAAGTTTGTGGTTTTGAGTCAGACAACACTGGCACAAGTCCCTCCTTGTACTCCCCAGAGCCTTCTCAGGGTAGTGCTGCAGTCTTACTCACTCCCTCACCCCACGTGAAGACAGCTAAGCTAAGGTATGCTCGTTAAATGCGTGTGATCTCATCAAGCTGTTAATCGAAAGATCTTTGTAATTCAGCATCAGGTTAACATTTTGCCGGTAGGTGTTGTGGATTCTTCCCAAAGTGCAATGTAAGAGGCAAGGGGGTCTTTGGCTGCTGTGAAATACATTTAAAAGAAAAGGTTTTAACATTAAATATAAAAATGAATTATGGAATCAGTACAGTAATTCTGGAGTACTTTAATTTTTGATGTCTATAAAGTGTGAAACATTTTGTGTTGTAGAATTTTGAGTGTAAAATACCTACATCTGTTTTATGCGTTTTAACAAGGTGACACTAAAAATTTTGGCAGTTCAAAAGGAAGTAATTGGGTCTGTCAGCGCTTGAGAAAATGCTGACAGCAGTCTGGGTGTATAGCATAAATATGTCAGTAAGGTTTCTGCAAAAACAATCAGCAGTGATGTTTTCAATGAAGCTGAGACTTAAATAATCATTGTCTGGATTTCAAGGGTAACGTTTTATTGTGTTCATACCGCTTGCAAGTCCCAGTGCCTTCTGGTGGCCGTACCCTGTGTAGCCTAAGCTGAAGCCAACAAAGTTCCTCTTGGCAGTAGTAGCTCATCAGGTAGTGTTTGTGGGAATTTAACTAGCAGAAAACTGTGTTAGAGCCCTTTAAACAGCAGATGGTGTATCTGCCTTTGTAGAACGAGCATGTTTGAAATAGGAGCAAGTTTCACCATAGGCATTGGTGGTTCCTTAAATTCTGACAAATTTTGGAATAATTCAAGAGGAAAATTAACTTGATGACTTGAAGAAATAAGCGTTGAAACAGGCATAAGAGAGAAAGTGGGAATTTTTAGCAGTTTGTCACCATTGACTTTCCATGACCTTGAAAGAGTGGAGTGAAGTGTAATTACAAGAGTACTTACTACGGGCAACCAGTTTTTAACCTGTGTGTTGATGTTCAAAGAGAATGAGATAAAACAGGACACTGATTTCTTTGGTATTTCTTCCAGTACATTTTGTTTCTCAGAATTCTTAGGCCCATGTCTCTCTGTGCTCTCGGCTGCTTCAGAGCAGATTTCGTCAGTCGGCCCCGGGCATATGGGAAACCCACAAATGTACAAGGTGGTACGTAGCTTTGGGGGTGCCCTTTACCAGCTGGTTTTCTGACAAAGTCTGTTGCTAAGCTAAAACAGAAGCAGCTTTAAAAAGAACAAGGACAATATCTTGACTGTACTGAAGTTCAGCTTTTTCTTTTATGGATACGCTTATGATTTTAGGTATGAAGTCCAAGCCCGAATTTACAGGGGAGACACTCTTGAGAGTATACAGAGTTATAAAAAATGCTTCAGTTCACACTGCTAAGCTACAGTCTCCATAAATGGTTTATTATATTCTATGGATAAAAAGACACAATACCTCTGCTTTTTTAAACAGCGGAAGTATTTGTTTGGGTTTTTCTGTTTTCTTTTTATTTACTTTTTTAAGTAAATTTATTTTGGATGGCATTGTTTCATGTTGCATCCCAGAAAAGCTAAAAACTCAGTGTACTTTGTTTCTTTGTCTCTAGCACATGAAGATACTGGGCAGGGGAGACAAGTTGCAGTTTTACCTCCTTGTATCTGAAAGCGATAAGTGAGATGAGAAGATTATCCAGTTTCTCTTTCTCCATGTCATTCTTCTTTTGTCACATCAGCTTTGGCAACTCTGCTATTTAAAGAAAAATAGAATAACAAAGGAACAGCTTTATCTTCTAGCTCATTGTCTAATACAATGCTATCAGCTGCCTGTATTTTAGAATTATGGGATTTGTTTGATTCTACACTTGGTTAAATGTCTTTCCTTCCTAAAATGGAAAATATTGCAGAACTGAAGAAAGAACCTATAAATACAGTGTAATGTGGAGCTTAAAGAAAACTCAGATATGTAGATAAAAGGGCACTGTGTGCCATCAAAATTAGTAACTCCTGAAATCTTACAGTTATGACATTCTTTCCTTAATACTGAAATCAGCATCGCTAAGGTTTTTGCAAGGTATGAGAGGTCTGGGCAGAAGCATGGGCTGCACTGCTGACCATGGAAATATGCTAGAGACACAGGTGCCTGGAAAAATTAGAGGTTAAGAATGGACAAACACGTTGTCTGTCCTTCTAACCAGTTCCACTCCTGGAAGAAGAATGAACTGCTCATTTCTGTAGCTACGAGCTGTCTGAGTTGGTATCTTATTTAACGCATCACCACTCAATTGACAGTTTCGTGGCTTAGAATGCTGTGCAAAATATCCACATGGCTTAGGTCTCTGGTCTTAAGGTTCCAAAACAGGGCAATTTCAAATTTACACAACTTTGTGTAGAGCACAAATGAAGTATACATAGGAATAGCATGTGAGAATTCTCCGTTTGGCCTCAGAGGAACTTTAGATTTGGTTTCCATCCCTGTCTTCTGCCCTACAGGCAGGTTGTGTGGTGTGCTCCAGCATGCTCTCTGTTGTTCAGAAGGAACCGCTGATGCTAATTGGGTAAGCGTTCACCTTGGAATTGGCTGCTCCTCTCGAGCTGCTGACGGCAAAGTCTTCATCAGGGAACATCAGAACAGGCAAAACTGGGAAAAAAACTGGGCTGGGAATCACGGTGGAAAGATGACAAAAAAATGTTCACCCAAACCTTTATTTACGTTTCTCTTTGGGAGGGGGTGGGGGGGTGTTGAGGGTTTTATCCGAGGATAAACAATCCAATGTTTAGAAATTTAAATAAAAATCAAAACTGTGCAGGGGTAGTGTGTTATTCAGAAAGACTATAGGTGGCAGCATCATAATAAAATAGAGTTTACTTGATGTCTTTAGCCAGAGATCAGTCCTTAGTTCCTTCAACAGCATGTCCTGAACAAGTATACAAAAGAGCATGAATCAAAAAGAGCAGATGAGCGACTTACTGGGGTTGGTCATCAGTTAAGCAAGCAGTTAAAATAGGTCAATCAGTCTCTTAGATCTGTGTGTCCTCAGTTTTGTAAGCATGAATGAACATGCAGACATGCAGAGATAGATCCTCCTGCTTGGTGTCTTGCGTGGTCCATTCAGGCCAGCAGTGGTAGTGGCATTTTGCTACACTGGCACATAATCCAAACATGAAAAAGAAAATGCCATCCTCGTCATCAGTGTTTTCCCAGGATTTTGAAAGGGAGATTTTAAAGAAAGAAATGGTAGTGTGTTAAGTATTCTGAATTAACCTAAGGGACTGGTGTCTTTGGGAGACTAAAGGTAGATGGGCTCTGATGTTTTTTGTCTTTTTTTCTCAGAAAGGAGTGCTCAACAGTTTATGAAAATGGAGCCTATTTCAGATACCTTAAATTTAGCTTCCGAGCATGAATGCATCCAACTTGTTTTTGACAAAGACAGCCCTTGTTACAGTAAGGAGTATAACATTTTTTATTTCTGTCCCTCCTACTTACCATTAAGGTTTATGGGGATAGTTAATGTGGTATATTACCTTGTGTCAGTGTGTCATCATTTTCTCCTAGTGTGCTAATTGCTTTAGAGCAGAAATGAGAATATTTTTTTTCCACAGCCCAGGGAGAACTGTCAGACCCATTTGACAGGTCACAAATTCACTTTCTTCCTTGTTCAGATGCATCCCCCTGCAAAATCACTCAGCCGCAAATTATCAACATAAAGTCATAGACTGTATCTGGTCCATGGGTTTCTTGTTCTTCATCAACCTGTTTCATAAGAAGATACTGTCCAGTTCATTCGAATATGTACTTAATTCAAAGGTTATTTGACTCAAAATAATGGGAGCTATGGTAGACAATTTGTGTGATTTTTTTGTGATTTTTTTTTCTTTTTCTTTTATTATTTTTTTTTTAATCTTACAGCCTAGCTCTTTTTCACATCTTTCTACAAGTGTGATCAAAGCAGGAAGAAAGTATGGTGCAGACTGTAAAGCCACCTTATCTAATTGCTGCTGAACAGACTGATGGAAAGTTCTGTGGTTCTTTACTAGTTTAGTTTTTTAAAGTGTTGTGATAGCTCTATATTGGTGTTTTAAATTGATTGTGCAAACCGCAGAGTTCTGGATAGCATGTATCAGTAAAAGGATGCTGGGGAAAAGTAACATGTCCCTATGAAAATTATTTGTTCTTTTTAATGACTTCAGGTTCCCCTTTTTAATTACTTGCACAAAAACCCTTTAACAGAATGCCAAACCAGCGTGAATTAAACTACTTAACTTTTTCTGCCTGTGTTGTGTCTCATGCTACCAGGCAGTGTTGGAGTTTACCTCAGCAGCTTCTGTGGGACTTCCATTTATTTGCTCAGAGATAGACTTGAAGCAAGATCTCAAAACTGAAATATGCAGGTAATATTTTTTTATTTACCCAGGAGAAGGAAAAAAACACTTGCTTGTAGTATTGCTTCCATATTTCTTACTTTCATAAGCCAGCTAAATGGATTAGAGACATTGTGCTTGGGTGCCAAGGGATAACAGAGGCATCTCTCTTACACAGAGGCTTTTAACATCTTCAGGGATATAATTCCAGTCAACTGCAATAGGATTGAGGCACCTAACCTGCAAATCCCGCTGTACATCTTACCAGTTCATGATTCCTATTCATTGCAAGAGGTGATGGCTCCCATCTCTATTTTTATGCATTTAATAGCTCTCAAAACTTGGCCCTCTAGAACTATATATCTGAAGAGTGGATGCTCAGAGCGAGTACTTCCGGACTTCTGAGCACCGTGTGTGCCATGTCCATATCATAGCTCTGTCTGGGTGGTAGCTCTGTGTGTCTTATTTTACCCTCTCCTCTTGTTCACGTGCCTTGGTTTCAAGGAAAGGCAATTGGGTTCTGTAAGCCAGGAGGCAGCTGTCACACACTTTGGACGTGCCCCAGATCTGAACAGTTTGGGTAGCCGGGCAGAGAAGATGCACTTGTACCACTGAACAGTGCAGGGAATGTTCCTCTGTCAGGCTGTCACTGATCACCTGTCCCCTGGGGTTGTCAGAACAGCCCCGGACATGGCCCTGCTTAGATGGGCTGCTGATGGTTTTCAACAAGCAGTGTGGATGTAGTTGGCCTCTTCTGAGGACCAGGTAAGTTCAGCAGTGTGGTTTCAAGCTGTTGGCTCTGGTGCAACAAAACTGTTCTGAGAGCATCTCGTTTACCAGACAGATGCAGCCTGAGGCATGCCGCAGAGACCCCCAGATATGGGCTAGGCTGTGTCAACCATAAGCAAGCGATGTGATTGTGTCCTTACCCTGACAGATGTCAGTAGGTGAAGATTTAGGTATATTGAAGGGGAGGGGAAGCTGCCCCTTCTGTTTTTTTTTTTTTTTTTTTAAGCACAGTTCTATTTTCTGTGCCAGCCTGTGGTGTATTTTTGTAGCTTGGTATGAATGATTTGTGTTTGATCCTACAGTTAGAGAGAGCACTTCCAGTCTGTAGGGCAGGAGAGGTCATTTAGATGTTGCTGTGAAAGGCTGTGGGAGCAAACGCTGAGCTGCTCGCAGTCACAGCTGACAGTTCTGTTCACACTTCTGAGCTCGAGGTAAGGTCAGGGAGCAGCAGGGTGCTGATAAGGGTGGGAGTTCCCCGGAACAAATGAATATTCAATCAGTTAAGGCTTATTACTGCCTTATTTTTTCACGTAAAACTATAGCCCCTAACCCAAAGATGATCTAGTGCAATGCTGTTCCAACAGCTGCTGTAAGCAGAAGACATTCTGCGTATAATCGGGCTCTGCACACTGACGACTGATCACACAAATCTGACGAATTCTTATGACAGAATCTGTGGCTTTGAGGTTTATTGTAGAAGCCAGATTGTGCCTTATTTGCCGTTAAGGCTTAATAGAATTGCCCATTGATTTCTCTGCAGCCAGGTCCCTCAAGGGATTTATTCATTCAGGGATTAAAATTGTTCCACGGTTGTCTGATTTGTTTAAAGCTCATGCATTACTCTTAATTGGAGACAGTGACCTCAAAAATAGCCGAAACCTTCCATTATCCTTATGTGGAAGAAAAAAATGTAAAAAAAAATATATATATAATATTCTAGCTAATGAAGGCTTTTATACTTTTACTTTTCTACCTCCCTACTTTTGCTTGCTTGAGTCAAAAATGAGTTGAAATATCTGCCTGATGAATTCGTTTGGAGTGGAAGGAAGCCAAAAATTATTTTAACAAATGTTTTAGCATGACACTGAGTATGGAGGTTTAGTTTGCCAAGCTGGAAAAGTGAATAACTAGGCAGTTTTTGTGAGGCTTATATAGGGTGTGGGTCATCTTAAATGTCAGTTCCAATCTATGTTAGGCATTTGTAAAGGAGCATATATTGTGAATGAATTGACACATTCTCCTCATAAGTTTCATGTTGCTCCAAAACAACTCATTAGTTTTGGGAAGCTGTGGCACATACTGCAATCAGCTGAGAAGGGACTTCAGGAAATCTGCTTTTCTATCTGCCGGGCAAAATTTCACGGGTACACACCGTGTCCGCGTGTCCGAAGGAGTGCTGTGATGGTGTGAAGGTAACGTCAGGTAAGCTGGGCTGCAGAATATAGTGAGGAGTGTTACTGGCTCCTGTGAAAGGCTGATGGAGCTCAGCATGGGACTGGGAACCTTCTAGCACAGCTCCTGCGAGTGTTGGGTCCCACTGGTCCGTGTGGTGCAATAGCTGTCGTCCTCTCTGTGGCCTCTTGGTTGAACAGGCTCAGCAGCTTCTCTTGACAGGTTTTCCATTAATAATTCTGACCACAGCTGTGAAAGAAATCAACAAGACTCACCTGAGAGTGGATCTGCTTCTTCTTCCACTTTTGTGCAGGTGTTTGAGAACACAGGGTAGCATGTACGACTACTTGGGCAGGACAGAATGTGGAACAGCTGCAAGGTTAGAATTTGGGCTGGGACCTTGGATTCATTTGAGTTCAGGCTGTCAAAACCAGGCAATTTTTAATAAGTTTTAGCTAATGTTAATTTCTAGTGATGAAGCCACATCTAATCCTGATAAAAACAAAAAACAACCAACTTTGATTCCATGGATGAATTAGAATTCAACCAAAAGGAGAGAGACTTTTTGGAGCATCGCTCCTGACTTTGTTGCACCAGTGTTGCTCTGTTATTAGGCCTTTTCAGGGAAGTTTTCCCAATGACTGTTCTGTGTCTCTCTTAGGCTTTCTGCTGCCTTTCTTGTATTGTTTTTTCTACAGAGTTTCTTCTTCTTTTCTTTCTTTCCCACAGAAACATCTCTGCCATACAAACATCTGCATTTGTGATAGCAATCTTAAGGGACATCTCCTTTGACTCATAATATCAGTTGCTTCTTTGGACTTGCCATGCATCTATAGATGATGGTTCTGTGGTTTTCATTATCTTCTTGAATAAAGAAGCTCTGTTGCACTTTACACTTACTCTGAATTACAGTCATTGCTTCAGTAATGCTTAAATCAGAACAACAAGTTGGGTTATTTATTTCCCCAATTGATTTTTACTCTGCAATTTAACAGTGAAAGATAATTCTTTCATAGAAACAAGTTGAAATAATGGATGCATAATAGTTTAGTATTGTATATCTGATATTCCAGGATCCCCAAGTAGGCTTCAACCCTTGAACAAGCAAAGTTCAAAGTATTTATGGGACTGAAGGTTGGTCCATTTCAGAGATATCTGAACCAAGTAAACGGTCTGGCTCCTCTGTGACATTTGCAGTAAGTCTGCAGTATATGGAAGGATAATGCTGTCTGACCTGCTGTTTTGACAAAATTATGCTCTTTCAACTGATTACCATCTCTTGTGTAACTCAGCACTGTTAGCACAAGCATATCAGGGTTTATATTTGGACTCTGGTGGAGAGCTTTAAGAAAATGCTATCTGCTCTAGAGTAAAGAGGTTGCTGCCACAATCTTTCTCATGGTGAGAGGATTTTCCAAGTAAAAGCTGGCCTTGTGAATCTGATGCCAAATGACTCTGTGAGCAGAGAGCTCTGTAAATTGTTTGTCATGTACACAAAAGATTTTCAGGCGGCTTTCCTGAAACTTTGCAAAAATTTTCTCAGCAACTCTTGCAGTGAATCTGATGTAGTAAGTTTCTTAGTTAAAGCAAAATAAGTTAATGGGTTTACTGGAAATTAGACTCTAACCTTTAAGTCTAATTCTGTAATTTTTATTCACATTACTTCAACTATCTGGTTTAATAACCAGCTCAGCTGCTTCACAGTCTTATTCTGAATGAAAGCCACAAGCTGTAGCTCAATCACAACAATAGTTTGGGTTATAAAAGAGGCTCATGTGTGCAAATAGGTACATCTCAGTATGAACATTCCTGTTGGACTCATGGGGACTCTGGATCTGTGAATGATGAATGGTGATGGTAGGAGCCTCCAGCAGGGACTTCCTGGCTCCATCTCCACAAAACAAACTTGCAAATTCCACTAAAAAGTGTGTCATTGTTTTTCATACCACACTACATTTTGTCAGTTGTATCTTCATAATATAAAGCCTTTAGGCTGAAATTTACAGTAGCACTCAGCATCATCCTAACATGGTTTACTTTGTTATCAAATTTGGACTAAAGCTGAGAGCTCGTCTTAGCTCAGCCCAAGAGTTAGCTGCAGTTTCATTACAATATTGTATTCCACAGCAGATCTGTACGTTGATCTGGAGATCTGGTTAGGGTAAGGAAACAAAAGCCATTTGCCTAGTGTAGGTGAGAGAGAGCTGCTGCGACAGGTGAATGCAAGAGGATTACTTACATGAAAAGATTCTTAATAAAAATGAACTTCAAATTCTAACTAGTCTTCCTGGCATTTCATATTAAACTATCAGCCACTTTGCTTAGGAAAAGCAGATTGTCAAATACCAGGGGAAAACACTTCCATTTTTAAATGTTTTAATTAATTGTGTTGGATGCGTAATGTCTGATAACGTGCTGTGTGTTAAACGAGAACGCCCTGACAGCTTTGTGCAGACGGCTTGAAAAGAGTGTTATTTACTTTGCTGAGTCAAAGCACAAACTTGAATTGTCAGAACCAAGGTTCATTGTGCAGCTGGAACCTACCTCTGGTATGTGGGGTTGACTTCAGTCACAAGCTATTCATCCTTTTGCTCTCACACTCAAAGGACCTAAAAGTTATACCACCTGCCAAAGTGACAAGAAACTGAATATGATGAAGGAAATTAATACAAATACGTTGTTATTTCTTAAAAAAAAAATCACTGGCTTACAGTGAAATCCTGAAGGGAAGGTAATCAAGAAATAAAGATACTGTGTGTTGCATAAATCAATGCTGATTTCGTTTAGCTCTAAAAGCGAAGGTGTAAACTGTTCACATACAACTTTCAAAACCAACTAAAACAGTGAAAAAATGATTTTTCCCTGGGCTTATATGTTATTGGAGAAATAAAAGGTACTTAAGCCCCATTTTCTTAAAGGCAGTGTAGAATCTAAGAATGTATACCAGATTAGGAAAGTAGTTTGCTCTGCTGTAGGATTATCGAATCATAAAATATTTAGTGACAAGACCATGCCCAAATTATTTTAGAACAGACTATTTAAAAAAATACTCTGTGCATAGTATCGCATGGAAACAAAAGGTGTATTTAAAAAGAGGAAGGAGCTTTCCTGGTCCTGTTTTGATGTTCAGATGGCTTTTTGAGTGTGTTGAGGCTTTATTGCCATGGGCTTTTTTCTCTCTCCTTTTCTTCTTGATGTCACTGTTTCTTGCCTCTAGTGAAGCCCAGGGACAACCTGCACCATGAATGAGCCAGAGAAGTTGACCATGTGCAGAGAGCTGCCAGATTCACAAATGGAATAAAATGAACTTTGTGGCAGGGGGTGGGAGAATAAGGAAATAAGATTATTAAAAGTAGCTGTATTTGTAATAATCTTTTATCTGCTGCTTCAGGGTTTGCATACAGCAACAGGGCCTATTTCTTTTGTTCCGTTTGGCTCCTTGCCTGGCAGCTCGGCATGCAGGTACCCAGCAGCCAGCCCCCATGGGCTCAGCTCGGTGTTGGCCACAGAGCTGCCTCTTGCCCTAGTGATAACTGGAAGGAAATGGGGAGAGATGGTGGCCCTGCAAGTGTTGTTTGGGGTACAGAGGGAAGCAGGGAGCCCTTTGGGTCATTAGTGTAATGCATTAGTGTAATGCATTAGGCCTGCGTGGGAGGAGACCAGTATCACTGCGCGTTGTATGGAGATCCCAGTAATTTCATTGCTTATGCAAGAGCTCATTGTTTCTATGGCTGTTGTCCTTCGACAGTAACAAACCTTTTATGACTAGTTGTAAGAAAGTAAAGATTGTTAAACCTTGCCTAGAGTGGATGCGATTGCGCCATCATAAATGTATTGAGAACATACTCATATACACAAAGAGAAATGAGCTCTGCTAGTACTTTGTACCTAAATACTGCACGCTGGTAGCTGCACAGAGTGCCACTGTTTCTTTCTTTAGCTTGCATGCCCCAACCGACCAGTGTATGTCTTAGGTACTATACTGTATTGTGTGTATTATAGTAGGTTGGCTCTAATGTGACTGGTTGTGTTTGCATCAGCTTCAGCCTTGGTGGAACAACAGCTGTGAACAGGCAGAGACATGGACCACAGTGCAAGCGAGATAAGCCCTCTGCAGACTGAAGATGCTGATGAACCCATATTGTTCTTTTTCCGTTTTGCTGTTGTTATCCAGGGCTGAACTTGGCTCCAAACAAATAATGTCGCTAAATAATGTGAAAGCTGTTTAGCCCTATTGCAAAGGGGAAAAGAATAAAGCTCCTTTGTTCCCTATCTCGCCACTCCTTTCCCCAGGAGATCCTCTCTTGGTTACCATGGATATGCAGTCTGGTGGTACAGTCTTCCTGGCCTTTATTCACTACACCTACTAACATCTGTACCAGTGCAGCTTTCAAATATAGACCTGCCTTGTGCTTAATCTGGTGCCGTTTTACACATTTCTGTGACACATAGGTTTTGGCTGCTTGTTCTGCTTTCTTGAGCAGATGTAACATTTCATAACTTGGCAGTGAATTTTTATCCCTCCATTCATGATGGTGACAACCAGAAATCTGATTGTCATTTCTTTATGAACAACTAACGTGAAGTATAAGACATAAAGCAGCTTGGGAATTTCAAGAAATCCATTTCTCAGCGCCACTCCCTTCAACACTGGGTGGTGTATGAAATGTCAGATCACAGGAAGCTCTAGAGCAGGTGGGTCAGTGCAATACAGATCAGTAGTGAAGGCATTTGCATTGCAGAAGAATTTATACACCTTCTTCAGTGGCACTCGAGTCTAATTGTGCTTGATTTGGCACTCACTGGGTAATTAGGGAATCTTTCTTTTAGCCTCAATGGGCATTGGATCGGGGCTGCTGAGACCAAGGACACTGGACACAGGGACAGGTTTATTAGTTTTGTAACTGAGGTGGGAAGCTCTGGAAAAGTAGGACCTGGTCTGTAGCATCAGCATTTACCTAAACATTAAGAGATGCAGATGCTGCAGACCTCACTTTGTTCCTGCTTCACCGTGTGATGCAAACCTGAGAGCAGGCAGGCTATTTGAATGTCAGCTGAGCCACCAAAAACACAAGAGAAGCAGAAAAAGACAAGTGTATATGCAAATTTAAGCACTGAACTAGGACTTCTCAAGCTTTTGTTCACTTAGACTATTTGGATAAATTGTTGGTCTTTTGTGGCATTCAGATTCAAAATGAAATGAATATTTTTTTCATGGAAGGAATGGGGTTTTTTCTGTCTTTAAAACACCTTTAAGAGAGAGCAACAATAATAACGAGAGGATTTGAAAATGTGTTTGTTGAGAGTGTTACTGTGGCTATGATTTGTTCAGAACCACATAAGATCTTCTCAAGTATGAATAGCACCAAGCTTTTTACTTCTCTTATTCTTTAATTGTATTCTTGTAGCATTCAAAGGACTCAGCCAGCACAAGGAACTATTGTGCTTGGAACTGTGCAAACCTTCAAGAGACAGAACCATCTCTAAAAAATTCTGAGTTTAAAGTAACAGGATGAGTAAAACATGCACATTCAGGCAGCTCAGTAACGCCTTGCTCTCAGGCATTTGGGGACAGGCTTTGTAGCAGGGCCTGTTACGACAAGACAAGGGATAATGGTTTTAAACTGAAAGAGGAGAGATTCGGGCCAGACACGAAGAAGAAATTTTTTGTAATGAGAGTGGTGAAACACTGGCCCAGGTTTCCCAGAGGGGTGGTGGATGCCCCATCCCTGGAGACATTCAAGGCCAGGCTGGACAGGGCTCTGAGCAACCTGATCTAGTTGAAGATGTCCCTGCTCAGTGCAGAGGGGTTGGACTAGATATGCAAGATGGTACCCAAAGCCCCTGGAAAATTAATCGAGGATGTAAGTCAAGGGTTTTTTTTCCACACAGCATTTGTTTAATTTGGAAGCTAACGTGCAATTCTCTGCCAGAAGCCATTGCACAACGTATCATCTTCTCTTTTTATGTGGCCACACAACACCAGCTGTGGGGCTGCAAATCCTCCTTCCAGACAACACAGACCACGTTCCATCAGCAAGACAACGTGGTTGAGTTCCTCTTGATACTTGTCTTTCACTTTGGCTTTGTGCTTTCTTCCCCTGTACAACTTCACTCCTTTGGTGATGGCTTGCAAAGGCACAAGAAGGAGAAAATTCCTGTTGGTGGAGTGAGGCCTTACCCAGACCTGCTGGTCTGCCTGCCGTCCTGTTTTGGATGCCAAGTTGACGGCAAGAATGAATCAATGCTGTGAGATTGAAGTGCAAGTGTATCATTTAGCTGTTTGGACCAGCAGATGGCAAATGTAGAGGAAAAAATCAATCTAAGAGCTAGTCTGGGGAACAGACATTAAATAAAGCCATCTGGCAAACGTATGAGGGGAAAGAAGAAGATGAGACCAAGTTCTGCTTTAAATACCTGCTCACAACTGAGGAGAAGTTGCTGGGAACTTGTGCCATGGGAGAGCAGACTTTGACCTGTAAGAAGTTCTGTGGAGTGTCAAAACCTTTGGCAGCATTGCGCATTTAGAAGAAAGACCCTAAATTGCCAAGCAGAGACAGCTTAAGCAGCAGCAGCATTTCTGCCCATGTGAGATCCTGGTGATACTTTACATAGAATAGTGAGTACAGGACTGCTTGATCCCCCACAGTGGGATTGAGAAGACGACATCTGCTTTGTAGAAAAGGACAAAAAAGAAGAGAAGAGAGTAAGCAAAGAGAGTGATTTAATATATCCTGAATTCTGGAAGACATCAATAAATCTGGTTTTATGCCAATGCCATGGCAGTTTGTTACTTTGCCCTTCTACTTTTATTCCCAGAGTAGAGAGATGTACGTGGTTTTGCACTCAGGCTTTTAAGTAGTTTCAAGAGAGAAGCACAATTCACTGAAAAGGGAAATGGTATCTTACATAAGTGCCCAGCCTTTCTTTGGGAAACTTGCTCTCAGGGAATGTGATTTCAGAGCCCAGAAGTCTAGCAGATGTTATTACTATTTCTGTTTTACAGGTCAATGCTTTGGCTTTTTATACTCTGAGAAAAGCACACAGCTGCTAGCCTGCCTTTTACATTATAAGAACAAGTCAATTCTGTATATTCTGTATCTTATTTCTAACTTATACATGTGCTTTTTCTTTTTTTCTAAGTAAAATGGGAGCACTGTGGCACATCTTCAAAATTCAGGTTCTCTGATAACTGACACTTTTGTTGGCAGACTATGTTGTCCTCTTATTTCCATATAGAGTAATGATGGATCATTTTACAATGAATTTTGGTCTTGTTGTCCAGGCCCATGGCATTGAACAGAACAAATAATTCCACCACTCAGACTTAACTGCAATAAAAAGAAAAAAAAAATCAGTATGTAATGTCATTTTTAATGCCTCTGTTGATAATAAGATTCATGTCGATGATGATGTAGTAGCTATATTTTGTGCATTAACTATCGGTTTCAGACACTTACTTGGAATATGGTTGCCAGCTCTCACCAAACACATTTTTTTAAAGTATCTACTTCCTTTCCATCTCATCTGTGTTGTTAGTGATTAGTTCTTGTATCTGAGAAAGTTGTCTTTAGTTTCCCTCAGCATCTAACAGTCAGACTAACAAAAAGGCAGTATTTCTGTCCCTCTGCTCAGATGAATAATTCATTGCCCTGCACTTTTTGTGTAAAGTAAATTTGAACTGTTTCTTTTGTAAAGATTATTTACAAGAGAGCTGTGGAGACATGGAAATTCATTGGCTGGCTTCAGGTATGGCATTGTATTTTTACTGAGAGGGAGGTAGCAGTTTGTTTTGATAAATTTTGGTTGAAGTATTTGCTATATGTAGCATTAGAGGGATGGGTGCCCTTAAATGGGGAAAGCGGGAGTTTGGCAGGTTTTCAGCGCTGTTCTGCTGCGGTTCTCCCCAGCTCAGAGGAACAATGAGCTGGAGGGATGCTGGCGGTGTTGCTTGGTTACAATTCATCAGCGTGAATCAATGCTTCACACGGCTCCTTCTGCCTCCAAACAACCGGGAGACTTCTCAGTACTGTATTACTGATGTATGCAGCGATGTGACCGGATTACGTACTATCTCAATTACCGTAAAACTATACCTTTGCCGAGAGATTTGGACAGCAGCATCTGACTTTCAGCCGTGGAAGTCAGGCAATTTGGAACAGTCTGTTTTACATGGCTTTACAAATACATAGCTGAGTAAAGCAAATTTTTAACAACATATTTTTCTTGCAAGGTGTGTTTGGTGAGTTTGGTACTTTAGCATCCTTCTGTATTCATCAGGAAGATTAAATCCTTTATTAAGTATCTTCCCCTGTAATGGAAGCATGCCTTGCTGAAACCTGCCTGCAGGCAAAGTGAAGCATGTAAGGGGAACTGCTGCCTTCCTCTTACTCAGTGCATTTGGCCAGATCTTAAGCTGGCATAAAATTAAACTGATGGAGTTATGCCAGTTTAGACAATAGGAAGATGTGACAGGTTATTTTTAACACTGCGGAATGGCTTTTCTTTACCCCACCTGGATCCATTTTACTACTCACCTGTTCTTCCTGCTCAAGACATGACCAGAAGTAACATTAAGAGAAAGGTGCCCAGTTTGAGCTATCCCCTGAATCAGCATTTGCAGCAGCTTTGTTCCCATCTACATCTTTTTGCTTACTCTTATGTAAAACTGCTTTATTGTTTTCTGATTCTCACTAGTTTGTTGCCTGTTATCACTCTGCTCTATCTACCCCTTCGTCTGTACAGGAAAAGTTTAAAACTTCCCATGAGTCTTCACAGCATTTTGGTTATGCTTGAAAACACCTAAATAAATCAGTTAGCAACTTTTCCAAGTGTGTCAGTGAGAAATCATTGAGCTATTTGCTCATCTGTGGCCAGGAGGTCACTGGATTCTGGCATCTACTTGGGACACCGTTGTCTTCACCAAGTATCTTCTTGGCTTTCTAGCCACAGGACAGTCCTGGTAAATGCCCTTCAGTCTGCCTACAGAAAAATCCAGAAGTATCTTGCTCATCTTCCTCCTTCTCGTTCACATCTGAAATTCGTGCCCGTGAAAGTCTTTCCCTTTTCCTCTTTCAGACTCAGTAATTCTCCATTTCTTCCAAAATCTTCCATACTTGTGTGTTTAAATTTCTCTTTACCTTTATTAAGGACCTCATTATTAGAAGTGTATATTTTCTGCACCTTTCATTTTGTGAAGCTTTCTCTGTTTCTCTGATTTCTGTTATTTAGTGTCAGCTTGTTGTGTTGCTGAACATTAAGGCCATTTGGAAGAATTTGTAGGAAAAAATGTCCTGAAGTGACATCCACTCCACTTGGTTTGCAAAAGAAGAATCTATAGTAAAAAACAAGTCTCTCGCTATCTAAAATACAAATATTTCTATGAGTAGGTTCTCTGCATCATTCTGCCTTCTGATGATAGTATCTTTAGATAAATATACTATCTTTTAGATAGAGATAGCATCTTTTCATAAAGAATTTTTTTTCAGAATACCTGAACTACTTAAAATACAGTTGCACTGTACAGAGCTATGATTTCTGACTTATATTCAGTATTCTGTTACATGATCAGCTTTACTTTAGCAGTGAGTATGTGTTTAACATCTTAAATTTTCAGTTTCTTTCCTCCAAATGTCACTTGGTTATCTGTAAAGATATTTTTATTGTGACTCTCTTTAAAACGTGGACTAATTCAGTTTTGCTGCTCCCTGGGTCATGACATCCGTAACTATTTTGTCTGGAAATTTAAGTGCTTTTGGAATAGGACCTAACACTGAGCGCTTCCTATTTCTGCACAAAGATAAGAGAAGGGAACAAAAGAACTATAATTTTCCTATCAAAGTGATGGGCTTTGGCGTTTGTTCAGAAAGGTGCTTGAAGCACTGTAATACTCATCTGTGGGCAGTTGTGATTGCTGCAGGGACAGACTGATTCTCTGGATAAATATGGATATTTATGGGGGAGGGAGAGATTTCAAGCCTAGCTAAGAGACTGTTGCCTGACCCCGAGCCTGCGTTGCACGCAGCTATATTGGGCCACTAAACTGTATGTTCTGGCTGTATGTTATAACGGAAGAAGAGCCTTTTGGGGAGTACACCACACACATCAGGAGTTAAGCATTAGGTGTGCTGTTGCATAGCTGAGTTGGTCTGCAACTGCGTTTCTGCAATGGCACTTGCGTGCATTTCCTTTCCATTAAAATGTTGCTCTGTTTTTAACAGATGAAGAGCTGTTGTAAGTCGAGGAGTAATTCCATTTAAAGGTCATAGCTGGACTTCTCCAGACATGACAGGCCAGTCCTCCTGGGCCTGAGACCCCTTTTTAAAAGAGCTTTTGCCCATGTGGTGGTTGGGTAGTAGCTGTACCCCCTCTAGATCTCTTGTGTAGAGTGTGCCTAGCAAAGGTGATTCTGGAGTTGGTGCCCTGGCTGGGCTGTGGGTCCTCACAGATGTTCCTGTCTGGAAACTGAGAGAGTTGGGGTTGTTCAGCCTGGAGAAGGCTCTGGGGAGACCTTATTGCAGCCTTTCAGTGCTTAAAAGGGGCCTGTGAGAAAGACGGGGACAGACTTTTTTGCAGGGCCTGCTGCAACAGGACAAGGGCAATGGTTTTAAACTAAAGGAGAGGAGGTTCAGGCTAGAAACAAGGAAGAAATTTTTTACACTGAGTGTGGTGAAACACTGGCCCAGGTTTCCCAGAGGGGTGGTGGATGCCCCATCCCTGGAGACATTCAAGGCCAGGCTGGACAGGGCTCTGAGCAACCTGATCTAGTTGAAGATGTCCCTGCTCATTGCAGGGGGCTGGACTAGATGGCCTTTGAGGGTCCCTTCCAACACAAACTATTTGTGATTCTATGACTGCCAGCATCTGCCTGAGCAAGGGAGCAGCTCACATGTGAGAACATGCCCAGATGCAATGGGGAAGCATCCAGCTGGAATGAAAGGACTCATTTCTGCATGAGCATCCTGCATCCCTCCCGGCCTTGCTGGCCCCTCCAGCCTGCGGAAACCATGCCACCTGTGGTGTGCGCAGCATCACTTTCTTGCTGGTTTTGCCAAGAGAATGGATGTCCATTGGAGGCAGTAGAAAGCAAATAGGCTTTTTTTTTTTTCAGGTAATCGGGTCTGTGCAAGAAATTTACATCATGCTGCATTTGAAGAGTCTTTATTTCCTTCCACTATACAGTATAACTAGGGGCAGATATACCCCACCCAAGGGACCCAGAGATGCTTTAGCTGTTCAGGTCTAGTTCAGCTCTCACTTTTCATCTTTTAGAAAATGCATGCTGAGATGGTTGCAAGCTAAACACAGTAATTAATACAATGGCATGGCAGTAATTTAAAATATTTAAAAGGTCAAAAAATGCAGATTTCTCGTGTCATCATTGACTTTCATGATTTCCTTCTCTTCAGTTTCCTGTGTTGTGAATTTGGCTTTGTAGCATACATGTCTGGGATTTTCATATCTTTAATATTCTGTCATTGCATTTATTAATGTTGAGGCACTGCCTGTGGTGGGTGGTTTCTTCCACTTTATCTAATGACCATATTTGAAATACGAAATCTTATTTTAAGATTAAA
This sequence comes from Patagioenas fasciata, assembly GCF_037038585.1. Classification (NCBI taxonomy): domain Eukaryota; kingdom Metazoa; phylum Chordata; class Aves; order Columbiformes; family Columbidae; genus Patagioenas; species Patagioenas fasciata. Next base: position 121,496,150 of record NC_092520.1, on the reverse strand, counting down.
AACTTTCTAGTTTCATTGGCACAAAGAACCAAAAATTCACCCTCCATTTTTGCATGTGCACTTCCCATTTTCACAATAAGTGCCTTTTTGTCATAAAAACAGCTCAGCTGCTGTCCCTCTGTCCCAGGTGGTGCCACACGGTGGCCTTTGCAAAGCCAGGAGTAACTTTTCAACATGTCCCTGCCTTTCCAGGAAGGACCCAGCTAAGCTTCCTGAACAACATCAGTCTCTGCTGAGAATTCAGGTCAGGATCTCCCTGCTCGTTTCCTAGCAACTGCGGGATACTGGTGCTTTCTCCTCTGACCGGCTCCTTCAGTTGTAGATACAGGGATCACTAGGGGAAGGGATCGGGGCAGTGCTAATAACTCTTTGGGAAGGCAGAGTGCAGCATGGTGCTGGGTGACTGATGAGACGTGGGGTGCGCTATTCAAGTCGAACCAGATCGAGACTTTGCAGGATCCTCTGTGCAAACTTGAAAGTGCCTCTGCTGATTTTGCTTTCCCTTAAATGTCTGGCGAGGTGACAGACCCCTTTTGAAACGCCAGTAGCCTTTTGTGTTACGTTGAATCTGGCAAACAGGAACATATGCAGGTAAGCAGCTGAAGAAAGTTTATGTCTGAGGTGATTTAAAGGTTGTTTTCCTACAGGTGTAATGCATTTCTTGGTTACACAGCTGCACAACATTCAGTTGTGGGAGTACTGACCTGCCGTCATCGGACGGTAAGTAAAAGTTAAAGGGGAAGATGAACTGTCTTCCCTAGTTACTTGTGGTGTCTGTTCATAAAGAGCTGAAAACAACCTTTAAACTTCTCTAGTTAATTTATTGTAGAATTGGTTGATGAAAAATCCTTAAGTGATCAAGAGTTGCCGGTTGCCACGCTCTCGCTGCAACTGGCTCCTTGTAACACATTTACAAAATGGAAAGCAGCAAGTCCCTCTAACTGTGTATTGTTTGCAGAGGCCAGCAATCATTGCCTGGTAACACAAAGGGATTTGTTACTGCTTTTTGTTTTCCTTTGATAGATTACAAGTAGAAACACTTTGACAAATGTAAAAATTAAACCGATGTACCGTTCTAAAAAAAAAAAAAATTAGGAAAAAATATCACCTTCTTTGTGCTGTAGCCTCTCTTCGCTGTTCACAGACAACAGAGGTAGTAGGAATTATACCAGAGTATATTTGTATCTAGTGCTCGTACAGGGCTGGCATGATAGTTTTCTGAGGGACCACTCCTCACAGAAAACACAGTTTTCATATTTTGAAAAATGTGGAAATGGATGTCTCCAGGTGCACACAAGCTATTTAGCTTGCCTTTTTCAGAAGTCTATAAAAAATAAACTCCAGGTCTTCAGCAATATGATTTGGCACAGCTCCAGTTAACTTCAGCAGAGGCCTGCCAAGTGACATGGGCCAAAGATCTGGCTGCACATCTCTGGGACAGGTTCACAGCAAGCATGTTTGTAGGTTTTATGCACAGGAGGCTGTAGTGGTAGGTTCTGAATAGGGACAGAAAAGACTGGATTATTTTTAAGCCATACATTTTAATTATCTCTAATATGAAGCTGTTTAATTTGAGTGCTGACTCTAAGGCATTGAGGAGTTGATTTCTGTAGAGAGACTAAGTGCCGTTTCAATTGATATTTTCCACACTTAGTATTCAGAAAAACAATTCCCAGAGTCTTGCATTGCATACCTGATACAGCGGCTGCTTTTCAAAGTGTACACGTCTAATTTGCTATCCTGAGTTTTTTGTCTCTGTCACACATATGGGACAACTCGTATGTCCGTTCCTAGGAACCACAATGTATGTGTCCATTTAAGAAGAAAAAGATCTATACCAGAGGAGGATCATTGTGCAGCTCAGGATGTTCTTTATTACAGAAGGCCCTCCCATGTGTGTAACTTCACACTACTGTGTGTTTAGGTGATACAGGACAGAGAAGCAGAAATACCTGTTTGAGGGGGTGCTTCACATTTCATTTAATTGTTCCGGTGTCAAGGTCGATAACTTTCAGGAGACAGTTAACAGTAGAAACCTCTTTGATCACTTGGATCTAGCTGTTTTTATTAAAGCAGCATCCTCAGAGGGTAGTGTGGAACCCAGGAGATTAAGTTGTCCAGCACTCACTGATCTTTCTTCTGTCCACAAAGCCTTGCAGTGTCCTCTTGTAAATGCTCTTCTGTCAGAGCTTGGAGCTCTGCTAGACATCTCATTCCCTGCCCGTTGCCATAATTCACAAATATTTTTAAACTGTCTGAAAAAAATGTTAAAAGGAAGGAGGCCCCTAAGCAGAGAGGGTCAGATTTTCCTCGAGCTGGAGCTAGTACATTTGCCAACTGCATGTGAAAGGCTAAATATTTTCCCATAACACCTACACCAGAGACATTCTGCAGATACACAGATGGCTGGGCCCTTGTGAGTCCAGCCAAGGGAGCATACGCTGATGCTTCGGGTTTGAAAAGAAGCTGGAACAGGTCCTGTAGTCTGGTATTGGCAGCCAGCATCAGCGATCTGGGTGGCTGGATGTAGGAAAGAGCGAAGTCTGAGGAGGTTATTGAAACATACATCTTTCACAGAATGGCATTTCTTGATAGCAAACAGCTCAGACAGGTCCTTGGACTCTGCAGTAGAGAGCAGGCTACAGCTGGAAGATGAATGCTTTCCTCTCTGCCTGTCTGCCAACAGCTGGGGAGCTTAAATCCAGAAGTGACCCATGTGTCATCTAGCTATGGAAAGGGGCCATCTGGGATCCAGTATCTGGTTCTGGACATCTGTCTGTCAGGAGAGGTGAGCTCAGTGTGGGACAAGTGCAGAGGAGGGTTAGTAAGACAGCCAGGAGAATGGAGAGCTTTCCTCTGGGAGGAAATTAAGGTGCCATGACTTGTTTGGCTTCACAGATGAAGGATGAAAGGGGAGACAGTGGTCTTCTGTAAATACCGCTGGCAAGAAAGAAAAGCTGCCTAAAGAAAAGGATTGCATTGGGACAAAAATCATAGAATCATAGAATTGTATTGGTTGAAAAAGACCTTTAAGATCATTGAGTTCAACCATTAATAAACAGGTATAAACTAGCCATTGAGTCCAGGAATTTCTAACCATTAGAGTTACAAATGTCTGGAATACCATTTCAGTCAAAGGGATGGAAAAAAATTGAATGTTTTCAAAATAAGACTTTAATCAGCCTGTGAAAGGATTATATGGAGTGTTTGCCAGCAACAACAGAGGACTAAATAAATGCTCAGGAAGTCCCTTCTGGTAGTATGTTCCCAAGTTTTATCCTGAGAGGCCTATGTGAAGCTCGAAGATTTAGGTGTACCAAAACATGCTGTTCCTCAGGAGACTGTATCATATGAGAGAACTGAAAAAGGCCAGGCCTTGTGCTGGGGAGGGTTGATAGGTGGGTTGCATCTGATAGTGGAAGGACTTGCAAAAACACAGAGCTAAAGAGCCTTTGTGAGCAAAATGATTCATCACTAAACTCCGTGAGACACTGGATGGCTGCTGAGCATCTCTTCTGTTACTTTCAACCTGCCCAAGGGATCAGAAAAAGCCAAGAAGTACTAGGACCCCAGCAAAAGTGCCATGAACCTGGCCATTTTGGGCAGGAATTTCAATTTATTGCTGTAACTAGCTCTGTATACACAGGGTTTTTTTGCCTGCCACCCTGAGAAAGCAAAGGAAACAGCAGTTTGAGTTCCCTCTCCAGGAGTGGCTGGGCTTGGGGGTGGGATGGCCTGGAGGGCTGTGCCGTGCATGACAGGTTGCCCCTGAATGAGGCCACTTTGGTGGTTTCACTCTGCCCCACCTGCCTTGGTTGGGATAGTGGCAGACCCACGGGAGGTGGGAGGAAAGCCCACCACAAGTAGCTTTTGCTCACACAGTTTTGCTTTCTGAGCTTTGGTGAGGAATGCTTCTCTGCCACCCTCTCTCCCAGTGGTGGCCCTTTCGCTCTCCACAGGGAGGTTTTGTGCCTCTCTGGTCCCCTTCCTACATCTGAAAGAGCTTACTCTTAAGCTCTATTTTTCTAATGTCTGAATGCCAACGCCATTTAATTTATGAAAGCTGCAGCACATTTTGTTGTGCTCATTTAAACCAGGCAGTGTTCAAGTATTGTACAGTCACGTGTAAAGGTGATGGCAGATGAGAGCTCTTTATGTCATGCTGGATTGCTGCAGCTCACTTGAGCTGTATCTGCCTAATTGCTGGCAGGAAATTTTTGAATTAATGACAAATATTTCCCAACAGTAGTTAGTTAAGTGCCTGCACATATTAAATTAACCATAATAATCTTGTCATCGTCATAAATTAATAACATGCATCTCATCGGGCTTTGAGTATTGAAGTAAAACATTCATGGTGTATTCAAAGAAGGGAGCCTGGGGACAAATGGGATAAGTCCCCAAATGGGTCTTTTCCTTTCTGCCACTTTTAAACATCATTTCGAGGTTCCCATCTAGCCTTTGGAGCTTACTTGGCATGGGGGGTAGGACAGTGGGGTTGGGAATGCAGAGTACCTACCCATGAGCTGCTAAGTAACCCTGACTTCCCTCTGTCCTCCCCGGAGAGACGTCTCCTCGGAGTAAGGTGATTTAGACCTATTAATATCTGATGTGTCTCCTTTCCTCCATCACCTAAAGGGTGATGCAGCGAGGGGCAAATGTGCACATGGGAGTTTTCTGTCAAAGAGATCATAAAACAGCAAGGGGTTTCAAAAGGGAAATGCTCCTCAGCGGAGGATAGGAAGAACATCTGCCCCAGTGGCAAAAATGAGCAGAAACTGAGGGCAAGTGGTAATGTGGGAAAAGGGGGACGTTTCTCCCAGTGTATTCCCCACAGGTGGCCCATGGGACCCCTTCCAAGAGAGATCCAGGGTGCGGGATCCCGTTCCCTTTGCCTCCTGCTTTCCACTACACCGTGGGGTGCCATGGGGAGCTGGGCACTGGACCAGGGAGGGCACGCCAGTCTGCACCGTCAGCTCCAGCAAAGCTGGACTGAGGCACAGGCCTGGAGCTGAGCTGGAGATGAGACACTTCTTGAAGGACATCAGGAAAGCATTTAATCTCTCTGTACTTTTGTACCCACCTGTAAAATGTTGTTTCTTTAGGAAATCAAACCTAAGGAGTTGCAGGATCGGATAGCCATGTTTATCACCCATCCTTCTGCACCGGCTTAAGACTGAAGTGCTGTCAGGGCTGGATCCATCTGTTTTGCAGATGAGAGAGGATGCACAATCAGTGTGACACTGTGACTGGCAGCGTCTTCTGCTTCTGCTCTGGATAGATAAGGAGCAGGAACCCTCCCAGTGACCATGTACCATACTGTTGTTATAAATACTGTCAGGGAAGGTTTGAGCTCTTCAGTGCTGTCCTTTCTTGTATTTTCTCCAGTCCCCTGTCTTTGTTTTGTTCTGCATGTAACACCTTTGCATATGATCTTCTGAATACATGAGCACATATGTCCACTGTTGCTTGTCCTGAACAAATTGGCACATGCAAGTCCTTTCTGCTTCCCAGTCCATGGGAATGAGTGGGCTTGTGCTGCAGGGAGCACTGGAGACTTGGCTCTCGACTTCTGACAAGGCAGCAGTAAAAGCTATTAAACTGCATTCAGGGTATTGACTTCCAAAAGTCTGGGAGTCTAAGTGGCAACTGGAGGTGAAATGTGCAGAGTGACTTGCCAGAGGTTGTTTTCACTGAGGTTATTGCTGCAGGGAAGGAGTGAAGGGGAAAATGAGAATCTGAGCAAGCAGCAGTTATTTCCATTTGCTCATAACCTTGCTTTGGAGCACAGAGTGTGGTTTGGAGCACAGACCTGCAAGTACAGGGGGAAAGAAGAACTGCAGGAAAATATCTCCTCTCTTTCAAACACAGAGCAATGAATATATCCTGAATGTACAGTAAGAATGAAAAGTTTGCAAGTACATGTTGTGAGGGAGTAAATGACAAAAAATTAAGTCTCTTATATTTGCGAAATCCAATTGTGTTTTTCTTATAGATTGTGGAGGAAGGTTCGAGCAAAGATAAAAGGACTCAGCAATGTTGTTTATTGTGACATGGTCAGAAAGCACCCTTCCAGCTTGTTCACATAAGAAACTATTTGGGTTAGGAAGACTGCCCAACCTAATTGGACTCCTACCTGAAATCCCTGCGGTAGTCACGCATTGCTGTGACTTTGCATTAAAAGTCTTGTGCTCTTTATTCTGGAAGTGATTTGAGTATTACTCAGGTAGAAGAAAGAACCCATGGCTCATCTCTCTCCCATCTAGACTCAAGAAAATGATTATTCATTGAAAGCCAAGAGAGACTGAATTAGGAAAGGTCAAAAGAGGCTAAATAAGGTCCTTCCCAATTAAAAGCCTGCCACATGGCCTGCTTCAGAGTGGGCCTCATACAGCAGTTAGATGAGAGGCCATTCAGCTCTTTATTTGGCCTGTGGGCTTTAATGCAAGAGGAATGTGGAATGTGTTTACAAGATAGCAGTTATTGCTGAAATATGTGAGCGCCATTGCCTGGGGAAATTTCAGAGGGCTGAGGTTACACTGACAGTGGCTGTACTTCTTGGACGGTCTGTGTGGATGCTGAGGGAGAACCTGGCCCCTGAGTTTGCAGTGCAAGCTCTGTGGAGGGAACAAAGGGGAAGATGCTCCCTTTCACCGCCGCCTCCCGCTGCCATCCTGCGGCTCCAGCAGCTGCATCTCGCTCCATCCTTGCCGCTCCTTCGTGCTAGGATGACCCAGGAGGGCGAACAGGTCTTTGGGCTGGAGACATGGCTGCTTCTTGTTATCCCTGCATCCGAGGTGACTCCAGGTTAGCACATGACTGCAGTCGGTGTGGCGGAGTGGTGTGGGGTGAAAAGAGGCAGAGCCAAGGGCAGGGGGATTGGACTAGATGATCTTCCGAGGTCCCTTCCAATCCCTAACATTCTGTGATTCTGTGAGTGTTGAGGACAGAGAGGCCCTGATGGCACCTTCCATGAACAGTTTCTGGAAATCGACCGCTTATGTTCTGGCTAGTCTCAGCTGGTAGGCTGGTGTATCTCTGCTTGGAAGGGCTCAGGCTTTTCTTAGAATATTTAATTAGATCTCTTTGCACTCCCTACCTCCTTTCCTTTTTCCTCTTCTTTCGATATTCAAATATTAAAACCGTTCTGCACATGGTACATAGATGATCATAATGATTACTTTGTCTTTCCAGCATAGGAATTCTCAAGGAAGCCAGTAAATCCCAGCCTAATCTCTTTATTTCATGCACTTTCCTCATTACTTGTGTTTGGCCAAACCAGACTGTATTTTTCATCATGTGAATGGCAAAATATTTGGAAGTAGGCGTGAGATATAGCTATATTCTGTGTTCAGATGAACCTGACATTTGAAAAGATTTGTTATTAACTTCTGAAGAAACTTAATAAAACTGTTGAAATGACACTGTTGAGTACACCACACATTATGCAGCTGAGAGTAACTACTTCATGCAGTATAGACAGGCTCAGAAAGGACAAAAATTGTGCCACATTCAGCTCTGATGTTAAGAGTTGCCTTCATTGTCTGGTTAACTTGGTCCTCTGAGTTTTCTTCAGAATAGCAGATAAAGCTGAATAAGGATCTCGTTCTGGGTAGTGCTTAACACTTTCTGCATCTTAAAATCCCATTAACCTCTGCACTGCACAAGAACAAGCTTACATTAGCCTAATTGATGGGGTAGCAGGTGTAAGTGCACAATTCCTCAGGGCTTGCTGTGATTCCAGGTTAGTCTTATTCTTTCTTTGCCAAAAATTGTGTGTGCGTGTGTACGTATATACAATTTATTGTATCCATGGTTCCAAAAAGCAAGCAAGGATCAATGAAAGCTTGTTATTTCTCCTTGAATTTAGAAGCATTGAGACCTAATAAAAAGGTTGATTTTTATACTCATTCTGAATACCAAAAGACCTTGTATAATGATTTTTGTGAAATAGCTTCAGGAATGTTCCCAATACAGAATTAAAGAATAATTTCAATTGTGACATGTAAAATCAAATGTAATTTTGTTCTAACTAAAGCAAGACATTTTACTTTCTTTTCTATTGTTTTTCAAGGGGAGGCACAGTGAATTTTTAATACTTTACTGACCCTTGGCTCCAAGTGACGTTAGTCTGCTGTTGTACGAAAAAGATGAACTTCAGAACATTATTAGCCAAAGTATTCTACGTGAATACTCTCTATTATTTAAGTTAAAAATGCAGATTGTACTTCTGTCAGTAAAAATGGCTGATACAAGCATACAACTCTGGTAGTATGTTGAGCTGTTTGTGCTCCTAAATATAGCAGAGGGTCCCTATTAGGGAGCTGGCTGGGGGAGGTCTTGTGTCTTTGTGTAAAACAGCTATGTCTTTATTATTTCTGTATGCTGAGAAAGAAGGAGGAGAGCCAATGTGGTTTTATTACTCTAACAGGTCTTTTAATAACCGTGCTTTCTGTGTTGGTAGAATAGATCTCCTGGCCCCTCTGTTAAATCACAAAAAAAACCAAGAACTGAAAGCAAGAAGGAAGGAGTTACTCCATAGAAATAAAACATTTCACATGAGTTTGCTTTATTCTTTTGTCAGTGCAAACTCCCTCCCCCCCGGCCCCCTTTTAATTCTTTTGCATGCTTATTTGGTTTGCGTTGTTGTTGGGTTTTTTTGTTTAAAGAAAGCACGCAAGCTAAGGCTTTTTCCCATGAACAAAATATGACATATGGCAAGGTGTGTACTCATGAATTACTGAGCTCTATCAGGGAAGAAGAGTTCCCTGCACCCTTCTGGGGCATAGCCTATTCCCTGTGCCACCTAGGACATCAGGCTGGGCAATCACAGTGGTGCCTTCTGACCGCTCATGTTTGTGTGTTTTGTTGCAAGGCACTTTTTTAAAAACCAAAAAGCTCACTCTTCGAAGGCTGCTTGGAGGGAAAGTTTATTTTATGGACTGTTTCTCAGTCCTCTCAGAAACAATGGGGGGAAGGAAGATCTGTCAATTCTGGAGAAAAACAGAGAGAGCAGGGTTTTTTCCCCTCCTGTCCCTTGGAAATATGATGTGGTTGTAATAGAGAAAGGAATGTGCTGTTGGCAGGGACACGGCAGAAGGGCTGCTGAAGATCCCACGCGAGAATCTGCGCAGCCTTTGGAATCACAGGAACAGGTGCACCCGGGAGGAGTTTGGTCTGGTTAGGCGAGGGAAGATGCACGCTGCCCAACAGCAGCAGAAGCAGCAAATGAAAACAACTCAACATCCAGAAAACCCACTGACATACTTGGGAAGATGCACCTGCTGCCTCTTCTGTTTTTTTCTGTCGTAGCCCATGAAGCCCGGCATGCTGGTCATGGTGGGTATCACCCTGTTTGCACAAAGGCTGGAAAGCGGAGCCTATGCAGTGAGCTGTATCCTATCTCCCCTCTCCCATCCTCCTTTTACCAGGTGTTTTATTAGTTGAGATCCCTTGATGTCTCTTCTGTCAGCGACCACAGGGACACTGGGCACCACCTTATGTTTACACAGTACGCAACAGGGGATTTGAGTGAGAAATGTGAGTATTGCAAAGGAGAGGGCTGGTGCAGAGAGATGGTAGTGTATCAGTGGTTATACATAGCCAGTCCCTGTGCCACAGCTTGCTATATCTCCACTGATGCTGGAGGTGGAGGAATAACAAACTCTGTCACAAGGAGCAGAATTGGAAGAGATTATATATTGATGCAACTAACTTTTGTTAGTCATTTCTGAGAGAAAGGGCAAATCTCTCACAGCTAGCTCTATTCATTTTGACAGTGACTGAGGAGAGGATGTAAGGATCCCTAAAAGGTACAGTTTAAAGAGGAGGGCACTGACTTTGTGTCCAGGCTGGGTGCTCTCATGTGGATGCCAGCCTAGGACCTGCACAGCCAGGGAGAGGATGTTGGTAGCAAAGCCACCCATGGCCAGCCTTGCTCTGAGCATGTGGACTGGCACACAGGCTGTCACCAGACCATGGTGGTTGTACGGTATACAGATTTTCTAATAACATGAGAGCATGCTACAAGGGTAGCAGCAGCTGGAGAAAATGTCAGCCACAAGCGAAGAAACCAGTGTGGCCACTGGTGTGTGGCCAGCAGGACTAGGGCAGTGATTGTCCTCCTGTGCTCAGTGCTGGTGAGACTGCACCTCAAATTCCTCTGTTCAGTTTTGGGCCCCTCACTACAAGAAGACATTGAGGTACTGGAGAGAGTTCAGAGAAGGGCAGTAAAGCTGGTGAGGGGTCTGGAACACAAGTCTGATGACGAGAGGCTGAGGGAACTGGGGCTGTTCAGCCTGGAGAAAAGGAGGCTGAGGGGAGACCTTATCACTCTTCTACAACTACCTGAAAGGAAGTTGTAGCGTGGAGGGTGTTGGTCTCTTCTCCCAAGTAACAAGTGACAGGACAAGAGGAAATGGCCTCAAGTTGCACCAGGAGAGGTTCAGATTGGATGTTAGGAAAAATTTCTTTCTGGAAAGTGTTGTCAGGCCTTGGAACAGGCTGCCCAGGGAAGTGGCTGAGTCACCATCCCTGGAGGCGTTTAAAAGATGTGTATATGTGGTGCTCAGGGACACAGGTTAGTGATGGATTTGACAGTGTTACGTTAGTGGTTGGACTCAATGATCTTAGAGGTATTTTCCAAACCAAATGATTCTATGATTCTATGATTAAGCAATAATGCAGCTATGAAAAGATGAGGAAGGTGCACCAGGTTCAATGTGAGAGTGATGAAAATGGATAACAAACTATCATGTTTTAGACAATAAACCATTTGTGAAAATACCACATTTTGAAGATGATGTCCTCATGGACATCTGTCAGCATAAAGAAGTAGGTGCTACAGCATCCTCACTAAATTATTAAAACCAGCAGAGAACACATGAAGTCAGAGACTTTGCAAAGTAATACTTCTCATTTACTGATTCAAAACATTTGAGCAAAATGGAAGGAGATTATTGCCCAGTTTTGAAAATAGAAGGATAAATTGCATATAAAAAGTGACAGGGTATTTTTCTTCTTGGTTTGGCATGAAGCCTATCTAATCTTTTTTAGGTATAGTAGAAGAAAACAATGCCATTTCTCAGGTAATATGTGTTCTCTGGGTAAATTATTTTTAATGCTTACCTATTTAAAAAGTATGGGAACGCAGCTAGAATATGCATAGATCCTATATAGATGCTGATGTGGTAGAAAGGCAGAATGGCCCTTCAGTCACAGTGCTGGCATTCTTGATAGAGCTTCTAGGATGGGTGTGTGCATCTAAGCATGCACTCAAGTGCATTTGTCCATTTGATTTAAAATTGGAGGCTGAATAAAAAGTGAAACGGCAGGAATGCCAGGAAGATGTGCCAGGGGAGGTTTGGTTGGACATTAGGAAAAGGTTCTTTCCCCAGAGGGTGGTGGAGCACTGGAACAGGCTCCCCAGGGAGGTGTCACGGCCCCAAGCCTGACAGTGTTCAAGAAGAGACTGGACAACACCCTCAGACACATGGTGTGAATTGTGGGGTTGTCACATGCAGGGACAGGAGTTGGACTTGATCCTTGTGGGTCCCTTCCAACTCAGGACATTCTATGATTCTGTGAAATCTATATTCCTTTGATAGAAAGAGAGGCTTAGAGCAAGAAGATGTATGGCTTTGGAAATGATGCTGTTGTTGTTATCAAATTCTCCTGACCCTTTATGTGAGCTTTTTGGATGTCTTTATACAAACTAATTGGATTCCCAGAGACCTGTGTCTCACTCATGTGGACACTCCTGATACGTGGGCTCGTATGTGCTGTGCTAGCCCAGGGAGAGCTTCATTTCACTGTGCTTCCTAGACCTCCTCTTGCAGACGGGGAAGTAGAGAGGAGAGGTTTACCTTAGCAACATAAGCTCAAGATGATAGATGACTTCTGGAAGCAATTTTATAATTGGGCACGCTGTGGCTTCAGCTGGGCTCCAACATTATCACTTGAGAACACTGAAAGTGGTTTGAGAGCATGAAAGTGGGGGGTGATGTTGGAACCTCTGTTAGTAGGAGAAGTTCTGAGCAGGAAGGAGTGTTGAACAGCAGGTTGTTGCACTGAGTGAATACCTCGCCACCACAAGCTCCTCACCCTACTCTGCTACACTTCCTTCTGGCACATCCCGTTGTGCGATGTCTTCACCACACACTCTCCCCTAGGTGCAGGGATAAACCTTTGCTTGGAAGGCAGGTGACTGTACCAAGACGTGGTGTCCTGGAGCTGTGCCTGGATGGTGCCTCCCAGTAATGCACATGCCAGAGAGCTGGAGCATCTCCAGAGGTGGGACAGCTCTGCTGCTGGCAGGGGATCACGATGGGTGCCTTGGGCTTGCTCCCCCTGGAAACTTCCAGCTGTCCGTTTTCTGCAGTCCGTGTGACAGGAGGAGGGGCTGCATGCAGGGATCATAGAATCGTAGAACAGTTTATGTTGGAAAGAACCTTCAAAGGCCATCCAGTCCAACCCCCTGCAATGAGCAGGGACATCTTCAACTAGATCAGGTTGCTCAGAGCCCCGTCCAGCCTGGCCTGGAATGTCTCCAGGGATGGGGCATCTACCACCTCTCTGGGAAACCTCCTGTTCCAATATTTTATGGTGCCATCATTTCAGGTGTGAGCACTCAAAGAGGAGGTGGGTGAAGAAAATCTGCCTCAATCTTTGCCCCTGTTATTTAGGATGGTTTTTGTTTGGTTACTACAACCAGAGGAGTCTTTCTCAGTATTTGTGTTTTCTTTATATCCCCACAATCCCTGCAGTTTGTTTCCCAAATCCACAAGGCTGTGCCATACCAGTAGGGATTTTAGTGCATATCATGGTACCAGAAGGAGAAAAGGGCAGGTCTTCCTCTCATGTGAAATAATTTCCCTAAATTCAGATTTTCTTAAATCACTTTAATTTCTGGTGCTTTTTTGCCTACTAGAAATACAATATTCTTATACATCATAGGAATAAAAGCTGTAAATTACTGTCATTCAGCTCAGCTGTAATTTTTTGGATACACATTTTGAATGTACTGACATTTGGGAGGAATAGGAAGGGGAATAAACACCCATTCTACTGTCATATTCCCTCTCTATTATCAGCACTCTCATAGTCTCAGCTTCATTTCTTGTATCTTAGCTCATCTAGAAAGGGCATGGGAAGGAAGAAGGAAAGTGTAAAAAGTCTCTGCTGGGAAAAGTCCAATATAGAAAGAAATACTGTTATAACCTCAGGTAATATTTAGCAATTTATCATCAGACATTTCGGGCTTATAAAATCTCATAATAAATTGATAAACCAGGTATCTCTAGTATTCCACTGTGAAAAGAACCACACATAAAATGAGAAGGAAAAACAACAAAAACAAAACAAAACAACAACAACAAAAAAAAAAAAAAAGAAAAAAGAAAAAAAAAAAAGAAAAAGAATAAGAAAAAAACCTAGTACGACTGCCAGTGGTGTGGTAAATCTTGTCCTTGCTAAGAGAGGAGAGGTGATGCAGACTGCTCCTCTAGGATGTGAATCCTGCTGAGTCTTCAGATCACAGGGTGATTTAACTCAGTTATGGACTTGAGCAGATCCTTGGGGAAACTGGAAATGAGAAATCTCAGCAGCCCCGCTTCACAGCCGAGCCTCAGGACCCAGGCAGCAGCACACACCAAATAGCACCTGTGCCAGTGGTTGCTGATCCAAAGCTGCTGGATTTTGTCAGCATTTCATTGAACAGATATTAAGCTTGTAGGCTGACATAGATTTTTAAGTAAAGCTTTGAAGAAGATAAAATTTAGCTCCAGAGCAAGCATTTGAATCTCTGTTTACATCAGAGAAGTGACAAGCAGTTATAGTCATACCAAGGCTAAACTTTGGCCTCTGTTGTTGGTTTTTTGTTCCTTTTTTTTCCCCTTCTCCTCTAAAGTATCATGTTTTAATTGAATCTCACCTGTGATTAATGTATTAATAATGGAGGCTTTGTTACAGATGCTGAGGAAAAAGCTTGGAAGATTGAAAACATGCCTAAAGATATTGTTAAAATTGTTAGAATAGGTTATATTGAAGGAAAAAAGAGGAGATATAGATAGAACAGTGCTCTGAATTTATATATTTGGGAAAGAAAATAGTGCATGGTGAGCAGGTGAAAACCAGATTTTCTCTAACAGCATTCAGCAAAGGAAGCATTTAAAAAGAAAAACAACGTTCACCATGTCAGTAAAAACATCATCGTGAATTTTAAGATAGAAATGAATGTGATTGCCTGCAGCTGGGCTCAGTGAGACCTCAAACGGGACAGGACCCTGCTTGCTGAGGGATCTCTGGCAGCCTTTGAATGCCCAGTGAGGCCAGGATCTCTTCACACTCTGTTAGGATATTGCTCCAGTGGAAACCATCACTTGGCAAAACACTCAGGCAAGCTAAGTCACAGCTTCAGTATTTGCTTAATATCAGGGTTTGCTGAAAACTGATCTGTTGACTTTCGAGCGTTCTTCCAAAAACCCAGCCACCAGCGTGCCACCTGCCAAACATTTCGCAACTCCTTGCAGTCCTCTCTGTCGCCTGCCAACACCTTCCTGCTGTCCTTAGGTCAAGGAAATGGGTGCCTGTTCGTCTCTTGACACAAACAAAAAGTCCCCTAGGTAACAGCAGCCATAAAACTTCTCCCGCACCCTTGGCTCTGGGCGAGTGGCTGCACCTCGTGGTCCTCGTCACAGCGTGTGTTTGCACAACAAAGTGACTGTGGCCAGGGCTGCTGCTGTCTTGTCCTCCTCCTCCTGTGTGTGAGAGAGTCACATCAAACTCTGGGTTCGGGCTGGAAACTTGCCTTTTGAACTGAAAACCTGAGGTACATCCATGTGCAAGGTCCATACAGTTCCTCAGTCCTTGTAATCACACACAGAGTTGAGATGCAGTTTTTCTAAAAGCCTTACAGTCCCCCCACTGCAGAACCAATATTGCCCATCTGACGCAAACTTCTAGGATTTATTTACCAAAACTTAAAATAGCTGTGTCCCTGCTGGGGACATCAGAGTCTCTGGGCTCCTGCGTGGGAGGCTGAGGCTGCTGGTGCTTGCACCCCCTGTCACCTCCACCTTTGGTGCCTCTGACCCGCACCTCGGGTTGCTTTCTTCTTTGCTCCAGAGCTGTCTTACCCAGGCAACCTTCCTCCCTGTATGCTGCCTGGATCTCTGCAGCAGCTCTCCCACAGCGCGGCAGCCAGCTCTTCTCCCAGGTGACACTGGGGAGCCATCTGGGGACAACTCTGGCAGCGGTGGTGGGACCTGGCCAAGGACCTGGCTCTTTTTGCAAGCCAGTGCTCCAGCCCTGTGCTCCTTGCTGCACCCTCGCAGGGGACATCCCCAAAAGCACAGCGGTGGCAGGCTGCCTTCTCCAGATCTTGGGCACTTTTTGGAGTGACATGGTAATTCTTAAAATAACCTTAGAAAACAGCAGAAACATGGCAGACCTGAAAAATGGCCACATGAGGTCAGAAGGGGAGTGAGGACCTTGCTTCAAGATGTACAGCTGGCAAAGAGAAAGCTCATCAGAGTTCAGTGTCTTTCTGTTTCTCCTAAGTGAGGAGATGTATGCTGCACCCCTGGTCATGTGTTACTGTCCCCATATGTTTGGTACACCCAGTGGTAACACTTCATGACTTCAGATGTCCCCAGGGAGGTGTCACGGCCCCAAGCCTGACAGTGTTCAATAAGAGACTGGACAACACTCTCAGACACATGGTGTGAACTGTGGGGTTGTCATATGCAGGATCAGGAGCTGGACTTGATGATCCTTGTGGATCCCTTACAACTCAGGACATTCTGTGATTCTGCGTCACACATTGGTCACATAAATCTTTTCTGACGTTATAGTGGAGCTAATAATTTTTTAAAAATCTTTTTTATTCTCTAGAAAATTGGCTGCTAAGGTTTGAGATTGGACAACAGCACATTTCTGGATTGTCAGAAATGTAATATATTATCTGCTTGAATTTTGCCAGAGAGAATGTGTTTATACTTGCCAGCGTGTTTCAAAGTAACATTTCCATTATGTGGGTATTCATCTTGCAGTCCCTTTGCTATTCAGAACTGGCAAAGTATGGCATATAAACATTTGGATTAAAAAATACACCCTCACCTGAATGCAGCTGGGTGCAGCAGAATTATTCCAGTGGGCCACAGCTGGGGATCTTAGTTACGGCATCCATAATTTATATAGAGAATATAGGATCCCACCTCTGGATGCAGATGATAAGAGCATGGGTGCCGTGGGACATGCATAGAGCAGCTGAGGCTTTGAAGGGATTGATTTGCACTCCTGCCATTGCAACATGGCAGTGTGAGTCTGAGGCACCCCGAACCTATTTAATAATCGACTAGGTATGCCAGAGCCACAATTTACTTTAAAAATACATGTATCATCCGTGTCTTGTCTTTTCTAGGGCCAGTTCCTTACTAATTCTCCCTATGTAATAGATGCCTTTGACCAAAAGTTGCTGACCCTCATGTTTGTGTTTCTCTTTGCTGTCGTGCAGCTGTTCGTCATGGCACGGCTCAAGTGCTTGCCAATGGTTCAGGCGATGTGTTGTGGTTTAGACTTGAGTAATAAATGTTTCCTTTCCATTTTGCTAAATTATTGAATTTACGAGCCTTGTTACTTAAGTCTGCTGATGCTTCAGGGGATCAAAATAGCCACAGAGTACTCACCTTCCCGTCCAGGTTGTGGCGTGAGCATCTGTCACCCAGAGTCACTCTGCATCATGCAGTCTGTGACTTAATTCTGCCTTGACCATGAAACTACGGCTCTCCCGATGAAGAGAAGAGAGCACAAAGAGCCTGCTGCTCTGGATGTGCATTTTAAATTACAGATATTCTGTCCTCAGGCATGGGACATGTACAATTTTGGAAATGTATTTTTAATTTAGGAGCCTTAATAAGCAAAACGATGTTTTGCTTCCAAAAAGCAAAGAAGAGAGAAGAAAATAAGAAAATAGATGGTTTTATTTTTACTTGTATTTTTCTCCAAAGGAGTAAAAAGAGTCGTTACCATTTCACAAGTTCCTTAAAAAAAGAAGAAACTAGAATCTGTAGAGTACTTCAATTTAGATATAAAGGAAAAATACATGCAGTTCTTCACTAACATTAATTGTACATGTTACCCAAATGTACATGTTACTTATCACAAGAACTTTTTATCTGTGGTCCTGAATAGGCCCAGAGAGGGAGAGTGAAAGAAGCCCACCTCCTCTGATGCATGCCTTTAGAAGCATTTGAGAATCTCATCAAACTCAGTTTTTGGTCAGGAGAGGCTAGTTGGTTAGCTAAACCAGACTGTACTATTGTCTTATGAAAGTGGAAATAGTCTATGGAACTTATTATACCTTTGCCTAGTAAGGTTCATCCTATAGGATGTTTTTTTTTTATTTTGTATGTATATTTATATAGAGATATATGTATTTAGACATATGTTGTCTATGTGTTTATATATTAAAAGCCTATACATAATATATCGTTTTACACTTCTGTATTTTAGTTACTTGCCTGTCTGTGTATACACATATATAGTGAAGTACTTTTATTTTGTTGATTTGAGTGACACTTTTTCTACCTTCTTTAGTGGCTGTCACATGAGTTCCTCAAGGATAATGGACCCTAAGATGCGAGAGACTGAAGGAGATGGAGAGGACAATTCAGGTAGAATTGCTGCCTTCCTCAGTGAATGAAAAGTGCATTGACTCCTCAAGCTTCAATGGCTTAGCTCCATCATAAAAGTGAATTGTTTAGAGAACACATTCTTCCTTTCTCTCCTCCTGTCTCCAAGAGCTGTTATATTTTTGACATTTTCAGAGACTTGAAGTAAGATTTTTGTAGCATCTTGTGACCAAATTAACTTTTTTACCCAACAAAATCTGACAATAAGTGAAGTGCTGGCAGGGATGCCTCACAGGGCTGTTGTGCCAGCTTATGTGGGACAGGCACAAGTTGTTGGCTTGTCTTGTGCAAAACTCTGATTTAGTTTTAAGTAGCTCCCTTCACAAAGCTTGCAACTGGTCCTAATTAAGGTCTTTCCTCAGTAAGCAGACTAGCATTGCTTTTCAAGATTATTGCTTGATTTCTAGTTTAGTACTTTGTGATCCATTGAGTTTTGTAATTAGCATTCAAAATATTCTGCCTTGTATTATAAAACTGACTTTTTTGAAAGCATTAGCCTCTTGACACTGCACATTCCACCTGTGTAAGCCTTTTCTACATTTAAATTGGTTTTGGTAACATTTGCCTTATCTTCATTATTTAGCTTGCTGAACAAAGGCAGTGGGTTTCCAAGCCGTAATTTGTTCTAACTGTATCCCAGGCTGTTAATACCACAGTTTTTCTTCACAGTCTAATTTTCTCAAGAAGCAAGTAGAAACTCTGTTAAGAAAGATTCTCCACTGCAAATGATTTCTTATGTGTCATAAACATTACAATCTATTCTCCAAGACAGTAGTAATTTCATGTTATTAGTATAGTCTTGAAAAACATTAATGCAAGAGCAGACTTTTTTTGCATTTTCCATGAAAAAAATCCACCTATGCAGAAATTATAAAGGAATTATTATTGTTCCAAAAACTTGCACGTGCTGCTGATTGCATCTTCTTTATGGCTCTTCACTTAGGAAAGAAAAAATCAAAGTTCAAATCTTTCAAAAAGTTTTTTGGTAAAAAGAAAAGGAAAGACACGTCGTCTTCCGGGAGCAGTGGTCTGAAGTTATTCCAGTCAACAAGTGACGTCGCAGCCTCTCAGGACATGCACGTTAATGATGATTCTGAAGATGAACTTGAGTAAGTCTTTAGACTCTAGCTGGCAAACAAATACAGAACTGCTACAGTGTTTGTAGGTGAAATACACCCCAAATTGCCTCCTCCTCTCGTTCAGAATGCTGCATTCTCAAACAGTTGCCTTTTTAAGGAAAGCACAAATTAAAATGGCTGATGCAAGAGAAATCGCAAGGGAATTGGATGGAGCACAACAAGAAATAATAACTAAAAAAGCTTTCATTTAATCATAAATAAGCCTTAGGTTACTGTTTCAAAAGAATGTAATTCCCATATTTAAAAATTAATTAGATACTCAGCTTGTATCTTACCAGAATTGTCTTATTCCCCTAAGATGCAACTCCTAAGGATTGCTAAAGAAATGTAGATGCCTAGCTGTTTACACCAGGTTTTGAAAGCAAGGAAGGGATAAGGTGATGACTGGAACTGAAATCAGCAGCAGCCAGGGGCTGCGAAGCCTTTATTTCCTCTGTGTACATGGGATTCGCCTGACCAAAGGATGAATGTCTGCATCTGAGTTAGTCACCAGCTGCCTTTTATAATCAGCAGAGATAAGTCAACATTACTAAGAGAGCTTGTATCGTTCTTGTGTAGATCTCTGGAGTTATTCAGGTGAACCAGGCTCTAGAAGTGCCAGGGGAGATTTAGGTTGGGCATTAGGAAAAGGTTCTTCCCCCAGAGGGTGGTGGAGCACTGGAACAGGCTCCCCAGGGAGGTGTCACGGCCCCAAGCCTGACAGTGTTCAAGAAGAGACCGGACAACGCCCTCAGACACATGGTGTGAACTGTGGGGTTGTTACAGGCAGGGACAGGAGTTGGACTCAATGATCCTTATGGGTCTCTTCCAACTCAAGACGTTCTACAATTCTGTTTCTCCCCACTGAATGTAAACAGGAGCCAGGGTGACCAGCTCCGATGTAGATACCGGTGGTTTAATGTCTGTAGTTAGACCAGGCCTGTGTATTTGTTTGCCTCTGAAAATCCTGTTTTCATTCAGGCATTACCAAAATGTTCCCCACTGCTGAAGGGTAACCACGAGAAACCCAGTCTAAAGTTCAAATGTATTCCTGGATGGAGAGATGGACTGAGGAGCCCCTTGGCTGCCTAAAAAGCAAGTCCTTGCATTGACAGATATTGTGCCTCTCACAACAAGCCTCCTGGTCCTCAGGCATGAGATGTTGCTGTGCCCGGGGATGGGAGAGGCAAACCATACCAGCCAGTTAATATGACATTATACAACACGGCCACCAGGCAGCGCCAAACAACCAAAATAAATTATTAACTTTTTTTTTTTTTTCTTTCCTGTGGCATTGGCAACAGTAATAGTCCAGTTTGAAGCCCCCAGGGGTTCCTGGCTGGCAGCACCAGGTCTTACAGTGAGCTATAGGGTTGTTGTTTGACAACGTATTTTTAAGACATGGATGCGCAAATTTTCTCCCCTTCACGTACAACTCAACAAGGTCATGTCCGAGTGGGTACAATCTTTGGCAGGTTGTGCCATGTTTCTATGCTGTTACTTGCAGGGTTGATACCTTATTGTTCCTTAGTATTTGCTTAGACAGACAAAGACCAGGAAATTCCTTGAAAGGAAGGAAAATCAATTCAAGCACTCATAATCTGAGGAGACATCCAAGGTACCTCCACTATACATCTGGGAGGTGCATGTCTGCTAGAAAGAGAAAGCAAAGGTAGCACACTGGTGTAAATGTGCACATGGAACAATGCTGCTTATCTGACTGCCACTGCAGTCTTTGTAATATGTCGGTGCATTGAGCAGCCATCACAGCCCTGCCTGGCACTTATTTTGCAAATTGCTATAGATCCGTCTGACTCTGGAATCATTGCAGAGATCACGTTTTCACTTAGATAAATTCTTCTTCTAATGTCTGTAATGCATTAAGCAGAAGCAGCAGGCTTTCCTTCCTTCTGCAACAGGAATACAAATCAACTTTTTCCTGTTATTGTTTTATCAAACATATTTATAGCAGCCATTACAAGGAAAATGTTATTTTCTGCCATGTTTGTTTATGTTGCTGAATGTCCTGTGACAGTATCTAAGATCCAAAAATACACAGTTCTTGTCTTTCTTTCTTGCTTCTGTAGAGTGTCTGTTAAATTAACTTGATACTTACATGAACCCAAGCAGTTCTGTGTTCTGGTTTGCCATTTCATAGCTGTCTTACTTTAAAAAATTAAAAGAAGGGAGTCCTAGAAGAAATGCCATGTGCATATATTTTTGGTCCCTACTCAGGCTGTGAACAGAGCTGAGGAAAATGGGCACAAGAGACCTCCTAGCAGCAAGCTGTCTGTCTGTGGGTCTCTTGTACCGTTGCCACGAGGAAACAAATTGTTCATGCCCCACATGTAACATTTGCAAAAAAAGTTACAGCACCACATGCATCAAAAGCACGAAACAGAGTATGAGAGAAGTTACCCACAAAGCATCTCTCGCTTCCTCTCACCAGCCCACAAAGAATGTCCATTAAAAAATGTGTCCTTCAGGCTCGTAAGGGTAAATCCCGGGGATCTTGATACGGAGCACAGGACATTATAAGCATCTGGTAAAGATTTATGCAAATGACTCTATGTGAAAACTATATTGCCTATTTTTCTTAATGACCTGCATTGCAGAGATATGCTAAATGCTGTACCACACTTAAATAGTAAAAGGTACTTATTCTTCCTATGGTGTTGGTCAGTCACTTGCAAGACCCGTTCTTATGTTAGGAACAATTCAGTCCATCTTGGGTACGGCCTTGTTTGTGTGAATTCCCTTCACTTTGCACCTGGGCTCACCTGTGGCCCTGTCACAGCACCCAGCTGCTGGCTGCCAGCCGAGGGGCAGCAGCTTTCCCAAGCCGTATAACTCAGTCACTGGGGTTAAACTGTCTTTAACCTTGCTTCAGTTTGTTAATGTGACAGATAACGGCATTTGCAAGTTTTTGTTTGGTTTTTAAAGGTGTTCCCTAGATTAGCCTGAATGACTGTATTTAGTTCACAGTGAAGTCTGGACTCTGGTGAGTGATGCGTGCTACACACCCGTCTCCTGCTCCATGTTTAACAGATCACCTGAGTTTAGAGTAATAGGACTGGCAAAAAAGTCTGTCTGCTTTCACTCATTTGTTGTATTATTCCAGGAGACATAAAGGCATTATGGGAAGCAGAGCTTTGTCGCATGATAGCATTTTCATCCCTGAGACTGGGCAAGAGCCTGCAAGGCCAGTAAGAGTGTTTTCCCAAGAAAACGTTTCTGATCGGATTAGAGCTTTACAGGTAATTTATACAACATAATTTTCTCAAATGCAACAAGTGGAATGGCTTACCAGGCTTGAGTTTTGGGGATAATATTTGTGGTTTAACGTTTGATTAGTAAGTAACATCTGTCTGCAGCTTACATTAAATGTCACATCTGTTAATTAGACAGCAGTATTATATCTTGCTTTACTTAAATGATAGTTGAAAAAATGATAGGTTGTTTGACTCCCTAAGAGAATGTCTCAAGTGAGATGTCTTGTGCTCTGGATCATTTAATTGTGAAGTTAAAATAAAGGTAACTCATTGACCTGAGCTAAAAAATGTGCTGGGGAAACCTCCATCACTATCATATGCTAATATATTTTATGCCATGCTGAAGCTGAAACTCCAGCCTACCATGAAATTGGGACCTCCGCCTCCATTTGGACTTCATGCAAAGCGAACAGAGGATGCTGGGACCAGTTCTGAGGATGATGGATTACCCAGGAGCCCTCCAGAAATGTCTTTGCTCCGTGAAAACTTAAATTCAGGCATGACAACAACAGTGAGTAGTTCTGGTGTTGACAAAAATCAATGTTTAATGACTTGTTTTACCTATGCGTGGAAGGCAGAATAAATTATTTGGTTTGCTATATGTATCACTACTTTATGCCTGAATTACCTTACTCAAAATGGGAAAATGCTATCTCTCTGTGTAAACAGCTACTTAGAATCCCTGTTCCTGTTAAAATATAAATATCGTGCCAGAAAATGCAGAACTAGGAAGGAGAGGATGTGTTTGTATGCATGCATGGGGATGCTGGGTTCTCGCTTGAATGTGCTGACAAGAGAGTTCTCTTCTTTAATGTTTTTCTCGACTGTCATCAGAAAAAGAAACATGAAATAATTTGAAACTGTTTTTCTTTTTAAATTATAGTTTTGTTATACATTATTTCATTCTTTATCTGCATGTCTTATGCTTTATGGTTGCAGTGTCCTTGCTAATCCTTAAGACTATAGAGAAAAACAACTTACATTGTCAATTCCTGTGTGCACTTTGTGTAGATAGTTTCTGCAAGTATATCCACCTTGTTTGTCATCTTTTACTGAATCTCTTCCTCATTCCATCCCACAGTTCTCTGACTCTCACAAGCACCTTAGCTCTTTGAGTTTAGCTGGAACAGGCAGTGAAGAAGAAGAACAGGTAACTTCTGCCAAATGTATTAAGGGCCAAGCAGTTACATATATTAAGGGTTTTTTTCATGTAAGATATAAATATGATTTTGTTGCCTGTCTGCTGCAAAAAACCAACCATGTGTGTGTGTGTAATTGCATGCCCGTTTGCTGTGTTTTTTAATCTAACATAAAAGTTATGATTATTTATCAACATAATTCTGACGCCAAGTAATCTCCCATTGATAAAAATTAAGCTCTCTAGAACAGCTCATATCCCTTAGCAAACTTCACAGATATGATTTAATCTCCAAGCATGACCAACTAGACTTAGACATTGAAACCGTATGCCTTTTTTCAAAGATGGGAAATTGCAGGAAAGGCTGCTTGTGTTCCACACGTAGGGTAAAGGAGGAAGCCTGTTGAGGAGCTGTGAACAAAATCTAGATCCTCTGAAATCTGCCCAGACCCTTGCTTTAAGTACAAGGTTACCTCACACCGATACAGAAAGTGTTTGCCTGGTGGCAGTGGCTGACGCTGCTGCTGAGGAGTCAGAGGTCCAGCCTTCAGTCGGATTGTGCCCACGTGAGCCAGCCGCGAGCTGTGAATTTTGCTGAAGTGATGTTTTCAGGGCACGAGTACAGGCAAATAGATGGCTTTCTTCAATCAGCAGCCAGCCCTTCTGGCTGATTAAAGGGCAGTTTGGAAAGGCTCTGAAGAGTCCCTTGTAGTTGTCTGTAGCTGGAGTCATGGTGGAAACAACATAGGGGATAAAGGAAAAAGTGTTTTCTAGAAATAGAAGGAGGGGTGGAGGGGAATTGCAGAAAGGAAATGGAGAAGTGTGTCCTGAGCTGACTATTCCTGGTTAATTATGCAAAATGTATTTCAAGGGCAGCTGCAGCAGGGCTCAGCAGGGATTTCTGGCCACACTTGTTGGATTCCACATTAAGCTGTTTGAAAAACTGCTTATATGGAGGGAAATTTTAGTATGTTGAAAAAAAAAGAGAGAACATGTGAAAAAGGTATTTCTTGAAAACTGGTATAGGCTCACTGTGAATTTGCCCAGTCCAGATGCACATTTGCTACAGGAGGATTTATGTCTCCCTGTTGTTCCATTAACATCACTCTGACTCACTCGCTGACTCCTGAGACACGGTGGTGACTCTGCGGTTGCTCAGCTTTTTCCACATGCCCCATCACTGAGCTCAGAGCTCTCTTCATCCCAGTCCAGTTTCAGAGCACAGCCGGAAAGTATCCCCATCTGAAGGCTTTCCTCCAAAACTGCAGGGTCTGCTATCGGTCATTTCGGAGAGATCGGCCCTGCTTCTAGAAGTCAGAGGAGACCAGCTCGCGGGGCTGAAGAGTTTTGCACAACACAGCCCTGAGGTTTTGGGCAGCAGTGGCACCTTGCTGTTTCTTGGAAGCTTTCCTGGGTTGAAGAGGGGAGAAAAGGATTGCGACTGTCCCATCTGGGCTTTGGGGATGGGGTTCCCTCATGATCCCCTACCTTGTGCCACCCAGCACAACCAGTTGAAGGACAACTGAGCCATGTGTATGTGAGATTTGGAGAAAGGGATCTGCCATCTGTCCCGTTCTCCATCAGGCTTCACCAGAGCCAGGCTTCATGGGACAGGCAACTTCTACAGCCGGCTCCAACCTGGCATTTACTCGGGCTGCTGAAATTTAAGTAACAAACCAGATTCTTGATTTTCCAGCATAATGGCCAACACTGAGCACTGCCAACAAGAGACATGGAAAGCTCTCGAGGAAAAGCAGAAGCCAGAAGAAAGGCAGGCAAACAATGACGTGCCTTGAAAGGAAACATGTGCTGCGTCTTTATCACGGAGCTGAAATGTCAATGTATTCACTGTTAGATACTAATGTATAATGCAGCCACATATCGTTTGTTGTACATTAGTCATGTTTGAGTACTAGGCTGTAGGTATTATAGAGTGAAAATTAATGAGAGCATCCATTATTCAGCACAGCTGAGCTATTTTGCCTTTTTTTTTTTTTAATAGAAAGCACGATCGGAAGCTGTGGATCCAGCCTCCGCTAAAATCAATGGGAGTTTTCCCCTGGCTGTTGAGGAAGCTGTAGCAGGCCCTTGCCACACTACACAGTATCTTTTGACTGCAGTGCATAATGCAGAACTCTACTTGCAAAGAACACTGATGCTTTTTCCCTCCCTAAATAAAATGAACACTATCCTGCTCTCCCTTTCTCCCCTCCAACCCCCTCAGTAAAATACTGCTTCCAGAGAAAATCGAAGTAAAGAAGAAAGAAGAAGAGAGAAGAAGAAAGAAGAGAAAAAAAGAAGAAAGAAGAGAAAGAAGAGAGAAGAAAGAAGAGAGAAGAAAGAAGAGAGAAGAAAGAAGAGAGAATAAAGAAGAGAGAAGAGAGAAGAAAGAAGAGAGCCCTCAGAAGAAAGCATGCAAAGGAGGAAAGCTCCTCTAATGAAATGAACTGGAATTTCAAGCCTATGAAGGGAGTGGTCATGAGTTGTCAGAGGTCATGTTAATGCTATGACAGATGGTTTGGAAATATAAGTTCGCCTATCTGCAGAAACTGAATCTGAGATAAAGGAAGAAACCTTTTAAAAGTCATTTTTCATAAACTTTTCAGTCTTCTTTTTGCATCAGCCCTGAGACTGGGGTAGGTTTTGGTGAAGTGCGCAGGCAAGCTGAATTCCAGCCTTGTGAAAGTGCTGCACCCCTTGAAGCATTCAGGACTTGTTTCTGGATGGGGTATTGGCCTCTAGTAGGAATTGCCCATGGTTTCCTTCCCCAGAATAGTCTGTAAATGAAATGTTATGTTTCGGCTAAACTTCCTAGTTATTTTACAGATATAAATACATGAGGTGATTTAAGTGTCAACACAATTGACATTTGATTATTTTGTCTTTAGGAGGGTGTTGTAGAGTTGTGAGGGATCTGATGAAGGATAGTAAGCTAGAGATGCTCCAGCCCAGCCTATCTGTGGGTACGAGCCCAGACACAGGTGCTGGAGGACAGATGCAGAAAGGAAACTGGCCCTTTACGTTCCAAAACTGAATACTCTTCATAAATCTGTCTTCTAAAACATGGTGGCTGTGTATTTGTGTGCTTTAGTTCTTCTGGTTAAATGTGACTTGGTCCTTTCCACTGAACAGTATACCACGGTATTCAAGCAGCTAAAAACACAGAATTGCTAACACTGATACTCCACATGCAAAAATAGGAAATGCAATGTATTTTAAAGAGATGTCAAAAAGAAAAAGAAGCAACCTTAAAATGCCCATAAACATGGCCTCTTCTTTGCAGAATTGTTATTACCATGTCTTTGTTTTCTTTCTTTTTTTTTTTTTTTTATTCTCTATTTGGGAATTCATATTTTTTTTTTCAGGTTACATTGGGTCGTTCTTCTAGATCTTGCTCTACAGACAGTCAGCTGTTCCCCAGGCATGGAAGTGCTAAAACTGGAACTCCCCAGATATCTGACAGTACCATATCGCCTGCAGCTGATTTTGACACTCCACCTGAGCTTTCCTCTTGCTTGGACAATTCTGCTGCTAAACACAAGCTTTTAATAAAACCCCGGAATCAGAGATCCAGCAAAATGAGAAGATTTTCTCAGGTACTTTCAAAAATAAGCAGTGTCACCTGTGACACCAAACCAGAAAGTTCCTACTGGACTTTATATTTCAAACTCAGATATGATAAGAAAAGTCAGATTGTGGCCTGGATATTTGATTGGGTTTTAATAGCTGTTATTTGATGAGGCTCCATAGCTGGAGTAGACACTAGGAACAGATTAAATATTATGAGTTTCTGTAACAATTTCTTCTTGAATTTACCATGCAATACAATTTAGTATCTTATTTGTGATGCAGAAGTTGGGGCTGACAGCTTCATTTCTTACTTGAAAAAAACTTTGTTGGAAGTGTTATGATCAGCCTGTGTATTTTTCCTAGTCTGAAAGATCCTGTAAAATCTTGAGTCGTTGAGGGACTATTGATGGAGCTGTTTTAACTTCCCAAATATAATTTGGCTTATGTTTTCAAAAAGTAAAGAAAGAATAAATTGTGACCTATTAATTGGAACTGAATTCTGTTCATTAGGTCTGTTCTTAATTCAGCTCTCTCCCTGCTCCAAAACTTGTAAACCCTTTACGTGTACTAGAGACTTAAAATAAGTCTCCATTAAAAAAAAAAAAAAAAAGTATACTATTAAAAACTATTAAAAAGTGATTATTATTTTATAAACGTTGTTTTAAAGCCATCCTTTTAAAACACCATTTATCAGATTCTTTGTCATATCTTGTGAGGGGCATAGCTTCATTTTTCTTCTTTCTCTCCGCTTTCAAAACTAAAGTTTGTAGCTCTTACTACAGTATTTTTATTTTATTGTTTGTGATTTCTTTCAGTGTTTTAAACACATTAAAGCCACTAAATTGGCTTACTTAACACCAGGAATATTATTTCCTCTGTCTCTAAGTATTACTTTCACTCATATGGTGTATTTTGCAAAATCTGTGAGTGATCTTTTGGCTCGATAGAGCACCACAACAAAGCCAGTTATCTGGAAATGCATGTAAAGCAATCACTCACTGATCAAACCTCTTCTTCCATTGTAACATTGTACCAAAAGACAATTGCTTTGTCCAGTGTGCCCATAAACTGCCAGGTGACTGAGCTCTCCTGGGTTCCCATGGAGGGTGTTCACATCTTTTGATAATACCATTTTTAATATTTTCCTGCCCAACTCTGCCTGCACACCTTGCTTCTTGCTAACCGATGTCTTGTGCATTTATGTTCCTGTGTATGTGGACTGTGAATGCAGGTGGCATCGCAGCTCTGTCTTTGCAATTACACTTTCAAAATGAGAAGTTGGAAGAGAACCCTAAAAGTTTCTTCAGAGTGCAAGTTTTGTGTTCTTGGAAATAGGGCCTACATTCAGAATAGGTATTTACCCAACAAACTACAGTGAAACAGTGAGCTAATCCAGGGACTATATAAAAGTGCATATTCAGCAGCTTCATAATGTGCTTTCAAATAATCCTGTATATTTAGCCAGTCCTTACCTGAAGCTTAATCAAAAGACCTCACAGATAATTACATATGCATTTATAAACATTTATCTTATAGTCTAACTCTTGAACAGAAGTCTTCTACATGATGGAGGCAAGGCTATAATGCTCTCTGGCAGTGGGATTAGACAGAAGATGGCCATATGGCATAGATACTCAGCTGGCATAAAGTGTCGTAACTAGACGGACTTGTTAGGTTTTTGATCTTCCTTCTCTGTACCCTTCCCTCTTCGGAATCATGCTTTAGGAAGAATGGGTTGCTTTATTTTTAATGCTAGTATGGAGTAGCAAAATACAAAGGGACAGATTTTTCTCTTTCAAGTGCTGCTTTTTGCCTGAGAGCAACACAACATACCCAGTATGTTCTGAGGAATCGAGTGCCAAGGACAGCCCAATGGCCATTGTTTTGATAAACTTGCCATCTACAAAGGCATGAAAGCACTAATTGTGCAGGAGGAAGTGTCACTCATTGCTTTTATATCAGTTAAATACATATTCCAGGATCTGCTTAAATAAAAAAGCATCCAGTACGTAGGTTGACAAAACAGCAAGCTCAGCACTGGAGGCAAGTATTGCCTTCCTCTCTAAGATCTCGCTTATAAATGTAATAAGAAAAAAAGTGAATTTGTACATGGTGATGGGGCTTTCTGAATTTCTTTCTTGCAGAGGACCCAGTCTGAATCTCTGACTGATTTGAGCTGTACCCCAGAAGAAGAAGAAGAAGAAGAAGAAGAAGAAGAAGAAGATGATGAAAAGGAGAGGCAGACAGACTTGCCACATGCTGTATTCAAAGCCAGCAATCAAGAACTGCCATGCAGCACAGCTGCAGCGCAGGATGTGGCTTCCTGGCCAAAGCCCAGAATGCCTGAGGACTTTCCTCCTGCTTCGAGACCAGCGATGACTCAGCCCACTTCTGAGTCTGCTGTTGCACAGGAAGTTCCGCTACCAGAGAATAAACCAGAGGGTTGCCAACCAACCCTGGAAACAACGTGTGTGAAGTCTGAGTCCTCATTGCTGTTAGGAGGCAAATATTCTGCAACGTCTTCCTACTCTAGTCCAGACAGAGAAGTACAAAAGCAAGAGGATTCCTCAGAAACACCAGTTCTGTTGGCTGAGGATGTGAGCGATGTGTCAATCAATATTTTAAATCAAGAAAATAAGGAGCCTCCTACTGTGTTTTCAGTAAGTAAAATAGCATCTGAAGAAGGGTCAGAAAAAAATATACAGAAGGATGAACAGACACCTGTGGAAATGCCCTGTAATAAAGACACAAAGAAAGAAGCTGCTCTGTTGTCAGAGTCCAGCAAGCAATTTTGCATAGGCTCTTTCCAGCCCATGGACTCATTCCATGTTTCACATCCTGCTTCCTCAACATGGATGGGACCATCTGCTTCCTGCTCCCTGGAGAAAACAAAGACAGCACAAGAGGCAGCTGCTTCTGGTAAGGAGAACAGTCAGTTGCTGGTCCACAAGGAGGAACTTTTGGAGAAGAAAGCTGAAAAAGCAGCCAATGAACTCAATGCCTTGAGAAGGTTTTCTGTCTCCTCTGCACGGGAGAGACCAAGGACCAGAAGCCTACATTTCCCAGAAAGATCAGAGTTGGAAAGCCCATTAAATACTGGATTCTTCCTGTCCAAAGAAAAGGTCTCCTTGGGAAATGAGAAGTGGAAAGAAGATTTGCAGAAGGGATCAGATCTGGAGGAGGAAAAAAGTAGCAACAAAAAGCAGGCTTGGCTGCCAGAGTCCAACTCTGAGAACTTAGGCCAACCTACAGAAATTTTGGCTGGCTGCGTTTCTCCGGCTGTCGATGCGATGCCGGTGCCAAGCGATTCTTCAGTGATACCTCAGAACCAGCCAAGCTGTGAAGATAAAAGTCCTTTTCAAGTGAAACTTAGATCCACCTCACTGTCCTTGAAATATAGAGACAACTCGTCACCAGAATCAAAAGGGATTAAAAGATACAGTGCAGAGATTAATTTAGAAAATGAGGGATTGACTTCATTTCTGAAAGGTGATACGGCACAGATCAAAAAAACAGCCGATACAAATATTGGTGATTCTTTAAATCAAAAGATCAAACCCAAAGCTAAGTCTTCTGAACAGCTTAGTAGCAAACCTCCATTGCCTAAAAAGCCAGCCTTACAAAACATCACCCTTCCAAATACTGCTGCAAACAAGGAGAAGCAGGACAAAGCAATTCACTCTCCTGAATCCAGAAATGAAGACAGAGACTTGGAGAAAAAGCCAAATCCTTGTAAATTGCCTGGTAAGACTCCCGCTACTTTATAAAGTTGTCTTAACTCACGAGGAATGACCTTATTGGTGAGAGAGCGTGAGGCAGCCCTGTCGTGTCAATAGCAACACTGGTGAGTCCGAGCTGACGGCTCTGCCTTCAGTGATGTTGCTCCTTGATTCTCCTTTGCTGAAAAGAGTATCAGAAGGACAGCAGGGAAGAAGCAGCAGAGAGAATAAGTTATTTTTGTCTGTGATTTTTGCATTTCAGGGCATTGTTTAAAGGATGTTCAAAGTGACACTCAAAAAATAAAGTGCATTAGCAAGTATTGTTAAACAGAAATATCAAGCCACTACGCATCCCCATTCAGAGCTGCTGTATGGCAATTTAAAAGCCCAGCACATATTAAGTGGAGTGCCCTGCATGGGATGAGTGACTCAAACCTCTACATCTTCTTTGATACTATAGCATTGAGGCAGAAACACTAGTAACTGCCTGGCATGCTCAACACGCCATTTATTTATTGTCTCATGTGAGCTTTGCTTATTCATTTATCCATCTGTATCATTACTCATTCCTTGTTTAAAAACAAAAAATAACTACCGTGCAGCTTTCTGGAGTTTAAAGCCAGGAGAAAACATAAGATCCTGTCTACTGGAGATTGTTAAATTTCACCCTGTTGTCTGTATGATATAATTGGGTTGGAGTTAAAAAAAAAAATCAGTCCTCTGGAGACTAATATGCTTTGTGCTACAGGCAGGGAACAGAAAGAAATGGAAGTGGCACCATTGTCTGAAGTCTTTGCAACGACAGTAAACAAGCGAGGTGAAGTATGCTCAAGCATTTCTAGCAGGAGACCTCTGCTCTTTACTTCAGAGAGCAGCCAAAAGGAAAAAAAAAAAAAATCCTTCCATCTTCTGATAAGTGGGAGAAGCTTCTTCTCTGGTCTGAATCTGTCTGGTCACGAGTTTGATGTTAAGAATGTCAGGAGGAGATTGCAGCCAAGTCAATGAAAATGTTTCTTTGTGCCGCTGCAGAGCTCCCCTCCGTGGTTGCTCTTGTCCAGCTGGGGTCAGTCTCTGGGCCTTAGAGGCGGGGAAACACCAAGCCAAAAGAAGACCTTAGGACACAGCAAGCCACTTGTCCTGTAGCGTGACAAAAGCTTCCTTCTGGCCCCAGACAGCTGATTCCTGTTGTCACCTGCTGCAGAATTGCAGATGGTTTTGCAAGGGTCTGGGCATGTTTACAGCTTCCTGCTCTCCCTGCAGCCATAAAGGATTCACTGCCTCCATGGCCAGACAAGGCTTCCACAGCGATCCAGCCAGATCCTCCCTGCACCCTATGAGCAAGGTGCTCCCCCTTTGTGTAATCCTAGCCCTCCCTTAAGGGCTTTTCCCCGCCCCAGCCCCGTGCCCTGCCCTGAGGAGTAGTTAATTATTTGTGGTGACGCCCAAATCTCTGATTGATTGAGATTCTGAGGAAGGTCATACCAGGAACAAGGGAGGAGACCTGGCATGGCAGGGTTGGTCTGGCAGAGGGCAGAGGGAAGCAGCAGAGGTACCAACACTCCATCACACAGCCTGTCTTTTCATTCCTCTTGCTGAGCCCCGGGTGCCTGCAGCGGGAGTGGGGCAGGGGACAGCAAGTGCTGGAGAAGGGAAAAGGGAAATAAATGGAGCTGGGGACCACCTTTCTCCTCCAGGCTTCTCTTCTTGCTCCTCAGCCCCAGGGTGAAGGAGACTCCTGCCTCCAGGCTCAGGACAGTCCTCTGCAAAATAGGGTCTGCAGGTAGGAGCTGTGCCCTGGCTCCACTGGCAGGGTTGCACACACCAGGAATTTGAACCTGGAGTTGCAGGTCAAGGAGCCCTGTTTTGGAAATGTTCCTCTCCACCTGACAGTATTACACCGAATCTATATGGCCTGGGGTTGTTTAACACAGTGGTTCAGATTTGTCTGCAGTGGTAATTAGTCTTCTTCCTTATCTAATGCCCCACTGATCTTACTGTATCACCTTAAGCAAAGCTGCTACAGTTTTCCACCTATTTCCAACTTCAAGTTGCTTGGTAAATGGGTTCTGATATGTGGGCATGCCAGACTCAGAAATAGTTTAATTCTAAATACAAAGGAGTCTGCTTCAAACTGACTTGGGGTCCTTCCTACCCCTCGGAAGACCTTTCTACTTAGACATCTGACCAAGTACCTCCTTGTGCTAAGTTGCCACATCAGCCTGACCTGGCTGTGGGTGAACGAGGTGTCCTCACCTCCTCTGGTTGCCCTGGCACCACACCAGCCTTGGTGAGGGCATTTGCGCTGCGGCTCCGGAAGAGATGACCCTCTCTAAGATGCAGGAGAGCAACAGGACGTGATGAGGGCTTAGTGGGGCAATACCACTGCCCAAATGTCATTTTAGGTTCTTTGAAATGTGTGCCTCAGCCCAGGGAATAGGGAGCAGGAGAAATCTGACAATGATCAACATGGCCCTTTGTGGATTGCATGGCTTTCCAGCCATCTCTGGCCTCCTGATTGGCTGGGACACCCACTTTATTTTGTCCATCTACCCTTAACACTGGCACCCAGCCCCCTCCTAGCCCTTGAATTCATCAGCGCTTTTGAAGAGCTGTGGTCACCATCAGGAGACACTTTATGCTGTCAAGGAGTTTCTTCCCACTACATGTTAGGAAATCCCCGTGCTGAACAAGATGAACTGTGAAATGGTGATGTAAGGGTTTGCAGTTCCCTTCTCATGTACACTCATCTCAAAAAAGTCAGTGTGCTGTGTCGTGTGGTGAGCAGGAGCAATTTGGTTTGTTCCGTTCAATTTTTAGCTTTTTCAGCACTCCTGGTACCCAAGGCTATGGGAGGGATAGTGGCTCACCACCCCAGTGAAAGCAGCGCTCCTGCTCTCCAGAGGTTTCTGGGGAACTATCTGGGGATTGCCAGGCCTCTGTCACCCTGCATGGTGGCTCTTCAATGGCTTTGTGAAATTAGTCACCCCAGGAGGAGTAATTTTTAAGTTTCTGGAACCAAAGGCACAAGTATTTGTAGGAATTAAAAGGTTAAGCTGTGTTGTTTTGGGTTGATACATTTTGCTGTAAATCCTGTAAAGGGCAGAAACAATTAACATATGCTAACAGGTTGTTAGAGGAGCAAAGCCATAAGCAATACCTGGGCGAATGTGCATATTAGGATTTATAAAAATCAGTAACTGAGGAGCTGTAGCAGGGAGACATTCTCTAACAGAGAAAAGGAGCTCAGGGAGAGACAGTGAACGTAACAGTGAATGTAACAGTGAATGAAAGTGGTGTGTATTGTTTGGCAAATACAGGCTCTGAAATGACAAGAAAAATGTTTCTCTCTGTGTAAAAAAAGACATTGCTTTAATGCTGTCCTGGCTACAGCTGAGAAGAAATCTGTCTTAGTTTTTTTTTTTCCAAAAGAAGTTGCTTTTTGAGTTGTGTCAGGCTATTTTGCAATATGGCTGTTTTCCAGCAGTGAAATAGACTTTGATGCAAACATAGCAGTTCCTTGTGTAAAAAAAGAGTCTCCTGGCATCAGTGATACAGATCCAACCAAAAGTCAAATACCTCACAGAGAAGCTTAGAGAAGAGAGAAATGTCAGAAATACTTAGCCAAATCTTTTAGAATAGCTTTGTCTGACTTTAAAGAAGTGGGTGTGTACACTGACACAAATGCATGTAGTGCTTTAATAAACAAAGGGAAATATGTAGGCCAGGATATACTAAATGCCATATGCATTTGTAAAGCCCTTCTTAAAATAACTGGTGATTTATAAATGAGCAAAGATACAACAGTGTGAAATTAAATATGCATGCATAAGCAGTGTTATAAAACAATGACACCGTTGTATACAGGGGGTGTTATCTCCCTGTATAAAGTTGTTTGGATTAGTTTTGAGTATGTTTGCTTTTAAAATACGCAGGGAATCTGCAAGTTAGCTTTGCTTGCTGTTAGAGGTATGACTTTCAAAAGGCTCTAATATTCTGCCTCTGACCTTTTGCCTGCAAGGATGTATGTAAAGAGCAACCACTCTCTGAAGCATAAGATGTTAATTTTCAGGTATGAGATTTAAATGTTATGAAGAGTCTACTGTATTTTGTGTGCACAAAGGCTTCTAGATTTAAAGAAAACAGGTACAACAATATCTGAGGCCATCTCTTAAAAAAATAATCAATCCCTAAATCTCAGGGTAATGTTTAAATACGTCTTTGCAGTGGTTATCCATATAAGCAGCACACACCCCCCAGATACACTTGAATGCACTGAGTATATCTGTCTGTCAATAGACAGAAATAGGTATGTATTTCTCTGTGTGTGTGTGTGTGTGTATAAACGAATGCACAATAACAAGTCAATCATAGATCTCTTTTTGTATGTAAAGATTAATGTTTTATCTTCATCTTATTGTTCACACAACCAGTGTGACACATGTTAAAGGATAATATCGAATTATCAATGAGAAGTGTACACATTCATTTCCACAATATTTAGGCAGAACAAATTTCATCTGTAAGATCAGAGCTTTAGTCTGAGAAAAAAAAAAAAAGTGCTTTAGTGAGGCACTGAAGGAAACAGATACCTGCATTTAATGGGACTGCAGCAGGGGAATTATTAAGAGGAATCCCGAGGGACCATTGAAGCAGCCAGCCCTGCGACTGTGTGACCCAGTGGAAAGGAGCTCGGGTGATTCTGATCTGGGAGAGGGAATGGAGAAGGTGGCTGTGGTTCACTGGCTTCAGGGCTTGTCCTCAGTGGTCAGTCTGGAAGCTGCAGAAGTGATGGAGAAGGCAGATGAAGCAGCTGGTCTTGCAACTGTCTGTGTGTTTGGTGGCTGTGGTGAAGAGCAGGACGGAGGACTTCAGCAGCCTCTGGGAGTGGTTGCAAGTGGCAGCAGAAGACCTCAGCAGCTTACATTAAATGCTGGTTTTAATAAGCGGTGACATTACACACAGAGCGGTTTGACAAGTTCTGACCTGGTATCTTCCCCTTGTCGGTGACTTATCCTGAGGGGAAAAGGAGGCTCGCTTGTCTTTTGGAAAGCCTCAGGCCAAGTCACCTCCAAGGAGACCAGGGAAAGATCCAATCATGAGGTTAAAACTGTGAATGAACAAGAGACAAATCGCTGCCTGCAATATCCTTTATTAGCTAATGAAGTTATTCAGTAACACGTTGAATAGCATATTGTTTAAAATAACATGTTGTAATAAGAACTGAAGAATATGATTCAGAATTTAGTTTTATTCAGGAAGTCTCCCAAGTGTAACGCAGAAGCAAGAGGCTCAGCCCTGCTTCATCAGAGGGGGAGTGAAACACGGGGCGTTTGTGGCGGCTGTGGCCTGTCGGACTCACACAGCTGTCAATGCAGGATGCCACTGCTTGCATTTCATACTATGTAATCACCCTAAAAGTGGCATTTACCAGCTGGGAACTGCTGTGCCAGCTGTTGTGCACACCATGTACAGCAGAAGCAGGAATTAGATTGTGCTTTTGAGTACTTTTGGTTCCATTGTCTGTCTGGTTCCGTAAACACTGTGCTTCGCCACGTGGTGAACCATAAAAGTGTGCAGACTGTCTCATGAGTGGATGAGGTAAGATAGGGAGGGCTTGTTCAAGGTGATCAGGCAGTCACGGAACTGAGGAAGAAGATGTGCAAGCAGCACTTCTCTTGTGAATAGTCACTTCCTGAGAAATCTTTTGGCCTTTTGGTGCCCCTCAGGGTACCAAGAGCTCCATAGGACAGTCTCAGATCACCTCAAACTGCCAACTTACTTCACCTGGATTACTTCATCACCTTTCATCCTTATGGCTGGAAAAATGGTGCATATATACTGCCAAGAAGCCTTCTCTAGATGGAGGTGGGAGGATGTAAAACTTTTGGGAAATGGGAAAGATAATAAATAGTGAATATACCTCTTCTACCCCTTACAGTAATTCTGCCTGACAGAAGTGGTAGCAAATCCTGCACAGGTTGCATCTGATGATTTTTTTTGCTGAACAAAAGGCATGTCCCCTGCCTTGCCTGCCTGCCTGCCTGCCTGCCTGGCTTTCTGCAGCAAAGGCTTTCACAGGAACAAGGGCAGAACATAATTGCTTAAATAAACATGAAAGCCCCTCCCAGAAGCTTTTGATCCTCTGTAGGTGATAGTACTCTGCTGTCCTAAGTTGGGCCCATACAGATGCATATAAAATAAAGAGCTTTTGTTCCCTGCTATCAGAGAAACATTCTGATACCATCTCTTATGGGATGATACTTGGCTCTAATTCGGCTGCCTCCTAATTGGCATGACTAGGATGTCTGGCATCTCATCAGGGAGAATTGTCTGAAGAGCCAAAGTGCTTGGTGCCTTCGTTAGGAGTATCTGCCTTATGAAAAACATTTTTATAATAGCAGCCTCCAGACATGTTGCTGCGTGACTGGGAACCCCATTGTGCTAGGCAGTGCACATCGAAATAACAGGAAGATGAATCCTAAATCCATGAGGATGACAGAGAAACAGGAGCACAGGCAGCAATAAGACCATCAAATGTAGTGCACTAAATAGAGCCTGGGCATAGCAGTCATTTTGTTGGTATCGATTGTGTGGTGGGAGCAGAGGAAGAGCAATGTGCGGTTCAGTTGGTGTTTACAGAAAGCTCTTGTGCTTTGACAGGGAAAATGGGACAAAACACAAAGGGTGATTTTGTATCAGAGAGACTAAGAAAGGGTTGTCAGGTATCAGAACAGGCTCCCCAGGGATGTGCTTGAGCTACCATCCCTGGAATTGTTTAAGAGACTTGGAGATATGGTACTCAGGTACACGGTTTAGTGATGGACTTGACAGTGTTAGGTTAACAGTTGGACTCGATGATCTTAAAGGTCTTTTCCAACCCAAATGATTCTATGATTCTAAGACATACATCAATTGGAGTGTCAAGGGAGAAGCCTGGTTTGTAACATCATGGGAAAGCTGGTGGGTGGACTGAAAAGGACCAGGGTGAAGATGTTGGTGTTTGTGAGCACTGATACATTACTGATAGTGAAAGAAGGTAGAAAGGTGATGGAAAAGGATGTGTGTGGTGGTGTGCCTGTAGCTGGATGGTCAGAGAAGCAGCCCAGTCTTCTCTGGGCTGAGAAGAGGCCTGTACATGGGAGGAAGGGTCTGTTTGATGGGATGGATTTACATGATGAGTCCAGCAGGGCACAGGGAGGCTTCAATGAGGAAACATCTTCATAATATTGAGCCTCAATGTTGGATAGTTATTCATTACAGGATGCTAGGAAAATGAGTTAACTAACTTGGATAGAAGTTAACTAAAGTGAAAAGCTACTTTATGCACTGTGTGAGGGATCCTCCTCTCTGAGGAAGATGAGACATCACCATCACCTTCAGTATTGGCAGTCAGTCTGTATCACAGTGGGGCTTTGGGAACTGATGGAGCGTGGCACCCGGCTTTACTGGGTAATCCACTTATAGATCCTACCCAAATTGCTCATGACCTAAAAAGGTGCAGATGGGTTCAAGGGCATGGGCTATAAGCACAAGAGAGAATGTGGTGGCAGGTGCATTAGCAGACATCGTGTAAATTCAACTGTGTGGGTCTACTGAGGATGGTCCTAATGAGATTTGTCCTAAGATCACAGGATTGTAGAATAGTTTGGGTTGGAAGGGACCTTTAAGGGTCATCTGGTCCAACCCCCCTGCAATGAGCAGGGACATCTTCAACTAGATTGGATACTCGGAGAAGATGGGCTAGCAGTCCTTGAGCTGATAGTCGTTATCTTGGCAAATTGTGGAAGATAAGGGGCACCCCAGAAGGTCGCACTTCTTGAAAAGGCAGCTGAGATAGAGAAGAGAGAGAGGAAGAAAAGCAGTTATATACCACTTGACTTAATATGAAACACTGAAAGAAATAATTGAGCTATTTCAAAATGTCTACAAGATAACATACATACAAGTTCCAACCAACATGGCTTCGTCAAGAGCAGTCAAATCAAATGACAGCTGGTGTCATAGGGCATTCCTATAAATATCATGACGTTCCTATAAATATAGTCTTGGTGGGGCTATTCGTTGCATTGATGCAAAGCTACTGAGTGCCAGCTAATGATTCACTGTCATATTAGATGGTGGCCATCTTAGATGTGACACTATTCAGTATATTTAATGGCATGGGTGACAGAGCTAAGTGCATGCTTATTACCTTTGCAAGTATTACTAAGCTGGAAAGCCTGTGGGCACACTGGAGGACAGCAATAGAAATCAGTATGATCTTGAGAAAGTGGAAATGTAGTTTGAAAATATTACTTTCATTGCAGACAAGTCAAAAGTTCTGTTATGTGTGCGAACATAATGTGATGCACAGGCACAAAAGCAGGGTGGAAGAGGGTAAGTGACATGATCTGGAGCTCACAAACTAAAGACAAAACAGAAATAATATAATTCTGCAAGAAACTCATCATACTGATTGATGTGTACAGGAGACCATTTCAGGTGAAGTGAGGTGGTCATTCCACATCACCTGATGCTAGCACCATTTCATCTCAAGTGCTACATGTCAGTTTTGTGCATCATATTTTGAAGAAGATTTGGACCAAATTAGGACAATTCCTACAAATGCAAGAGTGATCTAGAGAATAAGACAAATCAGAAAAGTTTTAAAAATGGGGAAAACATGGTCTGAGTCTTCAAATGCATAAAAGGCTGCCACAAGGAGGCTATGAGTTATTTGCTTGTGTCTATAGTGTACAGGGGAAGAAGCTAAGGAATTAAATTAAAGCAAGGAAGATGTAACTTACCAAACAGGGAAAAGATCTGGCAGCAAAAGAAGAGCCAAGGAATAGGACAGGTTGTCTCAGGAGACTCTGAAATCTGTCCCATGTTTGGAGGGTTTTAAGAACAGGCTAGATACATATTTGTGAGGAAACAGTTTATGTGAAAATCATCTTCCAACTGCTCTTGCCTTGTAGCTGAAGGATAGACCAGATGACATCTTGAGATCTCTCCAATCTTATTCTCTATCATCCTGTAAATTGAGACAAAAATGAAGCCAGGGCAGCTAGTGAAGAGAAGAAGAATATGGGAGGAACAGCTGTTGGCATGGAAAGCTAGGGTGTAGGTGGGATGCAGAGAATTGGAGTAACTTGCCGTGCAAGAGAGGGAGAAGTTCTTCCTGTGTCCAGGGGCCCTGCTTTACTGTGCTGCATTTGCACAGCTGGACTTTCTGGCTTGTTTCTCTCAGAATTTTCACTGCAAGATTACATGAGGTGAACATGAAGGGAAATGCAAGCATCAGTTGGCAAAATATCTTGCTTTGGCCTTAAAGCAAAACTTGTGTTTTCTCTTTTTGTGGTTTTTAGCTGACATAGGCTTTACACTGTTTTCTTGCTCAAATAACTAGTCTGTCTCTGGTGAGGTACAGAAATGACTTGAGAAAGTCCCTGAGCAAAGGAAGTTTGTGGGCTTTCATAATGTGCCTGACTTGGCAGACTCCAGCTCTTGGGAGAGCATCATCCTTTTCATCTCCTCTGCCTTCATGAGGCTTCTCAAATGTGCCTTCAGAGACATTTGCCTGCTTTCCTGATTGGGTCCATGTTCCTCTAAATGAGACCATAGCCCTCCAGAAACGCGTCTGTCATCTCCACAGGGTTCTGTGGCTGTGTGGCCCAGCTCTGTGCCAATACAGCAGCTGGGCCCCGAGGGAGGCTGGCACACTGGGACAGTAATCCTTCCTGGATGGGTCTGCCTCCTCCTGGGTCCCTGCAAAGGATGCTACCTAGGTAACTTTTCCTAGGGGCATGACCACATGTGATTTGAAGATGAGAAGCTTAACTTCTGCTCTGAAATAGCCTTCTGTAAATTTGGGTAAGTTAGTGGCCAGAAGCGGCTGGGAGAAGTTAAATTGTTTTTCCCTAAGGCCGTGACGTGGCTCTAACGTGGTTCTAAGGGTGTTAGTGCTGTTCTTGTTCATCTTTTAAACCACACAGTTGGAAAACTGAATTTTGAGTGCACTGTGAGCCAATGAAGAAGTGGAGAACCTGAGGGCTGGAGCCAACAGAGGAGCTGAGTCTCTCCCCTTGGTATAGTTCTGCTCACCATGCAGGCAGGATTTCCTTTCACAGAATACTTGCATAGAGGGTATTTCACTTCCACGTACCTCTGGGTACCACTTGTTCCTGGGTAGCAGTTGTGAGGACAGCGGAGCAGAACTTTTGACCCTTTACACTAGAAGTGCTTTTATTTTCCTGTCTCGCTGAAATCTCAGTTCTGGTAGAGCACCATGAGAGTGGTTGGCCCCAATGGAGAGCGCAGTCAGCGTCAGCAGGGATAAGTCACAGTAAAACTCACATGAAAAGACCGCGACTTAACCCTGTGGTTTTAGCAGCATTTCTGTATACTCAAACGCCACGAACTCATGCTCAGTCACCCACAGGACCCACAGGCATCACGGGTCTGTGCAAGGGTGTCTGCTCCCAACAGGGGAGGAGGAGGGCAGGGACCAGGCAAAGGCTCCGGCTGCTGCGGCAGGGGCATGGGAAGTGCCAGGGGTGAGGGCAGAGGCAGCAGGGAGTGGGTTGCCTTTGCAGCGCTGTGGTCCAGCTGTGTTCAGCTTTGAACCAGCTGCTGCTTGTCTCTGAGAGGCCATGGAGCAGATGGGAGGAGGAGGCAGAAGGGGGCGACTTTGGGAAATGGGTTTCTGCATCTCCCTCGTGTGAGAACAGTGACACTGTGACTGTAGCTGAACAAAGGTGCGAAGTGTTTTTAACCAGTAAAACGGTAAGTTGAAACAGTGAGCGCAGGAATATTGTTCCCTGGAGACCAAACTAAACAGAATTCCTATTTACCCAAGCTGGCCACATGTCCTGGGACCAGTCTGCTTATTGAGCAAGCATGAGCTAATGACATCTCTCTTTCGAATTACCATGTACATAAATCACCTGCCAACAGAGAGAAGCATGCCTTCCCCCGTGGCTGCTGGAGACCCTGGAAGAGATCCCGACAGTCCCACAGAGCCAGCCTGGGTTTCCATCGCGAGGCAAAAGCAGAGGGGCATGCAGCAGGAGCAGGAACTCGACAGAGAAAAAGCTGTGGCTCCAGATGTGAAGTCAGACACAGAGAAACAGAATAAAGAGAAGGAACGAGCAGAGGTACTTACAGTACAAATTCGTGGTGCTTTTGTGTCACCTTCCTGTAGTATTCTTTGAATCTACTGTTATATTACCAGTCATGCCATAATGATTACAGATACTTAATGAGTATCACTGTAAGTAACAAAGACACTGCTCTCGGAAATGTGTTATAGATTCAGAGTCCCCTCATTGCTCAGATAAGTAATTTTATATCTCTGAGTTCTGGAACTATGTGAGGTGTGTACAATTTTTTGGGTGCCCAATATATACTTACCAGACCTAATGTGTGCATTGCATGCTACAATACCCCAAACAAGGTGCTAAACTCTACCATCTCAGATCTCTCTCAATACAGAGGGAATACATTTTCTTTAACTATCCTTCCAAGCACAGCATTTCATTGAGCCTCCTATACCTCCTGACTGATTTAACACTGAATGAACAGCTCGGTCCCAGAAGCTCCTAGGTAACAATTTTTAGAGCCTTGAGAAGTGAAACAGTATAAAAATAACTTTTGCACTTGCAGACAGTGCCAAGATATAATTTCTGGTTCTCTGTATATGGATAACTCGGACGCCCATGTGGTGCCGTGGAA
The DNA here is from genome assembly GCF_037038585.1 of Patagioenas fasciata. Classification (NCBI taxonomy): domain Eukaryota; kingdom Metazoa; phylum Chordata; class Aves; order Columbiformes; family Columbidae; genus Patagioenas; species Patagioenas fasciata. The sequence goes on along the minus strand of NC_092520.1, from coordinate 121,453,931 downwards.
CATGCGCTGACGCTGCCTCTCCGAAGATTCCATGCAAAAGAGGGTGAAACCTGTAGCAAGTGATCTTCTCAGATGACAAAGCTGTGCTCACAGAAGGGCTTGGCATTAATCCAGAATACTGACAAGGCTTCCATGGTACTGGGCTAGCTCAGGGAAGCAGCAGCCTGTGAGTGCTGCCTGTGTTGCCTGGTGCACAGTAAGAACCCGGCACTGATGCAGGAGCATTTGTGTCCTATACCAGCATAGCATTCCCAGTGCAAACGGCCTACTTTCTTGCTTCAGACATGGTACTTTTAGACACCCAGATAGCTGTATTATATCCTGGAATAAGAGATCTCTAGACGGTGAAAAATAGCAGTGGTTACATTAACAAGAAATAACACCTAATAAAATGTCTAGGCAAGATTATGAACTGCAATAATGTTCAACATTGTCATAGCACTTAAAACACCAAGGGTTTAAATGATCCCAAAATACAGTTTGTGTCAGAATAGGAAACTCCAGATTTTAGCTGGCAATGTTCCCTAAAATTCATGCCATGCATTTTATTTCCCTATATCAGCTAACAGAGAAACATGCCAAGATGCTCCTGACTGCCGTGCATGAGGCTTGGTGCCACTGTACTACTCCCCCTTTCTCCTTCTCCCACATGGCACCAGGCACTATCACTTCAGGGTAGTTTGTGATACTGGCAAGAAAATCCATGGGAGGATGTGTTTGATTTCTTTTTTTTTATGGAAAATCCATTATACTGTCAACCCTCCAAAAACTACAGTGCACTAATCCACAAAATGTGGGAGGTGGAAGGAAAACATGAGAGAACAAGGCTGTCTCCAAATCCTATATATGTTAGTAGAAGTGTGCAAAGGGCTTGGAATACATTTTGCGTTGAAGACTATAATAACCTACTCATAGATACCATTATGAATATGAGATACAGAGAGACACTTTTAATTTGTAAAGTTGAGTATTGTGGATGCTACCGTGAAATCACTGGAGCTTTCTGTACAAGTATCAGTTCAAGTGAGAGATGTGGGACCAGTGTGAGATAAGCGCGCTGGTCTTCAGACTGTGACAGGCACCACATCCACTCCCTTTGCTTGTGCTCTTCCAAACCGGTGTCATTCTCTCTGCTTTACTTGGATTTTATCCCTCTCTGTGTCTAGGGGTCTGTGAAGCAGCAATGGAGCAAACCTTCACACTTGGCACCTAAAACTCCTCCTGAAGAACAGAGGAAAGAGACAAAGTTTGAAGTGAAGGAGCCACTGCCGAGAACAAACTCGCTGTCACATTATGTTCCTGGTAGGAAATAAAATGCTTAAAATGTAGACTGCTATCTCACATCCTTGTCAGAAGAAATCTTGCTTGAGTGTTCTGCAAAAGGCATAGAGCTTGGATCCTAATCTCTTTCCCAGCCTCACATCAGCAGGGCGAACTGTTTTCTCAGCACTCGCATCTGGGGTTTTGTTTGGCGGCATCTTCCTTTCACCGCTTTGATTGCACAATAGTCAAAACTCCTGTTGAAATAAATTAATTGAGAGTGTTAGGCTGTTTCACAGGACAGGGTTCCAAATGCACTATCCTGGTGTAAAATGTAAAATGCATGGAAAATTATTTTCAATAGTGTTCAATTTTAATGTGGTTTCCTCAGCAAGCTGGAATGGTGTGATCACAAACTGTCTGCCCATCAGTCCTTCCACAATAACTTTAAATCTATTTGGTAAATTCAAATTTGAAAGGAGGGCAGAAGTTTGGAAGGTAAGCTGGGGGCTGGGTGAAGGAGGAGTTTGCAAATGAATGTTCTTGCTAATGAAAAGACTCTCTCTTATTTGGCCTGAGTGTTTGTTAAACACAGGGCATGGCAAGGAATCCAGGTCATGCTGTTGGTTTTGGTAAGTTTAGGGACCCAAAGATATTGATGAATGAGAAAAACAGCATATTCTTTTGGGCACGGAATGGTTATTGTCTCAATAATATGTTGCAGAAGAAGCTTCCATGTGAAATGTAAAGATTTTCTACTGTAGGGCAAGGCATGAGAAGTTGTTAATGAAAGAGCCAGGGTGTGTAGGTGCACAGCTCATGAACATGAAATGTCCATGTGTTTTATTCACAGTAGCTCCGTCACCAGCGCTGGTGGATAAAGAAGAAATAAGCCACTTTAAGAAAGCCAATAATGCTGCTGCGGATCAGCCATCATGGTTTGAACTGGCCAAAAAGAAATCACAAGCTTGGAGTGATATGCCACGGATTGTAAAATAAAAGGGTGCAGATGAACAGCATCTTTCATAATTACATCAGCTACTTAACTGAACTTCTACGGACCAGCTAATCACAGTGAAGAATCTCTTGATACACAAGAAGGGTTTTATTATACAGCTGTGGAGAAAGTGTGCAATAGGTACAGTCAAAAAGTTTACCTTCAACTTTGTAGCAATCAGGATTGCAATGGCAATGTATTACTTAAATTATGCTAAGGATATACTTACACTTTGGAGAATAAAACTTTTGCCTTATGTATTTCCAGCGTTTTCTGCTTTTAATGACATTTGCATCGAAACAGGACCTTTGCTAAACTTTGCTGAGCTTCTGTCGTTGCTGGCAACTTCTATTTGTTATGGTTTTCTCTGTTTACATTTATAAATTGTGCACTAACATCCTGATTCTGTTGATGTGTTTCACTGGAATCGCCTGACATTCTTTCTATCAAAGCTGTTTGGACCACGGAGGTATTCATTAATAGCTGTTAGTGAGTACTACATTAAAATGTGTTGCTTGAGCTGCGTGTTTGCCAAGCCAAGTGATACAGTTTCTGGGCTTAGGTTACATTTCATGAGGCACAAATACACACTTCTATGCATGACCACAAATAAAAATTCCTCAGCTCCTTCTGTGAGCTACCTTGGTTGCACAATGTTTGCAAGCAGGTGAAAAGTAAGGAAACTGAACTGCAGTTGGAAGATCATCAATGCATTCCCAGTTACTTTCCTACCTGAATTTATCTGGTTCCAACTGGTTTTCCCTTGTGTGAAATCATCATTCTCAATTAGGAGCACAGAACAGTAGAATTATGAATTTACTTGAAAAATAAGAACAGAAAAGCCTTGAGCTACAGTCCAAACTGAAATGCTGGTAAAAACTGCGAACTTCATTGCTGTATCAGCTTCACGTATCACCCCCTACATTATCTTAGTTAATCTTATTAAAAAATAGTACTGTGTTGCATTTCTGTACTTTATATAAAACTTCATATAAAATTCACATGCTCATCGGCCTGAGTCTCCCCCACCAATTTGGAACTCCCACTTATGGAGTCTCCCAGGGTCTTCACCTTCACCTGTTTAATGAGACTGACAAGAGAAATCATTGCTGCTGATTGACCAGAATCACTCTGAATATATTTCGAGACCTCCCTGTGAGCTAAAGAAGCAAACGACAAACCCCATTAGGGAATTTCTTTGCAACTAATTTCTTTGCAACTAAATGCAAGCTGAGGCAAGCATTTTGCTTTGTGTATGGATGTACATGTGAAGTATTACCTCAGCACTGCACTCCCTACACTTATTTAAGTATACATTTGTGATTTTTTTTTTCCTGACACGTTAATAGTCTTTTTGGAAAAATGTAGGGCAACTTAAGGAAACCTAGGATTTCTTAACACCTGCATTTGCAGTTTCAAAATCTTACCTTTTGTAAGGCAATAGGGAGGAAACTCTGCAATGACAATTACATTTTGTAATGAATAAAGAAAGAGGTTATTGGAATATGTAACATCCAAGACACTCATAACGGTTTTCAAACAGGTTGTCTTTCATTGTCGAAAATAGGAGGAGGAAAAACAAGTTTTGTTGTCAAAGCCGTTGGATAAAGCCAGTCAGCCTGCATTGCTGCTGAAGGCCTGATGCAGCCACTGGACAGATGTGATGCAGCCGCTGGACAGGTGTGATGCAGCAGCTGCACAGACATGGTCCAGCCCATCACAGTAGCTGTCATTGGTCCTGACTCAAATGAGTTTCTGTCAACTGGCCTGGGATTTTCTCTTTTATGCAGGTCACAAAAATCAATGTGGACATACCTGCTGAAATGAGAGTGGCAAGGCAGCTCTCTGTTCAACAGATTCACAAGAGAAATAGAGACTTACTTACAGGACACGCAGCCTTAGGCTCTGTTGCCCTGAGGTTGGTTGTGCAAACAACTTTCAAGTTGCTTCCCCATGAGCAAGCATGAACAGTCCTTAATCCCAAGTGATTTTTTTGGGGGTTATTCAAATAATATTCTAGGTTCTACAGTAGAAATAGCTACATTTTTCAGATACAATAAAAAAGCCTTAACTCCCTCTCCTAAACACCCTTTCTGTAATAAATAACTCATTAGCATAAAGTGTAATTTTAAGATTTGCTATTACCTTTTGTAGCAATCTTGGGAAAAAAAAAAAAGTAGTTTCTGTATTAAAGGAATATAATATATAAAAAAGACTAAATTTGTATTTTCTAATTATTGCCACTCCATGCAAAGAGCACAGAGTTTTGAGGAAATATAGCTAAAGGTATGGTCTGTCTCCTTGCAATTCTCTCTCTTTTTAAAATTATTAAAACTCTGTTGAATCATGACTGAGTTCCTGAAGCGTGACCTGTGCAGCTGTATGGAGAAATGTACAGATCTCTTTGGCTGTCTCCTGTTTTCATAGAGGGATGCTCAGGAATAATGGAGACAGAAGGCAAAGGTATCATAGCAAGACCTGCACAATCTCAGGGAGAAGAAGCATTTTGTTCCCCCCCTTACCTTGCAGATTTGTCAAGAGGAGGAGGTGAGGGGAATCAACTCTTCATGGAGCACAGCCCTGCTCCTCATGTGCTATTTGGGATCTGAATTTGGGAGCGTGCCGAGGCAGGTATGGGATGGACATCAGCCTGCATTTTCCCGTTGACTGCGATGTGGTCCAGGTATTTCTGCCTTAGGGTTTCCCCTGGCTCAACTCACACTCAGTTTTTAGCATCAAGTGGGTGTGAATGACTGCCGTGAGCTGTGGCAGATGGCTTTGTGGAACCCTGTGAACCCATCAGCAACCTGCACCCAGCCTCCAAGGGAATGGGACTGAAACCCTGCAGGCTGCTCGAGCCTACATGAAATGAACTCAGGACCTTGACCAATTGTGCCATAATTATGGAGGAATCTCAAAACACACTTTGGAGAAGCAGAAACATGATGCACTAGTTTTCATGCAATGCATAATTACACTGGAACTGATTGCCACAGGAGGCTGTTGACACCAAAGGTTTAGCTGACTTCAAAAAGCAGCTAGACAAAGCTGTGCAAGACAAAAATCCATCAAGTGCTGCTCAACAGGAAAGCCAGGGCCTTGGCCTGGGAGATTGGGAAAGGCTTTGGGAGGAGGTGTGACTGGTGGGCTTGTCTTTTTCATATACTCCTATCACTGCCAATGGCCATTGCTTTTGTGCAAGAGAAGACGTTCGGCCACCTGAACCTCTGATCTGACTGAGTAGGGGGAATTTTTGTTTTCTCATGGTGTCGTTCTGTACCCAGATTTCTTCATTCTAAGTCAAAAGGTCAAGCAAGTTGGTCTTGCTGTAGCTGTCCTGTCAGCTGGTAGGCAAAAGACAGTTTTAGAGCCTGTGTATTCTTCTTTGGTCAAATGGCTCATTTGTGGCAATGGAAAGAAATACATTTTTCTTCTCTGTATGAACTGATTTATGTTTCACACTCGGTGCCATCAGCTTTTCAGATCTCATCAGCTTTCCTAAGGACGTCATTGTGCTTTTCCAGCTGAGAAGCGATATGACTGACTCAGGCTGACCCATTTTGCTCAGGCAGCTGCAATATATGTTGTTGGTGCATAACATCTAGCAGTGAAATACAATGTAAAAATTTACCCTTTGTTCGTGATCCATGCACATAAACTAACACAGCTGGAATTGCAGTCAAAGAACAACCAAATGGACTTGAAAAATAGAAGAGTTTCTCCTAGAAGTGCTGCATGTTACATCTTTGGCTTCCCGTGTGATGAGCAAGGTGACAGTCTGCAGGCAGTTGTCCTTCCCAGCGGTGAAGGACTGCACACAATGCAAACAGAAGTGTCTATCAGGCCTCTTTCAGCACAAAAATTCTAGGTTTGATGACTTACGCAGTTTGCTAGTTGGCTTATCCTAATTAGCTACCTCCTAATGTTTAGTAATTTTAAGTAAAAAAATATAGTTACATGTTTTTTAATGCACAGCAAAGTGCAATCAATTTTTAAGGCCAAAATATCCCTCTGGCCTTTGATATGGTGTTGTGCACTGTGTTGCTTTTGACAGTAAAAACGTTTACTAAATCTATTGCATTTTTTTCAAGATGAAGAGGAATATAAAATCTTGTTGCCAGTGAAAATATCCAGCAGCGGCATAGCAAGCAGCTTGCTGTAATTTTGCAACACCATTAATTCCCTCTCAGTCTCGAGGAGCATAATAAACTTGCCAAAATGTTTGCTTTGTATACACGACGAGCGCTCTGCTGTGGGTAACAAAGGTTTAATTACAGGATTTTGTGTTTGTGGTTGGAAGATTACTTTTGTACTGTTACAGAGTCCAAAAAGAAAAAGCCATTTGTGAACACTGGGCAGTGCTGCATGTCTCATAAAACCCTGGGCAGGGGGAATGTCACTCTGTGTGATCCAGCAAAGAGTGGCTGCAGGGGATTAACTCTGGTAGGAGAAGGCGTTTCGGTTCCAAGTGAGCACAGGTCTCAGGCTCACGTATTCCTGATGTTCACCAAGCCGCTCAACAAGCAACAGGAACCACTGCATTTTTAGAGCATGGGATCTGTTATTCTCTGACTTCACAAAATAAATACCATGTGAAGACTTTTATGGATTATTACTCCCAGATAATTCTCTGCATCAAAGTAGCTGGAGACTGATGGGACATGTATTTACATAGTCCGTTCAGAACATCTTTGTTTCAATATCTCGCAGTGCCTTTGCTTCACCCACAAATTCTAATTCTCTGTGTACACTGGCTGCATTCCCAGAAGAATACCTCTCTAGCTCACCTAAGGCAGTTTAAATGGAGGTCAGTCTGGAAAATGTTGGACTATCTCCACCTCTGGCATCCCAAATTGCTGTCTTAGGAACTGTTAGGAATACAGCTAAGCCTGCATAAGCTTTTCTTGAAGCAAAGCGATGAAGGACCATTTTCCTTCCTTCCTTCCTTCCTTCCTGCCTGCCTGCCTGCCTGCCTTCCTGCCTTCCTGCCTTCCCGCCTTCCTTCCCGCCTTCCCTCCTTCCCTCCTTCCCTCCTTCCTCCCTTCCTTTCCTCCCTTCCTTCCCTCTCACACACCTTCACTTTGAATACTTCTATTGTTGATTTCTTTTTTGCTTTATTTACTTATTTGCATAGGAAATGGTAGATGTTGCATGCTCCTAAATCCACTGAAGCTTATTCAAGTATGCTGAGCCAGGCACCATGTTGTCTGAGAACCTCTTAACTCACTGTAGCAAGTAGTCCCTATTTTTTCCCAAATATGGTTTGATTTCCAGAGTTTAGAATTGAGATGTCATTTATTACCCTGCCTTTGAAAGTCAGCTCTGCCTGAGAAACATTTTAATTAAAAAAAAATAAAAATAAATAAATGTCTATTCACTGTCTACTAGAAAAAGGCACTTCACACCAACAGGTCCTGCAATGATTACCAGCACGTAGCTTCCACGCTGCCACTTGTCATCCATGCCAGCAGCTTCAGGAGGCCACCCGTGCTGCTCTTAGGCCAGACCGTGGAAAACATGGCCCCATCAGAGATGGCGAGGAGGCAGAGGAACCCAGCCAGACCCTCCTACCACCAACCACCACCCATGCTGCCCTCTTCAACAAGCAGCTGGTGTCAGACTGTGTTGAGGTGAGGCAACGGTGTTTACTTGTCTCTGGCTTCCAGTCATGGAACTGTTTGTGCAAGTGACAGCCCAAGGTGCTGCAGAGATTTCAATACTGTTGCAGAATCTGGAAGCTGCTGAACTGCAGAGTCAAGTTTGCCCCGCACCATACTCTGGTGATCATGTCTCTCAAGGAAATCCTGTTTCCATGTTATTTTTATTCCTTCCCAACCCCTGAATTTAATAAGACTATCAGTAAACCCCTCCAAAATGTTGCTTACATCAAAGAACCAAGGAGAACCATCTGGAGAGGCCAGAGGAAAACACCCAGAATTATGACGAGAATTCACTTAATAACCCTTCAGGAAAATAAAAGCCACCTTTCTCAGCAGAAATAACAGAGACTCCTTAAAAAGCCATAGGCTCATCCTCTCTGCACTCAGCACAGGAGATAATTTTGATGGGCAGGCTGCCTGCAGACAAGGCAGAAGAATAAGGCCCTGAGCCTGTCCAGGCAAAACAGACATCATCTTCCCATCTGGCCACTCCTTTACACAAAGGTTGACTTCTTTTAACTCCTTTGCCTCTTCCTGCAGCGCTCCCCTTGAGTGAGAACAAGGCATTGCTTTTTGCTTACTGAAGCCTTTTGTTTGGTTCATGACTTTATTTTGAACCACAAAAAACAAAGTCTCCTAAGTATGAGGCGCTGTGGTGCAAGTCACTCCCCACTCCTGGCCTCATGGCATTTCAAAGCTCACCCCTAGGCTCTTTCAAACCCTGGGGCTGCATGGTGGTTCAACGGTGCAGTAAATCCAGCTCACATGATGGGAAACACAAGGGCCAACTGAGGCAAGGCCCTGCCAGCACACTGCAAACCGCATGCTGCAAACTATACATGAACCCCAGCCGGACAACGTGTTATCAAATTTGGTGGGCACAGTGTGCATACAATGGTGTTACGACCTCAGAAGGAAGAAAAGCAATGCAAAAAAAAAAAAAAGAACTTGGAGCTAGAGATAACAGAGCCAATCTTTACCGCTCAGCAGGGAATTCTTACTGCCTTTTGGCGGTAGTGGGTTTTTTTTTGTTTGGTTGGGGTTTTTTTGGGTTGGAAGAGACCTTCAAAGACCATCTAGTCCAACCCCCTGCACTGAGCAGGGACATCTTCAACTAGATCAGGTTGCTCAGAGCCCTGTCCAGCCTGGCCTGGAATGTCTCCAGGGATGGGGCATCTACCACCTCTCTGGGCAACCTGGGCCAGTGATTCACCACGCTCAGTGTAAAAAATTTCTTCCTCATATCTAACCTGAACCTCCCCTTGTTTAGTTGGAAACCATTACCCCTTGACCTGTCACAATAGGTCCTGCTAAAAAGTCTGCCTCCATCTTTCTTACACGCCCCTTTTAAGTACTGAAAGGCCGCAATTAAGTCTCCCCAGAGCCTTCTCCAGGCTGAACAACCCCAACTCTCTCAGCCTGTCCTCACAGCAGAGCTGTTCCAGCCCTATGATCATTTTTGTGGCCTCCTCTGGATCCTCTCCAACAGGTGCATATCTTACCTGTACTGTTCTTTGCTGCCGCCTCCTCCTCTTTCGTGATTTTCGGTTTGTTTTCCAGCCCACAATGGGCTGCCTGCTGTCAAAGGGTGGCTGCATTTCTTCAGCATCCAATCCAGCCACTGAGTTTGGTTCACCAGCAGAGAGCAGGGCACAAGCAGCCCGGGGCAGCAGGTCGCAAGGCACTTCTGATGGTGGATCGTGCTGTCAGCTGCTCTCCAGAGAGACACTGAGCTTTTGAATTGCGTTTTCACACCACAATTTCCCCCATTAACCTGAGGATTTCATTTATCTTACTTTGTGATCGTGGACAGGTCATTGGGGGAGGCAGATTTTACTGTGACCTACTTCCCAAAAAGCAGGACGAGAAGGAGGGTTTTGCTTTGGGTTAGGAAAACAGCAATGTCCGCTGTCATGGCCTGTTTATATGGGGTGACATTTTCACGTGGGTAAAGCAGAGGGTGGTTATTTCAACAGGTAGACTCATGCTGGTTTCCCCATTTGCCTTACCCCATTGCACAAACAGCTCCTCAAATCTACCCACCAAAGTAATCCGTACCCTCACCGGCTCCTGTTTGACACGACCCCCTGCAAAACAGTAACACTCAGCCTGAGCCTTAGATGTTACACCAAGGATATGGGAGGAAAAGAGGCAGTTTCCTTGGCTGCTTTTATGTAACTGATGGGCAAAAAGAGAGTCTCTTAACTATATGCATGTCTCAGAAATTGGCTTGAGTAATTTCGAATCCCTGTTAGCACGTAACAGATGAGTTTTCGAGAGGGCAGAAGGACACAAGCTTAATTTCTCGTGTAATGTTATTGAAATACAGCTGAAGTATAAAGTTGAATTTAAAAGCCAGAATAAAAAATCTCCATCTTGCCTAAATAAAATAATTCTCAAATTTTAGGCTTCTCTTATATGTAAGCTAATAAGTTCAAATTATTAAAATGTTTGATTTTAGAGGCAAATGCTTGTTCCCAGGACATCACAGTATCACAGTATCACAGTATGTTTGGGATTGGAAGGGACCTCAAAAGATCATCTAGTCCAATCCCCCTGCTGGAGCAGGAACGCCTAGGTGAGGTCGCACAGGAATGTGTCCAGGCGGGCTTTCAATGTCTCCAGGGAAGGAGACTCCACAACCTCCCTGGGTAGCCTGTTCCAGTGCTCTGTTACCCTCACTGAGAAGAAGTTCTTTCTCAAATTTAAGTGGAACCTCTTGTGTTCCAGCTTGATCCCATTGCCCCTTGTCCTATCATTATTTGCCACTGAGAAGAGCCTGACTCCATCCTCGTGGCACTCACCCTGTATATATTTATAAACATTAATAAGGTCACCCCTCAGTCTCCTCTTCTCCAAACTAAAGAGCTCCAGCTCCCTCAGCCTTTCTTCATAAGGGAGGTGCTCCACTCCCTTAATCATCTTTGTTGCCCTGCACTGGACTCTCTCCAGCAGTTCCCTGTCCTTCTTGAACTGAGGGGCCCAGAACTGGACACAATATTCCAGATGGGGTCTCACCAGGGCGGAGTAGAGGGGAAGGAGGACCTCTCTCGATCTACTGACCACCCCCCTTGTAATACACCCAAGGATGCCATTGGCCTTCCTGGCCACAAGGGCACAGTGCTGGCTCATGGTCATCCTGTTGTCCACCAGGACCCCCAGGTCCCTTTCCCCTACACTGCTCTCTAATAGGTCATTCCCCAGCCTATACTGGAACCTGGGGTTGTTCCTGCCCAGATGCAGGACTCTACACTTTCCCTTGTTAAATTCCATCAGGTTATCCCCCGCCCAACTCTCCAGCCTGTCCAGGTCCCGCTGGATGGCAGCACAGCCTTCTGGCGTGTCAGCCACTCCTCCCAGCTTAGTGTCATCAGCAAACTTGCTGATAGTACACTCAATTCCCTCGTCTGAATCGTTAATGAATATATTGAATAACATTGGCCCCAGTACTGACCCCTGAGGCACTCCACTAGATACTGGCCTCCAACTGGACTCCGCACCATTGATCACCACTCTCTGGCTTCTATCTTTAAGCCAGTTTGCAACCCACCTCACTACTCTATTGTCCAGACCACACCTCCTCAATTTAGCTGTGAGGATGCTGTGAGGGACTGTGTCAAAGGCTTTACTGAAGTCAAGGTAGACCACATCCACTGCTCTGCCATCATCCATCCACCTTGTTACATTCTCATAAAAGGCTATGAGGTTGGTCAAGCATGACTTACCCTTGGTAAAGCCATGCTGACTGCCCCTAATGACCCTCTTATCCCTGATATGCCTTGAGATGACACCAAGGATAAGCTGTTCCATTACTTTCCCAGGGACAGAGGTGAGGCTGACCGGTCTATAATTACCCGGGTCCTCCTTCTTGCCCTTTTTGAAGACTGGAGTGACATTTGCTTTCCTCCAATCCTCGGGCACCTCTCCCGTTTCCCAAGACTTGGCAAAAATGATGGAGAGCGGTCTAGCAACGACTTCAGACATGAGACATTCTTCCTCCTAATTTAGTGGGTGATTACTCCTTTAACAAGAAACAATTTCTGGTCCTGAATTCTGCTCTCCCTTCATACAATTTAGTATAATTTGCAGCTTTCACACTTGGGCACAGAAACTATTTTGATCAAACTGGATTGCAGTGTGTGACAGCCAGTGTCCATCTCTTCCTCTGCAGCCTGTCAGCTTTACTTGTTTAAAAGAATCTCCAGGTCTTACCTGGTGCTGGGGACATCCCCAACACATTCAGCAACTTCAGCCCAGATTCTGACCATTCATTTTAGGGGAATTTTTCTATTTACACACCCCTCTGCCCTATCAGCAAGCAATGGTAGAAACACTGTAGAATGAACCCCTTTCCTGTGTTGTCAATGCAGATGTTTTTATTACATGCTTCTGCCTACTTTCCTAGATCCTGTTTGACTTTTTTTCAGCCTACTGGGCAATTACCTAGAATAACCCCTTAAAGAACCCCTCCCTGCTCCCAGGTGCCACACAAGGGGTACAAACATGGGCCTGTCACCCAGTGCACAGGTCCAACAGGCAGCGTGGGGGAGCAGGAGCCTGCAGACGCCTTCCCCAGGCTGCAGCACCACACACGGGCCTCCAGCTGATGCCAAATTTTACCTTTCATAGACACAGGGCTCACTTCAGCTGACTCAATATAATTGAATCAGTCTTCTCAAAAGAATATATATTGATTAATGAGTGAATTAAGCCATCGAATTCTGGCTCCCTGACCCCTCCAAGGTACAGCTGCTGAACTGTTATTCTTTTAATAGTCTTCTGCTTAGTTGCACATAGGAGTTCATGCTGGTGTTTGCCATGCTTGGGGACATACTTTGGACTGGCATATTTTGATTACTGTAGTGAGATGTAGTTACTTGCTTGTTTCTGACTAATACATTTCATGAATCTTCCCTGCTGTTAATAAACATAGTGGTGTTTAATTATTGAGACATTTCATAAAAACATTTTGAGAGGGAGACAAATTTTATGTTCTGACTAAATAATTAAACATTATGCAAATGTTCACAACCCCAGCATTCTGGTTATGCCAAACAATACTTGGATGATGGCCTTGTTTGCACTCCAACTTAGTATTGTTGGGCTGCAATCAGCAGCTGATATGGTATTACTGTGATTTAAAAATATAAACAGGTTCTGATGAAACGGGACGAGAGTGAGAGGAAGTCTGAGAGCCAGGCTGCAGCCACACTCTGCGAAGGAAAAGGTGGGAAGTTTTCCCCTCTGACAACCATTTACCCTCTCAGATGTGGACTCTGGGGAGCAAAGCCAGCCCTGGGCTCCCCCTCCTGCAGCTGGCCACGTCACCTCAGTGCAGGGGGACAAAGAGGGCTGTGGGCTGTAATGCAGCCTGCAGCATGGGAGAGATGGGGAGGAAAGCTTTCCACACAAGCTCACTTCCCTGGTGCCCAACATGATGCTCTTCATCCAGCGTGATGCTGTCCACTTTGTCCTCCAGTTTTCCCCACTGGTGGTCAGGGAGAAAACCCAGCCCTTGATGGTTCTAGGGTTTAATTATCCATAAACACACTCATCTTGAGATGAGTTGTCCTAAGGCCTGACTTTGAACACATTAGTACAGGTGGCACAACTCTGTCACCTAAGTTTAAAGTGTAATCACCCCAAAACCCAAAGGACTCTGCATGTTTCAGCCTTATAATTTGTTACAGCTCTGCTCCTTTCAGGATAGGAGTAGCAGTATGCATGCATGTGATATGCTAGTGATACAGCCAGTGTAGTTATCAAATCCGTCATCGCTGACACGTTACAAAGTTCAGAAAGAGTTTATTAATTGCTCAGTGTGCTCCAGCTGCCAGCAGTACTTAACGGCTCTGATTGGTGTCTGCTCCTGACCCCCATCCCATTCACTCTCATTACCTGCACGTTTGGTGGGTGGAATTAGCATTTGCCCACGCGGTTGCACAGCAGGTGGGATCACAGTGGGAGCTGTCGTTCTGAAAAGTATTTTTGGGGAATAAAATACAATATCAACATACTGCTCTTAAACTGCTGGTTTCCCTTTGTGTGTCAAGAGAGTAATCTGCATGCAATTGAGAGGAGGCTGAACACCTAGTTTGCATGAGCAGATGGGAATCTAAAGCTCCTTTTGAATCTGTGAAGAAACGAATACACTGTTTCATTTTAAAATGTATGTCCTTAGTGCCCTTCCTGGGGGATGGCACTGTCTGATAGTCCCAAAGCTCTTATGTTGTTACTGTCATTTTTGTTGTCTGTTGGAGCTGCAGCAGTGCCAAGCTGTTGCTGCTTAACACGTTATTCCAAATATACAGGTAGGGCTCCTGTTTGATTGAGGTTCATTTCTCTTTTTCCTAAAACCTTGGTCTAAAAAGTCCTAAGATGTGGGAAATTGCACTCATTATTTACAAATGCCATGAAGAATGCCCCTGTCCTATCTATGTTTTCATTGCCATCTTACCATTCTCCCACTACTGTCTGGATAACTACAGGTTTGCTTTGTAGGGAGGAGATGGGATTCTAAATTGGCAGAAAGAGAACATTCAAATGAAACGTCACTAAAGCCTTTAGGGCCAGTCAGGATGACTTAATATAGCCTGGATCACTGTTGCGATAAGGCAAAGCGTGAGATCTTCTCATTACAGCAGAACAGCAGTTCCGCTAGCTTAAATGGGGAGTGGCTTTGATAATTATTTTCAGTGATTCCACTGCACACTGAGCATGTGCAGATTCCACATGCTCACAGGGATTGCCTTGACACTTGCCCTGTCTTGGAGGGATACAAGTTAAGGTTAATGACATGTACTAGAGGTAATTCAAGCAACAAGGTCTAAAGATATCATTCCTTCTCTCTTCTCCCCTTGCCCCAAATCAGCTGCTGACAGAATCACTTTTGCACATATCTTGGGTTCAAAGGACAGCTCTCATCCTCCATGGGATGGATTTGTGCCCACTTGTCCGTGACCCTGCTGTGGTGTGGAATGACACACACAGTGAATACACTTCTCAGGGTAAAGTTTAGAAAGGGTGTGTTGATGGGAGACCAATAACCCCTTACCAGTTTTTAGGGATGCACCTAAGATTTGGACATCTTATCCACATTGGATGTGATGGGGCTGGATGTGATTAGAAGGATGCACATTGCAGGGTCATGCTTTGCCAAGGTGCTCATGAATTTGTCTCTTCCCAGTGAAAACAAGTTTAACAATTTCTGGTTGTTTTTCACAATTTCAGTACAGGATTATGAAGGCAAAGCAGTCAGGGAAGACAGGAGAGTGGCACAGGAAAAGCACAAGAACAGGGGCTATGCATCTTTGGCCATTGAGGCAATGCTGAATCAAGTGTTGGTAGGCCACAGCCCATGACTGCAGATAAAGTTGCCAAGAATAAATGCAAAGGGTCACATAGCTAGTGCTATTCATGGAGAGGCAGCCTGCTCCATCCTTGTAAGCAACTCCATCTATTAACATGTTGCTACTAACCCCCTGTTCATCTTTTGCTGGAAGAAGGAATTTTCAACCCCTGTCCCATGCTCTGTCTAGTGGCAGAAAATGTGCACCAAGTTCATCTTTCACCTTGTGCTCTTTACAAAGAAAGAGGTCAGGTTGGTGTAAGAAAGCCCAGGAAACTTTCCCCTTGCTCCTCCACCTGCAGAGTTCTTGCTGCAGCTACTGACTGCCACCAGAAATACAACAAAAAGTGAAGGGATGTCGCAGCAATCCCTTGATTCCAGTTTGGTCTGCACAAGGTGTCCGGATCTGCCTTTCAGTGAAAGAAAGAGACACCCAATGATCAGACATCTCCTGGGTGATGGGGCAAGAGTAGGAGGGGGCTTATTGCCCCAGAACTGGGTTTTAGCCAATAATTTAGTGCCTGGTGTTGACTCTTTAACATCTGATCCTAACAAAGTGGACTGAACCATGCACAACTCTGCCTTTCTGTGGGAAAGAGGACTGGTGATGAAGAGCCTGGCTGGGCTAGACAAAAAGAGAGGTGAGACGAACAAAATGACGCAAAGACTAATGTCCAGCCAACCCACTCTTTGGCAGCGGAACCTGTGCCAGAAGTCTGGAGCATAAAGTTTTAGTCTGTGTTTCTTGGCAGTCAGAAGTTTAAATTTGCATTGTTTTTGCAGATTTTAGCTCAGGTTTTACAAAGCTCCACATCTTTGGAAAATATGCTAGAGCCTTAACTGTGCATTGTTCAAGTAGGTATTTGGGCATTTGCAGTGAGTGGACCTAGAAAATATTTACAGTTTGTAAAAATTCTGCACAAAAATAATTAAGACTGACACAGGAGCCACAGTCTCCCCCAAAGCTTCATCTACCAATGAGACAATGTACTGGATTTTGACAGACCTTTCTAAAATACCTTTTTTTTTTGCCTGTGAAAGTTGACTTGGATTCTTTCCCCATGCTGTCTGGACCTATATTTAGTTTTGTTAGGAAAGAGTAAAACAGACCTTCAGCAGAGTACCTTCAGAATCCTGTACCCACTGAGGGCCTGATTCTGCTGCTGGTGTACCAGCCATCAAGTTACTTCAAGGTAAGTGAAAGGAGACAACTTCTCAGTGTGTTTTTTTCTTAGCATTATGAAGTCCAATGCAAAAAGTCTAATTCTTGAAATTTCCCTGAAAATTTTTCAGTCTTTTAAAATTAGTAGAGAGTGTACCACAGAGCAGGCATGTGGAAAATGAGCTGGCAATCAAAATCCTTAATTCTGAATGTGATTTCCTTTTGCTTGGACTATCTCTTCACCAGTAACTGCATCTGACTGTTCTTTACCCAGGCACTGGACCTCAGTTACCGTCAGCAATATTGGCACAACATGAACTTCACGGTTTCCAGGTTTATGTTTATGTAGTAGTAGGAATGTGTTTAAAAGCCTCTGCCTTCAGAAGGCAATGAATAAATGTAAATGTTCATCACCTCTGAGCATATGGCAGAGGTATTTGCGGCTCAGACAGAACCTCCGCAGTGAGCAAAATGAAGGCGATGTGGGGGCGCAGGTAGAGAAGCATGAGTTTGGAGATCGAGCTCTGTTCCTACCCTCTCAATAGACTTCTTGGACAGATTAGTTGCCCTCTCTTATGTCAGTTTTTATCTTGTTAAAGTAGATCAACAATTCACCTACTGGAAAAGATGGCACCATCACACCTGACTTTTGAGTGAGACACACATCTGCGTGGAGCAGTAGCATCACAACATGTAACAGAAGATCATTTCATAACGTAGTCAGAGAAAAGGCAGAATAAAGATTTCCTAAATGTGGTAATTTTTGGCTACTAAGCATTTGTATCTACAATCATATTTTAGTGTGATTTTCTACATCCCTTTTTCCCTTTCCCATGAGTCTGGTCTCCTACTGCCCTGCCATGGTGCCAGGTGAAGACCTCAAGTCTTCTCCATGCTGCATCATCACCTGATGCACAGGTCCTGAACACACCAGGTTTAAGAAGGTGGTGGAAGGCGAGTTTGCTTTTCCTTTCACCATCCATGTGCTGCAGGGATGGCATGAGACAGCCTAGGGACAGACTGGTTGTGGGGGGCAACCATTGCCAATCCCTCCCCGATACACATTGGGTGTTTTTGTGTCCCTCTTTATTTTTACTGTTAATACAGCAGTGTAGTAAAGGCACAGCAGAGATACAGCTTCACTGAGTGAGGTGCCCAGTTAGCATACAGGGAAAAGAAAAAAAAAAAATTAAGTAATTAAAGCCTTTCAGTCGAAAAAAGCAAAACTGAGGTGAAATGGAGGTAGACACACTGAGAGTCCCAAGGTGTTTGATCTGTTAAAAAACAAGGTTAGTGGCAAGCTGGGAATAAATCCTGTCTCTGAAAGAGGACTCAATTTTCAGTCAGAAGACACAGACAATTTAGAGACACCCATTTTTCAGCAGAGCAACCATGAAGACTTTTGCTGCCACTGCCAAGCACCTCTACCTTTTCTTCATCTTTCCTGGTGCCTGGGAAAGCCAGAACATGAGCACAGTGAAACACCAGGACAACAATGCTGTCATGCTTCTGAATGCATTGGGAAAAGTGCCTGGATAAGATGAGCTACAAATCTGATGAATGGCAGGCATGGCACAGCCCTACAGAAATCAGCAGCTCAGGTGTGCCAGAAACAGTCACCACAGCACACATGAAATTACAGCAGGCCTGGAGCATCTTTTGCCACTTCGTTTTTGCTCTGACATTTAGGTAATACCTTAGCAGAAATTTCCCAGCATGAAATCTCCTCTCTGTCAAAATAACATTATGCAGCTCTCCCTCATTTTTTTTTCCTGCTGGTATAGAATAGCAAGCAAGCTCTTTGTTGTGTTTTTGTTTGTTTGTTTTGGTAGGGTTTTTTTTTGTTTTGTTTTCAGCAACTAAAGTTGAAACACTAAGGATTTAAACTTCCCATCTTCTAAAATAATTTCTTTCCTCAAATCCTGCCCATTTTAGTTGTTAAAGCATTGTCAAGGTTTAAAGCACCTCAACAGTTGCATTTAAACACAAAGTGTTTGGAAGTGCTTAATCTTCTCCAGTTTCAAGCTGACACTCCAGTTGAACAGCAGTGGCTGCAGGAGAAAAGAATAACTCAGCAGGAAGAAAGAATTTTAAAATTTCCTGGCATTATATGTTGTTCAGGCCTAAAAGGGAGCTGCCACCCCCACCAGAATTAAGGGATATTTTAGCGTGTCAGCTAAACAGCCCCAATTCCTTTCCTCTGACAGCTGCAGCATTTTCCTTCACTGTACACTTTTTCCACGTGTCAAGCAGCAGTATATGCCAAGAGCCAGTTAATTATTGCTATAGTAAGTCAGATGAGGGAATGTTGATTTTTTTTTTCCTGGCTTGAACTTTGCTTTCCTTCTCAGGAAACTAACTTCAGGGGAAGATGTCAGAGGAACTGAGAAACAACCACATTACACTTAGTCTATTGTTTGGGGAAGGTCATAGTTAATTGAGTACTGTCCAGTTCCAGTTGGTAAACCTTCCTAATGCAAATGCTCAATCCATGAAAGATCAAAAAGTAGGAAGGCTCAGACAGTCCTTGTGAAATAACTGTCATTAAACTCATCTTGTAACAGAGTCTTGTCTTCAGCAGACTGAGCTCTCCTGACAAAAGGACTTTTATGTGAAAATGTCTTCACCAGGTTTTCTTTCCGGCACAGAAATGCAAGAATTCATATCCCTAAGCAACATTAATCTATTACAGGCAAACAATGGTGACTCTAATGGCTTTAGCTTGTTGGGATCTCTACAGAAAATTACGCTGTAAATGCATGTGTGTGCACTTAAGGATACACATGCACTAATTTTTGTTTGAAAATTATTGTACTGAATTTGTTTTTCAACAAAAAAATCCACTTCATTCCACTTCTTCATAAAAGGGAGGATTGAAGCATACATTTACATAATAAATTCTCACTGCTCAAAGAATAAAATCACAGAACAGCCTGGGTGTCAAGACCTTGCAAACTTCTCCAGAGCTTCTCTTTTGCACTCTGCCTGAGTTGCCACCAGCTCCTTTTTACAAGCTTTGAGAAAGCCAGCAAAATCACTGAGGGCTACTGTGCAGGTACCTAAATGTGCAAAAATACTGTAATGTGTTTAAGCATTGATTAAAAAAAAAAAATCTATGGAGACTTGTTAAATCTCACTCTTCAGGCAGAATAATTAGAAAAATTTTCGTACAATTTATTAAGTTCTAGTGGGAACTGTACCACTATATGTAGCATAAGAGCCTTAACTGAAAGTAAAAATGTATACTGTAGACTTTGTTTAAATTAGGTGGGAGGAAAAAAGGGGAATCCATCAAGTCAGTCAAAAGGATTGAACACTGATAACCAGTTAGCACTACACAGTAAGAGCAGTGCTCTCACAGGGTTGGTAGGATCCTACCCTAACCTGAGGGTGCTATTTGATTTTAACGGGAGCTTTCAGACCCCAAAACATGCTTGAAATTCCTGGAAAACATGAAACAAACCACTGAAGATAGAGGATTACTTACAGAACAGAAACATCACAACCCTAAATAGTGAATCTACAGATGAAAGCTACCACTGACTTTCTTTCACTGGTTACATAGCACAGCAGTAACAACCCTCCAGAGAACAGCAAGTCCACTTTCACACCTCCAGGGCTCTACAGGTTTAACAGCCTCTTGGGCAGCACACTGAATGCTCTCCTCACAGCCACACTTGTGAAGGGTACAAAGGACAGAGGGCTCATTTAACTGGTGTGAAACAACACACTGTTCTTTAATTCACGCAGTTCTTGATACTAGCTCTAAGAGAGGTAAAATTCACAACCATGACTTCTCACCACTGGTAAACATAGCACCAACACAACCAATTTGCTTGGCACTGACCAGCAGTACGAGAAATCTTTTGCTGAACTCAATTTACTCTCAGTAACAGAAACATACCCACACACAGCAGGCCAAGGGCTTGACCCTGGAAGCAACCACAGAGAGACAAGTTCAGGATGGATCTCCTGCAGCTGACTATGGGGCAGCAAATAACCAAGTGCTGGGCCAGTAAAGCCTCCCTTGAGGCTCTTCCAGAACAATAAACCCCAGAGACCACAGCCCAAAAAGCGGTCATGATGCACTAGCACACCAACCACTCCCCAAGCCTCCCAGGGCTACTGAGAAAGCCCTCCCGACTGACTAATTTATAGCCGTCGCTGAAGAGAGCGACAGGCCGTCCAGCCAATGAACGGCGCGCTCTGACGTGGCGCCCATTGGCTGCGGGCGGGGACGGCGCCTGGCCGGTGGGCGTGGTTTCCCTCGCTGGTGGGCGGGGCGGAACTCCGTGCGGTTCCATGGCGGTGGGGGCGGGGCGTGCGGTTGCGCGAGCCGGGTCTGACGAGCAGGAGGGGCGGGCGGGCGAAGGGAGTGAGAGCTCCGGCGCGAACCAACACAGTCGCGAGCCGCCGCCGCCGCGCCCGCCGCCCGCGCCCCGCGGCTCCCCCTGCCGGAGCGCAGCGCACAGGTGAGGATGGCAGCGGCGCTCAGCGGGTCCCGGGCCTCCGCTGCCGCCCTCGGACCCGGCTTGGAGGAGCCGGCAGCCGGGCGGTGGCAGCTGCAACCCACTCGGCTTTTTGGGAGCTTAGGGCCGGAGCTCTCTCTTTTCCGGAGTAGGTGTTCAGCGGCGGCGCTTCTCTTCCCAGCGCCGCGGGTCTCTGCGGTGTCGCCGCAGGGAGAGCAGGCGGGAGGCTGGGGGGGCTGTCCGGCTCCTCCGTCTGTGTGTCCGCTCTCTCACGCACCTGCGTGGCGGTGGGGTGGCGAGTGCTTGCGGCTCCTTAGCGGGACTTGCTGCTACCCCTTGCCCGCTTTCGCCCTGTGCTGGGGCTGCCCGCGGGGCGTGCGGAGGGCGGCGCTGGGGTCCGGGGCAGAGCGGCGCTGCTCCCCCTGCTTCTCCGGCTGGGGAGCCCCGGGGTAGCGCTGCTGCCGCCGCTGACCCTTCTCTCCCTGTCCACCCTTCTTCCTTCTCTTCCCTGCTTGCCGGGAGCCCAAGGAGGGGGTTCGGCGGAGTTTGGAGTTTCCCGTCCTTGTTCCTTTCCCCCCGCTACCAAACAACCTCCCTCCGATGCACCGGGCGCCGCGCAGCTCTCCGGACCGGCGCTCTCCCTCCCCTCCAGCTCCGTCAGCTCTCGCCCTCTGCCGCCCGGCAGAGCTGGCGGCGGCCGGTGCGTATCTTCCCCCGCCTGATTTTCGCCGCTTCCCCGACTAAACAGCTACGACCGGGGAGGAGAGGCAGCGGGGAGGGTCCCGACTAACTCGGCACGGTTCCCACGGCGGCAGCGGATCCCTCTTCCCCGGTGCTTGAGGGGACTCGGCTGCGAAATGGCAGGGCGCCGGGCAGCCGCGGGGAACGGCCGTGGGTGGCGGCGCGCCGGTTGCTGGAGCGTTTCGGTGTGGAATAAGGTGGAAAAGCCCCTGTTTAGCGAATCTCCTCCAGCTTTTTCCTTTGTGTTGTTTTTTAACCGTGGACCGTTCTCCCGTGCCTTAAAGAAAAACCTTTCAAATGCAGCACTGCTGCCGCGGTGGGTGGTTTTGCACCTCCCGGCTGGATGGGAGGCGCATCACCCTCTCAGAAGTCTGGCACCTTTCGTGCTTTGATCCTGCACCATCTAACCTTTCAGCAACTATGTAAAGAGCCTTTGCAGGGGCATTGAAGTGCATCAGGTTTTATGCTTTGCAGTTGGAAATACACTCTATATATATTTTGGGAGTGTCTGGATGCATACAGCAACTTCTTGGTTTATGTAAGATGTGGTTCGTTAGGATGTTTCTCAGCACCTGAGAGGTGGCAAGTGCTTTCAGTACTCATGGCCTTCAGCACCTACCAGGGTCATTTGTGTCAGTCTGCAGTGGGAAAGGTTCAGGTCGTAACGGCACTGGAAAATTTTATAGGCTTCATCTGTCTAGTTATACCCTGTCGTAATGTCAGGTCTACCTGGATTACCCCTTGGCTAAATTTCTTTAGTTTGTATTGTAAATTATTGAACAAACCTAAAGTGACCACCTGGGGGTTAAGTAATTTACCTGCGTCTATACATGGGTTTCTGCCGATTTAACTATATGCATTTTTAAAAGCTGGAATGCTTCTGGTTTGTGCATGGCCTCGATGTATGCAGTTTGATATAGTGAAACGCTTGAATAATCATCTAAGTACTGCTGAGCTGTAGCTGAGCTGCTAGTGCCTATGCTGAGAGGAGTGGGTACAGCACCAGAAGCAAAGGATAAAAGCAGAACCAGCCAACTCAAAACCATTATAATTGTTAATTATATGCATACCCACTGCTAATTTAATTATGTTGCTACTGGGGTTTTTAGTTTACTCGTTTGTTTTCTGGATTGTTTCAAGCTGTATTTTTCTGTGGACTCAAACAGCACAGTAAGAAGCCCTGAACACGTCACCTTGATTTTATTGCAGCAATTATAAAAATGATGCCCAAGTTTTCTGGAAAGGCAGGTGGTTCACTTTCCTTGCATTATCAGATGACATTTTTACCCTGCTGGTTGCCCTCTCTTGTTTGCATGTTGGACCAGCTGTCTGTTGCCCCCACTGGGATAATCTGTCTAGATTGCAGCCTGGTCATTTGTGCACACCTGAGCTGCTCCAGAGAGATCTGACGGCTGCTAAAGTAATGCTAATGGTAGATTACAGTTTCGACATCCTTGCTTCAGAGCCACTTTAGCTGTGTTAAACTGTTAGTGTCATTGCCCTGTCAGTATTCTAGTCTCTTATTCTGGTAGTCTGCAAATCACCTGAACTTCCTAAATTCCTGTGGACAGGCCTTATAAAGCCTTGGTGTTTTAAGATCTTTGCCTTTCCTTGCTATTAAAGTTCATACAGACTTATCTTCTCACCTAATTACTATTGCCTACCCTTCTGGCTTTTATTATGTCCATCTCCTCTTCAAAGTACTGGTGATGTTTCCTGGCATACTGTGCTCTCCATGTTCACTTTCTATAGGTCTCCCAGTTGTCTTTATCTTTCATTGTGTTGAATTCAGGTTTCTTCTATCATGAGGCCTTTCACAGTTCTTTCTATTCCTGCTTATTATTTTGTTTCTTACTGAATTTTACAACCCATTTTGTCTACTTACTGTGTACTTGCATTTGTTCCCTGTCTCATAGGTACTCTGTGATTTCTGAGTTAATGTTTAAAGCCACAAACCTACCTGTGCATAAAGTTCCTCAAAACAAAGCATGTTACTAGCATTTGAGATAATCACAGTGCGAAGGTAAACACTTTCTGTAAACTGAATCTTGTGACCAAGATTTGAATGCAAGAGCATGTAGTTCTGCAACTTTGTTGTTCTCTTCTGTTCATTTGTTAATTGTACCTCTTCGTTATGTCTTGTTTTGCAAACTCGTCAGTAAAGTTAGTGTGTGCTGTGATACAAGCTTAGGAAGAGGAGTTCAAATTTGACTGGAATAGTCAGACAGAATAATAAAAAAGTATTTTCCCCCAGTTGTTCTAAATGCACCCAGGCCAAGGAGTGAGAGATTACTTCCAAAGAAAATTCAGAGCAAGTTATTTATTGCTGGGTAGCTTACTGGTATCAGGTGTAGTTTATAGTGGGGAAAAACTGTCACTGCCTTAAAAGAAAGCCAAATGCTAATGTCTGAGCTACTGTAAAGGAAGATTTAGTCCTTTAAAAATGAACCTGCCTGCCCTCCCGTCTTTTAAAGTTGGCTAATTAATTTCACTCTTCTGTTTGTCTTGCTCAGTTAGGACAGTGTGGTTAGATGCTGGCTGTGCTTGGGCAGTTGAAGATTTTGAATCCCAGGATATGGAGCCTTCATCTGAGATAAAACTGAACTGTAGGTAATTTCTGTTTTGTCCTGGTGCCTGTGTGGTGGAGATAGAGGAATGATATGGTCACATCATGGCATTTTGTGGGGCTTTCGTGTAGTTGCCAGCTCGTAGAAATTGAGCAGTCTTTGTGTGTGACTAGTGTGTGCTGCAGCCAAGCTAGGAAAAAGTGGTTGTGGATGGACCAAATATTCTCATGCTGAGCAGAGGAAGATGAACAATATAGGTTTGTACATGCTGTTGAAAGCTCTGGTCTCTCAGTTTGCTGGGGATGGTTCTGCTGCTGCAGTTACATTATTCCTCACTGATTTCAGAGGGGTTTTGTCAAAGTGAGTACTTAGGAATGGGGCCTTCAGTTGCTGGCTTCCTGAAAACAACCTTTTGTATCAGTTCATCACCTGCCAGAATGACACATGAGCTTGCCTTGAGTTTATGAGAGAAGTGTGATGTCGGTAATGTGTATGTTTGTCCTTTAATGATCAAATTTATGTGAAATACAGCTCCTCCAGATACAAACAGTCTTAACAGGAAAAGAACATATTAATCTAACAAGGCCTATTCCCCAAGCCGAGAGTGAGGCAATGTAAGGGGGAATGCGTGCAAGCCACAATAATGAGCATGCAGTAGTATTTCTTCACTGTATTTTGGTATGTGGGGGACTCTTGTAAGTATTTTTAGCGTAATATGTTCAAATTTTGTTTCCTTTAAACAGGACTAGAAGAATAAGGAGAATCTTGATTTATGAGAACTATAAGAAGGCTTACAACAGATTGGAATGGATTGATTTATGACACCTCTGTTATGTGAGAGCTACATTTGGTGGTGGTGTTGGCCAGCTGCTGCTGGTGGACTCAAGCTGACTTCATTGCAGCAAGCCCAACAGACAGGTCCTCGTCGCTAATAGAACATAAACAACTGTGATGTTGAAATGAGATGAGGCTCCGAAATGGAACTGTGGCCACCGTGTTAGTTTTCATCACTACTTTCCTCAGTTTGTCCTGGTATACTGCGTGGCAAAATGGGAAAGGTAAGTAAAAGGCTCCAAAATCAGATTGACCTTCATGTGGCTGTGTGGCTGTGCAGTGCTGCTCTGTGCTTGAAATCTTTAAATTACCTGTTGACTACCTCTGCTCCAGAAGGTGGTGCCTTGGTGAGGAATAAACACCTGCTAGTAGATTCAGGAAAGCTAACTTGGAGTGATCCTGATTTAAAAAGGAAAAAAAAAAACCTGAAGAAAAAAAGAAAGTATTTGCTCCAGGCTTATAGATTTGGTGTGTTTTGTTTTGTTTTTGTTTTTTCCATTTTTTTTTTTTCCTCCTGGTTTATGGTCATTGGAAAAACATATGTTCTCTGGTTGTTTTTTTGTTGTTGTTATACTTTTTTTTTTTCTTCCCTTGTAACATATGGCAAATGAACCCGGCTGGAGAATTATTATTTTTGGTGCTGCTTTCTGTCTTCCCTGATGATTCAGTGATGGTGGTGACAAACTGCTAGTCAACATTTTTGAACGACCTTTCTTGTTGTCTTTGAAGGAAATGTAAAATATTTCTTGTCCAAGTATGAGGTCAGAAATTAAGTAATATGAGCAAATTGACCAAACAATGGGAAATATATCTATATAATAACATGAGCAATCTCATGAAATTAAATAACCACGCTATGTAATAAACTTCTACTTTTTTATACATCTCTGTTGATCTGATTCCACTCTATGTGAACCTTGGAAAATTCAGTTTCTCTGAAGGTCAGGACTGTTTGCTGCAAGTAAGATGTTTCAGTTATGTCCTTCAGTAAAACAAATAAACTTCTTCAGGAATGGTTTCTAGAAGAAAAAAAAAAGGTGGGATTTTTTTTTTCTTTATAAATATCTGATCTCTCTGACTATGTCCTTCAAAATCAAGTATTTTTAAAATCCATATTTGTATCAAATGAGATTGCTACATGGTTTGTTCTGACTGTTCTTCTGAGAATATTACCTTCAGCCGTGCCTCAGGTTCAGTAAGAGGAAGATGAGGTTTTCCAGGAATACCGTCTGTTGTAGCACAGCCAACTTGTAACCCTTATTTAAGCGTGAAAGAAGCAGATGAATCCTGTGGCATATTGATTTCCCTGCCCCATTGGGCATCTGTAGGAGAAGCAGATGCTTTGTGGTGTGATCTCTGCTGTGGCAGTTGGTTGGTAGGGTAGCCTTCTCAATGAGAGCAGCAGGAAAAATGTCAAGTTCTCAAGGTTGTGGCAATGTTTATATATCATTTAATTGGACAACAAAAGTGTAGACGTGCCAAAGACTGACAAGGAAAGGGTATCTGAATAGCGCTGTAAGTAGCATTTTCTTTATTTTGACTAATACCACATTCTTGTTAAATTTTATGTTACTGATTCATTTATCGCTGAGGAACCTCACAAGAATTCTGCTTTCACTTCAGCAAAGATTTATATCTATGAAATTATTTCTCATGCTTTTTTTCTTTCTTACTTGACATGTGATTTACAAGCCTTGTTCTGTTTTGTCGAAGCATAACACAAAGAAAAGCATCCGTTAAAAGAAATTAACAAAAATCTGCTATTTGGAGAGCACTAGTATATGTGGCACTTGGTGACAATTTAAGCTTTTGTTGGTCAGACTGCTCTATTTTTTTATACTTTTTCTTTTTCCATATGGATGCCTAGAATCAATAATTTATTAAGGTGGGCATAAAAGTTCTGCATTTGTCTTCTTCCAGATCTTGTTGTTGAGCATTAAGATGATAATTCGTTGAATAAAAATCAGTGTAACAAGACCTCAATAATGTGTTAATTAATCATAAATCACAGTTGTGAAACTACAGTCTAGATAACTTGCTCTTAAGGTGTTGCTTCAAGAGAAATTCACACGTAGAATGTCATTTTTAAAATTTTATTTTACTTTTTAACTTAGATTTAGCATTCTATTGATTAGCACAGATTGTCTAAAACCAAAACAGATTTGGGTTCATTTGTACCACATTGTCAATCAACCAAAGACATTTTTGCACCAATGGAAAAAGTTCAGAAACTGATGATATATATTTATCCAGAATTTTTTCCAGCTTAATATCATTTTATGTTTATTTAGTAAAGCTTGCAGGATGGTATCTTAATTGATAACTTTTTCATTAGATTTTTTTGAGTGTCTTGATTAGAAGTAAATAAAAGCTTGCTGTCCCCATTCACTGAAACGCTATGGGGTGTTACATACCCTGATCATCATCTTTTGTTATTCATTACATTTATATGGCATGCACTAGATTCCTGTAGGTATTTGTCAGTCTTTGGACATCAAAGTAAGTCTATACTTGGAAAGACAACACTATTTATATTTTTTAAGAGAAAAAGCAAGGCCACAAATAACTAGCTTCTCAGTGATAACTAGAAGAAATTTTGCTTTTGAAAAGCAGAAGCATAGAGCCTTGTTTATAACAACCCAAATCCAGTCTTCAAATGATTAATTTTAATTGAGGAACTAAGATCTTGGATAATTGTCACTTAAAATACAGAAACATTTGTAGAATAGCAATGAGACTGGGGTGATGTGATATTTTTGTAGATCATGTCTTCCTCTGGTAAATGTACCTAGTCCCAGTCTATGCAGCATAGGATTTAGACACTTAAAAGTGATACAAAGTTTGGTGCTAGTTTAAAGTACAAAAGGCTGCCTCTGCAGAACAGTGCTTTACACACGTTAAGGCTATGCTGAAAAGTTGTCAAGGCCTGAAGGAAATACTCTGAAGGTCCATCACTGGCAGCAGCACGGCTTTAGCTTACTCAGTGATCTGATTGTGTAAATAACCTTTCAGGGTGCTGTTGGATTGCTTTTTGTATGAAATGGCCAATTACATGGCTTTGCTTTTAAAGTTTGCTATGTTTGAAGAAGGTTGACTGAAATACCTCTGGTCGTTAGAGAGAGTTTCAAACTTAGGCCACGATCTTCGTCTCTTTTTGGACCCCGTGCAATGTCTAGAAGCACTGGAGTTGTAAGGATGCAATACAAGCCCTGAATACACCTAGGAAAGAATTCTACTGTGAGATTTATGAACAAGAGTTGTAAGACTGTTTTCTAGGAGTTAAAAATGTGCTATGGTTATCATGAATGAAGTAGATGTTGGAAATGGAATCTTACCAAAACGCTGATTACTTTGCACAGCAGGACCACTTTTAAAGGACCTGCAGTCACTTCACGTTCACAGTTAGTCAGTTCAGCCTAAGATGTCCTTGAATTCCCCCTAAGACTGAGCTCTTATGCAAGCAGTAACTTTCTACTTAACACCATCTCTTTTGACTGAATCGTGCTTTCAGGTACTACTGACCTGCACAGGGTCACAGGTCTTCGCCACCTCATTTGTGAGCTACAGAAATGCAATTTTATTTTTTATCCTAAAGGCACCACTCTTAGGAAGATCTAACCAGTACAAAACAGTACAAAAATTACATCAAAGCTGTTGTGTGCTATGTAGAGGGCATAGTCTTGATGCTTTGATATTTAATGTGACTAGAGGCCTGAGTACATAATGTTCCAGGAGGAGCATTACGCTCCGTAATGCTCAAGAGCCTCTTCTTGAGTCAACAAACTTCCTGATGCCTGTCACCAGCATGGAAGTTAGTAAGGAAGGTAAATACCGAATTTGGGTAGGCGTGGTAGGTTGAGATTCCACAGCAAAGCATTCATCAACCTAATCACTTAACTTTCCATGTTAAAGTTCTACTCTGATCCTACCGCCTTTGATTAAAAAAAAAATTGTTTGTTTGTTTGAAGTATGTGTACTTTGTTCTTGGTGATAGACAGAAGTTTGCAGTGTCTTGCATCATTTTTAGAAGGCATTTGGCTACTTGAAGTGGTGAGGGCCTGGATGGAATATGTGTCATGAAAATCTGATGCAAATTAACCCTTCAGCATTGTCTAAACTATGTAGTTTTCAGAGCAATCTGAAACTGGTAGGATATGTCATCTTCTTCCCCATGTAAGAGATATTCTTCTTTAGTGATGAAGAATTAATTGAAAAAGCTTCTGGTTTTCAGTTCATCTAAGGGTGTTGTTGTAATCATAGGATCTCTTCACTGTATGGAGTTGGCTTATTTTGGTACACTGATTTAAACTCACATGAGGAAACTTCCAAGAGGACATTTACTTTTGAGATATTTACCTAGATTCCTAGTTTGCTGAATATTCATACCTAAGTAATGATGTTTGGAGCTATTGTTTTGTCTTAAACCTGATGTTTTCTCTAATTTGGAGAGAAAATGGCCTAGAATGTATAATGAAACTGCTCTTGTTGTTCTTCTCTGGCTATTTTCATTAAATTAGAATTACTGCGCTGTTTGTTAGCCACAATAATCATAAGTGCTGAAAAATATCTAAACTTAACAACAAGCATAAGAAAATCTAACTGAGGCTAAACCAAAAGGCATCAGACAATGGTAGAAAATTTTGGGTTAAGAACCAGGAATATTAATTCCTGGAGGGAGAAGAGTTCTACAGAACCATGGAGGAAATGGGGCAAGGAGCACAGGAGGTATATTTTTTCCTTTGGCAGTGGTTATGCAAACATTCTCTTTAAAAATAGATCAGAAATCTGAGAGATGCATGTTAGTATTTTGCAACTATAACCAACCTTAGTTTGTGCTTTGATCCTAAGAGAAGCTTTCATTTGAGCAACTGCTGATAACAGTCTTCTGGCTGCGCATTCTGATTTTCAGAGTTATGTGCTGATTTCCCACAGATGTGAATTAAGGCCAGCCAACTGATAAAGTTAAATAGACTACAAAATGGGAAGAGTGGAGGCAGGGGAAGGGACAGGATAGGGTGCTAAAGTAGAAAGTATATATAACAATTCATGCCAGTGAGTTTGTTTGGAGGAGAAGGGTTGTTTTTTTTTTTTCTCTCATGTTAAATAGAAGGGAAGTGTTAGTTTCCTTTGGAAATTATGTTGCAGATCTTCTAGGAGCTGATATTAAAGGAAATAGGAGTTTCCTTTTTCTTCATAGCAGCAGCACATGGACATTACTCTGATCTTCACCTAAAATACACTTCCAGCTTGGTTTCCAAAATATTAGGATATAGGCTACTGATATTAAAAATAGGAGTTGAATTTCGTTAAGGCCAGTCAGGAATGCGGGTTTGGAATGGTTACTGGGAGTCCTGTGCAGGCAGTGAGCACACTGTCCCAAGTGAATCGAGCAGCCTTCTCAGTATGCATCCTGTTGAGGTTGGCAGTGCTTAGGTCTACGGTGTCTTTGTGTCTGTCTTGTGACTATTGCAGCAGAACTTCTGACACCGGTGATTTTGGTGAGTTGCAGTGGAAAGGATCACAACCAAAGAGGCTTTTGCAGCACTGCCATGTCCCCTTGCTTTCTTAGGTTATCTGGATAGTTTATGAGATTCTAAAACTTGGTTACTACCGGAGCATTGAATGTGATGAGACTCAGCCAACGTCTTGAGGTGCTGGTCTTGATTGTGGCCCAGCCCTCAAGGCCAGGGAAAGGCAACACTTTTTGCTTGGTGGCTTTTCTTAGTACTTCTTCAGCCTGTGTCTTCTATGCTTGCATGACTCCTGTGGAATGCTGGTTGCTGCTCCTGTGCAGAGACTGTCATATAGTAATTTACCCAACCCAGGAAAAAAAGTTGCATCTGACACAGCTGATTATTCCCTAACAGCTCTACTGTAAGAAATGCATCTACAAATGTGTCTACTAAGAAACCTTTGCAATGGATTGTAAGCCAGCATGTATTTATATTCTTCTGAAAAACTATCTTCCTAGAGTAGTTACAATATCTACATAGTCACATTTTTAACAGTGAGCAAGAGAGGCTTTTCAATTATCTGTCCTGGTGCCTGTTGTGGTTGATATTTTCCCTAGTGAATCTGGGTGATGAGAGGGAGAGATTTCTTTCTACATTTCAAACAGCACCATGCTGGGAGGAGCAAAAAAAGGTAGGCAGAGAGATGGAAGTTTGAAATCATTTATGCAAATTGAAGACCTGGTCAGGAAGGGAGTGTGAATGGAGAGTTGAAGGCAGGTGAAAGTGCCCCAGACAAAACACATGGGGTGCAGTAAAGCAGAAGAAAATCAAATGTGTACATAAAGAATGGAGAAGAAATTTGGCGTTAGGATTCTGATTAGAAATAGCAGTTTACTGTAAATCGCATGCTAAGTGTGAGTCATCACATTATTCTAGAAAATAAAAGAAATTGAACAGGAAAGGGGTGTTACAGAAGTAAAGAAGTATGAAGTCTACTACTCCAGGAAGACACCGGAAGTCTTCTGTCTGCTCTGTTTGGTACTGTGTCCATGTCTGGATGGTGCACTGCAAAGAAAATAGATTAATTAGGTGGGGCTCAAAGGAGCAATGAGTGATCAAAGATATAGAAAATTTACACTGTAAGAGGAAGGTCAGTGTCCTGACATGGCTTAACTTGAAGGAAAGGTGTGAGAAGAGAGATGGGAAGATACTTTTCAAACATTTTAAAGGTTCTTGGTGGGGGCTGGAGGAAAATCTGTTCTTTGTGGCTGTAGTGAATAACAGGATATAAGGGACTGAAATTGAAAGGGAGAGCAAGCTTAGGTAGTGGAAAAAGTTGTTCTAGTAGCAAGTACAGTTACATACTGGAGTAGATTGTTGGCAGGGGTGAAGAATTTCCATGTAGGTATTTTCAAGAACCAGTTAAACCAGTGATGACAAGTAAGAGACACCAATACTGTGTCTGGTACCAATTGAGATTTGGGCTAGCACGAAAAGAGTGAGTTATGCTGTTTTTTTGAAGTCAATATGGCACTCCTAAAATAAACCTCAGGTAGAGAAGACTTACAGCTGTCAAGAATCATCTAACTTTGAACTAACTGTCTTGCTAAGAGTAATTTTGAGCAGGGCATTGGACCAGATGACCCTAGAAGTCCCTTCTAACCTAAGTTATACTAGGTATTCTTGACCTTTGCCAAGTTTATCTCCTCTTGTGCCAAGAGCTACATGCCAGTGCATTTCATTGCTAAATAATATTGATGTTTGCATGAGATAGTTGCCCTTTACTGTCGTAAAATTTGATCCCTTAAAATACATAAGATGTTTGCTTGTATTTCAGCAGGTTTACTTAACCTTTTATTGTTAATATCCACAGCCCTTTCTACAGCTAGGAACCATGAAAACACTGTGTTAGAAAAATCTCCAAAAGTGATTAGTATTTGTTTTCTAGTGTGATTGATTTCCCCCACCCCTTACCCCCACTCTTTAGAGTAGTATCTTACTCAGTAACTTTATTCCTACTGTGTAGTCATGACTTTATTTGCTGCCTGGATAACAACAACAACAAAAATTCAATTTTTGATACAATCTTTACGATTAGAATCCTGTATGTTATTTCTTTTTAGGATGAGACACTGGTAAGTCTGTAATTTAGTTCTGTTTATGATGCACTATGTTTTGTTTTCCTGAACATGGCAAGAAGTGAATAGAAAGTGTTTTCCTTGCTCACAGTGGAAGGCTTTATTCCAGCTAATCTCTGCCTAAAAAGCGATTACTCTAGACAGTCTTTTAGAGCTGTGCTTCCAGCTACTTTTCTGGTTGTCTCCTTGGCTTTCATGCAGCTTTCTTTCTGCAGATGCTTCCCACAGATGTGACACCTATCTATCTAACAGTAAATAACAGAAACCCTATTTTTGCACGTGGCAGTATATAATTTTACTATCTTATGCTCAAAAATAATTTAAAAATTTCCTGTACTTATGTTACTGTTGTAACCCACAGCTACATCATGGTCTTACATATCAGCACTGTGAAAATGCAAGTTTTCTCAGACAGTTCAGAGCTGGGCTGAACTAAATCTTTTTTTACATTATGAATTACTAGTAAAGTAGCTGTGCAAATAAACAGCCCTCATACTTGATTGCGCAGCCCCTAGAGACAAACTGTAGAGGTACTGTTGGAGAGAGATTTGAATAAAACAAATGTGGTGGGATCACATTTGATTTACAAGGTTGTTAATTTGCAGTGATGTGGGAGCATGGTGAAGCTTTGATCCTGAGTTGTTTGCAAGGAGGCCAAATTAGAAAGAATATGTTCTCAGAAAAAGAGCTTGTTCAACACAGATGTCAAGGCACAAAGAAATAAGGAGTGTCAGCAACCTCAGCCCACTAGGATGTGTGGAAACAAACTTCTGCTATGGCTTGAATTTTGTGCCCAAGCTGATATGAATTTCTAAAAGCTTCAGCTCTTAAAATAGTATTGCTAATTGTGAGGTAGTAGCAGTCTTCTGGCCTATCTTTTGATAGATGAATTTTCTTCTAATGTATTAAAATGTTAAACATTTGGCTGTAGATCTACCATTGCTAATCTCATTTTAATTTAGGAAGCTAGCTTTTCTTGCTGTAGTTCTTGGCTCGTGTGTGTATATTTCATTGGTTTCTGAGGAAAGAGAATGGTTTAAAGTAAGAGTGTCTTTATTTACATGTACAGAAACTCAGAGTTATTGGCAATTCTGTGGTAGAAACAAATCATGTTAAAGTTTTCAGAAGCTTTCAGGTGGTCAGAACTGAATGGTTGCTTTTTCTTTCTGTGTTATGGTTCTACTTTGCTATATGTCTTGTTTCCTTTCCACATTGGTCTGAAGCTGAGTTAATCTGTCTGAGAATATACAGCATCCTAACTCTCAAAATCTGAGCCCTGAATGTTCAAGAGTGTATGGCCATATAATATGATGATTCTTGGAGAAGGTTTTGGATACGTACACCTGGATTTTCCTGGACATTACTTTTTTTTTTCATCTTCATGGAAATCTTGCGTGGGCAGAAATCCTTCAGGTGGAGAGCCTGGTAGCCCTGGATGGGTGGATGCTGCTGCACAGATATTCTGTTGCTGACCAGGTTACTGCATGACCAGAAATCCCAATTGTGTACTCAGAGATTGTTCAAGTGTGCACAATGACACCTTAGGAAGTTTTATTTAAGTGCTTGTTTGTGATAAGTAGATGCTAAGCAATTGTGCAACAGTCCACATGCTTTTGGGATGTCTGAGAGGGATTAACCACTCAGTTACTGCCTGGTTGGTTGGCATATGTTTTGCGAGTCACATTCTCAAGGATGTATAGAGGCGCATGTGTTGTAGAGTTTGTTTGCATGGAAGCATTGGATTAAACGTTTTCAATTTGCAGTAATATATCTGTTTATCAGGAAAACTCAGAATAGAAATAAGGGAGACCTTTCTGAGACTCCTGTGTGTTAACAAATGATGGAAGAATAAACATTTTGTCTTCTGATGTAGATGAGACACACGCGTTCATAAGTAGACATGATCTTTTTAGGTCAGGGGTCCTTTTCCGTCATTCTCCTCCACACTGCTTTACTGAGAAAGCAGTGATATATAATAAATGTGAAATTCTATATTATATGGAGACATTGAAAAATAAACTAATGCTTTGCCCTGTATTTGTAACATGTTGCTTTAACGTAACTGTATTTAACTTAGTTTGTTGAAGTTTTTAACTTGGAATGAACTGTAACTAAACGGAAGACTTTTCTCTTTCTCTTTTATTTTGGGGATCCAGAGATGAGTTGCATCAAGTCTTGTGGTTTTTTTACCTATATGTGATTGCAATGATCAAATATTTGAATTGGGTGAAGTTGAGAATTTGTCCTCATGTAGGTAAAGTTATGAATTTCCTAGTATCAATTTATATTAGTATATTCAGTACCAATGGCTTTAAGTTGTTCCCCGGTACAGTCATAATGATAAGCTGATGGCTCAGATAATGAATGTAGGATGACTGTGGTTAATTTTTTTCAAAAGTTTAAATGTCACTGCAGCCTCTTTTGCCTTAAGGCGTGCCACTGTATCCTCTTTCCCCTGCCCTGTCCTTCTCGCTTGCTTCGAATTTGATGTTGTCAGTAACCCCATATTCTTGTAAGTTTCGGGGAAACAGGCTGTACTTTGCACTGGTGAGGCCCCACCTTGAATCCTGTATTCAGTTTTGGGCCCCTCATCATAAGAAGGAGATTGAGGTGCTGGAGAGAGTTCAGAGAAGGGCAACACAGCTGGTGAGGGGTCTGGAGCACAAGTCTGATGAGGAGCAGCTGAGGGAACTGGGGCTGTTCAGCCTGGAGAAAAAGGAGGCTGAGGGGAGACCTTATCGCTCTCTACAACTACCTGAAAGGAGGTTGTAGCATGGAGGGCGTTGGTCTCTTTCCTCAAGTTGCAAGTGATAGGACAAGGGGAAATGGCCTCAAGTTGCGCCAGGGGAGGTTTAGATTGGATATTAGGAAAAAATTCTTCACAGAAAGGGCTGTCAGGCATTGGAACAGGCTGCCCAGGGAAGTGGTTGAGTCACCATCCCCGGAGGTGTTTAAAAGACATTTAGACAAGGTTCTTAGGAACATGGGTTAGTGTCAGAGTTAGGTTATGGTTGGACTCGATGATCCTGAGGGTCTCTTCCAACCCAAATGGTTCTGACATTCTGTGAATCTAAATTTGCCATAGAAGAGAAAGGCATTCATGGCTACTTTGCTATGTTGCTTATTGAGAAGTTATAGATGCATTTTTTCGAGTGGAAATTAAATGTAGGAGGAGGTAAGCTCAAGTGGAAGAGGAGAGTTTACGGATCATGGAAGGAGGGGGTGGCCACTTGGGAAGAATATTAGGCTGTTGTCAGAAGGTGTAGGGAGGCAACTAGGAAAGCTAAGGCCTCCTTAGAATTAAACCTGGTGAGAGGGGTCAAGGACAACAGAAAGAGCTTTTTCAAATATGTGGCAGATAAAACTAACACCAGAGGCAATGTAGGCCCACGGATGAACGAGATGGGTGCCCTGGTGACAGAAGATACACAGAAGGCAGAGTTACTGAATGTCATCTTTGTCTCTCTCCACTCTGTTGGAGGCTGTCTTGAGGAGCTCTGTACTCCTGAGGCCCCAGAGGAAGGCAGGACAGTGGAGGAGTTTGCCTTGGTTGATGAGGACTGGGTTAGGGAGCAATCAGGCAATCTGAACATCCATAAATAATTGGGTCCAGATGGGATGCACCCGTGGGTGCTGAGGAAGCTGTCTGAGGTCATTGCTGGACCGCTCTCCATCATCTTTGCCAAGTCCTGGGAAACAGGAGAGGTGCCTGAGAACCGGAGGAAAGCAAATGTCACTCCAGTCTTCAAAAAGGGCAAGAAGGAGGACCCGGGTAACTATAGACTGGTCAGCCTCACCTCCATCCCTGAGAAACTGATGGAATGACTTATCCTTGGTGCCATCTCAAAGCATATCAAGGATAAGAGGGTCATTAGGGGCAGTCAGCATGGCTTCACCATGGGGAAGTTGTGCTTGACCAACCTCATCGCCTTTTATGAAGACATAACAAGGTGGATGGATGATGGCAGGGCAGTGGATGTGGTCTGCCTTGACTTCAATAAAGCATTTGACACAGTCTGCCACAGCATCCTTACAGCTAAACTGAGGGAGTGCGGTCTGGATGATTGGGTAGTGAACTGGACTGCGAACTGGCTGAAGGAAAGAAGCCAGAGACTTGTGGTCAATGGGGCAGAGTCCAGTTGGAGGCCTGTATCTAGTGGAGTGCCTCAAGGGTCAGTACTGGGGCCAGAACGATTCAATATATTCATCAGCAATTTGGAGGAGGGAATAGAGTGTACTGTCAGCAAGTTTGCTGATGACACTAAGCTGGGAGGAGTGGCTGACACACCAGAAGGCTGTGCTACCATCCAGCGAGATGTGGACAGGCTGGAGAGTTGGGCAGGGAAAAATTTAATGAAATATAATAAGGGCAAGTGTAGAGTATTGCATCTGGGTAGGAACAACCCCAGGTTCCAGTATAAGTTGGGGAATGACCTATTAGAGAGCAGTGTAGGGGAACCTGGGGGTCCTGGTAGACAGGAGGATGACCTTGAGCCAGCACTGGGCCCTTGTGGCCAGGAAGGCCAATGGCATCCTGGGGTGTATTAGAAGGGGGGTGGGTAGTACGTCAAGAGAGCTTCTCCTTTCCGTCTACTCTGCCCTGGTGAGACCACACCTGGAATGTTGTGTCCAGTTCTGGGCCCCTCAGTTCAAGAAGGACAGGGAACTGCTGGAGAGGGTCCAGCGTAGGGCAACAAAGATGATGAAGGGAGTGGAGCATCTCCCTTATGAGGAAAGGTTGAGGGAGCTGTGTCTCTTTAGTTTGGAGAAGTGGAGACTGAGGGGTGACCTTATTAATGTTTACAAATATATAAAGGGTGAGTGTCATGAGGATGGAGCCAGGCTCGTCTTGGTGACAACCAACAGTAGGACAAGGGTAATGGGTTCCAACTGGAACACAGGAGGTTCCACTTAAGTTTGAGACAGAACTTCTTCTCAGTGAGGGTAACAGAGCACTGGAACAGGCTGCCCAGGGAGCTTGTGGCGTCTCCTACTCTGGAGACATTCAAAACCCATCTGGACACATTCCTGTGTAGCCTCATCTAAGTTTTCGTGCTCTGACAGATGGATTGGACTAGATGATCTTTTGAGGTCCCTTCCAATCCCTAACATTCTGTGATTCTGTAGCTAAAGGGGCTATTACAGTTTCACTTAAATACCACAAATGGCAGAGTTGGTGGCTGATGCAGTTGACTATACCCTCCATTTTCAAAAAAAAGCTTTATAGCATATTGAATTACTGTAATAATGGCATAAAAATAATGGGACACTTAATAGAAACTTCTGTCCTATGACTATACTGATTTGCATATTTCAAAAGTGAAAATGGAATTTTACATACCTTTTTTGTAATGCAAAAAGTTTTTGAACAAATCTTTAGCAAAACCTGAAGTCTTTCATGTGAGGGAAAATCAAACTGTACTTCATGTCAATTAATCTGTATTAAGATGTGGTTTACAGCCGCATGATGCTTCTTTGATCTTTTCTTCTATGGGAATAATTCCTATACTGTGCTAGTTCTTCCACAAACTCTTTACTTCCTTGTTACAGAAAGGATCAATATGAAAGCTACAATTCTACTCAGAAATCTTAGGCCATTTGAAATACAAATGGAACCACATTTCCCTGTGGTGTTGTAGCATCACAAACTAATGTTCAATAATATATATGAAGATCAACGTAATGGGAAAATTAAACCAAAATATTTATTTTCTGCTCTGCATATTTTGGAGACTCTGCACTTCTGACCAAAAGAATTAAAAATTTCAGCTGCTTATACCATGTGATATATTCTAATGGCCTCAGTCAAGTTTAACTAGAAACCAAGTAGTGCCTTCTATGGGCTTGTGAAAATGTTTGTTCCTGCTTCTAGATCATTCTTTTCTTGTTCACAGCTTCATTTGCCATGATGAAATTCTGGTCTGTTAAAGTAAATTATTTGTTTTAGCATTTGCACATAACATGATCAACTATCTGTTCATCCCATCCCCTTTCTTTGATTTTTTTTTTAACCTTATAATCACTTTTTTTTTTTAAATTCATATGAAAGTTATCTGTGAAATGATGACAAAACATTTGATACATAGAGACCATGTTAGAGCTGAGATTAAACTAGTCTCAGGTGTCCAACTTGAGCTGAATTTTGAAATGCTGTAATGCCATAATTACAGCATAATTACAATTGCATATTGATTGGAGTGGTCATCTCTAAGCCGTACCCGATTCTGTGTTTTTTCAAATTCAGCCCTATCTGTGTGTATTATAATGTTCCTCTTAACTAGAATTTAAGTCTGTCATCAATATTATCTGAATTATGGTTATTATTTAAGATACTTGAGCGTTTCCAGAATGAAAAAGCTGAACTTTCACCTTATTCTCGATTTTTAACTGGCAATTTTTATTTTTATCCTTGGAATCAGGAGAGATCCCTCAACACTAGGCACTGTGGGAGGCAATGGGTGGCTTTGGTTCCGGTGGTATAGTTAATGTTGTGTTATATTAGCAATGCAGTTTACTGGTGGTGTAACAAGAGCTGGAGAAGAGAAAAAAGTTGATTTCCGATCAGTTAGTTTCACAGAATCACAGAATGTTAGGGATTGGAAGAGACCTCAAAAGATCATCTAGTCCAATCCTCCCACTGGAACAGGAACACCTAGATGAGGTTACACAAAAATGTGTCCAGGTGGGTTTTGAATGTCTCCAGAGAAGGAGACTCCACAAGCTCCCTGGGTAATCTATTCCAGTGTTGTCACTGTCACTGTGAAGAAGTTTCTTTTCATATTTAAGTGGAACCTCCTGTGTTCCAGTTCATACCCATTGCCCCTTGTCCTGTCATTGGTTGTCACCGAGAAGAGCCTGGCTCCATCCTCGTGACACTCACCCTTTATATATTTATAAACGTTAATGAGGTCACCCCTCAGTCTCCTCCAAGCTAAAGAGACCCAGCTCCCTCAGCCTTTCCTCATATGGGAGATGCTCCACTCTTGAAGTGTCTTATGTGTAGTAGTATATCATGAATACAAGGAATAATGTGTGTAACCTTTGACTAAAACTTATCTCTTTAATCTTAAAATAGAGCTGTAACTGTGGCTGTTAAAGCAGGAAGTTGGTGTAGGGGCATCAGATACAGAAGAGATTTTTTTAGAAGCGTGCAATACAAGTTCAGTTGATGACTGGCTACTTGCAAGATGTGAGTGACAGGCTTAGCAGAAGCTAGAGTGATTACCAAATTGATTTGGAGAATTGGTTTACTGTTTGTGCACCCGAGTTTGCATAATAAACATTTCCACCAAAAAGGTTTTTACTGTGAGCTTTTATGGAAACTTGTTTTCTCTTTCAAATCCCTTTTCCACTTTTAACTTATCAAGTCAATAACAAGCAGAATCAAAGACTCTGCTGTCATGAATTCTGTTACAGCAAACTATTTCAGTAAACTGAATTAGAAATTGGGTAGCTTATAAAAAAGTGGTAGGCAGAGAAATATATTTAATTTTAAATTCTTGGAGGGATTTTTTTTTTTTTAGACCATTAGATAACAACAGTATTTTGATTTGCTGTCTTAATATAGAGATATGTACTTGTTTGTAGAAATTAGCTGAAAATACCGTCTGATTGAGGTCTGAGAAGAAACATGAGATCTCATAGATGACTTGTATTCAAACTGGCTGTAAGGGGTTGAATTACCTAAAGGGTAATTACAGTTGTTTACACTGTCAGCAAATCTGTAAGTATTTCAGGTGAAGGGGTTATCTGTTCTCTTTTTTAACAGATGTGAAAGAATTGTGTTTTACCAGAGTTAGATTTTGGTATTATATTTAATGCTGAAATTATGATACCACACAGAAATGCTGATCATTACATTATAAAGCAACACTCTGCTAGGATCAGCATAAGTGGTTTTGAGTTCTTCCAGAAATAAGCATAACTAGCTATTATGTAGTTTTAAGAAGATATTATTGTTTGTTGGTAGCAATAAAGTACATACATACACACATATAAACGAAAGAATGGAAACAAATATAATAGATTCAACACATATGCTTAATACACGCATTTCTGCAGAAATGTACAATAGATTGCATTTTTTAACATATTAAAATAAAACAATGGGAATTCTTGCTTTCAGCTAATGTGCTTTGGTACTTCAGTGTTGCCAAGAATGCAGGCTAGATAATGACCTGTCCTGTATCTGTAAAGTGTGTTTCAGTGCTATGATTGTAGCACTTGCCTGACCTGGAGCTTCACAGCTGCTTGAGCAGTAGGTCTGCATAAGATTTTAGTCAGACTTGTAGTGTGGCTTTTTAATTGGCAGTTAGTTTGAAAAAGTAATTGTGATATAATGATATTGTAAAAGCTGTCACTGGGAATTTTGTTCCTGTTTTTGAGATAATACTGTGATGTTATTGTTGACCATTACCGAGTTCCTTTTACACTCCTGTCCACTGTGAGTCTTGTGCAAGACAACTAAGAAATATTAAAATGGAGGGTTTTGGTGAACATTTTTTCAAGGTAATTTTTTCTGACAGTGCAAAGGGTTAATGTCCAAATTACATGACCTCAATAGGTTGCATACTCAGCTGAGCTCTTCTATTAATTTATTTGTGCTATGTCTACAACAGAAGTTACAACAATTTTCCTTGTACAGCCTTGCTTTTTGGGAATAGAATCCATGAAGCTTTTGTTTATTCCTTAGTGTTTCTATTCAGGGCTAGAGATGCTGATTGCTTATTGTGGAACTGATTTAGCATATGATTTCAGTGACCTTTTTATATCGCTTTCCCTTTAAACAAGAAATGCCAGTGGAGTTGACAGTGCTTCTTAGCGCTGGGAATAAGATAAAAACCAAAGAGCTGGAACCTAAGAAAGCCCTGAGGATTATATTCATCTACAGAATCCTGGGCAGTGTTGTTTACTAGGCAAAGTGGTATGAATGCTGGTTAAGTTAACAGTCAGATCAGGACAAAGAAATTTCAAATGTGAGATTTCTTTTTTTTTTTTTTCCCATCACTGTAGCTTGCTGTTCTTTGTTTTAAAAGACCTTCAGCTCAGGTGCTGCCAAAATCTCTTCTCAAATCATGGGTTTAATTATCCTTATTTTCTGAAGCCAATGCACAAGACAGTCCACCATATGCTTCTGTTGACTTGACCTCCTTAGTCTGGGTGTCTGGATTTTCCAATATATTATTCCTTTTATTCCTCCTGTCCAAAGGAATGTTCAGACCCTGTCAGCCCTCATCAGTAGAAATTTGAGAGTGGTGTCATTATTGGGTTTTATAACTGTACTGAAAGGTCACAATTTAGAAAATTTCTTATATTGAAAGTGTTGTATATAGAGGCAAAGGTGAGCAATTGCATCTGGAGACATTTAAAACTGTTCCTGGCTGCTCTATCCAGCTACTAAAATACCCTTTAAGTAAATAATTTATCAGTTGTCAAATTCTAGTTTGGTGGTTTTGGTTTTCTCATTGATTATGATTGGTTTTCATCTAAGAAAATGTTTTATTCTGTAGCTTTTTAGGGGAAAACAAAATAAAACAAAAACAAAATGAAACAAACCACAACAAAAATCAGCCTGATGTACTACTTCATGCTTCCAGTTTGATTGGTCAGCTGCAGCATTTTTAGTGTTTTCAAAAGAATGTTTACAGGTAAATTGATTCTGAAATTTACATTTCAAAATAGGAAGGTTTTACCAGTTGATATTACAAAGGATCTTATTCAGATTGCTTAAAAAAAAAAAATAGTGAAAACAACTTCAGCTCCTGCTGCAAAGGAATGTTTAAACAAAAGTATCTGGAATGAGATCGGATAAGGCCCTGAAAGTTTCAAAGCAAACACTTCAGGCTTGTGCTCGCGCATTAGAATTGGAAAGAACAAAAAAACATTATTTGTTTATACAGAGCCTTGGAGTGCTAAATATGAACAAGTTGCGAAGAAAAGTTAAG
Organism: Patagioenas fasciata; assembly: GCF_037038585.1. Classification (NCBI taxonomy): domain Eukaryota; kingdom Metazoa; phylum Chordata; class Aves; order Columbiformes; family Columbidae; genus Patagioenas; species Patagioenas fasciata. Next base: position 121,411,358 of record NC_092520.1, on the reverse strand, counting down.
TAATTATAGTTCTTGGGTTATTTAAAAAAAAATAGTTAGGAAAACCTATGGAAGCTTCACTGAAAAATAAGTGATTATTCACAGTGAAAACTACTTCAGTAAGCACTTTTAAAAATAGTTCTAGTCCTAAGAAGTACAGTTCTATGTGGAAAACCAGGGCAATAAACAGCAGGTCTATGGGATTGTTTTGGTAGATTGAAGTACCGGATTGCTGAAATGACCTGTCAATTTGAGTAACAAGATTAGGGATAAAAGAAGACTTACCCTCTTGTTTTCCTAAATCTTGATACAAGACTTTTTTTGTTTGTTTCATGAAGCAGAAAATGTTTTGTCATGATTAATAGGATGTATTTTTTGTATGTAAATCATCTACCTTACTGTTGTTAATTCCAAAGAATAATATACTTATAAAACAATCATGTTCTCTCATCCCTTCAAAATAATAAAATAGCTTTATGAATAAGTGTAGCTGCAAACTCTGTAACTAAAATGACCCACAGGATCAAGTGTTTCATAGAGGACTGATAAAATTTGACCTTGAGCTGTTTTGTTAAGAGCTTTTATTTATAGCATGTCTATTGTTAGCATTTACAGTATACTGCTTTATTCTGTATTTGCATGGCTGATTACTTTTCTGCTTCAGATTTTATAATTCATCATATCTTGCTTATAAAAGATTGTAATATCACTTAAGAGCAAGGAAGCTAATTAGCTTATGGGGAGTAGTCATCCATGGTAATACAGTATAACATTTCAAGGACAACACGTATCAGCTTTTAGGCAGTTTCCAGACAAAATCAGAATCTGATTTATAAGTACACTTCAGATTTTCTGGTTTTATTAGCTCTAATATCACAAGTAGAACATCTTGAATCTCTCTTTTTTTTTTTTTTTTTGTAGACAGAGCTTTTTGGCTATGCCTGTGGGACTGGTTTGGCAATTCCTCTGCCTCCCTCTCCTCAGTCAGACATTTGAGAGCACTGTGCTTGATTTGTGCTCCATGAATATCTCCTCAGCTCTGGAGTCACTTCCAAAGGGCAATGGAAGCAATGTTTGTATTTCCTCAGTAAATGCCACTATGTATTTCTTGTCTGTGCATCTTTATGTGGATGACTGTACAGTGCAGTGAGAGCAGCATTGGGTAATTGTATTTACAGTTACGTTTTGCAAAACAGGAAATCTAGCCTTTGTCAATAAAAGTGTCAGTTTCAAGATTAAGTTGAAAATTACTTAAGTGCTAGTGTAGTAAGACTTTCTTTTGGCTTTATAGAAGAATTCAGTCTTTGTTTTTTTTTGACCGATATTGGAAATAATTTAGGCTGCCACATATTAACATAGCAGGATTTTAGTTTAAAACAATATCTGGTTGTGAGGGACAAAGATGACTATTTGATCAGGTGGTAACTAGAAGTAGTTTGTAAGGTACTCAGATATTGCAGATCAAGCATGGTCTAAAAAATGCATATTGCATACATCTCTGTGGGAGTCAAGTGCAGGTGTTATCATGACTTAATACTGATGTACTTGATACCATGATTTCATGGATCACATAAAGAATCTGAACTGATTTTAGGGAAAGTGCAGAACTTATTCTTTTACCTTATGTAGCTGAAACAAAGAAATATGCCTGTAAAAGCTGTGCCAGATTGAAGTGGCTGGCATGTTGACAAATCCCTCATTCACTGAAGAGTAACCTGCTCTTGCTACACCCACTGACTCTACGTAAAACTCAGTGTGAAAGCTGTCTGTCCGTATAGAGCTCTGTTTTGTATCGACCTGTAAACTGATCAACATCCTTGATGCAAGTGTAATGAATTAATACATGAAGCTTGTTACTGTCTCTGTCCCGTGGTGTGATGGTAACTACTGTGGGGTTTTTATAATGGGAATAAATGATTGTGGAATAACTAGTCACAAAAGTACCTGAATTAGCACTAACTATAGTGTATTCTCACAGATTCATACATTTATTTACTGGCATTTTAATAACTCTTCAACTGAGTATACACAAAAATATAAGACATTTCCTGTGGATCCTGGAAAGGCTGAAGTTTTGTTTTGTTTTGTTTTGTTTTGTTTTTTTGAGAAGCTGCAGGCCATGTTGGTTTTGAGTGAGAGTCTAAGGAGAGAGAACCATGGGGCTGGAAGAAGGAAATGGAAAGGGTTGTCACTAGGGTGGCCCATGAACTTAGCTGTTACATTGTTGAATTTATTACTGTTGCCAGTGTGACAGTGTTGATTTGAATAATGATTTGAATATTGCCCTCTTGGATAGAGGAAAGGTCCTGCTGCATCATGTATCTGTTCCTGCTCTTGGCTATTTTACTAATAGAATATTTGTGTGTCATGCTTTATTGCCAACCGAAGATTTTTGCATGTCAGGTGGCAGTCAGTTCTTCCTGTTCTTATTTAATGAACAATGGGAATGAGAGGTTTTGAGAGTTCAGCTGGGTAAGAGCAAGAAATATAAATCAGGGCTACAATGTGGTAAAGCAAAGCCCTCTGTACTGATCTTGCTTTCTTTTATGAGTGCCAAGTCTTTGGCTGGTTACCTTTTTCTCTGTGTGGCAGATCCATCACTTCGGGTATTTAGCTGATTTGTAGTTTGAAGGAAGACTCCACTGCCTGCTGGTGATATGGGAAGGTCATAAAGCTTTTTTTTCATCTTGTTGTCTGTGTCATGGTTTAAACCCAGCCAGCAACAAGGACCATGCAGCCTCTCACTCATCTTGCTCCCTTCCCCCAAAGTGGTTTGAGGGAAAAAATTGAAAGGGGAGAAGAAAAAACAAAAAAACCCAACAAACTCATGGGCTGAGATAAGAACAGTTTAATAGGACAGCAAAGAAAATAATAATAATAGAACAACATACAAAACAAGTGATGCACAATGCAGTTGTTCACCACCTGTGACACTGATAGCCCTGGGTTCCAGAGCAGTGGTACCTACCCCCTGGCCAACTCCAGTTTATATACTGACCATGAGTGGTCAGGAATACCCCTTTGGCCAGCTTGAGTCAGCTGTCCTGGCTTTGTTCCTTTCCAGCTACTTGTGCACCTGCAGCTTTCAGGTGGGAAAGTCCTTGACTTGGTATAAACATTGCTTGGCAACAATCAAAACATCAATGTTTCATCAACATTCTTCTCATACTAAATCCACAACATAGCACTATACCAGCTACTAGGCAGAAAATTAACTCTATCCTCACTGAAATCAGGACAGTCTGATACATCTGCCTTTGGAGACAACCAGCTGTACCACCATAGAGCTCTTGAGTAAGTTATAGTTTGCCTTTTATTTTACTCACTTTAGTTCAGTGAGTTCTACTTCCAGTAGTGGAAATGGCCTGTGACTTAACTAATTTGTGAACCTGCTTGATTGATAAGATAAATAACAGCTTTCAAAACTTTCCTACTGCTTTTTATGTTGTAGATGGTGCTTCTTTCAGCAGACAGTAAAAGGCTTTCCTTGAGGGAGAATAGCAATACTAACTGAGAATCACTGAAACATTCTTGATGTGTATAAGGGTCTTAATGCAATTCTGTTTTCATTTACCTCATCCCTGCCAAAAAAAGACCAAGGCGGGGGCATATTACACAGCAGGCACAGGTTTGCTTTTTTGTGTTTTTTTTTCTCTTGTAGAGAGCAGCAGGGTTTTTACTGGAATCACAGGCTATCATAGTATGACTGTTACAAGCTACATGGAGTCAGAAACTGTGCAGAGATTACCTAAAAAGGGAAGTCTGCATTTCTGGCAGTTTCTAGAGCTTTTTCTTAGTCCACTGTTTAGCCCATTTCTTGAGAGAGGCATCTCTATAGAGTCACAGACATCCCTGATTCCGCAGTGTTTGTACCTCCTTTCCCTGGTGCAACGTTAACAAAGATAGATGTGTATGCATATCATCTAAATACATGTTCCTCTGTGTTCCTCTTCTACTACTGCCAAATATATGTAAATAATCTTCTGAATTCTCACATATCAATATATGCACAGCTTTGGTCAAGACTGTCATGTATTTGCAGACTCTCAACAATACTAAATTGCACCTGCAACCTCATTTATGGATCTAAGTAGTTCTGAATACTGAATTGGGTATTTTCTGGTGATCGTTGCTTTAATAATATTGGTGTCTTGACCAGGAATCCTGTTCAAGTATACTTGTTGTGTTTTAAGATTAATGGCAACTCACATCCACATGTATAAGGGTTTCAAAAGTGCATTGCAATTGAAGGTTGGGTACCTAGGTTCTTTCTTTGATAATGACCCATCTCCATTTCCTTTGTGGGTGGTTTGTGGTAAAACTTAAGTAGTCAGAGGCAGCAGAATTTTCCTGATTCTGTAGCTGTCTGTACTCCACTCAGTTTAAAAGTGCACCCAAAGTAGTTTCCTCAGGTGGCATTCATACTAGAATAGAATATTTCATTTGGGAGTGACCTACATCTGGTCCAACTGCCTGACCACTTCAGGGCTGGCCGAAAGTTAAAGCATGTTATTAAGGGCCTTGTGTAGATGCCTTTTAAACACTGACAGGCTTGGGGCTTTAAAAATTTCATTTTGCTAATACATGAGCAAAAACCTAAGAGCTGTTGATTATTTTTAATGGCACTGAAGCTGAATAGCCACAGAATTGCCTTGGTTGTGTTTCCAAGTTATTTTTGCAGTTTTATTGTGCGGTATGTGTTTCATTTGGAATTGTGATACAGCAAGTGTTCTGCTGGTGCAGGTAATTTAGATACAATTCAGACTTCTTTTGCTATTTTAGTTGAACTGAGATAATCTGCAAAATGCTTTTGTAAACCCAAACAGCAGCATATTTATTTGTTCCTTTACTTTGATTCCCTTTTTTATCCCAAAGGAAAGCTCTTTGCTCTTAAAAATCATGGGTTGAAATCCCTAAATGAATTAGACTAGTAGTACAAAACCCACAACTGAGAAAGTAGGTGTATGTTAAGACGTTCAGAAGCTCCATGTTGAGTTTAGGAAATTAGCGTCTGGTTTAAAACTTCACTTCTGAGCTGTCTAAATTTGGAAGAAAAATCAAATGATGTAATCATGACTGTGGCTAAGAGGAGAATGGACTGAGTTTGTAACTTAGGCTAATGGTGTCTTTTTCGAATGACTTTTTTTAACAGTTAGTTAGTAGGAGAACCATAAATAACTCAGCGAAGGAAGAGTAGGCTGAGAGCTAAGATTCTATCTCTGGTCAAAACTTGCAATACTTCACAGTTTGATTTGAGTTTTGAATTTTCAATATACTGTGTCAACTTTCAAGCAAGCTTGTCTAAATTCTAGCTTCTGCATATTTAGGACGAAATCTTCCAACAAGGGGGGGAAAAAGTTGAGAAAGCAAACTACTGAGTGAGTTGACATAATGTTAACTTTCAGAGAAGAGTGCAGCATCAAGCCAGCTAAAATATTTGTGTTTTAGCTTCTGGAGTTTTGCTGAAACTACTAGAGTTTAAGAGAAAATTATGAAGAATCAATGCTTTCAGTTCTCAAGTAATTTCTTGACAAGATATTTTCATTTGAAGTATGAGGACTCGTTATATTTGATTTTTTTTTTTTTTTTTTGGCTTCTAGAGCAAAGTGTGGAAAAGCATCACTTTCTCATTTCAGTGTAAAGCAGTGTATTATTCTTAAGTAAAAATATGACTGTAGGCTGAAACCATTAGAGACTAAATGTGTTTGATATTGGCTACAACTGCTGGTAGAGAGAGGTTTTATTTGTCAGAGAACAGATATGTTTGGGGTTCTTCCATCAGCTGGATAAAGCCAATAACTTACTGTCTGAATTCCTTCCTCTATTTTCTTAAATTACTTGAGGTTTCAGCATAAGAAGAAGAAAAATAATTTATAATATTGTAGAAAGAGAAACATTTTTTTGCAATGGTGACCACCGATCTATGTGGTTGTTTCCTTTATGGTTTTAGGCTCTGTATTTTTCTTTTTACTGTAACAGCAATGAAAAAGTGTGTTTTGATACTTTTTGACAAGAAATCAATTCAATTTCTTTAGGTTTTAGGAAACCTTTGAACAATAAAACACTAAATGGTCAAATGTGTTTAGAAAATATTGGTTACACTGTTGACTTTTCTGTATATACAATGCTTACAAGTCAACTTGTCATAGAATATAATAGAATATCTCAGTTGGAAGGGACCTACAACGATCATCTAGTCCCAACTGCCTGACCACTTCAGGGCTGACCAAAAGTTAAAGCATTGTCCAAATGCCTCTTAAACACTGACAGGCTTGGGGCATTGACCACCTCTCTAGGAAGCCTGGTCCAGTGTTTCACCACTCCCTCGGTAAATAAATGCTTCCTAATGCCAGATCTAAACCTCCCCTGGCGCAGCTTTGGGCCATTTCCACATGTCCCATCACTGGATCCCAAGGAGCAGAGCTCAGCACCTCCCTGTCCCCTTCCTCTCCTCAGAAGCTGCAGAGTCATGAGGTCGCCCCTCAACCTCCTGCTCTCCAAACTAGACAAGCCCAAAGTCCTCAGCTGTTCCTCCCAGGACTTGCCTTCCAGCCCCTGTCACCAGCTTTGTTGCCTCCTCTGGAGGCATTCAGGGACGTTCACACCCTTCTTAAATTGTGGGGCCTAGAACTGCACACAGTGCTCAAGGTGAGGCCACATCAACACTGAGTACAGCAGGACAGTCACCTCTATTGACTGGCTAGTCATACTGTGTTTGATGTATCTCAGGATGCGTTTTGCAGTCCAATGTTTTCTTTGGACCTCCCTTTGCCATTAATGTACTTAACAAAGCTCTTCTAGTTGTCCAATACAGCACTGGCCAGTTTCAGCTCTCATTGAGCACTGGCCTTTCATCCTACATACACATTTCAGAAAGACTGCCTCGAAATTCTGGAGAAGCTTTTACAGTCACTTGCAAATTTTGATTCCTTCCTCTTTGTGAGGAAGAAAGTGAAACATAACATGTACTCCTCAAAAGGCCTAATTATTTGATGAAAATATTTAGCTTTCAAATTATTTCATGTTTTAGAGAGGAGGGGGAAAAGCAAATAAAACAGCAAATTAAAAAGAAAAAAAAGGGCAAAAACTTGAGCTAAGTCAAAGTTTAAATAAAAATAGATCCTTACATTTAATCTTGTAGGCTCATTCCCAAGTACTTAAGAGTAAAGAACTCTGGAAAATCAAATCAGAGTAGTTATAAACTTCTGATACCTTTAAGGGACACTTACTTTCATAAAGTCTGAGACAGGTGGTGACCACTATTGGTGGTGCTGGAAGAGCCTGTGAAGTATTTTCTTGGTTGCTAGTGCCTTTCAGTATGAGCTGAAATATGGTATTGGTGTGTTGTGGGTTTTTTAATGTTTGTTTGTAAGTAATAAGTATCTGAGCAGTTGATCAGTGCTTTTAAGTACTTCAAGTATGCCAAAAATATGGTTGTTAGAAATTTAAATTTATTTTGTTTTGTTTTAAAGTACAGGCAGTCATATTACAAAACAAGTATCAAAAGGCTAAATTACACATTAATCTCCAAATATATTAAAAGTACTAGCTCTGTTAGTATTAGAGATGTAAATGTTTTAAATTATTTAAGTGTTTGTGAAGAATTATTTTTACTTCATTTTGTATTAATAACTAGAAAAATACTCATAAGGTAGTGGACTTAAAATATTATTATATTTGTAATGTTAGCATCTTCTGATTTTACTTGGCTGAATAATATTGTGACCTAACACAAACAAACAAACAAAAACCAAAACAGTCATACATTTTTAAGAGTTTCAGGAGTTTATGTATCTCTTAGAGAGCCTTCTCAATGCAGATGTGTCTGGTTGAAGCAACTGTGAGACACTGACTAGTTTGAACCAATCAGCTAGGATTTCCTGAAGGAATTCATGCTGAGGTCCGAAGTACCATAAATGCATAACCAGTACTCTTCACTGGGAGCCTCAGAACCTAACTACTTTGATACACTTCTACTGGGAAAAATGTTCATGGAATCACAGAATAACATGTTGGAAGGGATCTCAGGGGGCATCTGGTCCAACCTTTCTTGGCAAAAGCACGGTCTAGATGAGGTGGCCCAGCACCCTGCCCAGCTGAATATTAAAAGTCTCCAATGTTGGGGAACCTACCACTTCCCTGGGGAGATGATTCCACTGGCTGATTGTTCTCATTGTGAAAAATTTCCCCCTTGTCTCCAGTCAGAGTCTTCTGAGGAGTAATTTGTACCCATTATCCCTCATCTTTTCCATGTGACTTGTTGTAAAAAGACAGTCTCCATTTTCTTTGTAGCCACCTTTTAAACACTGGGACATTGGAGATCAGGTCTCCCCTAAACCTCCTTTTCTCAAGGCTGAACAAGCCCAGTTCTCTCAGCCTTTTGTCACACAGCAGGCTTCCCAGTCCTTTGATCATCTTTGTGGTCCTTCTCTGGACCCTCTCCAGCCTGTCCATGTCTTCTTTGCTTAGCGGGGACCAAAACTGAACACAGTATTGGAGGTGTGGCCTGACAAGTACCGAGCTGAGTGGAATAACGACTTCATTATCTCTGCTGGCGATGCCCTTGTTCATGCATCCTGCGAGCATCCTGTTGGCTTTCTTTGCCACAGCAGCCCACTGCTCACTCATATTGAGCTGCTTGTCCACCAGGACCAGCAGGTCCCTTTCCGCAGAGCTGCTTTGCGGCCAAGTAGATCCCAGCCTGTGCTGCACTCCTGGATTATGTTTTCCCAGGTGCAAGACCTTACACTTGTCCTTGTTGACCTTCAGAAGGTTCTTGTTAGCACACTCTTGCAGCCTATCCAGGTCTTCCTGCAGAGTGACTCCCTTCTGAAGTGTCTGGCTCCCCACTCAGTTTGGTGTCACTGGCAAACTTCATCAGAGTACACTTGATCCCATCACCTGGATCACTTACGAAGATATAAGCAGGACCCCACTCATGACAGGTTGCCAGTTTGAACGGGAGCCATTTACCACCACCCTCTGTGTGTGGCCCATCAGCCAGTTCCCCACTCACTGCAGATACCACTTTGTCTAGACCATCATGTATCAGTTTCTCTAGGAGGCAACCCCACATAAACTGATCAGGTTACTTTGTCATGTTGTCAAGTGCGATTTGCCCTTGATGAATCCATGCTGGCTGTTCCAAATCACGTGCTTCATTTGACTTGTCGTAGCTCCCAGGAGAATTCATTCCATAACTTTCCCAGGGACTGAACTAAGACTGATGGGTCTGTAATTTCCTGGATCCTCCTTTAAGCCCTTCTTGTAGATGGGGGTGATTCTATGATTGTTTTACAGTGCCACAGTTGGGATCCTGTGTTGTTTGATTAAAAACTGCCATGATAAAGTTTACTTCTACATATATACTTTCACATTTCTTTAAAAAGAAATGAACTCATTACCTTTTTTATTTTTGACATATTAATTGTAAATTTAAAGTGTTATAAAAGCCACCTCCCCCTGAAAGTATCATCTCCTCAGTAAGGGATTTTTATTGGCAGTTCTTGATATGAAACTACAGTTGTTTTGTCACGTGATAAAACTGCATTTTCAGTTGACCTCTAAGTTTCTTGTGGTTTTACAAAAGAGCTTTGATTTACTGTGGAGTTACAAGGGTCCTATAATACCAGTTGATGTACTACCTACCTGAATTAGGGAGGTAGAAAAAATCTTAATCTCTGTTTACAACTGAGTTTAGTAATAAGATATGTCTGATTTTGCATTACGGAGTTTGCTAAGTGGAGGTGGCAGAGGATCTACTACAGTTCTCCACTGTTTGATGGATTCCTAAGTGAATTGTTCCTTCGAGGCCTCTGCTGTTCTTTCAAACACCAGAGTCATCAGAGCACTGTGCATAATGTGCTGATATCTTTAAAGTAAGTGTAAGAAGACAGTCTCTGTCAAGAATTTGTCTAAGTCAAGAGAGGAAAACCTGAACTCATCCTACTTGGGGTGCTGGAGTCTGAACCAGAGATTCCATAGGGTTCTCACCATTTTCCCAGGAGAAATACAGACTCTCCCACAGACAAGTTGAACCTTTTCAAAGCAGAAAGAACAGAAGTCCAGACTTTGCTATCTTGTACTGTGAAGAAAGACAGGAAGGGAGATCTGATGATACAAGCTGCTTTCTGAGGCTATACACTGATATTGAAGCCCCCAGTAAAACTTCACCTGTCCTTTGGTTGCTCACCTGTTCTTCCCTATTTAGACAGAAATTAACAGGGATCTATATAAGCTGCCATAATCCATTCATTTTGGGGAGGGGATATTATTCACATACTTGGGTGATGTCTATGCAATACAATTCTCTATTCATTTAGCTGTTAAAATGTTTTGTAACCTTACTGTAACTAGTACGCATGGTTCCAAGCAGCCTTCGATTTCTTTGGATTATCATTGGCAATTAAGAAATGTCCTTCATGCCAGGTACTCCAGAAAATTTTCCTGGCCTTTGCAATACTGCTGACTAAAGCACTAAATCCTGTTTTAATAGCAGTCTAGATTCAGTCGCCAGTGTGTAGTGTGCCTAGCACTGTGTTGTGGGCCAGCATCTGTGTTCTTGGTTCGTTGGCACAAAAGCAATAGCCATTTGGTTTTAATGAGAAAAGGAAAATAAGACTGGCAAGCAAAATGTTTTTAAGAGGTAGTGAACTATGTTTTTATTTTTCTGTCTTCAAAACACAGGGCATTTTAGCTAATTATGTTTTCTAAACATAATCAGAACACTAAATCCCAACTACAAAAAAGAAAATAGATGTAAATTGAAAGAAGTTGAAGGAAATGCAGCATATTGACAAGGGGAAGTTGACTGTAATTCCTTTTTCACTCTGTGTTACTGTAGTGTAGCAACAGGAAGAGATTGCTTGCAAAACTACTTCCTTACCATTGCAATACTAAAAGGTTGGGACTGAATAGGTAAATATCAGAAAAAAGATATGTCTATAGATGACAGCTCTGTGGCTGGAATATTGATTACAAGGTGTAAAATCACTTAAGGTACTCTATTCTGTACCTGTAGATTGGGTGAAGGAGAGCGATGGTGGTGAGCAGAAGATCTGAGGAAATTACCAATAGGAAGAAGGAAAGATGTACAACCAGAGATACTTTATATTGTTGAAATATTGTTGAATTCTACTCATTCTTATAAGGTATTCAGAGGGGGCTTTCAAGAGGCATTTTTTGTGCTTTTGTAAGGCACCACTCCTATTCTGTTTCTTCAAATAAAGGGTTTCAGGAAAAGATTCAGAATTACCTTGCGATGCTGTATGATGGGGACTCAAATGTTGCCCCGTCTGTGGGTCTGGTGAAGGCTGTACCCCTCTCAGTGCCTGCTTTGCACCCCTGTCTTGTGCAGCTCACTTTTCCCTCTGTATGCTGTATGAATGCTAACCTGCCTAACTCAGGTGGGATGGTGCTGGGCTGTGCCTTGGTTGAATTTCAGGTGCTGCATAGCTGACCCTTGCTGGATCTGTCTGTAGATGTTTGTTTCCAAAAATAACCAGAATCCTGTTTCTTTTTTTTTATCTCCCTCTAGAGAAGTTGATTGCATATCAACGGGAATTTCATGCTTTGAAGGAACGTCTTCGTATAGCTGAGCATCGCACTCTGCAACGCTCTTCTGAGCTGAATGCTATCTTGGAGCAGTTCAGGCGTGCAGTAGCAGAAACAAATGGGAGTAAGAACACAATGAATAATTTTTCAGGTACATTCTATGATTGAGCTATTTTATATAACTCTGCACTACTAATATCTCTTCTTATTACTATAGAATAAGAAATGAATACCAAGAAAGCTGAATGAAACTGTTCAGCAGTGCAAATAAAGAATCTGTAATAGCTTTTATCTGGTGGGGATTTTTTTTGTATATGTGGGTGTTTTTTGTTTGTTTGTTTCTTTTTCCAATTTCTGTTCTTAATGATGTACCCACTCTTCATTTTTATGACTTAGGCATGGAATAAGTTTTCAGTCCCCAAACTTCCAAAGTTTGAAACTTCTGGTTACTTATTTAACATATGGAGTATATTTTGACAGTAATTTCCAACTCTTTTTAAATAGAGCTTGAGGGAAGAGGTGAGCAAACAGTATTAAAGAAATGAATGAACTTGCAGCAATTAGAATATGTTTAAAAGTCAGCTGGAAGGTATAAAGACATACAGGTTGTGTGAGGTATTTGTTAATGATTAATAAAATGCACAGATAATGTCCTTTTTAATAAGGTGATTAAATGTTGAACTGGTAAAGTCTTCCATTACTTTTCACCCATTTCAGAGACTGATGCTCAAGTTTACTGAGAGCTGTGTTTGGTGATATGAGAGTATGCCAAGTTAACTTTTAAAATTACATTATTACTGCTTTAGTCACTCTGACGATTCTAGATGGAAAATGAATAACAAATAAATATAAACTTTCTAGCAAGAGGTCTGATTTGGTAGGTGGCAGAAACTTCACTGTATTGGCTTAATGAGGAATATAAACCCAAAGATTTTTGCAAAGTAAAAAACTGGATCAAGCTTTTTGAATCTCTTATCTACTTGCATTAGTGCTATGGGTTGCTATCTTCTACAGATTTTTTTTGTGGGGGGAGAAAGGTTATAATCAGAGGCCCTCAGTGCTGTTAAGGACAAATTAAGGATTAATTGCTCTGTCTGACACTAATGGCCTGTCCGGTCTGATCTCTGTATTTCCTTGGAGCTCCAGGAATTGTATGGATAAAGGTTATATTTTAATAGTCTTTGACTCGTCTTCCTCATCTGTTTGTATGGTTTGCTGTTAAAGCGAACAGCAATAGAGGAAGTCATGTAAGTTTGATACTGAATTTATGATTATTACCGCATTGATTTCTAGAAATGAGTTAACTTCTCGATAGGCAACATACTCATAGAGAGATATTTTCTTCTGATGCAGCTGAAGTTATTGATTCACATTTTAAACTTCTTACCATGTCTGGATCCAATCTGGGACATCCTCTTTTTCCATGTGGAGCTGTGAGAGGAAGTCAGCTGCAGTCTGAATTCCTGAGCTTTTGCACTCAGAACTTAGTATTGGATAGATTTTTATGAAGTTTAATGTACTTAAGTATACATCATACTATGTAGTATTTGCTGTCTTTGAAGCTGAGAGGATTCCAGATTGTTTTATGTAAATCATTGTTCATTTATACAAAGAGTTTTCATATTTTGAGAGAATATTTAGTCCGGCTTTTGCATTTGAAGCTAAAGGAAGTGTTAGCAGGAAAAGTAAAATGTACCTGTATTGGAATCTATAAAAATAAGCATTTCTGCTTATGGCATCTATTGATAAAGCATTTTTCAATATTATAAGTGATTAGGAATTTAGTTTCACCCAAAAATTAATATCAGAACAAACCAAAACTCACAATAGAACTCTTCCAACTTTGTGGAAGCTGCATTCAGAATCTGGGAGTATTGACATTCATGGTATTACTTTTCTCACTTCTGCGCAATTCAGTTTTTTTCTCAGAAACCACGAGTACAGTTTTTTTACTGAACTTGATATTGTAAAGCCAATAAGTTTGCAAAGGTCCATATGCTATCATATTTGTCATTTGGAATAAGAGTTGTTTTCATGCTTGATGTAAGAATATCAACACGCACAGCAGGGGAATTTAAAACCTGTTATTTGCAGCTTTGAGGACCACCTGGATATCCTGAGAGGCAGCTATTCTAGAAGGAGAAGGAATTATTTGAAGTACTCTAATGAACTAAATTAAATTCATGTTAGCATTCATTCTATTGCAGAAATATTAAAAACCTTAGTCGAATATTTAATGCTGTTTTTGTTTTCTGTCTATATGTGCAACATATTCCAATATGTATTTGTAGCTTTGAAAAGTTATTTGCAGTAGCATCACTACATGGTGATGAGCTCCAGCTTAATAAGCTTCCCATTTTGATCCACTGGGGGAAGAGAGAAAAAAAACAACAAACAAACAAAATCAACAAAAAACTAAAACCAAAAAATCAAACAGAAACCAAACAACAACCCCCCCACACCTAATAAATGAAGCACTCTTCTGTGATTACACACTAAATCTTGTATGATTACATAAGTATTAACTCTATCTGTAGCAAGGTTACTGAGTGGAAAATAATCTTGGCCGTAGTTTAGTTAGAAAATCAAAAGGAGAAAAGACTTCCTTTGTACACAAGATAAAATGCTTCAGTAAAATGCATCGTTTGTTCTGTTCCTGTGTTAGGACCAAGATCGGAATTTTGTATTATTTACCACTTCATGAAAACTTTGTTTCTTGCATTACTGATTTCGTGTATGTTTGCAGATGAGACGCTGAAATTGTTAAAAGAGCTAACAAGCAGAAAAACTCTTCAAGTGCCAAATATCTATTACCATTTGCCTCATTTGTTGAAAAATGAAGGAAGCCTTCAACCTTCTGTGCAGGTTGGCCTTGGAAGGACAGGAGGTATGCTGATACGATGTTTCTTTAATGTTTTATATCTGGAGAGCTTTCTAGTTTTAGTAATATTATTTACTGCACTACTTGGTAGATCAAGGACATCTTATTTAACTTGTGTGATACCAATATCTCTTAGAATTCGCACTGAATCCAAGATGAAAGGAGTTTGGCTTCAGCTTTGCTCTTTTCTGCATAATCTCCATCACACCCCATCCCATATTAAGGTACACATTAAGAAGCATTTAGTTTGGATGAATTTTTTGTAACTAAATAAAAGGGAACAAAGCTCAAGATTCTAAACAACAGATTCTGAACTGCTAATGGACATATCCCTTAGGCTTTTCAGATTTGTGAGGCAACCATGCATGGATATCATTATTTTAGTTTGATGTTTCTGGCCATTTGAGCAATATATTTCAAAGTATAACATAGAGTTGGGAGAACTAGGATAATCAGATATGTTTGCATCAATAAAATGTGGACATTCTTTGGAGAGGAAAAAAACCAGTGTTGTGCTGAGATACTGTTGATCCCTCTTTTTTCTAATCCTCACAAATTAGGAGCTTTGTTCGTTAGGATAGCTCCATGGAATCCCACTCTTGGAACTCTAGAAAATCAATAACATAAAGTCCAACCAAGCTGACATACCTCAAAGGATGTTTATGTGTGCGTCTCTAAGCTTGAAGGTGCCACCAATGAATCCTTGTTTCTCTGTGTGCCATCTGATTTGAATGACTTGTGTTACTGTCCACTAGGCCCTTCTTTTTTTAGTTTTCTCCCCTCCTTTGCTTTTAAAAGAAGCATTAGTTACTCCTGGCCTGTATTTTTTTCATTACTTCACTAAGTTTGATTGCTTCTTCCTTTAACAGAAGGCATGCCTGTGTGACGAATGTGCGGGCTCAAGGCACAGGATTATTTTTCTAACTATGAATATCGTTTATTTCAATGTTGTTATTTAGGAAGGAAAAGACTTATATTCCTTTATTGTTTCAAGTGGAACCTGTACTATATCCCACTGGGAACATATGACAGAAGTTTGAAATTACAGAATAGAAATTGGAATCAGATTTATTGAATTTTTAAAAAGAGAGGAAATTACAAGTTAAAATTATTTTTCTATCTTCTTCTTTCCTGGTTGCTGTGCTTGTTTTAAAACTGTGTTTGTTTTAAAAATTCAGAGCTTATTAATGTGTAGTTGCTAGGTGAAGCAGGCTCTATAAGGAAGGATAAACATTTTTAAATAGTTGTTTGATTTCATATATTTATGATGTGGTAAGTAATCTCACACAAATGGCTTGAAACGCTGATGCTGACTTCATGAAGTCTGCTTTATCCTGTTACTGCGTTCCTGTTGCTCTCTGCTGTGCTCCTGGTGGGCAGCCAGCCCTGGGTACAGCCTGCGGTACAGAAGAAAGACTATGGGAAAATTAAGGAACATGGGGTTCAAATGGCCAGCTGAAAAATGGTGTTAATTGTGTTGTAGCTGGGGCCAGGTTGCTTTGCTTTTGACAAGAGGTTTCAATGAGGAGTTTCCAAGCAATCCAAATGACCTGGACTTTTTCTAGAAGAACCCAAATCAGGTGCAAGGAAAGTAATAGTTTTTTTCCAGCAGTGTCATTTTAAAAGACGACTTTAATAAGTTAAATACTCGAGTTGTGAAGAATGGTTATACCAATTTGAAAATAAAACTAAGTTAGGGAGTTTGATCCCTCTGTAGATCTTCGTGCACCTTATCTGATTAATAATATGGTTGTTGATTATTACCCATACCATAGTCTGGCATGTCTCAGATTACTTTTTTTTTGTTTGCTGTGTTTCCTCTGAGTGTTGATGGTGATTATGTTAATCATGCTCCTGATGATGGGTGGTATATTTTTGAACTATTTTTAATTACTGTTGTTTCCATCTTCTGACTCTTAGCATTTCTTAAGCAATGCTTTATTATGAGACAAGATTTTTGTTTTCTGTGTTGTGTATGACATCACTGAAAGTACATTTCTGGTTTGTTTGATTTCAGTTTCCATTGTAATGGGAATACCTACAGTGAAAAGAAAAGTCAAGTCATACCTGACAGAAACTCTCCACTCTCTTATTGATAAGCTGTCCCCTGAAGAAAAACTGGATTGTGTTATGGTTGTCTTTATAGGAGAGGTAATAATGTAAATATTTTTATACAGTTTCTAATACATATTCTAACAGTCTTTAACTGCAAGTACCACTCCTTTCAGGAATTGATAAGGATCTACTTTTTTTTTTTCAAGATGTAGACAGGTGACTGTCTTCTTCCATGAAAAGGAGACAGTCTTGTGTTTCTGAGAGAAACAATCCTGAAGAGCTCAGCCTTTTCAGTTTATCAAGGGAACAGTGGACATGGATTCAGTGGACGGGTTATTTTGCAAATCTTCTGATGCTTATACCTAGTGACAGGTATATTCTTTTAATATCAAAATAATGGCTAAGGTACTCTGATGTTTTAGGGAGGATTCTTCCCATTCTCTTTGTGCTTTTGCTTAGTGCTTCCTCTAATGAGTGCTGCAGTTTGAAATATTAGGGACAGATTGTTACTGATTTTATTTTCTGGACAGTGTGGATATTTTAAGTCCAGACTTTTTCATGGATTAATTTAAACTGTGTTAAGTTGGACATTTTGGTTAGGAAATGACAGAATGCTTTCAGAAGTAATTCTGTTGACTGCTGGGAATTGTATATACTTATTTTGGTCTGTTTGTTTTTCTCAGAAGTCTGACTTGGAAAGTGAGAAATTTATATATATATTTGACCTTCATCCATCTTAACCATATAATGCTTTACTGAAAGTGATTTATGGGTTCCATAGATGCAAATTTAAATCCTCAAGTTATAGCTGAGAAAACTGTTTTAATCCTGACAGCCAGTGTCCATTCAGGGATGAATCAGTGGAAAATCAGACAGGCATTTTAATACTTCTATTATCAGCATGCTTTAAAGCTTTCCTTGAAAAGTTTGTAAACATTTTACCTGTACCTGAGAACTGATTTTTATGGTTTCCTGATATAAATTGCCCCGTTTTCATTTTCTTGACAGTCAGTCAAAAACTATTTGTCAGGATAGATCTGCTTTTCTGCAGAAAATGCCCTTAAAACATCCGTTGGTTAAGAATACCAAGAGAACAGAATTCATTATGAATTCCTGTAACGCTGAGTTATTCTTCACTGTATTAGTTGGAGTCATTTTATTGCCTGTTAGTGTGGCTTCTTTTCAAGGTTTAAAAGTGAAGTTTCATTTTGTTTTTCTTAAGTAGGTCTGAGCTTTGCAGACTGTTTGTTATCATTGGATTCTCTGTCTTCTGCAAAACCTAGGAGTGAACAGAATCCAGACTCTGTCTCCAACTGCACGTTTCTCTTTTTGCCTTATACAAGCCATATTGCTATACCCAAGTTTTCTATAGCAAAATAACTTTCTTGCTTTGAGGTGGTGTGGAATTCTCTTTCATCTTGGGAATGATTCTGCAAAAGTCACTGTGAAGCAACTGAACATTTTAACCTGGGAGCTGTTGCTTCTGTGCGCAAGGAGATTTGTGTGGTTTACTCCAGAGTGGAATAGTTACCCTCTGTATCTTATCTCTTTGTCTGTCTCTTTGAGACCAGCATTATGTGCTTACTCACATATCTGCTATGGGCACTGCGAGCCACGAATGTCTGGGAAAATTGGAAGAACCTAAGTTTAAATTCTTGTCCTCTTATTACCATTCCTTATATTTGCTTGTATTTATTTTTCTTTATCCAATTTTATGTTTTTCTTGCTTTGCTCTTTCTTTGACCATGTTTTATATTTTCTTAAGTTCAATATCTTAGAGTTTGCTTTGTAATTGCTACAAGGAACTCTTTCAATGAACAATATGGTACAGTAAATACTTCATCTTGAACTATGCCATGTTTTTTCTGAGTTATGCAGTATATTTCAGCTTCCTTCTGCAGGATGAAAAGTGTAGGATTTTAAAGCATTTTCTCTGGCTATTTGGAGGAAAGCCTACTCCTCTGGTGGGCTTTTGTTTTGCCTGAAACAAAAGGAAGAGCTTTATCTTTTAAAACAGCTTCGTCTTTGGGGTTTCCTAGCCTAAAATGTGTTAGACTATTACTATAATTAACATGTGTGCATTAACGAAGGCTTTTTTAAAAATACATTTGAACTTCGAGCAACTATGCTTGTATTAAAAACGATGGCAAAAGTTTCTGAAGAAAGGTATGGCCTTTGCTCAACATCTCTGCAGTTCACGTATAATAAGAAATGGTCATAGCGTGAGATTAGGTTATAGTGCTAATAAGCTTAAAATTACTATCTGTGCTTTGCCTATAGGTTGTACCAACAAAAAAAAGGCACAAGACTTTGAAAATGTATTTACAAGAAAATTATGTGAAAAATAGTATTTTAGAAGGATTTTAGTATTTTCTTGCTGACTTTATTTGAGAAATCAAATTGACAGTGTTTGAGAAGCATTACTGGGAGCCATAGTCAGGAACCGTAATCTCTTTGTGCTAAGCACCCTAAAAAACTCGTTTAATCCTGCTATTTTTTTAGCAGCTTAATATCACTCTCTTCTTGTAAATTTGACTTTTTTTTTTTGCTAGAAAACAAGTTGAAAATTAACACTTATGGCCGCCTACAAACAGCACGAACGTGTGTAAACAGATGTGCTAGTAAATATAGATGTTATGGTTTCTAAATAAAGAGATCTGCATATTCATTTGCTGTATGGATACTTCTCAGTAATGTAATTATACACAGTAAATTTCCATACTGGAAGTTGAAGGAATTCTAAAATATCTCAGATGGTGTGATATCTAATCACCAGTTCAAATAATTACTAGAATTGCTTGACAGTAAACTGTGCAACTGTCCCAGTAACTGACATATGTCTGTCTTCTTCAATTTGTTAAAATAACTTTATTGCAGAATAATTTGCAGGTATTCATTAGGATGACTACTAAATAGTCATGATTCATTATGCTTCTGTAGTTAAAAATCTTTTTATTCCCCTTCACTATATGGCTTGTTTATAGGCACATCAGATGACTTGTTTTAAGTGATTCAAATCTCATAATCCTGCTCTGTATAAGAGCTTGCTTTCAGAATAGGTCCTAGGTTTAAGAAACTATTAACTCCAGATTTAAGTTATTGTCTAGTATTTTTATTTAATGTGGTTTGTAATTAACATGGGAAACATGGTTTTGAAGTACTTCACATCATCTTAGTGAAATAACGTACATGTATATGTGTGTACATGTATATGTGTGTACATGTATATGTGTGTACATGTATATGTGTGTACATGTATATGTGTGTACATGTATATGTGTGTACATGTATACGTATACACACAACTAAATTTGAGACAAAATACTTTTCTGGTATCTAGAGAAATTTATTTTTTTCCTGTGGGGGATCGCATTTACCGTGAAGAAAATACATATTAAACTTGTTCTAAATATATTACAACTTATTGTCAGTCCACTTCATTAATCAGTGACTGCACTTATCATGGTCTTTTGTACAAACAGTAATCAGTGTATGTTGGAAAGACTAGGTGCCCTTGATTTGATCAAAAATATCAGGAAGACAATTTCAGTAAGAATCAGAAGACACTACAGGTATGCAACAGCATTTTGCTAATTCTGTATGCTACTGATTACATCTGGTTAGGAAATAATAAAGCAGCCATTTGTTCTTGGAGCACTAGTCCACATCTTGCATTTTCTTGCATATTATAATACTTATTCAAATGTTACTCTGTTTTATGTGTGCAATTCACTTAGGCTAGAAAAACTTGGATGTGTTGAGCATTTTTTTACTGTCACTGTGTCATCTC
Source organism: Patagioenas fasciata (assembly GCF_037038585.1). Taxonomy (NCBI): domain Eukaryota; kingdom Metazoa; phylum Chordata; class Aves; order Columbiformes; family Columbidae; genus Patagioenas; species Patagioenas fasciata. The sequence goes on along the minus strand of NC_092520.1, from coordinate 121,391,100 downwards.
TTTATGTAAACAGTGACTACTAAATTAAAATATGTTCACCTTCAGTAGTGTTTTCTCTGTCTTCCTTTTGTGGAGAATCTTTTTGTTCACTATTTCTTTGGAAAAGAAGCTGTTTGGGTCAGTGTGACACAAGCACTTGGTAAGGTACCATCCTGTGTGCTGGTATGATCAAAGCCTGAGTGAGTTAAAGACTGAATGCACATACTGGGTCAAACCTTGCTGAACCTGTTTTGGATGAATTAACATTGGAGTACAATATTGACAACTTCCCCAGCAAAATAAACACACCTGTATTTTCAGCTCTTCTTCCTCTGGGACTGAATTATAGATCTCTTCGATCAACAGATCTCTTGATAGAAAACAGAAGAGTATTTTGTCTCTCTTGCTGTCAACTCAGAGGTATTAGTATCATCCCAGCTTCAGAGATCTTCCGTTCTTTCCACTAATTGTTGAGAACTTGAGAGCCACCCCTTCCTGGAACTGCCCCAGAGAGCGTATTCCTAGTCCTCAAAAGATCTGACCGCACATCTCAAATTGGAGAAAGACCAGTAGATCTTAGCATATACATATGTATGTGTGTAATGTATATATTTTTAAAAAATCAAAGCTAAACAAGGCTGTTGTGCCAAATGATATGTTTTCTTCACTAGGTAGTTTTGAAGGCCTATAAAAATGGTAGCCTTTGGTTTGGACATCTCACTCAAAACTGATCAGGATGAACACAGCTTCTAGATGTGCTGCCATCTCTTCTATCTGGAAGGATAGCTTGGCCTGTCAGTGAGAATGTGAGATATTTAAGCTGATGTTGCAATCTCCATTCCTTTGGCATCTAAGCTTTGGTGCCCAAAGAGTATGGGCTGCTGATACTGGGCACCATCATAGGACTTTACACTCGTTTTTTCATGGCAGTGACTAGTAAAGTTTTTATATGAGATTATACCAGTGGTAAGAATCTTTCCTAGATCTCAGAAAAGATTCTTGACAGGATTTGAAAACTTCTATATACCTGAGACAAATTTATTATCTCAGCACAAAGATAAAATTCAGGATCATGCTCTTTTCTCAAGCCTTAGACCTGAATGACTGAAATACTTGTCTATCCGTAAGACACCTTCTGAGGTGCACCCATGCCACAGTAACTCTGTTGCTTCTGGTAAGAGAACATCACTGTTAATAGACAGTTGTCTGAGCTCTTTGGTAACATGTAGTGTATTTGTGAGATGGAAAGTGACAGTAATACTTATTTCAGAAACATAGTAGTAGATGACTTTATAACTGAATGACTGACTGAACTGACACTGAGTTTCGGACATCGCTATAAACTTTTGCTACTGTGGTCTGCATTGACCTAAAGATAATGAAGACAAATTCCTTCTGTCCTCCAAATAAAGAACATATATCATAGAAGGGTGCTTTTGACTGTATGCAGCAACTGCCTGTCTTCTTCTGGAAAACAAACCATCTAGACCAGGAGTGTCAAACTCATTTTCACTGGGGCCCACATCAGCCTCGCGGTTGCCTTCAAATGGCCAAATGTAATTTTAGGACTATAAAGGAGTAGTTACATTTACATGTACTACAAACCAGGCTTCATCTGTAATATGCACAAAACTAGTAGAAGGCTATATGACACTAGTATAGCATTTTGAGAAACAGTCCACCTTCTGTTATTCTTGAAGGTGGTTGGGTAGGTAGGATTCAACAATACAAAACTTCTTACAAGAAGAAATCTTGGTTTCATCTGACAATTGGGTAGCTGTTCATCAGAACTTTCTAACCTCTTGTTTTGTCTGCTAACTAATATATTTTCCTACTTTGCTATGCACACACTCACTCATAGAAATCAATAAAAATATTAGAAAGTTTATTGCTGCTCTGGTTCTTTGTGTGTTTGTTATGAATAACAGTGTTTGTTCAGACAAACCTTAGAATAATGGCAATTGGAAATGCAGCCTCACCTAAACTGGAGAAGGTACTTTATAAAATTGTAGGGCAGCATCTTACAAAACCAGGAAATTTCTAAACTTATTTCACTGACAGTCTGAAACTTTAGTTCGTTCCACAATGGACTCTGAGTTTTCTTTTAGAGATATTCACTTCTGCTTCTTTATCTTGGGTCCCAAACTCCTAGGGATTATTTAATATTCAACCTTAAGAGTTTCACTAAGGAAAAATTCTGATTTTGTTATTGTCTTCTGATTTGGTAGACAGAAACATTCATAGCTGTAGTCTTACAGGTTGTGCTGTGTTGGTTGGGATCACGAGTGACATTTCCTTTCAGTAACTGCAAACAACACTGATAGCACGAAACAGAATTTAAATTCATCATAACTGCCTCAAAATCAACCTAGTATCTACCAAATGATTTGCACTGGAAGCCTAAGGAACAGTTACACTTTGTCTTTCATGAGAGACTTTCTTTTAATTAATTTGGATTTGTCTTGACCTGCTTAAGGTTCTTGGAGAACACAAGGATATTATTCCTTCATGTTATATATAGTTCATAATTATTTTCAGCAGTCTCATGTTCTACAGGTTGATAAAGAGGACCTGAGGTCTTTCTTTATCAAGACAGTAAATGCTTTCTTTCTCAAAAATGGAGAATAGATTTTAGTCAAGAATAGGGTGTGTGTTTTTTTTTTTTCTGTCACTTTTCAGTTACTAGCTGAATTTATTGATATGCTTGGAAGATCCTTAGGCTAGAGCAATTATCTGGCTATTCCAGATTTCCTTCCATTGCTACTCTGCAAAGTGTTGCGGTTTAACCCCAGCTAGCAATTCAAAACCACAGTATCCGCTCACTCACTCTTCCCACCACCAAATGGGGAAGATAGTAGAAAGGGAAGGGAGAAACTCATCGATTGAGATAAACACAGTTTAATAAAATAACAAAATTCCAGTCCCAGGAAGCAGCACCCTGGTCTCGAACAGCTGATCCCAGAGAGAGAAGAGAGAAAAAGTCAGAAAGGCCCAGAGGCCTCTGCAAAATGGCAGGATGGCAAAAGGCTGAACTTAGAGACACTCCTGAACAGAGCTCCACCAAAACGGAGCAGGAACCAGAATGGGTCTCAGTCTCCCTCTAGTTGCAAAATCCGCCTCTCTTTAAAAAAGAAGCATGATGCTAATGGCATGGAATATTATTATTGATCAGTCTGGATGTCAGTCAAGCTCCACCCCATCTCTTTCCCCCCCTTTCCAAGCTGCCTCACACCTGAGGGCAGAGCGGTCAGAAAGGCCTTGGCTCCCAGACAACAGCAACTAAAAAACATTAACTCTGTCCTGGGGTGTTATCTTCTTGTTCTCAAACTAAATCGAAGCAATGACTGTGCCGGCTACAAGGAATCACAGAAACACAGAACTTTAGGGATTGGAAGGGACCTCAGAAGATCATCTAGTCCAATGCCCTTGCCAGAGCAGGGACACCTAGATGAGGTTACACAGAAATGTGTCTAGGCAGGTTTTGAATGTCTCCAGAGAAGGAGACTCCACAGTGCCCATGGAGTTCCTGTGTTCTGTCGCCCTCACTGAGAAGTTGTTTCTTCTCAAATTTAAGTGGAACCTCCTGTATTCCAGTTTGTATTCATTGCCACTTGTGCTGTCATTGGTTGTCACCAAGAAGAGCCTGGCTCCATCCTCATGACACTCACCTTTTACATATTTATAAACATGAATGACGTCACCCCTCAGTCTCCTCTTCTCCAAGCTAAAGAGACACAGCTCCCTCAGCCTTTCCTCATAAGGGAGATGTTCCACTCCCTTAATCATCTTTGTGGCTCTGCACTGGACTCTCTCCAGCAGTTCCCTGTCCTTCTTGAACTGAGGGGCCCAGAACTGGACACAATATTCCAGATGTGGTCTCACCAGGGCAGAGTAGAGGGGGAGGAGAACCTCTCTTGACCTACTAACCACCCTTCTTCTAATACACCCCAGGATGCCATTGGTCTTCCTGGCCACAAGGGCCCAGTGCTGGCTCATGGTCATCCTGCTGTCTACCAGGACCCCCAGGTCCCTTTCCCCTACGCTGCTCTCTAACAGGTCATTCCCCAACTTATACTGGAACCTGGGGTTGTTCCTGCCCAGATGAAAGAAGGAAAGGTTTCTAATTGCATGACAAAAACTTGCTTTCAGTCAAAGCTAGCACACAAAGTCTTCTGTATAGTTAACTCTTCCCACGGGTGTAGGCACAATTTGATCAAATTTGTTGCACATTTTCATGTTTATTTCATGAGGTTGTGTAAAATAACTTACAAATGCGACCTTCCTGGGACATGTCCAGAGTTGAAGGATGTTGGCAAGACCCCACTTAGTGTTAGGCTGAGTAACAAGAGGAGTTGGTTTCCTCTGAAAATTCTGGTGTGGAAAGGTGGCAGTCAACCTGCTGTTCTGGGGGGAAGAGTTTGGTGTTGAAATTCTGGTTCAGAATGTCAGATGCTGCTAGTAGATATAAATACAACTGCTTATTTAGAAATAACAGCAGGATATCAAATTTTTAGTGCATTTGGTCGTGTGAAAAATGGCACCAACTCTTTTAATCTCAGTGTTCTTATTCATTCAAAAAGTGACATCTCCTTTTGCTTTATGCTGATGCAGTGATTCTTGATTCAGAAGCAAGGTTACCTGCTAAACCAGCAGTGGTATTTGCCATATCTCGTGTTCAGTGTGGCTAGACCAGACTATCTTGACTTCATGTGACAGCAGCACAGGTTACAATACGAGGTTGGAAGACTCCAGGCTGTATCTCTTTAATATGAAGCTATTGTGGTTGCAGCTCTGACTGGGAAGCTGCCAACCTTGTGCGTGAAGGACACAAACAAATAAGGAGAAGTATTATTCTAGATGATTTTTTCCCGATTGTGAATGCATTCTGTATAAGTGTGGAAGGTTTTAAAAGCACTAGCAAAGCATCGTGGTACATCTGCAGAATAGGTCAAAACTATGTTCACTCTAATGAGACTTGCACTAAGGCACAGGCGTGTGACCAGATGCATACTTCCAATTGGGATGAAGTTGGCATTTATTTTAATCTCTGGAATACTATATGGAAACAAGCTGTGTTTCTGCTCTGTGCATGTATATATATGTATATATTAAAATATTGAATTTTTCTATGCAATTACAGAATGGACTATTTAACAAGCATTTGAGTTATTAATGCTAGACTGTGTAATTCAAGTTTGGCATACCAACTGGTGATTCGAATTGTCTTTCTCATATGCTGACCGAACAAAAAATTCTCTATATTTTATCTTTAAGTGGTCTGAACAAAAGGAAAAAAAGGAACATTTTGTTAAAGATGGATATACTAAAATTGTTTCTAGGTAATCACTAAGTCACTGATTTGCAACTGTTAGACACAGCAGAAAAAGTTATGTCTTAAACTCTATTCCAGTGATACTGTGTGTTAACAGTCCATATGTGTATTTAAAGACTTAGTGATATGTTTAGGTCCATATGGACTTGTGAGTCGCCTTGTGTGGAACTCATTGCAGGATGAGTTTTAAATTGTGAATGTCTTATCTGCTTATTAGAGCATCTGTCCAGCTCTAGACATAGCACTTATGAAGAAAATAGGTATGACAAATTTATTACAATATTTCTACTTACATATTCTTGTGGCATTTAGAACCTGTTTTGGAAGAAACATACTGTTGTCCTTTTTGGAAAAGTGTGCGTCACTGGCATTATGTTGGATTTTATAAAAATAAGTCTTTAAAAATAGGAATGGTGATTTTTAAGATCAAAGGGTAAGCATCTTTATTAAACAAGATTAGTAGTTCTATAGAAATGATTGGGAGAGATTTATTCTCTGTATAATCCTTTAATGATCCAAATTCATCAGAAAAAGTATGATCTGTTCCTTTGTTTCCAGCATTTCAAAGGCAACTATTTCTGCAAAATCCTCATGAGCCACCGGAATCTGGGTAGATTTATAGACTGTAAATTTTCTTTTGAAAACTGATAAATAGCATGTCATATTATTAGATTAGGAAGTATAACAAAAATTAGGGGTTTCAGTCACATTCCTGAGTTCACAAACTCTCTTTTCCTCATCTGTACCAAATGAAAACGCTGAGTAATTGACTGGTTCTGGCAAGTTAGATGATCTAGTGTTTGTTTTTTTTTCCTAGAATGTTACCATTTGTATTTTAACCAACAAGTAATTTTTAGAATCTGTGCATCTTTAAGAATTGGGTGATTGTGAAGATTGATATTTCCTCTGATGCAAAAAAGCAATTCTAGTCAGGAAAGCAGCGTGTTCATGACTGGCTGTGGTTAGGACATCCACGCTTTAAATGCAAAGTTTAGGAGATGTATTGTTGAAAGAAGAGTGTGTGTTCAATGCCCTGTTTTACAGAAAGCTTTCCTTGGTAATAGTTTCATATGTAGTGTTATTATATAACAATAGTATGAATTGCTCAGTGATCATTTTGTCATTAAGAGCACAAGAGATTGCAAGAAAATACCAACAATTGGGTTAGAACTGTCTGTTAAGTGCAGATATAAAGCAAATGCTATTCCCCTCTGTTTACAAAAAAAAAAACTGTTTCTTCTCCCATTAGGCATAAGATAGTTACGTGTTTGATGTGCTCCTATGTTTCTTATAAATCTTACATGCTGAAGCTGATATTCAAGTATGGTTACCTCCAACATTTATTTTACTGGGCTCTTTGAAACATAGTTCCAAAAGTATTAAGTATTTTATTTGTTTTTTTGTGTTTGTTTTTCTTCCAGACTGATCTTGATTACGTTAACAGTGTTGTTGCAAGCCTGGAAAAAGAGTAAGTTGTAGCTTTAATGGGGGATTTCTTATTTTATTAGTTTGCTTTTTGTGTTTTTTTTTTTTTTTTTTCCTAAATCAGGTTGTGATAAGTAATAAAATGTATTCTGGCAATGTAAGATCATGGATTTTTGTTTCTTGGGGTTTTGGACTTTTGAACAACAAAGTAGTAGATGACAAATTAAGGGGCAGTGGATTCAGTCAGTTAAATTTTAAAACAATAAGTGGGATTAAATTATCTGGTGCAACATAAGCAGATGGAATTGTTTCAACATGAATGGAAATTTGTGACATCTGTGTTAGAGCTTTGTATTTCATATGTTCAAAGAAAACTATAGAAAAAAAGATCACTAGGTTCTAGAAAAAGAAAGCAAAAGAAGTTATTAGAATTTAGTTACAATTCTGATTAGTGGTCAGGAGCCTATACTGCTCTGAAAAAGATGCTAAGGAAAACAGTACTTTTTATGTACTAGTTTTATTTTACATGCCTTGTTAGAATCAGTCATTGTAACCAGATGTAATAACTATACAAACAGAAAGCAAGCAGGAATTCTACAGAACTCAGATCTTTTATGTGACTTTAGGATGTTTCTGTTGACAGGTTTTCTACAGAGATTAATTCTGGCTTGGTGGAAGTAATAGCCCCTCCTGCAACTTACTATCCTGACTTGACAAACTTGAAAGAGACATTTGGAGACTCAAAAGAGAGAGTGAGGTTAGTTTATTCCCCCAGATCTTTTCCCATCTCCTCCCACACCTATACTTTAGTTGTTTATGAAATGGCAAGTGGGATGTGAATTCTTGAAATGTTTTCTTACTGTAATTCTTGGAAGTGTGGGGATGCTAAAAGTGCTCTGTGAATCCATCTCATTCCTATCTGCATGCTGTTCTGTGCATGATCGGAGCCTAATGCTATGCTTGGTTGAATTAATTTAGTGTTAAATTTTGGGAAGAGAACTGAGACATTTTTCCTGTATGTAAACTTCTTTGTTCACTCTTTTTCTTCCTGAAATGCGGTGTAAACCCCAGTAACTCCTGCTGAATTACCATTTAAAATGCACATGTGTTTTTAGTGGAATGTCAGGTAGTTTTCACAAAATCAGATTCAAGTTAAACCAATTTTATTTCTGTATTAAAGCATAAGGCGAAAGCTCTGTTCCTTTTTTTCAGACAGAGGATTTCCTGGGGGAACAATGCCAAAAGCAGCTATCCTAATATTTCACTAATATGTGTCATTCATCATAGTGAGATTTACTTTGCATTGCCAGTGTGTGTTGAAATATCTTTTTTTCACGATGCTTAAGCTTTTAATTTTATTTCAGATGGAGAACAAAACAAAACTTGGATTATTGTTTTCTTATGATGTATGCCCAGAAAAAGGGGGTTTATTACATTCAGGTAAATTTATCTTTGTTTCAAGACAAGTTTTCAAATGGGTCTCCAGAAATTATGTTGTTGGACACATCAGAAGGACCTACACAGAACAGAGAGAACTAGATTCCATAGTTGAAGGAGGGCATTAAGTATGGAGATTATAGTACATCAAGGAATAATTTGCAGAGGACACTGCCCCTGAAGGAGAAAGTAATTTGTCCTATGTGATGTTTTTTATCTTAAGATGCTTAGTAAAAAAAGTGAAGGAATGCAGACAGCTTAACTACTGTTTTTATCTTGTCCCCTAAATGAGTTACCATTGGGTTACCTACGCAAAAAACAGCAGCATACTTTTGATTGAAAATTGAGCTAAAATCCATTTTTAGTATACTTTATTTTGAGGGCAAGTGCAGCGTCACTTCAATATGACTGTTGTATATAGATACATTTCCAATGTGTGGTTAGACTGGTTTTCCTTTCTCAAAGAGGTTTTAAAGAAAAGAGTTAAGCAATTCTTCTTAAATTGAATTTAACTCAAAATTATTCCTATTACATCTTGCTGCTTTAAAGTAAGAGCATTACCTACGGGTATTACAGATTTAGTGAGTAACTGCACTTATGATCTTTATTTAGATTTTGGGACTGTGACCTTTGGGTATAAAGCCCCACTCATCTCCTCTAGTTTTTACAAAGCTATGCAAACTGCTTGCTGAGAGCTGCTGGAGACTCAGCCCTCCTGGAAGGAATGACACGAGACAGTCATTTCTTTTTGTGCCAGCACAAGGGAGAGAGCATGAATGCACTAGGAGAAAAGACAGAGAAGGAGGATACTTAAAGCAGTGACCTGCACTTACTATGAAGTAAAGGGATTGTAACACCCCATCTTGGGAGTTCTGCTACCCGGAATAGATGATTAGTTTGGACCGTGCACCTGTTCTGCTGCTGGACAGCTAAAGCCAGGTGAAGTGAATCCCACCTCTGTAGATAACATCTCATAGCTTCTTGTCTCATGGGAGAAATTGTTTCAGTGTGTGAGTAAACAGAGTCACATTTGCATACAAATAATACAGATATTCTACTTGTTCTGCTGATGGTGTCACGTAGTCTAACATGATTTCATGGATGATTTTTCTCTGAAAAGCTAGAAAAGCAGTGTTCTGAAATTATGAGTTAAGATACATTTGTGGATTCTTACTACAGAAAGATTCTGGCTTAGTTCTCCACAAAGACAGACTGCAATCCCTGCAATAGTTACTCTTGGCTATAGTGTCTAGGTTTTATAGCAGTGCTTGCATATAGAAATATATGGCTATGTGTTAGCAATATATTATAAATCAGTATTTCCCAGCTGTACTTTTTCCTATTGCTTTGCTGGTGCTTTTTTAAAAAATTTATGTTCATATCACTGCTACCTTCCTCTAGCTTGAAGATGACATCGTTGTCAAGCAGAATTATTTCAGCACAATAAAAAATTTTGCTCTTCAGCTTGCTTCTGAAGATTGGATGATTCTAGAATTTTCTCAGCTGGGTTTCATCGGTAAGAAAATGTTCACTTTAGTAGTTTGGAAGAACACATTCATCCTCAGACTGTGAATTAATAGTGATCTGACTTCAAAGCTATCTTCTTTGTGCTGGAAATAGACCGAAAAGTAGAAATTCATTTTTTAGGAACTCTGGTTTAACTCATTCTTGTGTTGTTTTTTTGTTTTGTTTTGTTTTATTTTTCAGTTGTTTCATGTACTTTTGCATGACTGAGATGAACTCAAAACTGTTGGAGAAGAGGGCATTTTTATAACCAAAAGTTAATTGATTTATAAAAATATTAATACTAACAGTCAAACTGCAAGGAAGGACTTATTTTGAATTTAGCTGCCATTGAAACACAACTGACTAAAGAAAAAGGCAAGAAAACTAACTCCACGTAAAACAACTTCGTTTGTGTTTGTGCCAAAATTTCCAAGAATCATCAGGCATCGGTTTGTCTGGGATGCAAATCCTGTTCTGTCTCTACCTTTCTGTTCCATCAAGGAGAAGTTATGACAGTCTTTTCCTTCTTGGGTGTAGTTAGTCTGTTGTTTGCAATGAACAACAGGGAGAAGAGCTAATGCACCATCTCAGGCTGTTATGGATTGAGTACCAGGGTGCTGTTAAAATTACTTTATGGTTTTTTGCTCTTACACAAAGAGGTTAAGTGTCCCCCCGAGAGGGACTGGACTTAACAGAAAAGCAATGAAAGAGAAGTTTAAGAGATTTTACAAATCAAAAGGTTATTTCATTACCACAGTGATGTGTCATGATCTGTTTAAAAGCTGGAGATCTGGAAGGAAAGATCAAAAGCGAAGTCAGACTTGGAGGTTCCTGTATGTAGTCAACACAAATGATTCCAATGCAGATGCTATACATTGAGCTCAGAACAGGAAGAAAATCCTACATGTAAGGATAAAGTGCAGTCCTGAGTTCTGTCATTCTCTTGGAAATTCTTGTTGTTCTCTTGTTTTTACTTTGGATCTACTTTCCAGAGAACAGCTACATTTTTAGCTCAGTGCCCCATAATGGTAGCACTGATGTCCCAAAACCAGGGTTCTGTGACCTGGTGTGCAAAAAAAAAAAAGCCAAATCATAGCACAGAGATGGGATACTGTTTATTACGGAGTTGTACAAGCCTTCATGCTGCAACAAAGCCAGCATACCAGAAAGAAAAGTGACAGCCATTATATACAAAATCTTATCTCTGCTCAGGGCAGTCCTAAAGACCCAATTGGTTACGCATTTGCATATTGGTTACATAATCATTTTAGTGTATAATGAGCAATGTTCAGCTAAAGGACACTTTATCCACCAGGTATGTGTTAAAGCAAGACTCAAATAATTGTGCGGGCTTCAAAATGTCTAAAGCTGCAAGGTCAGTTCATGCTTAGGTATTTTGCAATAACTCTTAATCTTGTCAGACTGACGTAAAACTGAAAGGATTTATGTATCTGTAGGTTAGCAATTGCAGACAGAATTCATTCTTTTAAGAATGAAGGCAACACTGAGAACTGAGAATGTTGTCACTGTGTGAATGGCAAATTCTATCCTGTTTCCAGCTCAGCATCAGGTGTGCTGCAGAGACAATAGTTCCCTGGCTTTCAGGGTCTCAGAGATTCACCTGAGTAGAAAGGAAAACAGTAGTTATCTCCCAAATATGCTCTGTTAGGATACTTCCTATGTTTGCCTGTCAGTCTAACTGAGAGAAACGATGGAGTGAAGGAGAGGAAATGGGCAGAGGGACCTGGCCAGCATACAGCCAATCTACTTGGTTGCCTTGGGCTACCAACAGAAATGAACTGTTGCTGAAATAGTTATGGGACTGGTTTTGTGGCTTTGCTTCTACTTTTGAACAGTTTAACTTAAATTGTGGGCTTAGTTGTTGTTAGAGTTTTAGCTCCAGTCCTAATTGCACTTTAAAGGTAGATGCTGTATGAAGTTCCTGGGCTACAGAAGTAATTTATGTTCATTCTATGTTTGCTTAATTTGCTAGTAGAGTGTACTTGCTTACAAATTGCAGTTTTGTAAGACTGATATGTCAAAACAAGCATAAAAACAACTTACAGTTTTGGAAAAGCACTGTCTACCCCATGTAGATGTCATTTCAGATTGCTTATTATTTGTGTATTTCACACTCCTTTCTGTTCTCAATTCTGCTATAGAGAGCACAGTGTCTAAGCCAGAGAGGTTAGGTAGATAGTTCTTAATACTGAGATTTGGCTTAATCACCCACACAACTGTTTAAAAATATTTTTAAGTCATTTGTCTATACTGTCTATATACTTTTTTCAGTGTAGCCTCTGAAAATAGTTGTAGTTGAATTTAGTTGTTAGCTCCTGCTGCTTGCATCTCTGTTCCTTGTATCGTATTTTCTTGCCTCCATTTAATTAGACATCAGTAGAATTTCAGATGCATTTAGCTATGGCTACGCATCTTAATGTTGCTTTTCTACCTAGAAAATTAAATCAGGTTGTTTTTGGGGTTTTTTTGTTGTTTTTTTTTTTTCCTCCCAATTTAGCTACTTATCCTGCCTTTAAGCTTTGGGAGAAAAATTAGTATTCATGAAAGTAACTAAAACTTCTGGCTTTGAGGTACATTGGTGTGCTATAACCATATATTGCATAAAAATTTTATGCAAGTAACGTAGATTTGCCTCATCTCTGCTATCCCTTTATGGATCTTGATGCAGACTGATGCTATGGTAATTTGGTAATGTGGATAGCTATAGAGAAAAGCGAAAGTAGTTGTTTGTAACTGGGGATGAATTTTATGTGTAGACATCCAAGAGAGAAAGTAGAGTACTGAATTGCCTAGATGCTACTGATTTAGAAATAATCTCTAAAAACGAGAGAAGTGGCTGATTTGCTGTAAGCTATTGGAAACCTTGATCAGCTTGCAAGTTTGCTAGGTAAAAATGGTTTTTGTCATAGTGTAGTTCTGAACTGAAAATCTGATTTATGCAAGTACTACATGAGGAAGTGTCAAATGCAGCTATTGCAGGATTATAGAATTCTGTCACCTCTGCCACAGAGCAGAAGTGGCTTCCTTTGTTTTTTGGTGGTGGTTTTTTTTTTTTTTTAATACTGAAAGCATACTCTTAAGTGCTGCCAAGTAGCTAATAAATAATGGGTGAGATGTATTCTGTTTCCCTGAGAAGCTCTGTGGAAGGAGATGCATCTTTTGCTCTTCTGGATTCTGATTTGCACTGCAGTCCCTGACACAACATAGAGACACAACATAGGGAAGTTGTACTAGCTTTTTATGAGAAATATTGATTTGTCTTCCAGCTGCCTGTGAGCTGAAGTGTCTTCTGGAGGATCTGCAGTACTCTGTGCTGTGGCTGTAATGCCAGCTGTCACAAACTTTTAATGGAGCATTCTGAAGTCAGCCTTTTGGTTGTCTTATACAGTTCCTCTGAATCTTAATGTGCCCTGATGTTTTAAGACCTGTTGTTCTGATTACAGTTTTGCTCAGGCTGTCCGCATAGTTGAAGTTTGGGGAACAGTAGATCAAGTCAAATATTTGAGATTTAAATAACTTCAAAGAGTTTCTGATTTTAGCACCAGTAATTTGCATATCATTAACAGGGGAAGCATTGAAAGACTTCAGCTATGGTTAAGATATGTGCTTGCAGGTATAAAATTATTGTTGGTGTAGACTGAATACATTAAACGATGCTTATGCAAAAAATGAAAATTAATGATTTGGGTATTTGCAGTTCAGAGAACTGTAGAAAACAAAGTTTTTCATTTTGTGTGTGTCTTACACTTGCCAACAAAATACTGAGAGTAGTTCACTAATGACAGCATTTAAATTGACTGAAAATCAAATAGAAGTCTTGGCAGGGCACAATAAATAGCAGAAAATGTTCCACTTTTTTTTTTTTTTTTTTTTTTTCAGTCCTGACTCTCACTCTTCTGAGTATAGATAAATAATATGGAGAAAGTCTTCCATGTTTTTTAAATCTCTAGGGATTTATGGAGCAGGATTTTACTTTTGAGTCTTAATTCTCTTGGATTTTGGAATTTCTTTCCAAGGGTAGGTTGTGTACACCCAAATTCTGAAACCTCTGAAATTTTGTCAGCAGGGTCTCCTTCATTTATGTCTATTCTCGTGCACGGTAGCAAGTGCATGAACGTGGTGCAAAATGAGCCATTGCTTTAATTCTTTCACATTGTCTTTGGTATCAGGCAGTGCGTATTGAGTACAGTTTTTGCTTAGGTCTGTTTGACTTGCTGATTTTTGACTGCACACTGAGGCTGCCCAGTGGGCAATCTGTAGGCTGGATTTGGGTGGCATTTCAATGGCTCCATGGCTCTCAGCTCTTTCCTCACCTGCAGCTGCATGGGAGGCCACAGGACTGCAGGACCTTGGCAAATGCTGCTTCTTGGACTATGGCTATGCCCTAGGGAAGCCAGGCTAATGCTGCTACCCCTCGCTCAGGAGAGCCTAGGCAGGGGCTTGGCTGATTTGGATTCAGATGGGCTGTGGTGCTGGATCAGCGGAGTAGGAGTTGTACTGCGCTGCTTTCCATCCCAAGGAGTAGCTGTGGACAGTCAGGGTTCCAGAGGGGTTTTTTTTGCCAGGGGCTTCACTGCAGAGTCCTGTCTGTGAGCTGGTGTGGGGAGAGTGTTCTCAGGGAGAAAAAGAGAACATTGAGCATGAATGTGGTAGTACTGCTGTGTTGTGCTGGTGATGTCCTGAGACAGGAGCGACAGGTGAGGGATGTTGTGTTATACTGAAGGGCAAGGAACTGAGGCAAAGTTGTGCCAAGCTGGGTGTGGAAGGTGGTGACAGCATTTCAACAAGTAGTGTGTGGTCTGTCCTTGGTTACTGAAGGGAGACAAGGGCTTGTCTCTGTAACAGGGTGTTGCCTGTTTGTCTTCACTCCAGTGATCATTACAAATCAAAGTGAGAAGGCATTGCTTGCATTGTTGAACCCTTCCATGGTGCTGGGCAGTGTAAAGTAGAGAGGATGGTTGGGTCTGAAGATGCTAGTGCAGGTACAGCCAGCTGATGCTTACCTAGTATATTCTAACTGGTTGCAGTTGGACATATCAGGGTGGGGTTGGGTGGTGGTTTATCATTATTTTTTAATTTTTTTTTCTGATGTGTCCTGTGACATCACCATGTTAACTAGATTATTCCCCAAGGTTGACAGTAGTATGCCAATCAAGGCCTAGAGGGAAAGTGCCTCCAGGCCTAGACAAGTTGGCTATATGGAAGTAAATAATTTATTTATTGATATTGTGTTTCTATTTTAAATAAAATTACGATAACTTAAATCAGAGAAAAGAGTAAAGTTCCATCTTGTTATTTGCTTATTTAATTGTAGGTAAGGGTCCTGTACCTTAATATTCAGGTTTTAAGTGATGTGGTCTGTGAGTGTCTTTTTACCATAGATGACAACTGAACACTGTAATCCTTGTGCTCTTCAGCAGATGAGCTAATCAAAGGAAAAAGTGTACAGTGTAGTTCCATTGCTCTATCCTTGGCTAGAAGAAGCACCATGGGAAGAAGCACCTTGGGAGTCCAGAGCACCGTGATCGTGTATACCTCCTGGAAGAGGATAAACGGTCTTTTCAGTCAGTCTGCTTCCATTGAGATGGGAGTGATGGTGTGGGGATGTTTTTGTCTTCTGAGTCACACGGTATTGTGCATCTCTTCCACTTTCTGTGCAAGCAGGTGTGACTGACAGACTGTCTCAGCAGGTGTCATCTGGAAATGATGGTTTCAGTCCCACAAACATCCCAGAAACATCTGACTAGTCCCATTTTTTCAGCTGGTGTTTGATTAGGGTTTCTCATATTTTTCCTCTTCTCCTGCCTGCTGCTATTGAAAGCAGTAGGCAGAGATGAATCACCAGGAAAATTGGGAGCCCGTTTAGTTGGAAGTGTGACAAGTTGAAAGAGCTGTTATTCTGCATGAATATTTTACACAACATTCTACAAATCATATGATTGTTTCCTACCAATTTTTAAATATTTACTTCCACAAATAATGTTAAACAATATGACAATATAGAGTGTAAATAGTAACAATATACTAATAAGAAATCATAAGATATTTCTTATGTCTTTAAAGAAGAAAGCTTTGCAGTTGTCCCTAGTTTGGTAGAGGTTGTCCCTTGTTTAGTGGGAGCTTCAAATTTTAGTTACAGAGTGTTTTCAAGTGGAGATGCCTATTTGAGCACTTCATTGCAACAAGCGCTTACAAGTGATGTCAATGTTTTTGTTTTATAAATAACCCAATTAAAGGGTTTTTCTGAGGGACAACTTTGATTTAGCCATGTCAGTTCAGTTAATATCTTACCACATTTGCTTCTCCAGCCCATTGTGTGAATGCTTTATGAATATAGCATCATTCCAACCGATGAAATAATAGAGACTTTTGTCATATGCTTCTTCCATATTTATTGCACTGCATCATGATGTAGCCTCGCTCAGACCCCTCCAAACTCTTCTCAGAATTCCAAAATAAGTATTATTTCATGGGCTATGTTCTTATCCAGCTTCATACAAGTCTTAAAGGAATGAGATCATATTAGACCTGTTTTCTGGAAAGAATGAGGCCCTTCAGGTGATGTCCTAACTGTCTGTCCTCTTTCTTAGAAAATAAAGAAACTTACAATTTGAGATCCTGGCATTCTCAAAGCAAATCTCCCTATGTAAGAGTCTGATATCTGGCATTGTCAGAGCACACATAACAAGGCCCCTGCAACTTCAACGCTTTCCTTTTAAAAATATCCTTGTTGCTAATAAATGTAAGCTAACAACCTGTCATTCTGTATCTACTATGAGATATTGTATAATGTGCCAGGCTCAGTCACCTGTTTCAGTGGAGAAATTTTCAATCGCTGTTACAAGAGGAATTTGAACTCCAAGCTCCTTGGGTGTTTTTATGCTGCCTTGTGATAATTTCCTATGAATTACAAACTTCAGTGAGTCTCAAAAGAAAGAGAAGTAACAAATGTCTGACTCTGAGTGACAGTCCACATGTCCATCCACAGTGGAAATGTATGTTCCTAATCACTTAAGGCTAGATAAATATTTACCTTTTGTGTGGTACTGATTCATGGTGATACTTTAGGTATATCCTCTCTTTTGTTTATATAAATGTGAGCATCCTTCTTAATGGCTAAATCAGGTAGACTCCTTGCACGATTTGTTCATTTCCACTCAGCCACCTTTGCCAATAGAGTGCTACACTGCTGACAGTTTTTAAGCTTCACACAAAACATTTGTTTGTCATCCAGACTGGCCTATACAGCTCCTTAGTGGCCTTTCCAAATAACTTAATCGTCTTGCAGGTGAGAACCAAATCCCATTTTTTGAAGAGTATGGGAAGCTTTTTTTGCCACCTCAGAGAGGAACCTGTTCTTAGTGTCTACTCCAGCTGTTCTTCCTTAAATGTAGTAGAAAATATTAGAACATCTACCATTTGTGGAACCTCTTACTTAAAAAGCCTATGAAGGCCTCACAGATTACAAGTGGGAAAAAAATAATTATATGCCAAAGTGCTGTGTGTTGGTGTGTTGTACAGCACTTCCAAGTGTGGACAGATGGAAAGCTTCCATTGAGGAGCTTCTATTGGATTCTGATCCATTAATGCACCTGTGCCCCAAGAGCCCATGCCTAAGTCAGCACTGCCCACATCTCAGCACCATCCGCAGAACTGAATCACAGCTAGTGTCCTCCTAAGAGATCTGTTGTCATGTAATGTGTTTCTCCCTTACCTCCTCCCTTGTAGCCTAGCAAAGTAGAGGCAGACTTAATCTGCAAACCTGGTAATGTTTTCTGAATTTGCCCTCAAATCTGGAACTGCCTTTGGGAGTTTGGTTGGTACTCATTCCCTGGTGGAAGCACTTGCTGTCAGTCTGTCTGCAGCCTTGAACTGCCCCCTATTCCCAGTGACGCGTTGCTCCTGATAGCCGTCATACAAGCCACCTTTCTTAAGAGCTGCATTCAGTTTAATAGCATAGCCCAGTCTATTGGCCACCTTTCTCTTCAGACACTTGTGCTGGCAGTGAAGTGTATTCCACAATCACATAAAAAGTTGCCCCTGTTGATAGTAAATAGACTTTCTTCATCAACAGTAAGTTTTGTTCTTTTGCCAAGGCCTCCTTTGAGCAGTTTGCAGGGCTCCCAGGAATCCTGTAGCACAGCGCCACCCAGAAGTCCATCTGTACTTGGCGAAGCACTATGCTGTCTTGGATGCCTCAAAGTCATGGCAGTACTTGAAGAAGAAGTTCTGCAGTTTTTGTTTGTGGGAGGGACTTAGGCTTTCTACTAGGCAGCTGAATGCTTTGAGTATGGCTAGTTGGAAATGTCCTCAGTATGAGTTTGCTGATGGCCTGTGCTTTTCAGAAAAAAACTCCAGTTGCTGCTATGTGATGTCTCTGTGTTTTTTTTTTTTTAAGTTAGGCTGTTTCTAGTTATGTTCTAATGGCTTCCTTCTTTGCCTCTGATTTTCTACACAGAAGGATCTGGAGTTAGTGGTAGGTGTTCCCTCTCTGCTATTTTTACCTGCAAAAGCTGAAATTGTCTGACTGGGCAGGTAATGCTTGTAACAACTCCTTGTCTCAGATGCTTGACGCTCACACATGGCGTGGAGAATAATAAGACATGAATCCATAAGTCATCCAACTTTATTTCTTCAGACTGACAATTTCTTTTCTGAAGGAGACTGTGTTGTAGTATACACTGAATATTTTGATAGCACCAATATATATTACAATGAGTTCTTGTCTGAGTAGTTGTTTTATTTAGTTTTGCATAGCTGGAACGTACAGAGCTTTTAATAACATTGAGATTTCAAGTTGTTCATTGCCAACGTTTCTTCTTTTGGCACAAACTTATCTTCTGTTGTCTCACTGATTTCAAAAGATAATGCTATCTTTAATCTAAAATAACTCCAGTTATTCTTAATGTCATCACAGGTAAAATGTTCCAGTCTCCAGATATCACTCTTATTGTAGAGTTCATATTTATGTTTTATAAGGAGAAACCTATTGATTGGCTACTGGACCATATCCTCTGGGTGAAAGTGTGTAACCCTGAGAAAGATGCTGTAAGTTTATTTTTATTATAAAGCTTCTAAAATGTTTTCATGATGGTGAATGAGTTGGTATAGTTGAGCTGGAGGCTGACATACTGTGTATTATGGTTACTGCATGTCCTGAAAGAGTCTTTCTTCCCACCAAGATTTTAATCTCAAAAAGAACTTCAGAGTGACAGTTCTCAGGGGTATTGTAACTGTTATTGCGGATTTTGGAGATAGATGCAATAGGATGAAAAGCAAAAATCTAGTTAATTTCTTTGTGTAACAGTCCTAGAACTCATCCATGTAGCCTCCACTGAGGCTCTGCAGAATGCCACTGCTTGGACAGCAGTCATAGAGAAGGTTCCAAATGGGGAATAAATTCTGGACTTTGGTCCTTCATTTCTCAAGTAGCACCCTTGCTGGAAAACTGAATAAACAGGTTCTGTGCAAGAACCTTGAAGAGTATTATATTTGAACAGCAGTCTTGGTAGATTTCTGGTATGAAAACAAGAACAACAGGGTAGATAGGTCTGGGTTCTCACTGAGTCTTTTCAGTTCATGTGACATCACATACTTGCAGTAAGAACTCAGCTATTTTGTGTTGGTTTTACTAATGCGATCTTTTTTTTTTTTTCTTAATCACTCTCTCTCCCCGTTTCAGAAACATTGTGATCGACAGAAATCTAATCTACGGATACGCTTCAGGCCTTCTCTTTTCCAGCACGTTGGCCTCCACTCCTCTCTAGCAGGGAAGATCCAGAAACTCACAGTTAGTAGCAAAAAATTTCCTTCCTTTCCAGAGCAGACTGATTAAATGAAAAACTTTGTAGCCCTTGACAAAACAGGCATTTTCTTGTTGTGTGGCTTTTTCAAGTGTGCTGTATATTAACTCCAGTTGGAATGAAATCTGACTTAAACTGGATACTATCAAATATAAGAACTGCTTGTATCAGTTTATTTTTGTGGATTTTTGCTTGGGGATTTTTTTTTTCTTTTTTCTTTTTATTTAATGGCATGTTAATCTTGTTAATCAATATAGGATCTGATACATCAAAAAAAATGAGTAATGCATTATTTTTCCATTTTATGGAAGTGTTTAAGTGTAACCACTTGGGAAAGGAACATAATAAAACAGGTTATCTGACCAGCCTGATGTTTGTCTTTCTTTCAATTAGGATAAAGACTTCCTGAAACCATTACTACATAAAATCCACGTGAATCCACCTGCAGAGGTTTCGACATCTTTAAAAGTCTACCAAGGACATACACTAGAAAAAACCTATGTAGGGGAAGACTTTTTCTGGGCTGTCACACCGGTTGCTGGGGATTATATTCTATTTAAATTTGACAAGCCAGTCAATGTAGAAAGGTTAGTAATTATTTGCCTTTGGTCTCAAATCTAAAGCTGCTTCTTTGCCAAGAATGCTTGAAGATAGAATTTGGGGCTGTCATTATAACCAAAAGTGAAATGACATAGGGTCTTTGGAGTTCAGCAGAAACAATGAACAGTATTGTCTTCCCTCTTCATTCTTTTACTACTGTAAATTTTGTATTGCTTTTTTTTTTTTTTAAATGTAATCTTGAGCCTTTTTGATAAATGCAATTCAAAACTAGTGTTTCTCTGGCAATTCATAAGAGAATTTAAAAGAAGTCAATTTGGATCTATTTGTATTTGGTTGGTCTGCTTCTAATTACAGAGCAATTGTTCAGCATGGTGTGTGGTACAGTATGTTGTGCCCTGCAGCCTCAGTCTCTTGATTGTCCACATCAGAAATCTTGCTGGAGCATATCATGATGTCTCCAGACCTGAAGCTGGGAACTCTGAAGGGTAATGCTTTTTAGATGTAGCTTTAGGGCTTGAAAAAAGTCCCTGTGCTAAGACTCCAAGTTGACCTATTTAAAAAAAATCAAAATTTAACAAAAAAATAAGGAGGGACGTGCCCTTGAAATACCCTGATTTGTTAGAGGAATAAAGGTGACTTCTTTTTAGCTACTAGTCAGATCAAGTAAGGATAATAGAGTTTGCACTACAGAGTGTAGTCATCCTCTAGTGTGAGATTCATTTGCTGCTTTGCTTTTTACTGTCTTGCCAACATAGTAGTCCAAGACTTACCAAATAGGTTGTTTATTTGGTGTCTAAGTGTTGCTATATTAGTGGATTCCTTTTCTCCTTCCTTTATGTAGCTTATGTGTTCTTTTGAGGCCAGTACCTATAGTCTGGTAGATCAAAGTTTCTTGGGTTGATTTGACTGGATGCTTTTCTTGTGAAACAACCCTTTTTTTGCAGCCCTGAACTGAATCCAGTGAGTCAACTCCTGTGCCATGGTACATAATCAAAGGCTAAGTCTTCACCTTGGCCTAGTGCAATAGAGAGGATCAGCAGTTTTCCTTGTTACTATGTTGTTCCAAACTAAGTCCGACCTATGAAACTCAACTTTGGCATTTGAGATGTCAAATTACTTTTTCAGTTGATCACTATGCTTTAAAAGACTTTCCTGGTTAGCTTCCAAAGATGCATGTGTTGAGGAATCTGACTACCATAGCACCTTGGATTAAAGGCACAATCTTTTTTATCCTGTGCCAATAGTTTTAAAAATACACATTTTTCAACTCAGACATGTTAATTCTTTTTTTTAATTATTTTTTTTTCAAAATTATGAAGTAAACGTTGTCCTTTTTTTCTTTTAATAACAAATTCTATGCATCTACATTATGAACAGAGTAACTGTAAGCAACAAATGTTGATCTTGGGTGAATTAGGATGAGTCAGATGCACAATGGCAATTTTGGAAAGCATTGCTAGCAAGTGTCATAGGCTAGCACTGTTATTTAAAAAATGATATGCATATATCTGAAGACATGATTTTTGATATGTATTACCTTAATGGTGAGGAGTTGGGGGAAGACTAAGTACTAATTATCTGTGCAAAAGGTGGGAAGACAGTGTTCATTATAATGCCCTGGAAAACCATAGCTAGGCCTAAGGTAGTTATGTCTACCTTCTGCGGTAAGAACAGTCCCAGCAGTAGAGGATGATTTTTTTTTTTTTTTTTTTTTTTTTGCTATTATTATTTCTGTTTGTTGAAGAAACACACTTCATTTTTATCAGAAAGGCAACATCTTGTTGCTTCCTCAAAGCAAGTCCACCAATTAGACTGATGCTGCCCTGTTCAGACTTAGCTTAACATTGTTTGAGCTATACCATTTCGAAGTTTATTATCATTTTAGCTTCTGTTGCCACAGTGTCCTCAAAAATGCAGAATTTTGCCTTTCTGAAGTCAGTGTCCTGTTAGGGCTACAGATGTTGTCATTTCAAATTGTTGCGGGTTTTTTTTGTTTGTCAACATCATCATCAGCAGACTCTGGTGGGTGAAGGTCAAGTGGAGCAATGATGTTTCGTGATATTTCAAGGATGCTTGCTGAGGCTGTCAAAAATAAAACTCTGACTTGCAGGTTGAAACACAGAAAAGGGAAAATGGATCAAGCATTAGGAAAACTTACGTGGTGGGTAAATACATCTGCTATGGGAATTAGAAGTAGAAAACACGCTTCGGAAAGCCATCTTGTGTTTCTGAGGGGATGCAGCAAGTTTTTCCCCTAGGTTTTTTTCTTTTTTAATTAATAGAAAAGCTCTTTGAATTTACAGAAAATGTTGTCTGCCAAGTCAGTTTGAGGTGTACCTGCTTAATAGCTCTCATGATAAATTCTCGATAAACAAGTTTTAAAATGGAAATATTGACCGCCAGTCGACTGAATGAATGGCAGGTCTGTTACACTGTGACAGAGCACTAACTTGTTCCTATAGTTTATTTTTCCATGCAAAATGTTTTGCTGAACTGAATTTAAATTTACTGTTGAGTATAGCAGTTCAGTAATTAGCTTTCATTAAGTCTTTAAATACTTCATTTTTGAGACCTGAGAATATTGTCAGGGATAATGCTGGCAAGGATCTCTTAAAATGTTGAAGTGAGAACTGAACTTACTTTGCTGAGATCAGTATGAGTAACGTTTTTGGCTGTTTAGTGCAAGACCTGGTTGGCAGATCCCTGCTGAATATGGAACAGTCAAAAAGACAGCGCTTGTTCTAAACCACACCTGAAAACCAGGGATGTGTAAATTGAAATTGCCCAATGTTCATTAGCTCTTCTACTGAATCTTTGCATTTTTTTTCCAAGCAAAAGATCTCCAGCCACAACACTGACATCCCTTAATATTAAGCTAGGATCTCATTCTTATATAAGATTATTCATACCTTTCCTTCAGTAGCATATCTTTGAGAATGAAATTAGATTAATTGACTTTTCTCTTAAAACAAATTTCAGAGCAGTGTTGAAGGTCTGATGGTTTGGTTTTGGTTTGTTTGGCTGGGTTTTTTTTATGCATGGGCTGTTTTCTAAATGCTCAAAACAGCATATATTGTAAAGATAAGAAATACTGAATTTCTTTTCCCTTAGGTTCTTATGTAATTATTGAAATGTACCTGTTTGGTATTATTGATATGTACACTGTTGTTCAAAGCACACAGTTGTTAAAACTGACAGTTATATTTACAAGTTTCAAAGTTTCTTTATGAAGCATACATCATTACTACTTTAATGTTAGTTCTGAATGTAAATTCATTTTTCTGACTACAAATAACAGATTCAAGATACTTCTTCACTAGTTACTCTTTCTTCAGAGGAGTCAGTGAGCAATATTGTACCGTAGCAGCTTATTGCAAAGAGCTTTTGACTTTAGACTTTGCTTGAGGATTTTTTGTATATAGGAAGCTCTGAAATATTGGTGCAGGAGTAGTGAATCTTGAACAGAGGTAGTAAATTTCAAATGTAATCCTGGTTTAAAAACAAAGCAGATCCCAGAAAGACATTCCACTGCAGCATGTAAGTGATGCTGGTGTCTGTCATCGTCATAACAATCTCTTTTGACTGCCTGAGTTTTGGAGTCCTGCCATAGATGTGATTGGCACAAATCAGATATTGTTCTCCAAGGACATGTGCACTAATTACACTGAGGAAGCCCTTGGCAGTGCGTAACCTATGGCTGTATATGTATCTAAATTTGCTTTAGATTTTTTGTGGTTTTTAAAATATGAGACTCATCTTTTCTTGTATATAAATAACTGCTTGGTAGTGTTACTTTGAATATTTTCAAAAGAATTAGCAGTTTGTCTTTGGTGGTGTATGTGTTTGTTGGTGGTATTTTGTTTTTTCCTTCCCCCTCTAGCACTACTTTTAATGCTATAGTTCCACTGTAGTTGGGTAGTCATCATAATGTGACATTGATTATTAATAAAGTGATTTATGAAGTAGAACTTGCAGTCTGGAATTTCAGCTTTAAACTGAAATCTTAATAATTGGATAAAACAGCTTGTAGAATACATTGATTTCTTTGTTTTCTGATGTTGATATAGATATTGGATGTGCAGTATTTGAGACTAATCATCTAATTTTCCATGTTGTTGACCCTGGAATCACAGGGAATATGTGGTGGTGTTAACCTTGCATATATTTCCTGTGGCATCTTCTCACAACATAGAATTCCCACTCATGCAAGAAAAATACATTTGACTGTTTGAGCTAGAATATCAATGTATTGAGTATGAAGAATATGTTGATGGGCTTCTGGTAACTACATGTGTACATTACTTTGTCTACTTTGAAATTATTGTGACAGTACTGAAAAATACTTGCATAAAATTGACAGTTGCTTGCCTGTTATTACTGCCACTTCATAAAGGAAAACAAACATAGCTTTTAAAACAGGTTCTCTAGCAGTGAAAACTTAAAAGAAATTTATGTGGTTTTTTTAAGTAGAATGAAGTTACCAAAAAAAAGTATCACAGCAGCTGGTCATGTGTGTATCTAAATTCTAGTTAATTATCCATCCTATGGAATGCAATTCCTCCTGTGAGCCCAGAGGTACAAAATCAAATGGTTTACAAAGGAAAAAAAAAGACTTTCTAACAGCTTTCCAAAACTGGCAGCGAAGTGGAACTTTTAGAATAATATAACTGTAATGTGACTGATGTATTAGCTGTTCTTTGATCATAATCACTGCTCAGCGTAGAAACTCTCCTTCAGTAGAATGCAATACATTCAACCTTTCTTGGGCAGTTTCAGCTGAAGTAATACATGCACACACAGTGTATGATTTAGAAATAATCTTTGTTCTGATTCTGAACATATAATATAGGTTATTAAAGTTTAACCTTCATTTTCTGAAGCTTTAATGGTGGTGTCAGTTGATAGGAAATTTCTGGAAATCTTTGAATTTTTTTTTTTTTAATGTTTTGGTGTTTGTCAGTATATTTCAGGTGGGATATTAGTTTCAGTGTATGTAAAAAAGAAAATGTGAGGTCTTTGGGTTTTGTGTTTACATAAGCTTCTGTGCTAATGAGAAGAACATCCTCAAATGGATGCACTGACAGCAGGGATTTGGCAGGCAGGCTCCCAGCCTCTGATGCTGTTTGCTTCGGGCGTGGAACTCTGCCCATCACAGTGAAGCAAGAGATTCATGCGAAAAGGTGGTGGGGGGGAACGAAATGTGGATCAGAGACAGAAGAAAAGAGCTTCCTGAGCCAAGTACGTGCTGCTTCCTCCTTAATGGCACTAATATTCAAGATTTGTGTCTTTGGCAGTGTTCCTGGGTTTACAGATCTAAGTCAGAAATCTTGGAGGCTTAATGCTGTTGCCTAAACCGTAGATGTCTGATGGCACTTGAGACCCTGAAATACTGCACCTGCTTTATAGAAGGGTTTGAGTCTCTGAGATGTCATAATTGCACCTTGCCAGCCAGAAATGGTGGCAAATGCCTATGTTTAAGAAAACTGAATGGAGTTATTTGTGCTTCTGGAGAATTAAGCTGGGGGGGAAAGTGTTTATGTGCATGCACATATATTAAAAAACCCCCACAACCAACCAACACAACAACCAAATAACAACAACAATAACAAGAACAACAAAACACAAGTAAAGAACCCCAACCAACCACAACAACAAAACAAACAAACAAAAACACAAAACAAAACCAAAAGCCAAAGCCTTTCTACATGCCCCTGGATTAAAAATTCAGCAGAAGTAACCTTGCGAAAGAACAAAAGGGCCACTTAACTGAGATTGATATGGTAGAAAAGCAAGTAAGTTCTTTAAAGAGCAAAGATTTCAGGACAGAGAACAGCCCGTCCCTTAAAAAACAAACACGGCGACAAAACCCGAACAAACCAAAAACCCCACAAAACACCCAAATGGCCAAACCGCATCCAAAACTAAAAATTAAACCAGTTAAAATGAATTTAATGCCAAACCCTTTTCTGTTGCAGTTGATGTGTGTGTGCTCCAGAGAGCACAGTGCAGGTTTTGAAAGGTGATATCCTTGTCCTCACTGGGAAACAGACGGCAGGAGAAGACCTGGGAATTACAAGATTTTCTTGCCCAGCTAAATGCCTTCTACATATATTGCTCAGTTGAAGGAAGTTAAGAAATAGTATAGGTAACCTTATCAAAAGATTTAGAGTGACTTTTAAAATGGTGTGAGAAAATTAAGTTCTTAGGTGTATGTTGGATAAAAAAAGACCACTCCCCAAAATCGCCCTATCACCTCTTCAGAGGGGCTTCATCCCTCACAGTTCTCAACCATGCACCCCACTTTATGTGTGGACAGTTAGACTGGCTGGTTTTGACAGAGGAAGTGAAATCTTACCAGGAATTTTGCATGGGGTGTTGGTGTTTTCTTTTGTTCTTCCTCAAATTAGGGTCTGTAACAAGATAGAAAAGCTCTCATTAGATTGCTTACCTATTGTGAGTACTTGAGGAATTCAGCTTTTTTTGGAAGTATAAGCAGTTTTTGCAAAAGAGTGGGTAAGAGGCATAAAAGATAAAAGAAATAGAGCTTGAGAGAGGGAAAAGAAAGCATTCATCTTCCATTTGTATTCTGCACAAGGCAATAATGCAGGGTTAATACCTCTTTTCAGTGACAGTAAAATAACGTTTCCTAATGAGGATTCTGGGAAAATGACAGAGAGGATGTAGATTAGTTTGCTTTTATCACATTTGCATCCAGTGATCAAAAATACTGGATAAAATTGGTGAATAATGACTTTTGCAGTGGATGACGGCATCTGTAGAAACTCAGAAATTTGCTGACTGAATATTGTTTTCATAGAAATTCATGTTGTGCAGAAATAAAAACTGTTATGCTGCATGTTGCTATGGATAATTTGCTCAAACATGGGAGGAAACATTTGTTCTCCGCCTTCCTACCTCTCTTCCTTTTCTGAAAATGAGATATACTAAAATATATCAGATTGCTAAAAAGAGATGTAAGGAGGCTATGTAGAGAAAAGGATTTGATTCCTGATGTTTACAGTGCACAAAGGGCTGCATTCATAAATAGATTCTTAGAATATTTGTGTTCAGCATCAAGTGAGAGAAGTCTTTTTTTCCTTCAAAACAAAACCCAAATATATTGTCAGCAGATGTGAATGGCGCTTTTTAAAGAGTTTTTGTGTATTATTTTCTTTTATGAAGGTGCCATAATTCACTGGAAGTGATTGTGTTTTGTTCTAATTTTTAATTGCTCAATGAAATAGAAGATGCATAGAATCACCCTTTCTAGGTATATTAAAAATGTTGGCACCTCTATTTATTTAAATAAAATATAACAGGCAGTAAGACAGATTTTTTTTAATGCCTAAGAGAAAACATATTAGGTAATAGAATAACAGTTTTCTGGGCCTAAATATGCTTTGATGTGAGAGAAAGAAGATACATTTCTTTCATAAGCAATATAGGAGGAGGGTAAAGAGTTGCAAATAGTTGGGTGTTTTGGGTTGTTTTATTTTTTGAAAGTACAGATGATGGATTAGTGCTGGAAGATGAAAAAGATAAGCTATTCAAAGAAGAATATTAAAGCTAACAGTGCAGATTAGTAATATTTATATTAATTTATACATATCTTGAGGGGGGATGTTACAAAAGATGAGAAGCTTCCCAGGCGCTCACTGCTGGGGTATTTCTGAATCTGAGTGTAGGCTTTAAAGAACAGTAATAGCGAACTGCATTGGCAAGCTAATGATACCTTTTGTCAGTATGATAATTGTGCTTCTGCCCTCCCCTCTCTTTGTGTATTAGGATGTGTATGAATATTCTTTTCAGCTTTTATTCCCTCCCCCCACCCCCCCCACTCCAGTTAGCTTGATTTTTTAGGTGTATTTAGCTCTGTGGCAAAAGTCAGACCCTCAATTTGGGTAAATACTCAAGTTACTGAATATGAAAATGGAAGTTGTCTTTGCAAATTTGACTTTACTCCATTTTGTTTGTTGTTTGTTGGTTTTGGTTATTTGGGTTTGTTTTGTTGTTGTGTTTTTTGTGTGTTTGTTGTTGTTTTGTTTATTTTTTTTCTTAAACCTTCAGTGCTCTTGAAATTTTGTATAATTTTTTCTGCCCCTTGAGGTGTTAGTGTATAACAACCTCTATTATTGTCATACTACACTGAGGTTATGTAATGCAAGAACGTATGCAAGTTAGTTCCTCCACTTTGTAACTTCTGGTGGAAGGGAGGATGTCTATGTTCTTGAATATCTACAGTAGCTTGTTGTTATCTTTGACCTGTGACTTCCAAAAGACTCTGCTAGAGTAAAAGTTTCTCTAAGGTTCAGATACATTAGCATTTCAGTTACCAGCTGTTAGTCACTTTTCTGATGTCTTCCATCAAGAATGTCCATATGTGTCCATGTTTATACTTTTTCATTTAAAAAAAGCTATAAAGTAATATTCCGTAAGGTAATAGTAGTCATTTTTAACTTAAAGTGAATTTGTACTTGTTTGGGATTAGTGCATTTAGATGTCTACAGCTTTCAGAATTTTGATTTTGAAAAAAATGTTTCAGAAGGTGTTGTGTTTTGCCAACAGATAGACAGGAATATCTTAGTGATTCCATCTGAAGACAAATGCCAGCTAACTAGGAAGTAAAAAGATGTTTTCAGTGTTTACAGGAACAGTCACCTGTAAATCCTAGGACAGATGTCAGAAGAACGTAGCCAAAAGCACAACTACTTCCAGGTCTTTCAGTGCCTGTATTCAGAAAAACCTTTCATAGTCTGTAAACCTTGAAAGCTCGTGGCTTCTCAGTGTGTCAGGGAGGCAAGTTTCACAAAAGAACAGCTAATGACACTTCTTTAAAGAACCTGTAGAATATCTGTTTATTTGTAAATTAAATTTTATTTCAAAGATACTTTTAATTTGTGAATTTTATTTCTAAGCAAAAGATTAATCACAGATGCAAACTGTGTATGTATATTCATACCTCTGTTTTTAATCGGTGAAACTATTTCTAAGTAGGTGTTATCTTTCAAGTGTTCAAGCAAGGCTCGGATATAAAAACATCGCTTCCTTTCTGAGCAATTTTAACTAAGATGTGACATAAACGTATGTTATATGTGTGTGTGTACGTGGGTAGACAGTTATGGAAAACATATTAAAAAAGCAGGTTTGATTACATGGAAATCATATTTTATTAATTACTTCTGTAAATTGTTTTGGCATTGTGCCAACTTTTGTGTGTGTTGCCCTAATGTAGCTGAGGGGAGGAAACCACACTTGGATTTCAAAAGTTGATGGCTCAGTAGGAGAAATGGTTGGCTGTAGCTGTATGGTTGCAAGGTTGTTTTAAAAATCAAACCAATAAACAAGCTCCAAATAAATAAATACTTCCCCCCTGCTCCCCCCCCCAAAAAAAAAGAAAATTCCACAAAACAAAAAAAAACAACCCAGCACCACCACTTCCCCCTGCCCACCCACCAAAAAAACACCATCCAAACATCCCAAACCCATTATTGCTCAGTGATCAAAGATCATGGACTTTCTTTGTGGCTTTTTAGGTCTGTCTTCTCGGCAATAAGATTTTGGACTAGAAAGCACTAAGGAAAAGCAGCGTGGCTGTGGTTTGGTTGGAGTGTTTGATGGCAGCACCTTAGACATGAGTATTTGATCACGTATATATTTTAAAATAAGTCTCCGTAGAATTTTCAGGGTTTTCAAGGGGAAAAATCCCAATAACTATTAGGATATTTGACAGACTAAAGGGTGGCAAGTTAGATCTGCTAGGTTGGAAGGCAGCAGAATATACTTTTAGTATATTGCCAAGAGTTTTGTTGTGCTTATTATTGAAACATACAATAAAGGCGTCTTCCTAGAAAGGACAATTAAGTCTTTGGGGTTTTTTGGTTGTCACTAATGTTTAGAAAAAGTCACAAGATTTTCCCTGGAAGAACTGTAGATGTTTTAGGTATCTTGTGTACTTTAGAGTTGACTAACCTTTACATTGAACTACAGTGGGGAAATTACTTTTCTTGAAGAACACACCGTGCTGAAGCTCACTGAATGCAGGTTTGTTTTGCCGTTCAATCTGTGCAGTTCTGCTTAAACCAGTTCAATAGAAATCAGTGTAGCTTTCTTATATCACACTGTGCTTTTACTTTTTCCTGAGCCTTGATAGAAGAACTGTTACATATATGTGTGTGTATTTTTTTCAATTCTATCATTTTGGGATCACAGACATTTCTAAGAGTCAGAGAGCTCTGTTTTCTTCTACTTGTCTTGTAGCTAGAGAGTATGGATTAATGGCAAGTACTTACCTGGTTTCAGACATATTGGATAAAGACAGACTGGAATTTACATCTCCAATTATGTCTTAATAAATTGCAAATTGAGCTAATGTTTGTAATTTTAATCAAGTGATAATTTCTGAACTAATTTTGTCCCTGTGATGTATTTAATGGCGAAGATGGTGCTTACTGTTAATTTCTCTAAGTTCCAATTGAAGAAAGGTTTGAAATGTGTTGATAGACTTTTACATATTCATTTAAATGTATTAAAAATAAAATAGGCTTGTTAAAAGTGGCATCTGAGTAGGTGTAGTATCTATGTAGTTTTTGACAGTAATATGAATAAACTCTGTGGTCCACTAGAAAAAAATAGTAAGTAATGAAAATTTTTTCAAGCATTGATACCACCTAGTGGTAAAAAGTATTCTTACCTGTTTACCTAATATGTGTTCAAAAGAATATGAAGTTTGTGTTATATATAAAGACAGGGAATTAAACTGTGTCTTTTGTAACATTATCTACACATGCGTAGTAGTACTGCAAAAGCTGTTTGAGAGTGAAAAGCTAGAATTTGAACACTTACACTTCACTGTTTGTTACATGTAGAAATGGTTTTGATATAGTGTTAAACATACTAAAAATTCATTAAATGCACAACTGGATGAATGTAATGTGGACTTTGCACAGGTATAAAAAGGAGGCCTTTCCTTTTATATATACATATCTGAAATGTGCTTTTGTTTAAAACAAAATGAAACAGTGTTTGAAATAGAAGCTTGAATTCAGGGAACACTAAGGCTGTGGATATTGAATCACAGAATCGTAGGACTGAAGGGACCCACAAGGATCGCCGAGTCCAGCTCCTGTCCGTGCATATGACAACCCCACAGTTCACACCATGTGTCTGAGGGTGTTGTCCAGTCTCTTCTTGAACACTGTCAGGCTTGGGGCCGTGACACCTCCCTGGGGAGCCTGTTCCAGTGCTCCATCACCCTCTGGGGGAAGAACCTTTTCCTAATGTCCAACCTAAACCTCCCCTGGCACATCTTCCTGCCATTCCCCTGGATTCTGTCACTGGTCACCAGAGAGAAGAGATCAGTGCCTATGCCTCCTCCTCCCCTTGTGAGGAAGCTGTAGCCCCATGAGGTCTCCCCTCAGTCTCCTCTTCTCCAGGCTGAACAAACCAAGTGACTTCAGCTGCTCCTCATACAACTTCCTCTCCAAACCCTTCGCCAAAAAATTCCTGGCACAGTCATTAATGAGACTTCGCAATGAACCAGAGTGGAGAGATGGTCTTGGGGAAAAATGGCCTGGCAAAATGTTGACTTGGGCAGGTTCCCAGAAGTGTTTCTGAATGGATCTGCAGCGTTCAGCCTGTGGGCACAAGGAGGGGGAGCTGTGTGGTGGGTAGAGATGGGGAGAGGCTGAGGGGAGGCAGGGCTTGGTCTTCTGGAGGTGACACCAGAACATGCCAGGCAATGACTGCAGCACCTGTCACTTTGTATAACGCAATCTGTCAAGACCAGGTTATGGAAACCACGTTTCTAAGTAAAATCTTGCCCAGCTACTCTTTAAAACGTACAAAACATTAGCCCTTTAAATTACTGTACTATGTGAAACCATCTTTCATTTCTTATTGCCAGCTGATATAGGTCCAGTGTAAAAGTTTTGTTTGTCATTGTAACATCTGTCAGGTGACTATTAACATGTAAGATAGTAACTCAGCGATTCTGACTGATGTGTGTAGATTGTTTTATTTTTCCCTTTTCTTTTATAGGTACTTGTTTCACAGTGGCAATCCAGAACATCCAGGAGACATACTTCTAAACACAACTGTGGAAGTTTTGCCTTTTCAGGTATGAATTTATTGATTCATGTCTTCTCCATTATAGGATACAAGCAAAGCCTTAATTTTATTGCCTTTTTTAACTGAGAGAGACATGAATGCTTCTATTTTAAACTGTAGGATCTTGATGCTCTGATGTTCTCATACCTTCTTTTTTTTTGATTGGATCTACTCACAGAAAGCTATTGTAACTATTCAGATGTTCATTCAGGGTGCAGTCTGCTACAAGTGCTGTTGATAATGTAGAGGTGAACAAGCTCATTTTCTTCCAGTTCACTGCTACTATTTAAAACAAAACGAGAACTAAACTTTCCTCTCCTGTGCATTTTGAAAAAAGGAAAAGCTAAGTCAAACTGCTTTTTGACTTAATAAAATAGTCTTGGTGCAGGAATGGACACACATCCAGACCTTACTAAATATTGAAATATCTGGACTCCTAAACTGAATGTATTCTTTTCTCCTGGTTAATTTTGTTGTTGTTGGTGGTGGTGGTTTGTGTGTGTGGGTAGGGTGTTGTTGCTGTTGTTTTTTGTTTGGTTTGGTTTTTGTTTTTGTTTTTAATCTATAAATCAGTCTGAGTTCCATCTCAAGAGATTACCACACTATCTAAAGTATATTCTTGCTTCAAGCCAGATGATATGGGTTCTTTTTCTTCAACTAGATATTATAGCTAACCATTTATATCACAAAACTCTGTGAGAAGATTAAGATGTTACTTCAGACTATTTTATTTAGTATTAAACCAGAAAAGTATTTCTTAAAAAAAAAAAAAGTAAATGATCATGGAGGAGTTCACTTCTCCATTTCTCCATTCTTGCAGTTTGTCTTCCTGGGAGCAAGCAAAAATAGGAAATTCCGACCATTCCCTAAAAAGTAGTTTGTCAGTTTGATTCTAATTATATAACACAATATGTGGGATATTATATTGTATTATAAGATATATGGATTTTGTTTCTCAAGGCCTTTGGAAATATATTAAACCACAAAAAGACCAGCAGCCCTCGCTTCATCTGGTCCCAAGATACCACAAGAATGCACAAGATAATGAGAAAAAATGTGCAACAAGCATTTTTTTTTTTTTGGGCTACACTCAGCTGTGAAATGTCCCTCAAACTGGCACATCCCTTAAGGAAGTAACACTGCTGAGCTTCTATTGCTATTGACATGATTTGTGGAAAGGTAAACAGGAAATTCTGCATCTGCTCTGTTCCTAAGCCATTGGTATCAGCAGAAAATGTCACCAGTGTGAGGACAGGTGCTGCAGAATGACAGGTGCTGTCCTGAGGGAATGATTCCTCCACTGTGGGCTTCAGTAGAGCTGGAAGCCCATGGAGGTACTTTGACCTTGATCCTCCCTAAGCAGAATTCAGAAAAACAAAAAACAACCCTTAGAAACAAGAGTGTCCCCAGACTGGATTTGTCTGGGACTCAAGCAACACACTCAAAAAACCAAAACAAACAAGCAAAAAGGCAAACAAAAAAAACCTAACCAACCAAACTAACAAACCCCAACCCAACAACAAAAACACACATACACAAAAAAAAACAACCCACCCACCAACCTCAAAAAAACCCCAAACCAAAAAAATCCACGTTTTCAGCAGTCTCCCTTACAAGTAGGAATTAAAACACTTTAAAAAGCGGATGGATTCAATCTCCTGTTTTGCCGAGCATTTTGATTCCTAGGATCCTGGTTGTAATTTTCGAGTTGCTTTTGAAGCTCTCATTTACAATCTCATTTTTCTGTGCTTATTAAAGAAACTTATTGATATCCGTCCCTTTTTAGTGAGGGAGTGTTAATTGCAATGCTCCCCTCGCTGGTCTGATGGCTCTTCATCTCTCCCAAATTCATACATCAAAAAGTAAGCTGTAAATTTCATTTGTCCTGAGAGAATTCTCTGCCTCAACCATAGGAAAGGAAGGCAAGATCCTGCCTTTGCTTTTCTTCTACTGTGTATGCCAGTATCCGCTATGTGTTCTGTTCACATGGCAGTTAATGTGCAAGTTACATGGGGCACTTAAAGTACTTATTTTTTCTACTTTGAAGACAAATACTGTTCAGTTCTGCAACACTGCTGATTTTATGTGTGTGTGTGTCAGCTTGTCGAAGGCTATAAATAGCTATTCCAGGCTTGTTCATAATTATTTAGAAAAGATGGATGCTGAATATATAACTAGAGTGCACACACATTTGTTTTTCCCTAGCGAAGTCATATGTCAAAATAAATGATCCCATTTGTGCTTTGTTGTAGAATGAAGAACTGGTATTAAGCAAAGAAACCAAAGACAAACGCTTAGAGGATGGTTTCTTCAGGATAGGTATGTCACAGTGGAAAGAAATGTGTATTGTTACTGTTGCAACAATTGAGACATTTTCATTAAAACCAAAACAAACCTAAAACTGAGGTTTGATCATTCACTTCGGGTACGTGACCTTTGTGGCTTTATTTAATATTTTTTCCAATGTGTCAGACTAGCCACGAGGAAGACATTTTTTACACTGAGGGTAGTGAAACACAGGCCCAGGTTGCCCAGAGAGGTGGTCGATGCCCCATCCCTGGAGACATTCCAGGCCAGGCTGGATGGGGCTCTGAGCAACCTGATCTAGTTGAAGATGTCCCTGCTCAGTGCAGGGGGTTGGACTGGATGATCTTTGAAGGTCCCTTCCAACCCAAACTATTCTGTGATTCTACAATTTCTGTTCTGAGACTGATGTAATAAACAAAGATCTAGTGTAACTCAGTTGCAGTGCAGCTACATCCAACTTTTCTGCCAGGATCTATTACATAGATTATTGCAGAGGCATTTCCAGGTTTTATAGGATCTTGCCTTTTCTGTCCTGTGACTGCATGAGTTCCTCTGTGTGAGCGGGTGTGCTTGGCCTGGATTTGAACCTACCCTACAGATAATCAGCTGCCTCGTCATGGGATGAGATTGGCATTTCCATAGCCAAGCGGCTCTTGGGGAAAGTGCCAGGATACTTGTTGTCAAGGGAGATAAATTTTAGTCCTGGATTGTATTTAGCTTGCTGGACATAGGTTGGGCATCCCTGTTCTTAGAAAAGCAGGTTTTTTCATCTTAATGAATTGTAGCTGCTGTGTATATTTTAAGGGTAAAGTCTAATTGGGCTTTTAAATTGGATTCTTATTCATTCTAATATAATTGAAGATCCTTAAATAAGAATCCATTAAACAGGAATGATATACCTTGTCCTCCTTGAAAACACATGAGCCAGGGGCTCCAGGTTTAGTTCCAGGATATTAAATGAAATTCTGCCAAAATCTTCCCAGAGTTTGACGTGCTCACACTCTAGAGAGTTTCCAAGTTTTTATTCTGACATGTAGTCCTGTTCAGATCAGTCAGATGGGTGTGCTGTGATAACGCCCCATCTTGTTTGCTGCTGCAAAGCTGAATCTGATATAAAAAAATCACCATTCGTCTTTTGTTTCAGGAATGACACCAGTCAGTCTTACAGCCACCAGCAATAGGTTTCACCTCTGAATTATGATGTGACAGATACGTTTTTCTGGACACAGATTTGGTACTTTAGTTTGTTGAACAGAAGTTAATTGAGGATATATTTTTGCTTCTTTTGCAGGGAAATTTGAAAACGGTGTAGCTGAAGGAACAGTTGACCCCAGTCTAAATCCTATTTCATCATTCAGGCTTTCAGTGATACAAAATTCAGCAGTTTGGGCAATTCTGAATGAGGTGAGAGGTGGTATAGCCTTTTAAAAATGAAGCCGGCAAATATGAGATTTCTTCATTCTATCAGTCTGTTGAAGCTCAAAATTTTGGCTAATGCTGAAAACAGTTGCATCTTGTTACTGAGAAATGTAAGACCCTAAAACATGACTTCCTTTTTTTTAAATTTTTTTTTTTTCCAGATTCATATTAAAAAGATTCCGAACTGATCATGGAAATCTACTTTTGAGGAAAAAGAAAGAATCCTTGAAAACTTTTCCTATAAAATCTGACGTCCTTAGCAAGTCACAAATTGAAAATACTGAGCATGCACCTTATTCCAAATTTCTTTCTTTTCACTTGAACTCTACCTCTTGTGAAATCTACTGTAGATGGGAAGATTGTATTTACCCCTTCTTATCTGATCCATCCAGAAACTGATGCTCCACACTGATAACATTCGTCTGAGGCTGAAGTTGTCCTCCACTTTAATGTGACTTTACCATCTTATGGTTACAGAACCCTGCTACGTTTAACCTGTACTATTTTGATAGTATAGTAATATAGAGAAGTTGTACATATTGTTACATTCCTCGAAGAAGAAAAAAATATAATTATTGTTACATATGTTTTATGAAGGGGGTACTTTCGGAGTTCCATTTATTTTCTATAACAAGAACCCTCTTTTATAGACTGTCAGGGATATATATTAAAAATGTTAGGGATATTTAATTTATTAAAATAATTTGAAAAGTACATATTTTTATGCAGTAAAATTTTAAATTGATATAGTTTTTTTTATGAATTCTCTAGTTTAAGTTATCTTTCTACATTTTTCTTTGGAGATGCAAACATAAATTAATACCATATTTCAAATATACTGCCATGTTTAAAAACACCCCTAGATTAAGTTTCTAAATTATGTAGTTTTATACACAGAATCTGAATGATGTTCAGAGGCATTAACGGAGTTCTGAAGAGCATTATTCTTTGGAGCTATGAAATTCCACTCTGTACAGTTTGTAGCCACAGAAAAAGCATGCTGAACTGTCTTGTTTCATATTATGTACTAAATCTGCAGTGATTTTAGATTGAATCCATTGCATTTTAGAATAATTTTTTCAATTCCAAACAGTTCTTTCTAAAAATCTTTGTAGACATTTCCTAGCCTGGACAAATACATTTTCTGTATTGAAAAAAAACATTCTCCAGCTTTGCTTTGGAGTGATAGAGGTTATCTTTTATCAAAAAATTACTAGTAATGAGATACATTTGATCTACAGAGGTCTCCTTTTAAAAAGTTCTGTTATTGCAGTGTTATTTTGGGTACATTACAGTGAATAGTTATAGTTTATTTTTTTCTTCCATTGTTCAGAAGCAAGGTTTCAGTTTGACTCCTTTATTGATCAGTGTAGTGACTCGCACTAGCTTTTAATGGGAACTGAATTTGGCTTCAAGTTTCTACCCTGCGCCTTTTCATTTCAAGGGAAACAACAATGATCTTAAATGAATCAGAAACTCGGTCAGGACCAAAAAGTGGTTTGGATTAAACCCAGAGCAGAATTGTTGCGGTACTAATGCTGCTGCAGCTCTACAGGTCCTTCTGTTTAGGTGCTTATGTAAGGACACAGGCATGGGAAGATTTAAGTTACCCAGTCAGAAATGGTCAGGAAGAAGAAGAGAAGCAGAAATTTCTCCCTTTCATAGGAACGAAGTGCCTGATTGACACTGGAAGGAGGCTTCTGCCCTGCCTTGGGGATTCTCAGCTGTGCTGTGAACCAGTCTCCTGGAACTGGCATCTCAAAAGCTGGCCCAGTTTTCCCTGAATAAAAAACCCCTCCGTTATCCCCAGCATCTTTGTGGTCAAGGCACAGATGCACGAAACCTGTTGTGGGATCCTTGATCTAGAGTGGGGATCCTGAATTCATATCTCCAGCATGGAAGTTCTACTAGTAGATTCGGCCTCTTTTTCATGACGTAAGGAGCAGGAGCCTAAACATGACTCTCCACCACTGCAAGCTGAAAGCCATCACCACTGGAATATAGAGTCAACCTGTCTTCTCTTCTGCCTTGTTGGAAAATTATGTGGTATCTTTGACACTTCAGTAAGAGTCAAGTTTAAGAGCTTAACTACTTCTACAGACCACAGTCATTTTGTTTTTAGCTTTGTTGTCTGAGGACACAGGGAAGACAAGATTTGTACAGATAAGACCTTCTGTTTAGACTGACTGGTACAAGTTGAAGAAAAGTGGGAAGCTACGAGGCAGGCCTCATTTACTTTTCTCTGATTGTATTAGATGGTGGAAATAAAATGTTACTTGGAAAGCTCACCCTGCCCAGAGAGACTTGTGGGCATAAGCTAAGAACTGGCCTCATAAATGGAGTTTATTCTTGGATTTAGGATGTGGGTGAACAGGCTCAGAGTCCTGTGTGGATCTAGCTTGTTGTGGTGCCACAGCCCAGTTCGTTATGTCTATAGCACCGTCCAGTTATTGCCATGCAATGGGTTTTTATCATGTTAGCTAGCCAAGGTCTAAGGAAGTATTTAGGTTTTCTTCTCAGCTGTGCCTGTGAATGAATGATGCAAGTAATTTAAACTATAGCTATCTATTACAATTTTGATTGCAGAAATATGTTAGATATTACAGTTTCTTAATATAAGTAGTTTTGCTGACAGTGACTTTCATCTTTTTCCATGAGTTCAAAAGTTTACTGGTGCCACTTATTTAAGAAAGCTGTGTGTGCTTATTCTCAAAGCATCACTGTTCCTCATGTTTCACAGTAGTTAAGATGAATCATTGCTAATATATCTAAATATATAGAACCTTACCACATCGATTGCAGGAATCTGGTTAACAGTATATTTAGTTTTCAAAACTGTTGAGATGAAAATTTATCAAAGACAACAAATTAACTAGTGCTTGGTAAAATATGTGGTTTTTTTTTTTTCCTAAAGGTTGTTGCTTTTTTATTACATTGTAGTAGCAGGAGTTGGAAATACTCTGGGCTGCTTTAAGACTTTAAATGTTCCTGAGCTTATATGCTCTCTAAATAAATATGCCACACTAATACAAATGACGTTTTGTAGATTCAGGGAAATTCAGACCTGGTATAATCAGCTAGTACTGCAAATTTGCTTGGAAATTTTGCTGAGATAGAGAAAAAGCAGTGAAAGTCTTTTCTATTTAATCGTCCCTGCAGACAGCTGTTTGGGGCTTTCTACCTTTCAAATTCCAGTCCCCAAGTCAGGCTAAAGTGGTGCTGGTCTAAGAACACTTTGGTCGTTTGGCTCAACAGTCCTGAGCTTGGGCACTGTTTGTGACTGGGTGTACTCCAGCAGGGCTGGTGTCTCTGACATGTCTCAGTCCTACGTTACAGTATTACCACAGAAGTTCCTCAGCATCTTAAACCTATGACCTGATTTTGGGGACTATTTCCTACATTTATTTAATTTCAAATTTTTTTGTTGTGGCCTTAAAAATCCCCTCTAGGCCACTGAATCTTATAGTAATCAAATAATGGAAAGTGTTTAGAGATAAATCGCATTATCCTGTGACCCTGTTAGCTCCTTCTGATGCTGCTAAAGCTTCAGAAAAGAGAATTTCTGTGAAACCAAAGGCATTACTGGAAGCTTTCAGTATCTGGGCAAATTATTAAGTTCTTGTACTGGATTGCTCTGGACCAAGGAAATACGAAACCGTCAGTATAATCTTGCTTTGCTCATTCATTGGGTAGTCCTGCTGAAAACTGTAAATAATGCGAACAGGATGTGATCCCAAATTAGCCCTTTTTTTTTTTAAATTAAGGATTGTTTCTAAAGCACTGTATAAGGCTTTTGCAGGCATCCCAACTATTTATTTGCATTGGTATAAAATATTCCTATAAACACATCTGTTCATTCTTAACTGAAAGATGGCTTAGAAAAATTCAAACAGATAAATATGATTCATGGACCAATATGAGACTGGACTCTTCTGCCATATCACTGCTTGTCTAGCTCTTTCAAAAGCAGATTTTAAATACATTAAGTCAGTTTAGAGCAAAGAAGTTTATGCTTTGCCCACGCGATACACGATTCCATGAATGGGCTGGAGTGTGATTAGTCTTCGGCAAAACTGAACAACTCTAACATTTTTCCTTTTTTTCCCCAAGTATATTATAATTTCAGTAATCCCTGCTCTTTGTGGGAAATACTTGCTTCAAATGAAATACTGTAGTAATTTGTAGTTTGCTTCCAACTTGGAAAATATTAATTTTGTGGAGGAAAAAAACAAAATTAGATCTCTTCAAACCTTGCTCCCCTGAAATAAATAAACCCTAGGTTCTGTATTTGTTCTTACTAGGAAGGATGTATTCTGAAAAAGCTAAAGCAAGTAACTGTAGAAGGGAAAAAAACTCTACATTTTAAAATCATCTTTACAATCACCAGCATGATGCTGAAAGGCTATTGAACAACTGGTGTTTTCAGGCTAGCATTGATTGCTGACTGTAAAAAATCCATCCCATGTAGACTTGATGAATTAGTCTTCAAGAGTGTCACTTTTCTGATCTTAGTGGCCTCTTAAGGGTTTTGCTGATTTCTGCTGTGAGCAGCTAGAACTTAAAGAAGCTTAATTTTGAGAACAATGAAGCCTTCTTTCAAGGGGGCAAACTTTAGTATCTCTAAAGGGAATGTACACAGGCCCTGAGTCTTTCATTGATTACAGTGGTATTGCAGCATGGGGCACTAAATATGAAGTATTTTTACTGTTGAACTGAAGCAGGTGATCACTGGTGCCAGGACTCCTGTCAGGGAAAGGCGTATGGTGTGGCTGCAGCTGCCTGCGGGACAGGAGCTTGTGCTGTGAGCCGGGGGAGGGGAAGCAGGTCCTGACAGGAACCCTTCACCTCCTGCGGATCAGCGCTTTCCTTGTGAAAAGGGGAACGTTGCACAGTGTCTGCTGAGAGGGGAACACAATTCTCTTCAAGCCTTAACAGTGCTGAAACATATAGTACTGTAAGATGCACTGCCAGCATATTTGGTATTTTAAGATAAATATAGTTTTTCCTTAGAGATCAAATTCTATTGAAATATTAAGTCTTACTGTGACCAGTTTACTCTTGCATATGTTGAAAGCTGAACCCTAGTGCTTATGTTTCATACTGAACGCTCTGTCATCTTCATTTTTCAGAAGGTAATGTTTGTGAAGGTCAGTTTATACTCCTGCCTTGTGGACCTTACAGCTGCAGGCATTGCCATGAGCCCACCCCTGTAGCCAAACAAAACTTGTACTTTCCTGCCATGTTCATTGACCTACAACTCATCATGGTGGATGTAGTAATTCCCACTGGACTGCTAGAGATTGGATTTAAAAACTTGCTGCTATATTTGGAAACCTGATATAGGTCATGTTAATGGTGCCTTTCATCACTGTTTCTTCTATGTGCCAGAGTTGTCCGTGTATATTTGAAGTAGTCATTAAAATAAATCTGTTCTCCAGCTCTTTCATAAAAGAGACAGTTGTTGCTTTACCATTGCAACGCTATGAAAATCCCTACCTTTCACACAGTCCCAAGGCAAGATATTAAAATATTGAATAAATCTGCTTTTCAGTGTCACTTAAAACGCTCGTAACATAGAGCTTATGCCAGTATGTACAAAATATCTGCAGTAAGAGTTATGCTAAAAAGACTTGTTGCAGTTAAATTTAAGCTACAGAGATGTACAAGTAACTTGTTTTTAGGAATGTACTGCAAAAGTATTTGAACAAAATTGCTAACATGTTTACTGTTGTAAATATTTTAATAAAAAAGGACACTTCAAACTTTTTTTACACAATTATCTACAATAAAGAGAAATTTACAACCATTTACAAAATGTTCTTAAGGTTTTCTTTACTGTCAAGACAGCTAAGATAAAACCAAAATAAACGTTAGATACATGAAGTCCTGGTTTTATTTCACTCTGTATTTATAAAAGGAACAAAGCATCTTGGTGAAGTTCCATCCACATGCTAATGAGATCAAATAGAGCATGATGAGAAGTGCAAAGGGATACAGAAGAATTGCTGTGTTCTTCAAAAAGGGCAGTGCTGAAAGAGAAACAACAATGCAGAAAGTACAAGTAATGCTCTTTCAAAAAAAAAAAAAAAAAAAGGTTCTTCATGTAGAAGGGCCTCAGGGAAAGATGGCAGGAAAAACCAGTACTGCTCTGTCAGCCTTGTTAGAAGGGCAGGTTTGTCCTCTCTGCCCTTCTGGTCCTACCACATTACCAGACATTGAAGAGTACTTGAGGTAACTGGTATAGGTAATGCCCTGGGAAACTGTTTCACCTAAAACTATAGTCAAACTCACTACAGAATTTTGATCCAATGCAAACATTTTGAAGTGGATTTACAGAGTAACAAGAAAAACAAATCGTGATGCTACAAGTCTGCTACAAGAAGGGAAGTTGGGATGGTGAAGAATGTAAATTCTTTGGTGAAGATGCTGGAAACACAGATCAGTAAATTTCTATCAAACTTCTTTTACCATGAAGCAACAATTACTTAAATGCCCAGCTAAGCCTCTGCTTTACTAACTAACAGAATACAATCAAATTAATAAACTGAAATCACACTCTTAATTTTAATCAAATAAATACAAAAGAGGTTGCTCTTACTCACCACTGTATCCTAGGAATGTCACATAGATGTAATAGCCAATTGCAATCAGCCATAATGTATTCCCAACAAAATACCCAATGACAGAATCAGATATGATGACATCTGAAAGAGACAACTGCTCTCAGCTGCTTTGATAGAGCAGGATTTTGAAGCAGAAAGCACAAAATATTCTACTTACAGTTGATGAAAAACAGCTGGATAAAATGCAGAATGACTAGAAGTGGATAGAAAGCATTCAGATGAACATCAAAGGCATATCCCCACTCCACATCATAGTCTCTGTTCTGCTGCTTCACCAAATACTTATTGGAAATGAACCTAAATGAACAGATATTCAAAAATGTTGTTAATGTGGCAATATAAAGCTGACTGACAAAACATTGGTTCAATATAGTAAGCCATGTCTATCTCTGTACCTCACCAAAGTTTCTGCTATCTCAGAGAAAAATATGCAAGAATTATGCAGACCAGACTATCATTAAAACATTTTTCTTAAAACTATACATCCCTTGTGTGCAACAAGCAGCTGAAATACGCTGCTGATCATACAGAG
Source organism: Patagioenas fasciata (assembly GCF_037038585.1). Lineage (NCBI taxonomy): Eukaryota > Metazoa > Chordata > Aves > Columbiformes > Columbidae > Patagioenas > Patagioenas fasciata. The sequence goes on along the minus strand of NC_092520.1, from coordinate 121,348,050 downwards.
CCAGAACTCTCTTTTTAAATGGATCTGTGCTACAAGCTGCTTTTGTTTGTACACACAGAAACAACTTCAGAAAAGTGCTTGCACATTATCAGTCAGCCTCACACAGAGATGGTCTATTTCATCTCTACAGAAATGGTGCACTGCAGAGACAGAAAGGGGGCAGGTAGCACTCTTAGAGATAAACCCATTCTTCTTACTGAAAAGAAGCGCTAACAGAACATGCACTGCCTGCTGTTACAGACTACCAAACAAGCCCTGAGACTTCATTTTCTTCAGCTGAAGTTCTGCTGACATCAGAAAATGTATCTCATATAGAAGAGGAACAAGAAGTCAATATATACTCAGAAATAAGGAGAGATCAGAGCTTTCATGGTAGCTTTCTCTGACCTATTCTTTGTGCCAAGGGCAGGATCAGAAACATGCAGAGCCTGGATGCAAGGTGAAGCGAGGCAAGAAAGGGCTTAGATGCATCAGAAATGGGGGAAACTTTGGAAAAAAAAAAAGAGGTGAGCCTACACTGGAGGAAGGAACCTGAACCAAGCTGGAGCCAGGTGACTGGAGGTTAGGCCTGCAGGAAGCTGACTGATGGACAGAAGAAAACATGCAGATGTTCAGGCTTTCTGGTTCAGGAGACTGCATCCAGAGTCAAAAATTGCTGGAAGAGGAGGGGAAGGCATGACTATATACTCTTCCCCAAGCAATTTATGGGTTGTTGTCCCAGACAGGACAGCAGGTCAGATGGACCTTTCATTTATCAGCTATAGTTCTTTTATGTGCCTCATCCTGACTTTTGCAATTACAAGCAAGAGTTGCCAAGGTCACTATTGGAAAGGAATCTCCCTTTGCTAATCAGCATAAATTTAAGATGTCAGCTCCATTACCAAGAACTCGTTTTAAGTGCACTTAGCTTCCTTAACTTCTTGGTAAAATAAAATTCTTCCCATGGTGTTCTCAGCACCTTGACACAGTGCAGAAACTTCCTGTTGGTTCATGGTTTCCTTGCTGGTGCAGAACACATCTAAAACACACTGAGGCCAGGGTTATGAACGAGTCGCTACTGGCTCTCCCCCTCTGTAAGTAAGTCGCTGGCCATTACAGAATAAAATTGGCAGCAACTCCCACCAAAACAACAAAGCCAACATACATAAAACAGAACAGACATCGCTTGTAGTGAAAATAGCTAAAATCTTCAGCAAGAAGCATGGGCCAATTGTGTATCGCCATCCTTGAACAAGCATTCTCAAGCTTATATTATTTAAGCTGTTCAACCAAAATAAGGAATAAAGATTTTTTTTTTTAATTACATTTTTTATTTGGCATTATTGCTGAAGATTAACCAGCTCAAGAAGAAAGAAAATAAGTTGAAATGTTTATCATAATACAGACTTCCTGAACATTCAGCTTTTCAAGGAAACAGTAAAGAAAGAGATGTGTTCTTTTTGAAAGCAACATTTTGAAACAATGACCACAACAGCACAAAACCTATAGTCAATACATAGTTTATAATTTTGCCTGAAACAGAGAGCCAAGTGTCTTGCTATCCATGTCCCAACACCAATACTTAGCTCAGTTTCAGACATCACTACTTACCACATCAGAGTTGCAATCAGGAGGCCAACACCTACACAGTCTATGAAGACAACCCAAAGTAGCAGCTTTATTGTTTCAAAAAACCCCATGTCCAGCACAAATCCAAATCCTACAGTCGACACTGAAAGGAGAAAAATATTATTTAAGTTAGCTATGGAAAAGAAAGCAGGAGATCTTAAACCAATGTTTTTTTGAATATATGGTTACAAAATCTCCAGTTTCCTTATTATTATTCTCCCTTTCTTTTTTTCCTTCCCACCAAATACTAGGTATAATGAAATTTATTCAAAATATAATCCCTTTCACAGATTGGAGAATGCTCATCTATATTCAGCCTTAATGATACAATAGCAAGTTGTATTGCTCCCCCAACTATTCTTTTTTAAAAAAATCACACAATCCTACAGTAGAATATTCTTTGTTTCATATAAGTTCGTTGTTAACCCAAACCATGTGTGTGGTTATACACACTTTTATTTCAGAGTTAACAGTTTTGATATTACTAAAAGCAATGCTACATAACAGAAGAAAACTAGGATAATGCTTCTTACTGTGTTTTCAATTAAATCTAAAAATTACATGTGACACTTTGTTTATAACTTAATTCTGAAATATACAGAATCTCACCAGGGCCTTTATTGTAAAAGCAATATTTTATCTGTAACATTCAGTTAAACGAAGTGTTCAGTATTTTTAACTAAAGCATTGCTACTGTGTAGCATGTCTGTAACTGTTTACTGTCTGTAAAGTTACAGTGAACTACACAGTTTGAAACACAATAGAAAATGAGTTGAATTAGAGAGACTGATTCAGGAGAACACAGTATTAGTTTAGCCTCCTCTGTTTTCTAGTTCCCACCTTAACTTCTGAAATGTTAGGCCATTTTCTTGTATTCGACTTTGATTAAAAGAGAAACCATATGGATTGGTCCTTTTGTGCATATGTATGTGATATTAGAAGGACCACAAACATTCATTCCTAAGCTTTCCTTCCCTCTCTTCTATGCTGTCTATTCTCCTGCACTCACCGCAGAGCCAGATACTGAGAAGTACTAAGAAAGCAGGATCATCTCTTGCCCATTGGTCCTTTGTCTGTTTTCTGTAGTGAAAGTTCCTATAAACTCTCTGTGGCGAAGTAAACAGGTAAAGCATTTGCCAAAGAGCAAACTCAAAGTCCATCTGTCGGAAGTGGAAGAGCCTCCGCAGGTACTTGTAGCGTTTTGCTCCAGCTGTGTGCCTCGCAGCATCTCTGGGGCTCAACACGCCATTGCCCTGGCTCCGAGAACTGACTGAGGTGGTTGGCAGCATTTTGCTAAAGGAAGAATTTCAAAAGATGCATTTGGTTTTGCATTTAACAAGGACTAAAAATAAAATCACATGATGTAGGCTACACCTGCAATACTGAAGTTGTAAAAACAGTGTACAAGTATAAAATATGACACCAAATGTCCTGAGTTGCAAGGATCATCAAGTCCAACTCCTGTTCCTGCATATGACAACCCCACAGTTCACACCATGTGTCTGAGGGTGTTGTCCAGTCTCTTCTTGAATGCTGCCAGGCTTGGGGCCGTGACACCTCCCTGGGGAGCCCGTTCCAGTGCTTCACTACTACATTTACAGGCGAGTCTGCCATGGACTGGCAGTTAGTTCACTGAATGACGTGGAGGCGTCAAGTGGAAAAACTAAGACAATGCAACTCTGCTTGCAGTAGGCTGCGCGGCGGCGTCCGGGAAGCAGCAGGCTCTCTCCTAGCACTCCGCTTTCTTGCAATCGCAGAAGCGATTCAGGGCAGTAACGGCCAACGGGCTTTGCAAGAGGCGAAAGGCCGGAGGGCGCAGCCAGGGGCTGGGGACGGCTGACCAACCTCCCCGCTAGTTGTTCAGCCCACACCAGCCTGAAGTGGCCCCCTCAGCCGGACCCGCATCTCCCCACCGAGGAACGGGCAGCGCCGAACTAACTCCACTCCACTCCACTCCACCCCCTAACAGTCGCGCCCCCGCTAACAGCCACCCACCCCCCCACCACGCGAGGAGAGGGTGGGGCCTTACCTGCCGCCTCGGCTCGCGGCACGACCCCCACCTCGCCCACCACCGGTGCCGTCGTCGCCACCACCCGCAGCCTTCCGGAAACGTCCGCAGCGCAGGCGTCCAGCTTTCCTTCCCAGGGCCGCCCCGCCCCTTCCTCTCCCCGCCGGAAGCGGCGGCAGGGCCGGGAGTTGCCAAGATGGCGGCGGCCGCAGGTAGCGGTGTGTGTGTAGGCCGCAGCGAGGCGTAGAGTCGGCCTTGTCGCCATGCCAAGGTACTACGAGGAGAAGGAGGAGGACGGGCGGGCCTGCGGCGGGGTGAGGGAGGATCTGCGGCAGTGCCTGTTGGAGAGCGCCTGTGTCCTGCAGGTGAGCGCTGTAGCCCTCCCGGCAGAGAATCCCGGAGCCCCCAGCCCCGTGTCGCTTCTGCTGTGTTTGTCGCTCCCCGGTTAAACCTTGAGGGAAAGTGAGGGCTGCGGCCTGGCCGGCCAGGCTCACGGGGAACTATTGCTTGAGGCCGCCACCGCGGCTTTTGTTGGCGTGGGCGCCTCTTCTGGTGGGAGAAAGTGCTGCCAGGGCCGGGGGCCGCGGGCCGCGCTGCCCGGGCACCCCCGGGAGCGGAGTGTGGGGCGGCGGCCTCGCACTGGCGGCAGCGAGCCCTCGGGAGAGACGCTCTTATTTTGTCCCTTTTAAGCCTTTTAGTTTGTGTATTAAGTAGTTAAAGAAACTATAACTTGAGAAGAAAGTGCAAGTCACCATATCTTAGTAAGGTACCATGTAAACCTCACCTGAAATATTTTGAATGCTCTTTCCCATGCAGCAAAAATCCATGAAATTTTTAATCCTTTATTTTTTCATCTGGCAGGAAAACAAAAGCCCTAAGCAATGCTTGAGGGAAGGACACTGTAGGAGTTTGCAAGTGACATTTTTTGCATGCAAAAGATCAATGGTAAGTGTTTTCAGTGTATTTTCTTCTGCTAGTAGCCTGGTTGCTTTCTGTCTTTTTCCTTGCTTTCTGAAGAAAACTACTTCAGTTCAGGAAAACTGGTGTTGTTAGGCAAAACAGTTCTTGCCTTTCAAGTCCATTTAAATTATGGATGTTGTACACTTCTCATGAAGAAAGTCAGAGAATGTGAACAAGACAAAAACCACACGTTTAAATTTAAGTAGGCTTAGCATGTAACACATAAATGATGCAGACTTTTGTGTGTGTGTGTGTTTTGGTGTGGTTTTTTTTTTTTTTGGTTGTTGTTTTGCTTTTTGCTTTTTAATTAAAGCGCTGGTTTAAACACAGTGAGTATATCAGGTAGTTGTAGGATATTGACAACCTAGAGACTTCTACTGTTGGAACAGGCTCTTGCATTTTTCAGGTTTCTTGGAGGATATGAGTTCATGATAAAGAAGTTTTGGGGTTTTTTTTTAATATAGTGAGCTATCGAGTATGGTAGTGAGAAGCCAGTTGTAGAAATGTTTCCCGAACTTTGATACAAGTTCCTTCTCTGGAAACATCTTGCTTGTGTTTCTGTAACACTTAAAAATGCTTAAGATGTGGCAAAGATGGTACCAAAGCTTTCTAGTCATGAGTAGTGTGGGGCTTGCTTTAATTTTTAGTATAATGAAGAATATACAGCTGAAGTTGTATCTAAACTTTTTCCTCCAATCTGTATTTTTGCTTAAGTCCCAGTAGCAGCTTTTTGTGCCCCTCCTATAGGAACTGTATTAAGCCATGAAGTGACATGATTATTTCCGTGGACAGGAAAAAATCCTGTGTATTTAATGCTTGAAATACCCATTTGATACTGCAGTAGCAATATATTTATCTCCAGATGACGGGCCTGTATTTCTGTCTGTAGATCATTAAGAGAACCTCATGAAACAAAATTTCATGTGGGAGGAGGCCTGGCTCTTACATGGTTCTCTTTAACTGCTCCAAAATCTAAGACGGCAGAAGGACATTTTTCTTGTCCTCTTAACTCTGTAAATGTCAATAATCGCGCTCTGCCCAATTTGTTACTTGGTATAATAGATTTAAAGAGTATTTAAAAACAAGTTAAATACTAAATGCAGACATAATTGATGATATGCTAAAATCATTAGGGGGTTTTCCTAGATGCTTGTTTCCTTGTAAGGAAATATAATCTCTTATCAGAGGATTAAACTGTAGTACATCTTAGATGTTAAAGTAAGAACAAGGTTTAAAGTGGAAGCTTCTTGGATTTTGGACGAGCCGTGCCATCTTGCAGTTTAGCTCTTTACAAATTTTGCTGCAGCCCTGAATTGTGGAAGGGGGTTAGTTAAGAGAGGTGAAAGATAAGTCCTCAATCTAATATCTGAATGTGGCTGAATTGTAATCCGTAACTGCCACCTTCAAGATTGGCTATCTACATTCAGAAGAATTCTCCCAAGATCAAAGTATGTTTTTCTGCTGCTCTGGGAAAGAATTTGCAATTGCCTTTCAATAAGTGCTGCACTGTAGCCATTATTTTTGCTTTACTGCCGTGTTTTGCCTTCCATTAAATGCTTTTTTGTAACTACCAAGAAGAAATTAGAGATTTCACAAGCTTAATATAATTTCAATTTTTACTGATACTTCTTTTCTGATGCTTGTTGTATTTAAGTTATCCCTGTTCTCACTGACGTTTGCAGTGACTCCCACTTTAACCAAATCTGAATTTTCCTCCTTCAGCTTGTCAGTTAACTTTGGAAGAACAGATTTAAGCAGATCTACACTATCTTGTTTTCATGTGTTCCTTATCATCCCACTATGCCGTTCTATAATTTGTGTTATGCTGTTTATTTCAGAATGCACGGGATGCTTATCACATAACTTTAATTTTGTGTGATATTTACAATAATATGATATCTGTTTCTTTGAAAGAACCCTGTGATTTGTTTGCTACATCACTAACTTTTTGACTTCTGCTTTATTCTTTGCTTTCTTCTGATGTTACAAAATGCCCAGGGTACCACAAGCACTTTAAAGCATTTCTTTTGCAAAATGTGTGTTTTTAATATATTGACTTCAATTTTCAGTTGGATACCAGGGCAAGGTTCAGAGGAAGGAAGGGATACTGAAGTCCTTGTGAAGAGACCTGGCCATGGGAAATCAGGATTCATCAGCACTTTAAGCAAAACAGAGACTAAAACAAGCTGATTCTGTCTGCCGCATCTTTTCTTGCAACCTTTTCGGGGAAGGTGTGAGTATTCTGAAAAATTGACCTGGATCTGCATTTAAATGTTAAAAAGAAGACAAGCATAGAACTGCAAGTTCTGGCCAAAATGGGTACTTGTCATACACTTGCAATAAAATATGTAAAATCCAGAGTAAGCTTCAGTTATCATTCTGTTTTGAAATGAAGTTGTCTTTTCTGGTTTTAGTAATTTACTAATTCTGGTCATGTTTTACTATTGCAAATAATACAAGATGTGGAACTGGGAGTTCACTTGACTGCTATCCCAGAGGATACCTCAGGATAGAGCTGTTTCCAGAGGTGATGAGTTGGACACGGTTCTGAAATGTATGTACAAGCTGCTTCCTCCCCAGGGGGGTCTGTTACCCAATAAACCTGCACTAACGGGTAGGAGTGGCATGTTTTTGCAGTGCCACATATACAAGGATGGAATCTCTTTCTTCTTGCTGCAAGTTCTTTTTAATATGATGATTGATGTACATGTTTTTTAGCGCAATCTGGTTGTGTTGAACAACTAGATTAAAATTTGGTTACTCTGAGCTAAAGGACGTCTGACTTATCTTTCGGTCTTCTCATTGTATTGTCACAAGTACAAGAGAACTATAGGATTATTGTAGTCAATGGCTTGAAAGCCGTATGCCAGGATGTATCTGATTATGTATCTTTGGATGAGGGAGGATGGGATTCCTTAGGCCAACAGTTAAGGAGACTGTGGCTGCTGTTATTATGTTCTAGAGGTATTTACAACAGTATTTAAGTTCTTCTGAGATGACCCTAGATGATCTTTCCATGTTATTTTCCAAGCAAATGCATAAATACTAGTCCCAACATATCGTCCCTTGACGGTACATCCATACTTCATTGTGTTTATAGGAAGTTGTGCTCCATGAATTTACTTTGTCCTTTGTGAACATTTTTCTTGTTTTTATTTTTTCACTTCTAAATTCTTTTGTTCACATTTTGTGGTTGTAAAATATTCAAACTGCCATTCATGTTAATTTAAACTGTAACTACTGTCTGCCATATACTTCTTAAAGCTTGCTATCCCTTTAGAATTTTTTTGTGCTTAAGTCAAATTGTATATAGTTTTGTAAGTTATAAAACAGCTGCAGTTAAAAAGCTTATAAATTAGTGAAGGAAAATACTGTTTTGCTTTCCTTTGATCAAGAATGACTGTGGTGGGATTTATGGGGGTAGCAACTATTGGTGTTTAAACTGTGACTGTGACCAGTACTTACTGGTTCTGTTGAAGAAGTTGTTTCTGAAGATAATTTCTTTTTCCTTCTCTCTACCTCTTTCCCCGCCTTTTGAAGTCGTTAAGAAATAAATAGTAGTGTAACCCTTATGTATGGAAATTCGAATAACTTCAGAGAAGCTAATTAGAAACAAGATTAGGAAATAGTGAGAGAGGAGAGAATCATAGTAACCTATTTTCTTGGCTAAAATTTATAGTTGTGTGGCTGATTTACATTTAGTCTGGACCAGATGCATGTGACGCTTATTGTTTGTAAAACTGAAGACTTAAGTGAATGAGTGCATGTTGAATATTTAATTCTGTCTTAAGCAACTGCTCTGTGATCAAAGTATGTTTATATTCCTTGTATGTAGTATTTTATTTTTGCAATCGTAAATCAGTTGCATATTTTCACATTCTATTGATCATGTGAAAGCAAGTTAATTTGTTGAAGTTCTCTAAGCATCCTTTATTTTCCACAATCTAGTCACCATATCTCTTTACATATACTAAAATGATAATTTGATGTCATGTCTGTAGGAGTGTTCAACGTATTACCACAAGTCTTCTCCATGTGGGGGGGGGGGGGGAAGTTTAAAATGGAGAAAAAGTAAACCTGGCAGGTAATTGAATGTCAGGGAGAGAGAAGAGTGGGAATGGTATGTATTTTTGCCAGTCAAGGACCCTTCAGTGATCTGCCCTTCCGCAGGGGACTGTAGGCTTGATGCTTCAGGTGATTTGTTCCTGTTTCAGCTATAATCACTGAGCTTGACCTGCAGAAAGTCGTTTTGGAAAGAAGCAGGCAGGTAGCAGACTGTGGGCAGATAACTATTTAAAGATATTTTTAGTAATTGATTTGATCCAGTGGAGATAAAGTGTTAAAATTAAATGCAGTGTTTGCTGTTGGGCATTTAAGGATTTAATAGTTAATTTAACAGAATACTTGTATTATTTGATCCAATAGGATCTCTTAGTGTCAAAACTTCCTAATGGTTCACTGGGCTATCTAGGACGGTATAAAAATACATATAATATGTATCTAAATTCTGAGTTGCTTAAGAGACTATAATTGTTCAATTCCAATATTATGTAACATAATATTCTGTCTAAAATTGACTAATTATATAATTGCCTAGGGACTTTGAGTACTGGCCTACTTCAGAGCTATTAATATTTCTTATGTGAAAAATAATTTGTTTTATTAATGGAAAGCCCTCAGTGGTATAAATTTGTGTATATGATTCCAGCTTTTTTCCTAATACATGAAATGTTTTTATTTGAATATATTGATACTTTTCAGTCTCATGCCTTGTGCTATGCCACTATCTTTTATTAAAAGCTACACTTTTCTAATCTGTGGTAGATTTTGCGAGGTTGAACATGTGATGTATTTGAACCTGTGAAATTTGACTGCTTAGGACAAAAGGTTGAAACGGCACCAAAAAGTTGTTACTGGTTTTAGAATCACAATATATGCAGTGCTAATAATTTGTATTGAATAAGTAAAGGATGCGGTTTGCAAAAACCTTTCACTGCTGCTCTAATTTCTGCCAGTTGTTTTACATGATGGCAGAGTCGAAGGGTGCTGAATGCTGTTGAAATTTGCATTGGAGACTCTGGCACCATCAGTGTTAGGACCTGTCTGTGTTGTAATTGTGTCTAGTTTAATCAATAAACGTATTCTTTCTGTGGTCAAATCCTGCAAACAGGTTTGGACTTATGTATATGTAAACACAGATTGCAGATCTACTGACATGTTTATTATGATAAAAATAGGCTATAGTCATTTACTCTGGTTTGAAAATTCTTTAGGTAATTAACTCTGTTCTTTCAAGTTGGTATGAAGTGGTAAGGATATTGTTTAAGCAGAATGTGTTTAATGTGTTCATATGTTGCACATGTGTTCATATATTGAAAAATGAGAGAAAGGAGTTGGTGTTTAACACGTATTCATGTATTTATTATTTCGGTCATGCCTGTTAAAAGGAAGACAAAGCATCTTTAAAAAAAACAAAAACAAAAACGAAAACCTTTCTGCTTCCAGAACATATTCATTCATATTGCAAATAACTTAATTATTCACTGGTTGGCATAAGAAATTAGTTGTGTATTCTCTCTTCACTTTTAAGTTTCTAAAGAGGAGCAGGTTGGATGATATGCTTTTATTCAAAGCAAACTTTTAAAATAATATTATTTCAGTGGAAGCCCAGAACAAACTAGACTGACACCTTCTGCTCATAAGATGAGCACTAAGTGATATCATCTTCTAAAAATGCAGCCATAGAACGTAGGTGGTAAGCAGTATCTGTTGTTTAAGCCTTTGGTTGGAAAACTTAGAAACAGCTTTGTTGACATGATGAATTTCACAAATAGTCATGCTGCCTTAGTGCTTGATATGTGGTCATTTAGAATATGTGCATTTATTCTAAATACGTATCTCATTGTCTAAAGCTGAATAGCATGTCAGAGCTTAATTTCCATCATAACCTGTAGTTGACAGAACAGTAACCAGAAACCTTAAGATCCTTTCTCCTTTTTCTTTTTCCAAATGTGCATGCTGAATTATTTGTCTCTGGCATGGTCTTGCTCCAGCTGTCTTCAGAAGATTATCAACTAGTTATTTTTGTAAGTGATAGGCTCCTTGATGACTTGGTTGACTCTCTATAGGAAGAAATTACTGTAAACACGAAGAGCAGCTTCTTTAAGTGGACTATGTTTGATGTTTCAGGATTTACAGTATTAAATAAAATTACAGATCAATAACACTGAAGAAGCAACAAGAGTAGCATTTTAATAGCTGCTTAATGTTGTCAGTAGCAGGTGATATATTTCGAATAATAATGTATTTTAGTAGATAAACATTGAAATGATTTTTTAGATCAAGCTGAGTTGTTTTTTTTTTTTGTCCTGATGAAAGCTTTCATGTGCCATATTCTTTCTTTGTCTGTAGGTATTACTGGGCTGCAGTGCAATGGAAGAGAATAATTTCTTAAAGATTTTTAGTAACGGAGGAAATGATACAAGCTAATCGCTGTGATTTAGAACAAGATATCCAAAAGTATTTTTGCAATATTGCTGCTATTACTTTAAAAGGAGCTAGGGAAAAAATTACTGAATATAGAAATTGGTTTGTAATTCATAAGTTCCAATGATAAATTGTGCTACTGTAAAATGGTATTGTGTTGTCCTTCATTATTGTGAGGCATGAGGAATATAGAATTTTTCTGTCAAAATTATGGCAGGAATTTTAAGGCTTTTTTGGTGGGACAAGTCATGAAGACTTTCTGGTATGTAGGTCCCAGAGGCCCTATATTTGTTAGATACTGCTTGTCTTGGGCTTTTGATTCTGTATCAGCCATACCTCTCTCTTGGCTGTAGTAAGATGGTGTCTGAAAATGTGGGTGATAAGAAATCTGTTATATGTCATCAGATTGCTAGCATACTGAGGAAAATGAGGGTAAATAGAAACTGATTGTGGGTTTTCTAACATTTTGCATTGCTCAGTATAAAGATGGAGACTACGTAAAGGCCTTTATCAGCTGAGACTGGGCATCCAGTGAAGTGTCCTTTCTTCCTGCTTTATATTAGCAGTTAAGAGAGTTTAACATCCTTTCAGCTAGTCTGACCTCCTGTGAAGTATTCATGCTAGAGAAAAACATTGACTCTTGTAAAAAAGCATAAAAATGTAATCTCTGTCTTCATTTGATAGTAATCCCTTCCTTAAAAGTGCACATCTGTCTTGTGATTAGAATTTGGCTTCAGCTTCTACTTACAGGAAAAGGCAATGGGATTGCTCTGTAAAAGAGGTTAGTAGTACCTTGTTTTTTCTTGCTGGGAATGCATTCCCATTCCTATAAAACCACTCCCTGTTTTTTGATGAAATGCATGGATCAATGTCCTAAAATCTTGTCTTATGCTTGTCTTCCTTAGTCCCCTCACACGAATTCTTAATCTTTTAAGAAGGAGATAAAGCCCTGTTACAGGGTTTTTCAGTGACTTATATAGAGGTAAAATCCCCTCTTCTTTCTTTGTGCACTGTGGATTGTGCTTCCAAGATACTTGTCACATTTTGTCACAGTGTTAAGTTGGGATATCATGTTTATTTCCTTGTCTTTTATGACCCTGATACCTTTTTTAGAGTCTGTTTTCTGCTGTTTTCCCAGTTTCAAGGTACAACTTTTTATTCTTTTCCCAGATGTACAACCTGAGCTTTATATATTAAAAAAAAAAAAAAAAAAAAAGAATTTTGGAACAATTTGCTTTATCAGCTGTTCCATAACTCTTGCATGATGTCCCAGTTCACCATAGTGCCAGCGTTTGTGTTGTCCTCAAATATAACCAGCAATGAGTTTGTGTATCTTTGAGGAAAATGTTGAATAGTCTTAAACCTGGTAATGGTCCTAGGGCAGCGCTCTGCTCAAATACAACTGCCCTCTGACAATGAGTTTTTGAGGTTTGTTGCTTAGGTTTTCTTAATCAAAGAAATTGTAATCTCAAAAAAAAAAAAAAAAAGTAAATGAGAAGCTTGCCTGCGCTATCCATTCCTACCCTGCTGGCTTTCCTCTTATATTGCCCTTGGCAGTTCAGGCTGCATTGTCAGTAAATAACAGGGTGGTTCTCCTTGTCCACTTTCAACTTTTAACACAGGTGCCCTTCTGATCTGTTGAGTTTTAGTGTTGTTTCAATTTACTGGTGCTAAGTGAACATCAGTAGTAAACGCCATTCTTCCAGAATCCTTGGTGGGGAGTTGTCCAAGCCTTCTGGTTTTAAAAGGTTGTATTTTAATTGATGATGATTAACACTGTGATCAGCTACAAATGAACTGCAGTGTTTTGTGCTTCTTAACCTTGCTGAACTCTGTATTCACCTTCAAGGGTGTTGGTGACAATGTCTACTTGCTTTCTAGCCTGTCCTAGCCAAATATATTTAATATTTTTATGAGAGGATGGCTTTAAGCTGCGTGATATGCAAAGGAACTCCTATTTTCCGTCGTCTTTTTGTTTAAAAAAACATGGCACGGTTCATCAGCTTTGCACTAAACTGTGACCAAAGATAAATATTAAAAATCATGTTTTACTAGGCATTGAAAATAAGCTCTCCTTTGTAAGTTCTGATATTTTTTTTTTAATGGAAGGGCTTGGTTCAATCCCGTCACACAGCTAAAAATGGAATTTCACCACTGACAGGTGGAAAGAAAAATGAAGAATTCAAGCTGCATCTCCTGCCTTCTCTATCCAGATTCAGATCATATTGAGGACTTGAGCTGGCAGCTTCCAGCACCAGGGAACTGCAGCAGGCAAATTAAAATTCTTACAGTAGAGTGGTGTTGGGACTGACTCAACGGGTAGTTGGCAGTGGCCCTCTGCAGATCATGCACAGTTGGCTGGATGCATCAAGACAAGTGTGTCTGTGTGTCTCACCATTTTCCCCCTTCAGCATGTTTCCTGTGTGCAGGAGCCCTTCTATGTGCCTCCTGGGAGTTCCCACAGGGCTGCTCGTGAGTAACCTCTCTTCTCTGCGGCATTTGCACACCCTGCAAAAATAATACAATGAGCCAGAGGTGGATTGTGATGTCTTATTACGTTCTTTCAAATTACACTTGGCACTGAACGGATTAAATCCTTCAATGATAGCTGTGTGGTGTAGAAATTGGTTAAAAAATGGAGCTCAGACTCAGCTATGCAAGTTTCAACAACTGTAGCTGGCTGAACCACTGTCAAGCAACCTGAAGCCTGGACAAGGAGTAAGAATGAATGGAAGAAACATAGAATCATAGAATAATTTTGGTTAGAAGAGACCCTCAGGATCATCGAGTCCAACCATAACCTAACTCTAGCACTAAACCATGTCCCTAAGAACCTCGTCTAAATGCCTTTTAAACCCCTCCAGGGCTGATGACTCCACCACTTCCCCTGGCAGCCTGTTCCAAGGCCTGACAACCCTTTCCATGGAGAATTTTTTCCTAGTATTCAATCTGAACCTCCCCTGGACAACTTGAGGCCATTTCCTCTTGTCCTATCACTTGCTACTCGGGAAAAGAGACCAACCCCCTCCATGCTACAACCTCCTTTCAGGTAGCTGTAGACAGCAATAAGGTCTCCCCTCAGCCTCCTTTTCTCCAGGCAGAGCCAGCCCAGTTCTGTCAGCTGCTCCTCATAAAGATGCGGGTGTCAAATTAATTGGCCCAAACTTCATCGCTGCGATGTGGGTATTTCTCAGCCCCCTGATATATATATTTTTTTTTTCCTCGAAATCTCCAATTCCTAGCTGCAGGTGGGGATACAAGGGAGAATTCCAGTTTCTATATTTTTGGATCCTTTGGAATCAGAGATGACAGAGCACGAAAAAACAGGCTGCTGGCTGGGAGGCGAGTCTCGGCTCACCGGAGGCATGTTGAAAGCAGACCCTTGGCTGTGCCTTCCCTCCCCGTTACTTGCCGTCCCTTTCCCTCCCCACCTGCCCGCCTCCCGCAGCGCGGCGCCGGACGGCCGCAGGGGCGGAGCCCAGCGGCGGGGCGGGGCCGTCGGTGCCGTCACAAGCGGGCGGGCTCCGGGCGGACGGAGCTGCGGGGGGTGCGGGGCCGGCGGCTGGCGCGGGGCGGTGGCGGGCCAGCCGGGGCTGCAGAGGTAAGCGAGGGGCGCCCAGCCGGGCTCTGGGGGCAGCCGGGGAGCTGCCCTACCGCGCTCTGAGGAAGGGGCTGAAGGGAGAAGGTGCGCCGCCGGGGCGGAGGCTGCGCCCGGCGGGTCTGGTACGTCTGAAGCGGGAGGCGCCGCTGACAGCTCCGGGGTCAGGTGCGAAGGGGGGGCGCGGCGCTCCGCCGCAGGAACGGTGGCAGCGGGAGGCCGTTGCGGGGTGGTGGCAGTCGCCAACCGGCGCTGAGAGCGGCCCGGGCGCGCACCGGCGAGACCCCATCTTGGGGAGGCCCTGGCACCCGGGGTTTGCTTCGTGCCGTTGTTTCGGTCGTCGTCGTTGTCATCTGCAGCACGCTGCTGCGATTCACGGCGTTACTGGGGTTGTTGTTGCGCGTTTAGCTTTTATTGAGGTTTGTCCTGCGTGTGTGTGAACCGTGCCGGGCTGCCGTGTGTGAATAAGGGCGTAGAAACAGCTGTCTCAGGAAGACATGCGAGAGGGAGATGTCAAAAAAACCAATGATGTTGCTTTTAATCTTTTATTCAAGGAGGTGCTTGAAAACTCCTGTGTGTTCCTGTTTCCAGGTATTTTAATGAGATCTGGGCTTTTTGATATTAGCCTGGATGCTTCTTTTATGGCTTTGTGCCATGGCGTGGGTTTGTAGAACAGCAGGCTGGCAGGCCCTGCGTCCCTGGGAAATTTCTGATCTGCCGCGGTTGTTATGGTGGTGGTAGGGTGACCCCAAGGCAAGGTGGGGTGGTTGGAACCATGAGTAGCACTACACCCTCCACACCTGCACGCTTTTGTGCTCAAAAAGGCACACGGAAACACTTGTGTGCGCCCGAGGCCCTGTCCTGAGGTGGGATTGTCCCTCCAGTGTTGCTGGCAGGAGTTTGAAAAAGTGCAGATCAGAGGCTCCTTTCACGATTGCTGTCCGATGATGCCTGGTGCACCTGTGCTTTTCAGTGGGCTCCGCTTTCTCAGCAGCAATGTTGTCATTCAGGGAATGGGGATTGAACAGCAGAGCTTAGTGAGCAGAGTGTGCTGTGGAAAGTGATAGGATGTTTAAGAACATTTAACCTCCCTTAGTTTATTCCAGACCAGCTTTTATTATTCTTTTCCCATGTAGAGAAGTCTTTAAAGGAAAAAGATTGAATGTTTGGTTTGGTGCATGTTTCGGATTTTTGCACATTTATTAACCTAGAATAAGGTTGTGAAATGTAGTGGAAATGCCTTTGCAGTACTGATGCACCATAATCCGTTTCACGTGGATTTGATGGAGCAGTGTTAAGAATGAAGTTGTAGATCTGTCCCAGTGGCATGTATTTTCCCCTATACGATGAGCACAGTCAATATATGCTGGTCAAAGCTCAGCATGGGACTGCATGTGCTGTATAGACAGTAGAGGGGCTTTTGCCTGGACAGTCAGGCTCTCTGTTGACAGTAGCTCTCCATCTGCAGGCCAATATAATTCTTTCTGCAGAAGTCTGTAGTCCTGAGCTTGTCTACACTGGCAGCAGAGAGCTATCTGAGAAAGTCTTTCTGGGTTACTTTTTAAGCAACAGAAGCAGAGGCTCTTGTGTGTTTTCATGTCCTCGAACTCTAAAGCAAGGAAGATGAGCTAGTAAGAACCCTGTTGTCCTGGAAACAAGATTATTTGTTTCCCCTTGAAGAACTACTGTTTGCTAATGCTTTTTTCAAGAGCTACTAATGTAAAAACTAGTGAAGTTTTTTCTGCTGCAGATTGAAATTCAGTGGGCTACCTTGCTTCTAGGAACTCAGAGTGCCCTCACAGGGAATGCAGTATCTTGCCAACTCTTTCCTAAGTCTCTCTTACTCTCAATGCAAGTGTTAGGTGAGAGCAAATGAGGGGGAACATATGTATTTTGGGCAGTAATTTGAAATTTAGTATTCTTAAACCCAGGAGATCTGGCACTTTCTAAACTCTGAAGTCGATGTGACCTCTTTTATTTATTTACTGCTCCCTGCTGGCAGTACCAAGTTGTTAGCAAATAATGATTTCAGTGCTGTTTTCAAGGATCCGTATCGAGGCTGTATGCATTTTTCTTGATACATGACAACTTTGCCTGTGATTTAATTTATTTGATATGAGCAAATTTTAACTTGATCTATAGTAGGTGGCAACTTGTGGAGAGCTGTGGAGAAACAAGGAGCCCTGCCAAAGTATGGCAATGGAGACATGTGATCTTCAGAGGGTGTTTGGCTCCGTTACTGAAGGCAGTGATCACACCTCTGGAGAAACTTCTCTCTGCTGTCAGCTGAGACAGAAGGCTGTACCCCTAATAGGGCAGTAGAATTTTTGGTCTTAAGATCTCAGGTGTATTGAAGGTTGGATATTCTCAGCCATCTGTTAGACCTGTTTAAGTCCAGTCTGGTTACACAGGTGCTGTATTAAATGGAAGAGGTTCTCCCTGTGGAGTGAAATGACTGCTAGGAGAAATGGCTGCTCTGTTTCCTGTATGTTCTGGGCTACTTAATCTCTGTATTATTGTACTGGAACTAGGAAGGAAAATAAGAAGGCAAAGAATGCCCTTTTGGTTCTTGTTTCCTTGTTAATATTTAATTCGGTCTTCTGGCATGTGCTTTGTTACAGCAGATTTTAATTACCTAATTGCTAGTACACAAGATGCACCTTTAGAATAGACTAATACCTTTTGGATGCCCTTTGTATATTACTTTGTTGGAAAAACTTCCCCATTTTTGCCTGGATGTGGAAAGCGATTGCCTTACTTGGAGATGAAGTTTGAAACCTCTACTTGTTGTCCTTGAGAGATAGGAGATGAAATAACACAAGCAGCAGAGCTCAGAGCTCTTACATGCTCTTTGCTTCTGTTTGTCACTTCCCTTCCTGTTTCTTTTCTGACAAACTGAATTTCCTCTCTATTGTTGGATTATCTACCTAAATCTCAAGCAGACATCCTTTGCAGAAAGGTTGTTGGAAAAATGTTTGCCTTGGAAGAAGAAAGCTTTGGGCTGTATCTGCCTCATCCACATCTGATGGGCAGACAGGCATAGCCTCAAATGTGTTTAAATCACACCTATTACTGCTTAACCTGATATGATAAGCTCTTTACTATAGACCAAGTTGATTTTTCTGGCGTCCTGATAGAAAGAGAAATTTCCCTTTCCCGCCTCACAGCCACTTCCTGCTGCCACAGCTTTCCTTCCTTTGCTTCCCGCATTCTGTTCTCGTGGTGCTCTGCCTACTGTAAGGGAAGCGTCGCCACAGATTGGCAGCACGCAAGGCAAAACCAGAGAACAACCATGGCAAAACAGACTGAGAATGGAGCATGGACCGAGTGAAGTAAGGAAAGTAACAGCATAATTTGTAAATTAAGGATGTGACTGAGAGGAGGACGTGTGCCTTGGCTGCACAGGGGACTGATAGGGTCATAGACAGCTTTTGTGGTCTGTGTGGCACGCGGTAAGGGAAGTGTGCACGAGATAATGGAAGGCAAACTCCCCAGACTTCCCTGGCAGTAACTGCTCTATTTTCCCTGTTTCAGAAGATATGGTTAATCACGTTGCATCAGCCAGCACAGGTGGACATCCTGTTGCTGCTTCTGCCAGCCTGTTGCACCAGCCACTTTTCTGTCTCTCACAGAGGACAGGGAAGTGCCAGCACTGCAGAAATATGTTAGCACTTCTTGAAAACAACATTTGAAAGCAGCAGTAAAGTGTATGCACTCAGCAAAAAGGCTGTCCCTGGCTGTTTATACTTCCACCGAGTGTGAATTTCTTGGATTCATGGTATTTTTTACCTAATATGCAATAAATAGTAAATAGGAAAATTGAAGTACCAAGGTATATCCTAACTTAGCTAAAACCATCATGATGAAATAAGAGAAAGTAACATAGTTTTCCCCCTAACCTCCAGGCAAGTTGAGATCTTGATCTTAGTTAAAGGAGACTTTTTGTGCACCTTGTAATACATGACCAAAGGATTTCTCTGCAACCAAGATTTTTAAATATGTGTCTGTATTCACTAAAAGTACTCACTGTACATGTCATTGCTAAGACCTTGTATGAAATCAGAAGGTTATATTCATAAATACATTGAGATTCTTCAACTCTTATATGTAGGCCTGGCCTGCTTATGAGACTGTAACCCCTTTGATGTTCTTACATTTCTCACAAATGCCTGCATCTTGTTTGTGGCCTACTGCTCTGCCATGCTAACAGAGGAGCCTGTTGTGTGAGAGATTATGCTCTGTAAATACAACTCTGTTCTTGCAGGTTGTTGCAGACAGAACAGATTTTGTGGAGTAGATAACTGAGCAAGGTGAATGGGACTAGCATGGGAGGAAAGGACCATGGATATAGAGGGGGAAAGTGAAGGGAAAGGAGCGGGGAGGATGAGAAAGTAGATGGTCCATAAAGGAAAGAGGAGAGAGTGGTATAAAGATGCATACAATTTGTTTCTGATCCACGTTTCATAGCATTTGCCAGTGGAGCACTTTAAAGCTGTAGTTTCTGCAAAAAACTGGCAGAATTCTGAACCTGTCGCTCCATCTGGGGTGTGCTTGGACAGAATGTAAAAGCAGGGGCTAGGCCTCAGAGCTGGGCTTCCCTGGCAGATGCATCCTCGACTGGAGCATGCTGGGAGTGGGGCTGTGCCACTCTGACTGAGAACCTGCAGGTGAAGGCCAGGTGAAGGGTGCACATGTTGCAAACTCCCATTTCTAGATAAGATACTTTAAAGAAGTTGGGGTCATGTGCTCTCAGAAGCATGACTATTTTCATCTTACTGAAGAAAGTAATACATTTTACCACCCACCTAAACTTTTATGAGAACAAATATTCTTTCCACCATACGATTAGTTATAGGAAGCATATATGTACGGAAGCAGTACACATCAGTTCCTTGAGGCAGTTTATGGTTAAGGTACCCTTACTGCAGCATAGCAAGCTGTATAGAATTCTACAAATAAAACCAATGTCTGTGAGTGCCTTTGCACATGTACCATTCCTTCCTTTTTTACAAGGCTAAGTAGTCCAGACTAACTCTCTGCTCGAGTAGCTTCTTTTCATGGTGGTAGCCTGCCATATCACTGAGTTTTCTGTAACTTCCTTCCAGCTGCAGAAGCACATACATGCAAAACAAACTGTGCTTAGAAAGAATATGATGCCTGGAGTTTTGCCATGTAATGAATAAGACAAGTCTCTAAGGTAGAAACGCTGGCTAACAGTGGAGGCCCAGAGGGTACTGGATTTGCTGAGAATTTGTTCTTCCACTCATTCTCTGCTGTTAAATCTGTTGTGTTGGGGAAAGTACAGTGCTGGGCTTACTGCTAGGGTTAGGCATTGGATCTTCCTATAATTCTGGTTTGTGTTTGTTTCAAGTCTTAACCTTTGGCAGTCTGAAGTTTGGATGCAGGCCTTAGAAGAATTTTTCAATAATTGTCCAGTCTTTGAGAGTTATAATAAGACTTGAGAATGAAATTGCTTTGTATAAGGTGTATTAAAAATACTTGCCTGTTTGGGGTCTCCTTGGTTGTTTTTCAAGCTCTTTTTCTACATTTTCTCTGTGATGACCAGTGTTAAGGGAATAGTTATTCATAGTTTGCTAAGCCTCTAATTTTTCAGAGTTCTCTTTCAAAAAACAACTTCTCTTTTGTTTGTTTGTTTTCAGTATTGCTCAGGATAAAGTATTTATTGATAGACTCTCTAAACATTTTGGTTTTCCCTTTTTTTACCCCTTACCCACCTGGATTTCTCTGCACGTCTTGCTACATTTTGCCTTGCCACTAACAATTCTTTTGATCCTATAGCTACTTTTTACATTCACTAGGCTGGAAATTACTGTCTCCCACAATAGGGCAGGTGGAACGAAATGTGTGACTGCGCTTCAGCGACTTCAGTGCAAAGTTCAGTGGCTTAATTTAAACTGTTGTTTGACATTTCTGAAGAGTGTTCACTTGATCTGGTCCATTGACTTTACTTGGGAGGCAGTAAACTTGAACTGCAATGTGGTAATGTCTTCTGTCACCAGAGCTACTTGATGATCTCTGTGTGCAATTTTTCTGTTATATTTTTACTATAAATGATAGGTGTTAGAACATTGTTAATTCTGATAGCAGTTCTGTGAAAATCAGAATTTATTGAACATTACAGTATTTGTTTAAAAAAAGGTATTTGTGTATTATCTTGTGGAAGGTGCTACATATAAAATACAAGATCTGGGATAAGTCTTCCTGTCCGGGTCCAGAAGGCTGTAGAGCATTTCCCAGGTGCTTTGTATGGGCATTATCTGCACAAGAGAATTCTATTGTGGGTGTCTTATGCCTTCCAGTTTTAGAAAAATCATGTATGTCTAACCATGTTTAAAAGTTGGTGTCACAGCTGGAAGCTAGGAGGTAGTGTTGTGTGACACTTAACTCTGTGTGGACTCATGAACTTGCTCTGCTGTCCAGTTGCATCCTTCTAGAAACATGGATGAACACGCTCCTGGAGTTTTTCTAGTGATCGTAACTTTTGCTCCCAAAATGTGGCTGGATCGTCTGTCATAATTTCTGGGGTTGGGGGAATTATTCAGCATTGTTGGTTTCATGTTGAATGGAAGGTGATGCTGCTCCATACAAACAAGACAGTTATAGGGATGAAGACAACATTTTAAACCACAAATGACCTACACTGCTTACAAAATAATGGTCTTAAAAGAGCAATCCATGTAACCATGATTTGATCTCACGGGTTCCAATTATGCAAAATCTTTAGTTAGATGATCTGCTTTTCTGTGTTGTATTTAATGCACAGGAGGGGCCTAATTTGGGAATGAACTGCACAGTAAAGGACATCAGTGAGTGTAATAGCTTTATTTGTTGCAGAAGTTGGAAGTTGCATAGCGGTCAAAGCAGGGGATTGAAGGAAGAGGAGGACAAGGTTGTGTTCTGATTGAGAGCTGCATCTTTCCAGAGGCCTGGAACGCAACCCTACCACTCCCCACAGTTCCTGTGTGGTGCAAGGCAAGTCTTTAAATATCGTCCTTTTGCCATTGGTCAATATAATATTTCTCATTTTTTGAGTGTCTGATTTAAGATCTAGTTTCAGTTTTACAGAACTGCTAAGCCCTCCCGGCTATTTCTGCATACATTATGTAAAAAACTGTATACTTTCGAAGTTGAATCTTGATGTCTGGAGTTGGACACCCCAAACTAGTTAATACTTCATTCTTTCTGCTGAGGAAGGCTGGTTCTCTCTTGAAGCCTGTGTCCAGTACCTCTCCCGTCCCCACAGCTGGTTCCCAGCCTCCTTGCACCGGCTTAGTCCGCCCCCTTTGGTTTTCCTTCTTACGCTCCTTTTCCAGTCTCTTTGGTCTGCCCGTACCTGCCTGCTCACCAGCTCTTTATTGCAATGATTCCTCCCAGCCATGTAATTTCTGACCTTCTTTCTACACCCAGACCTCAGTCCTGGTTTTCTGATACCTTCGTCTTTTTAATTCAACTTTCCCAGTATTGCTCTTCAAATCTGCCACTACTTCTCCTGCTCCTTTGGTTTGGGCTTTTTTTTCCCCCATTCTTTTGAATTTCGTATTTCCCTCTTATTTCTGAAGGCTTGTCTTTGAGATGCAAGTTTTGTTGGCCCAGTTCAATGTTCAGCCAAACTGATGTTGAATGATAATTAAAACAAACTGTTTTCTGAACCCCTTGGGCTGGATCGGTGGGTCTGTCTGTAGGGCACCACATGTGCAGTTAGAGCTGTGGAAAACAAGGGTACTCAGGTTTTTTGGAGATTTTAGTTGTGAATGAATCTCTACTGGATCTGTGTTTACTGTGACTTTTACAAGGATTAGGATAGAAAGTCTGTCAGTTTTTGTTGTTTTTTAAATTTGTGCAAAACAGTTTTTCTTTAGCCCTTACTCTTGGCAGTAGATTAATTGTTTTAGCTGAAACTAATGATTATTCTTTAAAAATCAGTCTGAGGCAAACACTCAGCATGAAAAATTTCTGTGCACACACTCTGGAAAAATGTTAGCAAGTGAAAAAGGCAGTCTTTTAAGAAATGGTGTTGAGCAGCCATGTTCCTGGTGATGCTCCTGATCCCACCTGATTGTTCTTCTCTAGATGAAGCATTAGAAAATGCTTTACAAACTGTTCATTCTCTTCATGTGAACCTAGGTATCTCAGCTATTGTGCAGTGGCACAGCAGCATGTTTGGCATGTGGTGGCATATAAGAAATTTTTAAAGCAACGTGGGACTAGTGATGGCTTGGAAATGACTGGTCCGTTAGAAAATGTGGGAAATCTTGCATAGCAAGGAACTTATTTCAGTGTAAACAGAAACTTTCCTACTCTTCCACTTTTGGTAGGAATGATGGAAATGCTAAAGGTCGTCTTTGCTTTGATGTATACCAAAACTCTTTCTCTCCCCAGGCAAAGTACCTTTCCCAAATAACCGAGAGGAGGCATTTGTTGAGCACTAGCTCAAAATATGTGTGCTGCCATCTAAGTTGTCTGCATTACTAAGCTTTTTTTTTTTTTTTCATCAAGTAATAGACAGACTTCATCTTACCAAGTTTGTAAGACTTGAGAAAACTACATATGCTCTGATTTAAAGTTTTCTACAATGTTTCTTTTCAAGAACAGATTATCCAAGAATAGTTTTGGGGTTTTTTTTTTGTTTGTTTGTTTGTTTTTTCTGGTTAGTTTGACCCAATCTATATTTTAGTAAAATTACCCTTTGCAAGAAATATCAGTTAGAAATGTTTCTGCTAGAAATACTAATGGCTACAGTAGTAGTGCCTGAGGCACAGGCTTCCAATGTGAGCTGTGGGTTTACTGCTTCGCTTGAGCTAGAGATGGATATGGAACAAGCCTTTTTAATTCTACATCAGGTTCTCACTTAGCTTTCTGTCTTTGTGATTTCTGTATCATGGTGTCTGAAATGTTCTGTACTTAATATATTAATGGTAGGTTACAGTTCTGTGTTCCCAAGAGGCTTTCCAGCTGGGAGTAAGCAATCTGTTATGACCAGAAGATTATATACTCTATAAAAAGAGCACAGCAAAATACAGTGAGTCAAGAAATCTATGTGAAAGTTCCTGTATTGAGTTGAATCTGCAATGAGAGTTTTGGATATGTGTGCTGTATTCAATTTTGAGAGCATTTTAGATTAAATATCTAACGAATATATTGAATGAACATGCCTACATAAAATATTTAGCAGTTCTGTTCCATAGCATAAGTAGCCCAGTTACAGTAGAATGGTAAGTATCCAGGTGCTGTCAGAAACTGTGGATTTCAGCACCCTTCAGGCTGGGATGTGAACTGAGCAATTGTATTCAAAAGTCACAGGTAAAACAAGCATGCTGCTAAAACTGGACTGGCGGGATGTGAGTAAAGCCATTAGAAGTCATCAGAGGCTCGCTGTTGGCTCTTTGTATTGTTCTGTGGTGCTTTTCAGTGGGGGCATAATGCCTGTTACTTCTCAGCAGGATGATACTTGCCCTGGGATGCTGGGGGAGTGGAGGCTTCTGCTTTGCCGTGTAGAAGTAGCTCAGCGATTAAACTAGCTGCTAAGCACAGGGAGACTTTGAGAGCTGCTCCAAAAACACTGCTCTCCAGTCCTAGCAGAAAGTAGGCAAGTGGGGAGACAATTAGTGGGGAACGAATTGTGAGGATCAGTGTTCTACTGAGATTTCACTTCTCACGAAAAGCAGTGAAAACTTGCAGTGTTTCGTTATGTAAATGTCATCGGTCTCATAGATGTTCCATGAGCTAAAGGCATGGTATAGGAAAAGATACATATTTTTTTTATTTAATTTCAGTGGTTCAGTCATCTTACCTCCTTGTTCTATTTACCTTCTGTTGCTCTGAGGAACAAAAGCATGTTTTCCCACTGGTTTCCCTTATCGCAGAGTTAATTCAGGGTACTGCAACTCTGAAAGTAACGTGTTAGTTCTTACCCTTGGAACAGCAGTGCTGTTGTAGTACCATCTGGCTTAGCAGTCCAGGCTTGCTTTGGACATCTCCTGTCCAGCTTTGGACATCTCCTGTCCAGCTTTGGAGAGGTAAAATCCCTGGAATGTGTTTGCTCCTGGAGTATCTGCTGCTATGTGAAGTAGGCAGGCAAACGACATAGTCCCCTTCACTGACGTGTATATGAGCGGGATAGGTCACCTTAGGAGCTATTTGAACCTGTCTTCCCTTCCACACCATGTCTGACAGGGGCTGAAGAGAGACACAGTGGTACAGTAGTTCTGCAAAGGTCCTCCTGAGAGCTTTCAGTCAGAGGGTGAAAATCTATTTTGCTGTGAGCAAACCTTTTTCCCCCTCCCATATCCTACTTCTTGCATTTTGGACGGGCAACTGGTGAACTGTACAGATGAGGTTCATAGAAGGGGGAAGGGAAATAGTTCTTTGAAACTGTTTTTGAGGATCCAGTGAAAGGTTCTTCTAGGAGGATCCGTGGTGGTCACATCTCAAGTAGAATAGTCTTGAGTAATTCTCTCTTGAACAAAGAAGGTTGTGAGGCCTAACTTTTACATGCAACAGTTGAAAAATTATGTCAGAGAATGTACGTGGCAGTAGTATTATCAACCATGAGCATTTGGAAATCACAGTCTTAAAAATCATGAGAGTTATTGAAATAATCTTTGCGATAGACTTCATATTTGTCTCCCAGTTTTGGGAGCTTTTAGCGTAGCACCCAATTTCAATAGCCCCTGTTCAGTAATACTGAGTAAAATAGCATATTCTGTTCTTCCTGAAAACCATCATGTCTTTAAATGTGCACACACTCTGGAAAAATGTTAGCAAGTGAAAAAGGCAGTCTTTTAAGAAATGGTGTTGAGCAGCCATGTTCCTGGTGATGCTCCTGATCCCACCTGATTGTTCTTCTCTAGATGAAGCATTAGAAAATGCTTTACAAACTGTTCATTCTCTTCATGTGAACCTGAAAACCATCATGTCTTTAAATGTTTTGTACCTGTGAATGGTGCCGAACAATTAACATGTGTCCTGCCCTCTACACAAGTTGACTTGCATAGAATGTTTGGAAGCTCAATTCTGACGCTGATAGGGTGAAAGGTTTTGTCTTTCATACACGTAATACATACTTCAGGGACCTCAGATTTTCATGAAAAGGCTGAGTATTGTGAGACTTTAGTACAACAGTCAGAAGGAACAGTGATTCCTGCGGGAGTAATTGTTGGGGGTTCCACAAAACCTCCATGTTTCTTAGTTTCTCTGAGGCCCGTCACGGTGGTTATGAGGATGGGCAAAACTCATTTTTATATGGGCTTCTAAAGATGTCTGGATTTGTGTAATTGTATACGGTTCTTTTTCTTACGGATTCATGGTGCAAAATTATGCACAGGATACTGACATCAGTATCTCTATGTATTTCATCTAACTGGAACTTTTAGAAAGTGAGGAATTAGTGAAACACAAGTCCAGTTTCTGGCATTTCTGCAGCAGAGCAGTATCAGGAGCTACACAGTCTCTGAACTGGAGATTTTGAACCAGGTCATGGGAAGCATTTGATTCAGGCTGCTCCCGTAGCCAGTGCTGCTCCCTGTCATG
This sequence comes from Patagioenas fasciata, assembly GCF_037038585.1. Lineage (NCBI taxonomy): Eukaryota > Metazoa > Chordata > Aves > Columbiformes > Columbidae > Patagioenas > Patagioenas fasciata. The sequence goes on along the minus strand of NC_092520.1, from coordinate 121,321,840 downwards.
ACGAGTGCGCTTCCAAAAGCATTCTGAGGTTCTCAGAGCACAGTGTACCCCAGTTATTTCTATCTGCGACCTCCAACTGAGATTTATAAATTAGAGCTTGTAAACAGTTGATCTCGTTTAAACTGTGATGTCTAAGGATTGGAAGGAGGCAAGAAGTGGTAAAAATCCATCTATATTCTTGCTCTTTTTCTGGTTTATTATGTGGCAGATAGATTGGAGAGCCCACGAAGACATATGCCTCTAGAGAGGGTACTGTTACGTGGCTCTGGAAGGAGGAGAGCTTCAGTTCACCTAAAAAATGTCAAAAATTTGGGGACTAAAAAAGAAAATATAAGTGTTAGTTCCATAAGTAGAAGGAAATGGGAAGTTTTTCAATGGCCTCTTGTTCCTCATTGCTGCAGTTATGTTTGCAGATTAGGATTAGACTAGAATTGAGACCATTTGAAACAGTGAAGCCATGAAGGTGGCAGGACATATACCTGAACAGAAAGGGTACTTGTAGAGCAGCAGTTGAGAGGCATAGGCTGTCTGTGATAGTTTGATAGGATTAGAAAAGCTGTAAGTATGAGTTCTAGCCAAGCGAACTTTAAAAGACCCTGACATTAATTTATGGGGAAGATAATTTATCTGTCGTTGTTTTTATGATGTGGTTGGTGGGAAAGAGATAATGAAAGACCCTCTAGAATTATGATCAAAGATCATGAGAGCATAGCTTAGGGAACTGCAAGAAGCAAGACTTGAAAACAGAAGAAAACAAAACAAAAAACGAGGAAGGGGAACTATGAGCTGTGAGGAGACTTTGGTACTACTGAAGTAACAGAATTAGCACTCAGAAAGTGAAAGCACCCAAAATTCTAAAATATGGGACATTTGCATTTCTCAGAAAGAAAATGAAAGGAGAAACAACCTTCTGCACAATACATTTTCAAAATACTGAAGTAATGCTTGAAAGGGGTACCTTCAAGACACTGTGAGTTAGAAGTTAGTATAGAGGCCATGTAGAATTTTTGAAGGATATGAATTTGCTATACTTTCAAAATCAGAGTCCTAAAGCAAAACAGGCAAAAATAAAACTTGAAAGCAAAATATGAGATTCCCACACATTGACTACTACAGATAACTAAATCAAAGAAAACTATTAATTGCAGTTGATTAATATAGAAAAAATGTTTCACTTTGCATGGTTATTCTAAAATAATCTGTCTCAATTGCTTTGATTTTAGTGTCAGTGATTACTAATATAAAAACATCTTTAATGGTTACCCTGTGGGAAGAAAGAAATATGCAAATGTAGTTAATTTCCAGAGAGGAAGAAAGATGACTTAAAAATAAAACCAAGGTTGCTCAATTGACCATGTGTTCAGCAAGCCATTGACACCAAGGAAATGGCTTGTTATCCTGTCCTTGATAATCTGCTGTCATGATCTCATCTTTCCTGTTTCTATCAGCTCCAAGGTGCATACCAGTTTCTTTTCTCTCCACCCAAATGAACAGGTTTTTACTTCTGACCAGGCACTTGGTTAGGATATTTTTAAGGTGAGACTCTTGTGGATGTTGTGTGTTGAAGCTGGAACTTTGTTGCATACTAAAATGCTGGGTTGTAGTCCTTTCTGTCAGGTATCTATAGATACCATGGGTTTTTTGTTTCCTACTGAACCAAAAAAAGAGGGTAACATCCCACAAGTAAGAAACAACTCTATCCTCCGCCAGACCAGGCAGCATGAGAGTTGATTCTAGTCAGAGGAACAGCTTCTGCCTCTGAAGAGCTGCCTCCCATCCTTCCTGAAGTGTAAGCCTTCCCAGGCTGTCAAATGGAAGTCTTCCTTCCCCATCCTGTTTACTGCCTCCATGTTAACTTTTGAACAAGCTGTTACACCCCGTTACGAGGTGAGTAGGGGGTGTATTGAGGAAGGGTTTGGTTAATAGTGTTTAAAGGCATTGTGCAGGTGGGTAACTGTAAGGAAATTGTTTGTTTGCTTTTTTTAGTGCAGGTACTTTGTAATAGAATATTGCACTTGTATGAGGTTATTGTTTGCAGCGATGAATGAGATGATATAATGATATAGGATATATTTGTGCTTTCCTGTTGTGGTACGTGTGGTTGGAAGTAGTGTGGGTGTAGACCTGGGTTTCTCCTAAATGACATGTTGCGCAGGTCTGAGAGCAGGCGCTGTGAGTAAGGTAATGGGGAGGTAGGTGAAGGTTGAAAAGGAACATAAAGCTACAGGTTTCCTTTTTATGGCTGGATCATTTTGTTTTGTTGTTTCTTCGAATGGTTTTTGGCACTCATTTGAATATTCTTAAATAATATCTAGTGAAGATTTGTGTGAGAAAAAAAAGCTGTGCATGTATGTGTATATAGCATGTGCCCACATTTACCGAAATACCAGAATGGTTCATAACCCTTCTGTTCTTGTGGCTGCCCAGCTAAAGCCATTTTCCATGTTGCCTTTCAGACACATCCTGTTCTTGTCCCTTGATTTTACACTAAGAAATTCTGCCATTCGCTGCTCAGACCTGACATTCAGGCTCAGTGTGCTTCAAATGCTCAAAAAGGTCCTTTCCCAGAGACCTCCTCTTCTGTCACATTCACATTTGAAAGTGATATTTTAGTACTGATGCATTTATTGGATACTTAATTGCTCTGCAACATTCAGTATTTGGTGCTTGCAGGGTTTAGACCCAAGAGGAGACATGTTTCTGGCAGTGATGGCCAGTGTGGAAATACTTGAAATGACACACATGATGATCAGAATTTGTAGGATGAGTAGTACGGGAGTGGCCCCTCTGAAGAACAGGAGGGACATGAAACTGGAGTGGGAGGTCTGTGGTGTTCCCATGAAGATGTTTTTTGCTGGAAAATGTGTGTAGGGGGATGATCAGTGGGACATGCAACACATTGGAAGGCTTTGGAAATGTGATCCTGTGATTTGTTTGTACTGTCAGGCTGACTGGCGTACTTCTTCTCTGAAAAGGATTTGCTAACAACTGTGTGCAAACCCTCCAAATGAAAGCATGGCCCCACATAGCAGCAGCAGACCCTACCTGTTGGAGCTTGAGTTTCTCTCTTCCATCTGCGTGAATCTCTAATCTGTTGCTGGCAGAAGTTCGACCTCCAGGCTTTAACTGAATTTCCATATTCAGAGCACTAGATGTTGGCTTTCAGATGGAAGTGGAGACAAGTTATCTAGTAAAGAGTCACAGAAAGTCTGCTGCCATCTGCACCTTCGCTTTGCTGATACCACAGCTTTTAATATTGCAGTCTTAATTAACTTTATACCCTACTTACATTTCTTGATGCCAGAAGAATGCTTGAAGCAGTTTGGCTTTGCTCTTGTCATTGGAGTACGCATTTCAGGCAGTCAAAAAGAAAGAGCAAGTGTGGGGGAGAAGCATGTTGCAGTTTGATAACACATTTAAATAATTATTGGTTTAAGGTGTGAATGTATCAAAATCAATTGTCTGTATTTTTAATAGAGGTCTTAGGTTTTATTTTGTTGTTAATATAAAAAAATTGGTGTTATAAAATGTGATTGCCACATTTGAGACAGCATTGCACAAGGTGTCTATTTTTAATGCTGGAGCTTTAGCCTCTCTAAAACAGTGTTATTTGCTTAATCACACTCTGTTGTATCTTACCATCTTCTTTTCCCACCCATCTTTTTCACCCACAGTTCACGTGGCTGGCTGGATATATGTTCTTTGGATGCATCAGCATGAAATTTTGCAGATGGTCACCAGTCTTAATACATGTGAAACTGTGATCACAGTTTTCTAAACAGTGCCAGAGATGCTGAATTATGTTTGCAGTATTGCCAAATCTCTTTAGTCAGTCTTGACTGAAAAATGATGGCATGAATCCCAGATTAGTAATGGTGCTTCAGTGAGTCATTAGCAGTGGTTGTTTGGATCTGATTGTAGAAGATGCTTCTTAGAGACACAAATAGGCCAGTGCGGGGCAAAAAGAGAACTGCTACGGTATAGCTTAGGTAGAGCCATTGTCAGGTTCTTGGGCATGAGATGCTTCTTCCCTGATTTGCTCAACATAGTAATTTGTAGCTGGGATCTCGAATGCCGTGTCCTCTGCTGAAAACAAGTTATAACTCAATACAAGTGCTGTTTTTCTGTTGTTGCATCAGCTGTTTGGGTTGTGGGACTAGAGCTGAGCTGAGCGATGCAACTTGGCCCAGCAGCCTGGTGAGCTGGTAGCTGCACAACTGTAAGGGTCTCACTAACACCAGCTGAACAGGAAACCTGTGTGGCAGGGAGGGAGTGTGAGGGATGGGGTCGTATGTGCACGTGTTGTAGCTGTAAGGGTTAGTACTGGGAACCTTAATCTTCCCTGGCCCTCCTTTGCTGAGACCAGGAGGGAAGGGCTGCTTGTGCATTGAGGTGATGCAGGGTACTGAGAGCCCCTTGCTGCCACTCACAGCATGAACAGGGACCAGGGCAGCCTTGGCTGAAGCCAGAGTTCACAGTATAAGTGTTTGAGACTAAACCAAAATAAAAATGCTTGTCTGCAAGGGCTTTCACATTTGCAGTGTTATCTCCATAATGAGTATCTTGGGGGACGTTTTTGTTGGTTTTAGGCTGGCTATTAGCCATGTAAGAGAATTGTCCATTGCAAAAGGCTTTTTTTGCCAGCTCTGTTGCAAACCAGCTCTTCCCTTGTGAGCCCAAGGGTGTTTGTTAATGTCTCCTCTTTTTTTTCGGTTGAAGGTTTGAACTGTGGAAAGGTGGTGTTCTGACAGTTCAGAGGAATTGAGTCTTAAATAAGTAGCGTATGAAGTTTGAGCAACAGCAGTATATTTTCCTTCACACTGCAGGTCTTGAACTGGAAACCTGTTTTTAATGAAAAAGATACATATATAGAGAAAAGGCCTCTTTGTTTAGATCACCTTGGTTTCATACAAACATTAAAAAGGTCATTTTCAAGCCTCCTGTCCAGAAATATTTCTTAAATATTAAGGCTTAACTGAGCAAAGTGATTAAACCTTTTCCTTTGTTCAGACTAAGAGCTTTGTTTGAAGAACATGAAGCACAGGTCCTCTAGTTGGATTGAATGCTTCTGCTTTTAAAGCAGTCTGTTCACTAAACAACAATCAGGAAAGTGGGTTGTTGTGCAGTGTTTAATCCCACCTGAAAACATTTGCATGAAAAAAATTCTGTACATTTTTTTTTCTGGAGATGTACTCAAGTTGTGAGAGAAAGGATATGATAGGCTTTACTTTCAGTGGCAATGATGCATCACTTATTTTTCACCTTGCATTTTGCCTGGAAACTCTCGATACTGATCGCTTTTATATGTGCAGGCATATGTTTTCTAGGATTTTTGTTTAATGTTTTACTCTTCTGATAGCTAACAGTCTAGTTTTTAGAAACAGAATTTTACATTTGTATGCCAAAGTTTCAAGATCAATATCAATGAAATATCAATATTCAGTTGAATCAAAGTTTCAGTGACACATGTGATGTACACTTTACAAATTCTTTAGCAACTGTGTGCTCCAGATTTTGGAGAAAAATGCTATCTCAATTAAAATTACAGCAAAGCTTGAAATATAACTGGTGATATGGGTGTTATCAGTTCTGTTTTCTAACATACCTCAAATAAATTTAAGTTCAATATTATTTTGCCTGTGTTGTAGTAGTAAAAATCACTTATTTAGTAAAAACTGTCAAATCACCAGTTGTTAAATCAAAGTATAATGTTTTTGACAGTAGAAATAATCAGTGATGGAAGGATTCTTTCTCTCTGGTGCTTTCTTCACAAAGCAGATGTAGGAAGCTTTGTAATTTTTATTTTCACTGCTCAAGTTTATAAAACAAACAAACCAACAGTAAATATGGCAGGATGTGTATTTCTATTTTGTGAAGAAAATACTTGCCTGGATAGATTTAATGATTTAAGTTACCATTTTCACAGAGGTTTATAGAAATTTCCTGGATCTTTGTTTTTCAGATTGTGCTTTCAGATTCTCTTAGACTATAGTTAGTGAAAATCAAAATATTCAAGAAAAACAGTAGTTTTCTGGAGGTTATATAAACATACATTTTAGCAAGATTTGAGTTCGGGATATTTTCCTGATGGAGGAAAAGCAAACCATTTCAGACCAAGCACAACATTAGCAAGCTAGTGAAATTCCTTATTGTTTTTTTTTCCATGTGACTGTAGGTCAGATAGGAGGGAAAAACTATATTCTTATGTCTGGTTAATAGATAGCAATGTTTATTGTGTGCATTGATGAGGTCTACATAAGTAAACAGACATCCTGTACTCTGGCTTTGGGACAGTTCTGTGGTTTTGTGTGTTTTTATTATGGTGTGCTGTAAAACTCCAGACTTTGTTTCAGATGCTAAATTTGTTCAAGTCATTCTCTTTTTTTCCCCTGACAATTCTAAATGCAATTAAATGTCTTGCACTGTATAATTTTATTTTTCTAGTTTCTTTCATCCTTCTTCCCTTTTTAAGTAAAGAAAACAAATCCCACAAAACTCATTTAATATTTTTGGATTCCCACATCTATTTATGGCTTCTTGCATCATGGAGGAAAAAATGTGACATGGCTCCTAAGAGGGCGACATAAAGGACTCTGTGTGGCTGTGTTGATGGGTGAGAGTCCAAGAAAAAATATAAGCACAAACATCATAGTAGTTCTCTGGGTTTTGGGGTGATGATTTTTCAGTACGAATCACTCCCGTACTAGAATCTACAGGCTTTCCTCTCCTTTACTACCTCTGGTTTTGTTCAAAGTGTTCCCTGATGGCAGAGGTGGGTGGACAGAACCCAGTCTTGGACCTTCTACAGTGCAAGAGGAGACTCATCAGCCTCGTCTTGAAAGCGCTGCGGTACTGGACTGAGTTGTAGTAGTTCTTAACATCTGCAGCACAAGCATATGAACTTGTGCTGCATGTGGACCGTGGGTTTCTGAGATTGTTATGCCGGGTACTTTTTGAGTCAGCTGTCTCATTTTGGACAGTTGATTGAGGCTAGGATCCTGGATTTGATAGGCGTGTTTTGAACCTAAGTTTGGTTTTACAGAGGGATATGATGCATATGGCAGTTGCTGATTGTTACAGTGTGACCAGTAATGATCTTGCTTAGGAAAAAGTTCTTTGCCATGCAATGTGAATGTAGGCTTTAAGACAGAAAATTTTCTTATTGCATGAAAAATTAAAATGAGTGCTTTCTTATCACTCAGGGAAAATGAGGTATAAAAACCGAGACAACTCGTGACAGTAAATTATTATGATAATTTATTAGCTGAACAGAATTGTTGCTACCCTTGAAAGTGGCTTTTAATTTCAGTTAAACTATGCACAGTGTGTTATTCAGGAGTTCTCCAAAAACAAGGAAAAAGCCAATCAAAATATTATGTTGTTTTTTTTTTTTTTTTCTTTTGACCTGTTGGCTGCTCTCCTCTTTGTACTTGACTTAATAATGACAGATTTGTTTAAGATAAAGTTCTGGGAACCTAGATTTATTATTTTTTGCTATGGGCATGGAGAGAGCAAATAAATGAGAGATCTCTAGATGGTCTTCTGCTCAGAAATAGGTGTTTATATACACATCCATGGATGAGAAACATTTACAAATATGCAAACTTACATATGTATCTAAGTTACATATACATACAAGCTCCTAAATTTGGATGTATGGCTGTATAGGGCACTTATTCAGGTTAGTATGGAAAACAAACTAGGTAACAGAAGATAGGATGAAGAGATGTAATATTTTCCTTTTTTAAAAAAATAATTTCAAGTTCCGTTTTGTTGCAGGAGCATAAATTGGTCGCAGTGCGTGAATGGAGTTCACAATGATAAGTACACAGAGAATGAAGCCTACGCAAAACCCATCCTTGTCTTTGCTTGATACCTGTCAAGTCTCCAGCTCAGGGAGTCTTTGTTCTAGGCTCTCCTTGGTGTCATTAAAAACTCCTAAAGCCAGACACTTAAGTTGGTCAGAACAGACCTTTTACGACTTGGATATTTTCCTCGCTTTATGATCCGATTTGTCTCTTCCTCTGACATCACTGGGTGTTGGATCAAACCTTTAGTTCTGTGAAAATCTTAGACACTGGAGATAAAAAAAGCATCTGTAAATTTTTGTAGCAGGAGAAAATGGAAATAATGCAGGAAGGAAGGAGCACTATTATTTCAAACAGTCATAATTTTCTCTTGATAGCAATTGTTAGCTATGTTGCAAGTTCATTAACCAGCTTCCCACTGTGATTTGTACTGCTTGTGGTTGTTACAAGCAGTTAAACCTGAAAGTCTCATGATCAACACTCACGGTAATCCTATGTGGAGGCAGATGTTGTCTCTTCTACAGGAGAAGGCCACCTTCTTCTGTTAAGTCACAGTCCTGTAGCCTTACATTTCTGCCTCTAAAACCATGCAATCTAACAAAAATATGTAGTGAACATCTGGCCCTTGGAGCATGTGTTTAGACCTCCATAGCTGTTAATGATGAAAAGTTGTAGTACTACTTTGTACCCACTTTGCTGGTTTTTTTTTTTGTTTAAGTACTGTGTTTTGTTGCAGGATTTGCATTTTACCTGAATTTCTCATCTGAATGATTTTGCTTTTTAATAACTGCTTCTGCGAAGGTAGAACTTCAAAGTGAAACAGACTGAAGAGGAGGGAAATAATTTGTAATTAATCATGTGAACAGAGGACATGTATTTCATATTTATTAAAAAATGAGTATTTCTCTCTTACAGGGTGCATAAATGCAAAAAAATCTTCTAGTGGACCTCTGAAAGTAATATTTACCTGAGCTTTCCTTCCCTCCCGGAATGTAAAACCCAAGCAGTTTGAAATAAGACAAGCAAACATGAGGAAAGATAACAAGCAATGTACAGAAAACAGAAGTACTACTAGAACTTTTAGCTCTTTGGTTTTGGATGAAAGAAGTAATTTCTTTTAAACAAAAATGACTTCATGTTCTGGTTCATCAACAAAATCTGAAAGGTCTAGCTCTTGCAGATGAGAGTTGGGGAGCTGCATGTTGCTTCTTTGGGGAATAGAAAACCCCTGCTTTAGCTCTGATGTATCCTTTCTGCTTGCAGACCTTTGGAACTGAGAAATGATGAATTGGAAGACAAAATACAGGGCTGGTGGTTAAGCATAGTTGGAGCAAAGCTGAGAGGTTTTTAGGTAACTGTTGGAAAGCAGCTGAAACAGGATGCACTTGTTTGCATCAGTCTTACTGTTTTTGTAAAGGCTGTAACTGCACTCGTATTTGTCTGGGCTTCAGCCCAGTCCTCTGCACTCCAAGGGACATGAGCCTGCTGTTGGAAGTAGGGTGGGAGTGAAGGACTGACTCAGATTGTTTTTTCTGCAGGTTTTACTGGTGAAACCAGCACCAATCTGGCTTGAACCAACTTGCTTGGGCCTCAGCAGGCAGGTATATTAGAAAGTCTTGTAGCAAGGAGGTGAAAAATTATTGGTGGCATGAGTTATTTCTGCTAAAGGGCTATGTGGATAGTAGGTGCAAGCCAGAGGCAAACTGAGGTCTAAAGCACCGACAGATTTCAGATGGGACTTGGGGATTGCTATCTGAAGGCAACAGATAGAGGAACCTGAGTTCTCTGCCAAGTTGAGTACTTTTCATTTTCTTAATGCTTTTAGTTAGTACCACTAGACTATTTAAAGTAGTTTTGCTGTATTAAGCATGAAACAAGGAAATTTGCTAAGAGCGATTTCTTAAGTAGTCTGCATTTTACAGTAGAGGTTCTCCAGTTTTGTTTAAACCTGTCAAAAAAAAATACAGAAATGTCGATTGCAGTAGTGTTAGGCTTTGCTAATCTCTCCAATGTCCCTATGGATTCTCTGGCTACTTTTTTTTTTTAAATTAATTGCTAAATGGAGTATTTCAGACATACACCAAGTTCAGAGCTAGGAATGGTTAACTGATTTGTGCTTCCTAGCCTTTTTCTAAAGGGGACACTCATGATTGATAACGTGTCTTAGATTTCTCCTTTCCATTTGGCAGCTGTGCTCAGAGGTCTGTAGGCACAAAACTCCCACCTTGGGAAACTGAATTCTAATTGTGTGTCACCCAATCCTACATACTGAAAACAGCTTCAAAGTCAAGCATTGGTGCTTTTCTTGTGCTATATTTTACTGACACTGGTGAAGTTACTTGCAGAATAAGGAGTTATCTGGCTGGAGTCAGTGTTTTAAATAATTTCTGTTAAAGAAATCACCTGTAACCGTAGGGAAAACCAGTTTGTCGTTGATAATTTTTCAGAAACAAATGGAAAGGAGTTGCCAGAGGGAGGAAGGGAGGTGGCTTTGCTTGTGGATGTATGGCTATAGAGACAGAGGGCAGGAGCAATTGAGTAGAGAGCACCCTGTGATGTAGCAATACCTGGCAGATGCTTGTGTCTTTGTAGGGGAGATCTCACATTGGTGCTGTTTTTCTATGAGAAATACACTGCTGTTACGAAGGGAGCCACCTCACTTTTTCTGTGGTTGTAGAAAGGAAAAAGCAAAAGTTCATTGCTAAGAGCCAAAAATACAGCACTAGAACTTAAGATGTACGAAAAATTTAGGGTGGTGTTCAGTATAGACCAGCTAAAATAATGTTAAAAATCAGAGTGAGTGCTGTGCTAAATTTATTACAGTATCTACTAATTGTTGGCATGGGGATTTGTCCTAGGAAATGTACTAAACGTAACTGCTTGAGAAGCCCGAAGAATCACTGCTATGTCTGCAGAACTGTTAACTGGGAAAATTTCTACCTTATTTATGCAGCTGCCGTCTTGGTGACTTTCTGAGCATAGTGTTAGTAGTGGATTAGTGGAAGTGAACAACAACCATAATTTTCATAAGAAAAACTCTGAGTAGTAAGTCTTGGTTTTTATTCTTGACTGACCTACCTCCTGACTTCTTGCACGTGTTACTGTTACATTCACATTCACCATGCAACTGTCTCTTGCAGGGCTGGTTGGATACGTCAAAGGGTGTTCTTCATGGCTTCAGCAGCCCTCAACTTGCAAACAGTCTACCTTGTCCAAGATGTATTTGGCCTGATTTTGTCTATTCAGGTTGCTGACTTCAGCACCTGACTCCTTACCCCATTACTGATGTTTAACAGGCCAGCATGTATTAGTAATCTTACACAGGCATATTCTTAGCTCACTGCATATGTAGGGTTACTTACCTATGTAGTTCACAGAGGAGTGAGGTAAATAACTTTGCTTTGTGTTTGCTCTGGTTCAGCTGATATGTTATAACTTGTTAAATTTCAGTACTTTGATCCTGAGCTTTTATCTTTATAGCCATAAATGTGGAGTATCTGATCGTGACAGGCAGGTCAGAGCCAAAGAATGGCATTTCTGTCTTTTTCATCAGTGCTTTTCAAGTGTCTAAGATTGTGTTATACTATTTTGATCCTAACCAATGATCCTTTTAAAAAAATAAAAAAATCCCAACTGTTTTAAAAGTGTTGTTAATATTTGTGTTGGATAGAAGGTACTAGTTGTATCTGCTCTTTGACATTTGCTATTCTTGATCAGTACCTTATTCTTACTAGTCTTTTAAAATGCATTGCGTATTTTAGGAAGAATAAGCTGCAATTCACTCTGCACCATACACAGGTTAGTATGACTGCTACTGCACTGAACTAAACCTTATTTTCATTTGGTTGCTGGCTTTTTAAAAAAGAGGACATATTTATGTGATTAGGCCCTAGTCTGACATACTGCAGGAATGAGTCTTTATATGCTTGTTTAAATTATCACTTGCATTTTCATAGGAAAGCGAGCTGCAGTGTTAGGAGTTCTTCACTTTCTCCTGCCTCAAGATGCAAGCTTGTTTCAGGCATCATGGCTCTGTTGAAGGGATTCACAACAGACAAGCAGAACTTACAGTCTTTCACTGGGCTCGCTGGTTCTTCTGGTCCCATAGCTGAAATGTTGTGGCTGCAGATTTCCTCAGTCTCCTATCAGTTCTTGAAGGGTAGCTAGCAGCTACCTGTGGCAGCTACTCTGCATCTGCTCTTCTGCTCTTCTTCTCTCTTCATTTTAAAAGGAACAGAGTATTTGGTTGTGTTTTGTGGCAACATGGATTTTCCTTTCCGGTACTGAACTTGGGCTAAATATTTCTTCAGTATTCCAGTCCAGTCAACTGGAGGGTGGTTTGGGTGCAGCTACCCTGTTAAAACTCACTATTTAAGCTAGATTTAAACATTGATGAGGTTTTAAATAATCCCAGGGTGGAGGTCCTTCTAATTGATTTCCAGCACTTGAACTTTTGTGGTCCATGTCTTCAAACTTCCCTCTGCTAAATCATGAAAGAGCAGAGATTTGAAGTGATGTTTACTTAATTTTAGAAGTCAGACCTGAGACTTTTGCCTAGTCTTACAATGTTAGCAATTGGGCATTTATGGAGAATGACGGATATCACACAGTTTATAATTCCTGATACACTATATAGGTCTATATAGGTTTGTCCACAGGTGCTTTAAAATTTATGACCCTGCCCCAGCCTTGGGACAACACAATGACATTGTATATCTTGTAAATGTAATGCTTCTCCCAGAAGTTTCATCCTAAGGTGTTTTTCTTCCTTAATTTTCTTTGCAAACATACCTTTCCTTGGTTTGACCTTCTGTCTTCCAGTGCAGCATTAAGCCAGATGTGGATGAATATGAACCTGTGCAGTAAGATGGGTCTGTGCCTCTGTACTGTCATCTTAATGTATTCACTGTATTTGCTGATTTCTTGTAAATACAGGAGTTACTTCTTTGACAGAAATTTTGCATTGCTTCAAAGAATGCCAGGAGAAAACTGCTTCTGCTTTTGCTTTTAAAAATTACACCTGCCTATAGGCATATATTTTTCAAGTAAGTAATTAGCTCTGAATGATTTTGTGGCAGCTCTGCTTTAATCATTTGAAGGGTGACAAAGCAAACAGACTTGGCAAAATAGAGAAAAAATGACTAATAAACTAGCTGACTGCTTTTGTGTTTGCTCACAAAAAGAAAGGTAAGTGCTTGATTGTGGTGCATGTATGCATGAGTGGAACATTACCTTTAGTCAGCCACAAGCGTACAAGTCTTCCCCTTCTTTAGCACCCATATGTCAGTCTCTATGCTGCAAAACTAGATTATGTTTTGTTTATTCAAACTGGCAACATGATAAAAATTTTCCAGGAGACTGAATACTCTTTGGATGGTTAACTGTGTAAACTCTGTCTAAAATAAAACCTACCAGTTTAATTAGTTATCTGAAAAATGTTTGTGTTTTTTTCTCTTTATTTTTCTTATCAAGGTTGTTAGCTCCCAGGCTTGAGAGATTGAGGGGAGAGAAGAAGTAGGAACAGTCATTTTCTGAATAGTTTCATTTTTGTGCTTGCAGATGATAGTAGGAGCGTGATAGGACTTGACAGCAGTTTAGAGATTATTTTAGAGACATCCTGCTTTGCAAGAGCTGCTCTTGATTCTCTCCCAGATTGACTGCTAAGGGTGCTATCCAATGGCTCATGTCTTGCTGGGATTAATTTTACACTATTTTGATAAACTAGGGCTGAACTGCTTTCGTACACAAATTGGGGTGTGTTGAGTGTTATGTGAGCAAAGGCCAGTTTTTCACTGTCTTGTGCTTTATTCTCCACAATGCTGATTCTAAACCAGACTTGTCTTGTACTTCAGCTGTTGCTACCTTTAATTTTTAGAAACTAGGCTGAGAATGGAATACCATAATACTGCTATATATCTACATACCTTTTCCCCACCTTCCTCCACTGCTCTTTGTACTGTGAGAAAAATTATGAGTAAGAGATTTCTGAGAAAAAAGGAGGATGAGTAGCCCACAAAACTTCCAACATGTAAAGCAGCAGTCCTGTTAGTTATCACTTCCTCCTGTATTTGTCATTCATCTCCTCAAGAAGAGCCTGTACTTGGTAGCTCCTTATAGTACAAAATGCAGCGTGTGGGCTTAGAGGACAAATGGCAACTGCTTCAGGCAACGCTTATAAATTTCAGGGTGTTGATAACTCCTAGAGTATCATAGGAGGCTTAAACTGTGCAGTACTGGTTTTAATTTTTCTGTGGATGTGTGGCTGCTGCAATATTAAGAGTCCAAACCTGCCGTGGTATGTCTCCAGGCTCACAGCCTGTGCAGCAAAATATCCTGTGGAGGCTCTGCCCAGCAATTCTTCCTGGAGTTACTGATATTTTTCTTCTTGTTGGCTTTTCTGTCAGTGCCACACAATTCTGAAAAATGGCCCTGGAGCCTAACAGCGTTGTGACGCTTGGAGAAAGCTGTAGTGACAATAAAGGAAATTTTCTGTTGTGAGCCAAAAGCCCAGGAGTCGCAGGAACTGATGGCCCAAAACAGCATCCAAACTCAACATGTCATGTGTTTTGAGTAACTGAGCTACAGGATGATTGGGATTGTGGAGGATTTGCATAGTTTTATATTGCAGCTTCAGTAGCCAAACCTTTCAGCCTTGCTTCATGGCAGGCCAGGAGTTTCTGATCTGCGTTTCAAGAGGCAGTGGAAATTTGCATGGTGTTGCTTTCCCTTTATTCATTAGTATTGCCTTTGTTGCATTAAAGAGGCTAAGCAGACCTTAAATACATCATGTTACGTAGTGCTTGCTTTGATTGAAGAATTTTTTGTGTGATGGTAAATGGTTTGTCCACTGAACAACGACTTTTGAAGCCTCTGGTAAGAGAGTTTTATGATGTAGTGTTTCAGTGGGGTTCCTGCCAGTCAGACTGGAACTTTCACATCAGAAAATGCCATTGGTCAAGATGGGGTTAAGACCTTTTTTCCAGGCTGAAACCTGCAGGGGTCTGTGTGGCTCTTCAGGCACCTGTGTCAGCGGAAGAGGCCTCACTGCTGTCAGTGAGCACAGTTAAGTACAGCAAAGTTTTTTGTTGTGTATTTTTTTTTTCCCCAGAAACCTGACAAACATTGTTTTTCTTGCCAAATAATACTTCTGTGAAGCTTTCCTGATGATCTCTTCCCAAGTCCTTTTGTCTCCTCGTTCTCTCTTTAGTCACACCTTCCCCAGGCATCTTTTTTTCTTGTGTTTGCTTCTGAGCAGCCTGTCAGCCAGGCAGCTCATCCTTGCAGCTCAGAAATGTATGCCTGTGTCTCTGCCTGAATCACTCCTCTACTGAATCAACCTCCTTGGATCTTTCTCCATCATACAGTTAACTACGCTGTTTTACTTGCCCTGCCATACGTTCCCGTAAGATGACTTGCTGTGCAGTTTTGCCATCGCTTCTCCATTTCCTGTTCTCTAAACCAGTTTGCCCCATTAGCAAGCCACCACAGTGCTATTAACTTCTCTCTTTTCAAGACCATATGCTAGGAACTGCTCCGAGGTTGGTATATTAACTGGAACTCGTACCTCTTGATGGTAACATCAGTCTTTGCCTTGCTGAGAGTCTTGATTCCCCAGCTCTGACATTTCCTCTGTTTCTGTCTGTCATCTTCTAAAAACATCTCATACCTCACAGCCAAATTCTTCCCATCTAAGTTCTATTTTGAGCTCTGCTTTTACTGGATAGTCTCCCGATTTAACTTTAGCACTTAAGCTCCTGCAGCATCTCTGTAAGTCTTCTGTGGATTTTTTTATTTGTTGCTAGGCCTGATTGGGGCATATTAGCACCAGCAGATTTCGTCCCCTCTGTGGTTTTCAAGGGAACTGAGTCCCTACAGTGAGGTGATTTCTGACACCTGAGTCAGCAACTTAGCTCCTGCTTAGCTTTGGTGCTCTGAATTTTACTCCACCTGTCTTGTTTCTGAGAAAGTAGAGAATTCAGTGCATTTTCTCACTCTCCTGGATGTTCTTGTTAATGTAGTCCTTTCAGCCTCCGCATTACATATAAAAGGTGTGCATGAATTGTAGTCATTTTGAAGGTACTAAAAAGATCAGAGGCGTTACAGAATTTTAAGCCACAACTCTGTAATTTATGTTCTTAAATATTCCTTTATTCCTGGTTAGCAGGCTGCATCTGTAGGAAGAATCAATAGATTTGTTTCTGTAATGCAATTTTTGAAGTTCCAAATTTTCCTTTTTTTTTTTTCTCCCCTCAATGGGAGATTTTTCGGTGAAAAACTTAACTCTACAGACTATGTATTTCCCCTTTTTAGTACCTAAATTATAGGGTTTTAGCCCATAGAGGCATGGAACATTAGAGTAATAATGCTGAAAAGGCTTCTCTTAAAAACAAAAAACCAAAAAGATAACATGTAAGATTTGAAAAATATGTTGCTTTCCTGTGTAGAAAGCCTTTTATATGGGTTAAAAAATTATTATTTCCTTTTCACTCCCCTATATAAACTTTAATTGCTACCAATTTCATGCAAAGTTTGTTACTATTTGTAAAAAGGCTCAGGAAGTCTCCATGATATTTTTCGAACTTGCAATCAATTATTTTTTGGTAGGAAGAAGGGGGAGGGGAAGTGTGGGTAGAAGAAATGTGCACCCTTTTTGTATAAAAAAAGGGTTGTACTGATTAGCTGCTATCTAAATTCTAGTCTATAAAAATAAACTTTAAGCTCAGGTATATGAAGCTGACAAAGCATCAAGTCCTTTTGAAATAGTGTTTGGCCAGTATTTGTGTGGTTTCAGCCTATTCTATGATTCCTAAAAAAGACAGGCTATTTAGAAACACTGCCTAGCAGGTGCTGTTTGCATCTTACCCTTTTTTTAGACCACTGTAAAAAGAAAGACACCCGTACTTCTGAAACTGATTTAATGTGAGGATAGTTTTTACTTGTTTTGCTTTAATTTTAATGTGTCTGTTTCCTTTTCCGTCTCAAGTACAGCTGTTACACTGAATTACAGCCTGTTTATTTTAAGATTCCTTCCATAGTTACGGGTGTGGATCATGTAGTTTCCATACTCCGCTGTGCCTTGCTCAAGGCAATTGCAGCTCTGTGCTCGTATTTGCCCTTACTTGGGATGTCCTCACTGAACCAGCACTGTGCAGTGGTTATCAGCTGGAGATAGTTCAGGGGTTCTCAAGCACAATGGATGGTTCTGAAGCTATAAATGGCTGTTCTTTGTATTAGAGAGAGGATTTCTTACTTAGATTGTGTTGAAGGAACTGATACAAATAAAGACTGTCTTCTTTCTCTTTGCTCAGCTTGATGTCTCTGTTCAATTTTGATATAATCAGCAAAGATGAATATACTGTAATCTATTTCAGGAGCCCTTTCATGAAGGGTTATTAGAATTGTTTTTCCCAAGAGAAATTAACAGAAAATTAAGCTACTTTGGGCTATAGCAGTTGATGAAGTATTTTTACACTACCTGTCTTTATGTTTCTTGTTAACTTATGCTTGTATTGGTGATTTTGTATTTATAGCAAGCTCTTTTCAGTATGTCTTATTTATCTCTAAAATGATTTCATGAGTGTTCAAAATCCTCAGCTTGCAAAAGTGAGTGTATTTTGGAACACACCTGTCTAGGAATGTGGCTGCCATTTATTAAATACTTATTTAAACAGTCCTACGTAGATTAGAATCGACTCACAAGATTTGGATGGGGATAAATGGATATCTTCCTTCTAAAACTAAGCATTATCCTGAAATGACTTAGTAATGCCTTCAAAGAAAGCTTGTCCAATATTTAGTGCACTAATTGGAGTTTAAGATTCAGTTCCCAAGACTCTTTGGGTAATGTCAGGCAAGTAACGAATAAAATCATTACAAGCTGAGAGAGGTGGGCCCTAGAAACTTATGCCGCTGCACCTCAGACTCTGCTTCGTTCTTCCATTTGAAAAACAAAACAAAACACAAAGAAAACAAAACTCCAAACCAAACAAAACAAAAACAACCAAGACACAACCATGCAGTCCTCCAATCCCCAAAAACCCCAAACTGCTGAGCTGGGGGGAGGGAAGCCTTACCTTCCTCTCTTTTGTGTTAAAACCTGTGAGGTGATCTGGAGATAAGTAGTGAGGATAACACGTCCTGCTGTTTCCCAGATCTCCGGGTGCACGCCTTTTCTTTGTTCTGACTGTCTCAGGTGCAAAACGTGTGCCAACAGACCTGTGCTTTTTACCAAACTGATCTCCATGTCAAGCAAACCCTGGGTGTGCGGCCCAGGTGGGACTAGGAAGGGCGGCTACAGCACCCAGTGGTGCAGGGCAGCAGGGACAGTGGCCTGGGACCATTGCGAGCCTCATCGGGCAAGTGCAGGAGTAGCTATCAATTCCAGACAGCTAAATACATCGCAGACAGGATTAGAAGAAGGTGGAACTAGGGGTGAGAGTGGGAGCGGGGGCAGAGTAACAGAAAATACATGTTTTAGTGCTGTTATAACATAAAAGGATGATGCCAGTAATCTTACCAGTTTAGGCTGGTGGAACTAAACTATAAACAAGAAGTTGTATGTGGAGCTATATACATCACTTTCCTGCATAGCTGGAATTGTTTGGTGACTTAGATGGGTCTGTTCAACAACTGAATGAATGTATGCCCATACATTTGATAGGAAACTGAACAGATGAAGGCTTTGTATAATCATATGATATAGATGTCAAGAAATTACCTTTAAGGAGCAGTATTAATAATGTTTTCCTTTTAATTGTAATTCCTTAATACTAATCATGCTTCTTTAATACAGACACACAAACGTTGTTAGAGAAGGTCAATGAGACTCTAGTAATGCATTAAACATGGCAAACAAATGATGCAATGTCTTCAATTATTATCTGCCCATTCTAATTCCCTTCAAATTCAAGGACTCAAAGTCTTTTCCCGAAACACAACATGATGCAAACATCTGTAATCTCTGGTCTCCCTTTAGCCCTGAAGACATTCCCCAGACAACAAGACCTCTTATTGTACTAGGAAGTGAAAATAATATAGAAAACAGGTATCTGGGGCAGGTATGTGTTTTTATGTCCCCAAACCAAAAGAAAATGCCTTATTTAATAAGGAGATTCTGAACCTATTCTTATTTTTTGTATTTTTGCCTTCTTTTATTATCTGTGTAGGTTTGCTGGTTTATAGTTGGCTATTACTAGAAGAAGACATGTAGCGTTTGACATTAAGATTTTTTTGAAACCATATTAAAGACACTGAGGTGCTTTTTGTGAGCTTTTTCTATGGCCTAATTGTAGGAAAATCCCAAATGATCTGAAGTCAATTAAGTTCTGAATGTCAAAATTTAGATTAAAAAGGAAAGAAACGTTTCCATTATCAACGCTGTTAATAAGCTTTTCCACCTTGATCTCCCACTGATCTGGATTCTGATACACAATCCAATGTGTACAGCACCTTTATCTTTAAATGATCCTGTTGATATTTGGTGGCATTAATCCAGGGAATAATTTACAGCACACCACAAATAAAGGTTGGATTTACATGTAGTGACTTAAAATTCGTGAGCTTGCAGGTAACTCTTTCTGGTTGGATTGTTACATAATTTATTTTGAAAAAATAAAGAATTTTGAGAGGTAGGAAGCTCCTTTTCATGACCTTGCTAGTGAGGAACATATCAGAAGATTATTTCCTTTCTAAAGATAGGGACTGGTTAACTTGCAAAGAGTACAGATGAGTTGAGAGGACAAGACAAAGCATTAGAAATCCGTTGTGCAGACACAGAAATCTTGCATTACAGCTGCTCTTTCTTTATGCAGATGAGGAGGAGTAAATTTTACAAGAAATGTTGTGTAATAGTCACCAAAATTGTCCAGCTTTACATTCAGTGTTACTGCTTTTTGATTTAGTTTACACAGTGCAGCAGATGGTACTGAGAAAACAATAAGTCTTTGCATTGACTTTCTCCAGCATGGACAATTGTTCTTTCTGACGCATTTAAAGAACCTACCAGTCATAGGTCACGAAGACCAGCATGACATCTGCAAGTCCATTGTGAAAGACCACAGGAAAAACTTCACTCAGCAAATGTATAGAGTGTATTGAATGAGCAAAATGAGTGGATGTAGGCAATCCTACCAGAGTACAGCATTTTGTTAGACAATGAAGGAACCATTATGTTTATGTCATGCAGTATCATATGTTTACTTAAAAACGAGTTTACGCCTGGGTTTGGGTGTCTCTTTTGTTGGGATTCACAGATCAGTATTCAATTGGAATTATTGTATGAGTACAGAAAATGGGGCATGCTGGTTTGAAACAGAAAGGTAGTTGTGCATTGTAGAGAAAAATAAAGATTGTTTGGAATCGGAAACTCGTGTCTGTGTTGACAGAACAAATGTCAATATTCTTGGAAGCCCGAAGAGACCAGGTGTTTTCTGACATGCCTTCTCTGGTATTCAAAGTGGTCTCTACAGCATGTACATAAGATTTGAGACTACAGATGCTTCCACACTTGCACTGGTTATAGTTTTTTAGGAAAAAGCAGAGCTCTGAATGTAAGAGGAATGAGATCAGGCACATGGTAATTGCAAATGGTACGTCACTTGATTATCAGGTTTAATGCATCATTAGGGTCTTGCTGACCTTTTCTGCAAATGCAAATCACAGACAGATGTGGGCATTAGAAAGGGAACAGAAGTGGATAAATATGAGCAGGGTAGCTGCCAAAAGATCAGCTGACACTATGCTGACATCAAGTGCAATCTGGGGAGTCCTTCTTATCCAAGCAAACCTTCGCATGCAGCAAATGGCTGGATGTCTGTATGCGCAGGAGCCACAGCAGTGTCTGTAAGCTAGTCTCTCATCTGGTCAGTACATCTGTGTTGCTATGAGATATATTTTTCTTATCTTGTTTTGACTGATTTCTCTGATCTTAGTCTCTCGGAGTCTCTTGTTTCATCTGCTGAGAACAGACCATAAAGAGGAAATGGGAATTTAGGTGGTCTTGTGCATTTTCACTAGATGTGCAGAAGTACTTCCCTCTGAGATCTGCGTGCAGTATGCTACAGGCAGCTTGTCACTTTTTAGTCTCTTTCCAGTGCAGCAAATGTAGCTTTGGATTGTTATGAGAGAAATAAAAATATATATTTTCCTTGGGTCATAGCTATAGCAGTAGCTTGAGGAGGTGATCTCAGTGAAGAGATGTGCTTGTGTGGTGTGGAGGGAATGTTTCCCACAGCATCTTGCAGATTGCTTTGCTAACTGCCTTTGTAGAGATAAGTGCAATATACTAGTGGGATGTTGGTGGATGATGTAGTGATGGTAAAAAAATCAAGCACTGTAGTGTGTCCTGTTATTTACCTTCAGAAGCCTTGAGATAAATGTGAGTAATAAGTGCACCCTCCTCCCATACTCAATCACTGAAGCTCTGTTTTAATACATGGCTTCCTTTTCATTGTCTGCACAGGTTAAAGGTTCTGGTGCTGATGCTTTTCCCAGCAGCAGTTTTAATTTTCCTGAGAAGCAAACAGTGTTTTTGTCTTAGCATGTCAAAATACTCACAAAAGGTAATTAGCTGGAAGAAATGGACCTGCTACTGAGATGCACTGAAAGATAAGCCTGATGGCCTGGTGAGCAAGACACTGAAATCTAGTTTCTGCATTTGGCCTCATTGTGGACATGTGGAGCAGCAATGGTCAAGTCAGTTAGCTGTGCTTTCTAAGACAATGCAAAAATATTTCCCTTCTCAACTTTTTGCTCGTATGTCTTTTCAAAATAAGTGCTCCTTCTGCAGTGGGTCTCTGAAACCCTGTGTGTGCATAGTGCTCACTTCCATGTGTGGCTGCTCACTGGTGAGGGCCTTTGGAAAGAACCGTAATGCCCATAACAATGATAAAGGCAGTGTGAGCCTGTACAGAAAACGTGCTCTACTCAGGAAAAGAAGGCTACAAAATGTTGGGCTGCAACAGAGTATGCAGTTGATAGAAGATGACTGGAAGACCAGGAGGGTGAGGGGGGAAGAAGGAGGGGAGGTGTCACTGTGGGTACTGGTGGTGGTCCTCAGTCTGCTTTTGTTTCTCTCTCTGTCCTTGAAGAAAACAAATGTGTGTTGTGGTTGGTTGCTTGCTTTGTTGGTGTGTTTGTTTTCCTGGGACAGTATAGCTAAGCAGAAAAAAGGCTCAAGAACACGAGTAGAGGGTGGTGTCCTATGTAAGGACAATCTGACTGTAGACTGAGCACTCATGAGAAAGCAGGTTAATATGGGACCTGACATCTGGGAAGAGTCTGTAGGAAACCATTTCCATCATCATTGGCATAATGATGATTTAAAAAAAAAATATTCCAAACAAATTCCCAGAGATGGGGAGATGATGAGGAGAAACAGGGTTCTTTAGTCTACCATGTTCCAGGGTACCATGTTGAACAGGTAAGCCTTTGCTGGCTTGTTTCCTAATGGAGAAAAAGGAAAAAACTATTATTTCTAGTCTTTTAAAAGTGCATAATGGTCTACACTGCCTTTTAATGTACAATCTCTTGCATCAATGTTTAGTTTAGCAGACTGTACTAAATTGTGGTTCAGATTTATCCACATCGGTCTAAGTTTTGGGCTTTTACCTCTCTGGGGTAAGAAGCTTCAGGTTTTCCCACTTTTAGATCCAGGATCCAAATGCTCTCTACTTAAGAAAGTCCAGCTAAGGATACTAATAAATGAGGCAACGCTCAACTGCTGCCTACAGCAGCTAGATCACTTTTGATTTGTAGATGAGGTTGTTTGCAACTGAGGCATGTATGTGCATTTTAGACAGTGCGTGCTGACTCTTGGTGTGTTTTATCTCTTTGAGGCCTGTAGCAGCTCTTTTCTTTGAGTCATCTTTGATCCAAATCTATGCTTTTAGGTGGACAGCCACACAAAATTGAATGTAGATGTATACAATTGTGTGCCATACATTCAAAACCAGACAGACAAAAAACACCACCACTACCCCAAAGAACTCCAAAACCCCAGACATTTGAAGTACCTTCCAGTTTTGTCATCTTCTCTCTTTATATCATAGATACCATTTGGACTGTGGCCTTGCTGTTGGTTTTCCTGTTTAAAGTCTATGGGGTCTTGCTGTGGCCTTTTTTTTTGTTGTTGTTTTGTTTCTGGTTTTTTTTTTTTCCCCTGAACGTGCTGTGAATTTTAGCATTCTTTTGCCTATCCAGCCATTTAAGACGTGAAAATAAAGCCTTGGAAGCTTGACAGGAGCAAAGATTCCCTGTCATTAGCAAATTGGAGGAAATGATGGGATTCAACAGAAGATTTTCCAAGTGATAGCTGGACTACCAGTGGTTTTAGGGGAAGGAGTGTAGGTCAGTGTGTTTTCATAGACATCAGCTACTCTTTATCCCCCTTGTTTATGTTATCTCCATGACCATGCTTCAAGGATTGTTTTGCTCAGCTTGATTCCTTCTCATCTCTTGATCCCTACCAAGCCAATATTCTTGGCTGCTTTGAGATACATGGAGAGAGTAAACATTTGCCATCAAGAGGACAAAGTTCATTCTGCAGCTTTACTAGCAACCAGATACACTACTGAACAGTGCTGTGCACATGTATGGATTGGATGAGTGAGTGGGCTTACCTTTAATTTGACTGGGCTTTGCCAAAGACGTAATTCTTTAAAAAGACAAAAACCACAGAACTATGAAAGTCATGCTTTGATACTAGCTTTTCCGTGAGAAGTCTCTGCACAAGTCTGTTTATCTGGGCAATAGCCAGCTGGACATTTGTTAAGTATGAGGAAAGATGTTCTGCTGTAAATGATTTGACATAAACCAAGTGCCTTTTTCCCAAACTATCTGGGATGCTTACATGAATGGCTGTTAAGCAGGTCTACACATTTTAATGGCATTGTTCCTTGAGCCAGCAGCTTCTTTTGACAATACTCTCTTGATTAATCCCACCATAATTTGTTACCATGTGGCTGACCTGCTGGCTCAGTAGTAGAGGGCTTCATCTGTCTCTTTTGAAGGCTCTATTTGCTTAACCCTGAAACTGCTTAGTGTATCGTGTACCCTTTCAGAAATAAAGCATAATCAGTACAGCGTTGCAGATCAGCGCTCTCTAGCATCAAGTGCCTAACATTGGCTTCATGATACATGCTCTCAGTTGTATGCAGTGAGGAGTCTGGGAGGCCTGGGAAATCAATAGGTGATCAAATTTCCTCCTTCGACTGTGGCAATCAGTGCCTGGTGAGATGGACGGCTCTGGGAGAGGCTGCCAGAATTCAACACTAACCCCACTGCCTCTGTCTGTAATGCAGATATGCTCTTTTCCTATAGGCACTTCTCCATGCTAAACTGGTGTCAGGCACAAAGGATTTCTGCTTACAGATGTGCCATAGTCCTTCCTACAGTTCTTTTATCTCACTGCATTTGAGACCAAATTTGTCCTCCCCAGAGCACTTGATGAAATCACAGGCACTTTGCTATAAACTTGTGATGAATAAATACATATTGCCCTAACTCAATACTTTTGTTTCAGAATCTTTCTTAGGGTATCTGAGTTCTTCCCCTAGTCTTGGTGAGAGGTATAAGCCCACAGATATGCCATAGTAGCACACCACCTGGCATACCACAGTATTGACCTGGCTTGCAGAGCAAGCTTTTGCATTCAAGATAAATATATCTACAGTGAAGAAAGGACCAGAATTTCCATCCTCAGGGGATTAAAAAAAAGAAGGGGGGGGGGGGGGGGACAAAAAAAAGAAAACCCGACCTCAAAATAAACCAACAAAACATAGAAGAATACGTGGAGGATGAAATAAAACTTGCTACTGAAATAAAAAGCTGGGGCTGCCTGCAGACACCCACAGACACAGGGGCAGCGAGTGTGTTCTTGGCTGTGCGACACTGAGCAGGAGGCAGCGAGCGAGAGGAAGCCCTGAAACTTAAACTCCTCCTGCAGCTCTGCATCTGCTGTGAGTCACTGGCATGAGTCACGCTGACAGCGTTCACGTTAGCCAGCCTTCCGATGGAGTGGCTCTGGCAACAGAAGAAGCAGGTTGTGTTATCGATTACCTGCTGCAGCAGGCAGTTGCGCCAAGATATTTTTTTGCGAGCACAGATGAAACCGGGGCGGCTCTACTGAGCACCGTTATTATTTTCTTAAGGTAAGAATGCCTGTTATTTACTAGAGAAAGATATGAAAAGGGAATTTAGAGCTTGTGAAGGCTGAGTCTCGTTCTGCTGCTTATTCTCAGAGGATGCTGATCTTCGGAGCCGCGTTACTGCAAAGCTTTGTCTCGACTGTTTGCAGTGCCATATGGAGAATCATATGGTTAATGGGCAGTGCATGTCCTAGGAAGCAAAACAAGTCTAATTCTCATTCATTGATGTTACGTAAGGCATGGCAGCCATGTTAAGGACAGAAGACCTCTTTCGAAGAAACAGTGCTGCTAGACGGTAGGGCAAGGAAAACAGCTAGGTTTTAAGCAGACCACAGTTCTGTAGTTCTTACTTAAAATGAAATTTATTGAGTTCTGAATTTCTGTGTTACTAGAATAAAAACAATGGCATTAGAAATAGCAGAATAGTTGTTTACCTTTTGAATTACAGCGTTGTTTTGCCTTCAGCATTCAGGCTGGCAGTGTGTGCATACTGTGATGCATGCCGTGCCTGGATGTTTACAGCGTCTTCAAATACTTTAAATGATATTTCCAGATATTGGGGTGGCTTTCATTTTGTGCCACTAAAAGGCCACATATATATGTGTCCCATGCTGACAATTTGCTACATGCAAGAGGTGGGAAATATTCTAGTTAGTGTTGACATATGCAGAGTGGGTAAAACAGGTTTTTGTAGTGGCTTTACTGTTATTTTATTCACTCTAATGCTGTAGTTTTAGTGTCATCTAGACTGGTATTGCTAATTATCCTCATGTGAAATTCTCACACTGCATCTCGAGCTTTTGCTGTACTCTCCACAAGAGATTTTCTAAGTTAGGGACTCTGGTTTTGAACTGTGATAATGAATTTATCTTAATTTCTTTTTTATTTTCTTTCCTTGTTCTTATTTTTCTTTTTTTTTTTTTTCCATTCATTTATTTTGGATTTGCAAGGCAGCATCCTTTTAAAGTGCATCTTACAGTGAAGTTAGCAGCTGTTCTTAGTTACAAGGGAACCTGGTCACTTCTGTGTATTATTTTCAGAACAAGAGAATGAGGATATTTTCAAAAACTGGTCATTTACTAGCTTACTTTCAACCACTTGAAACTTCCACTAATTTCCTTGTATAATTTACATTTGAGTGACCACTGTCTTGTCTTCTCAAAGGAATATGGTGCTGTAGTAAGGTTATTTAAAAATGACAGCATGCTTTAGGTGGTTCTTCTATCTGCTAATTTGTAGTATTCGTTACTGAGTTTGATGTTACTTCCTCTTTTAAAAAATAATAGGTTTCTAAATAAAATGGAAAGTATGGTTTATTAGTGCTTCTTTACACTTCTTGTGCCATGCAGCTTAGAAAACTATAGAGAGAAGCTTTTAAAACAATGACACTCATGGATGCCCATCTCCCAGAGCAAAATTTTGATGACTGATTGAAATTATGTTTCTGATATAAAAGATTTGTGATGTTACAGCATTAGATATCCAAGCTAGTTTAACCAATGTTAGGCTTGGCTTTAGGACTGCTCACTAACAAAGTGCTGGCACATGGCAGTCTTTCCTTCCCCTCCCAAATCCAAACAAATCCAAGTAAAGCAGTCTTCACTGTCTTATTTTTTCCACTAATTTGTGTCTGAATTATTGTTTTCTGAGACTGCATGTCAGAATTGTTTGCTGTCATGTTTGCCTTTAAATATGTTTGCATTTAGAGTACAAATTTTGTATTATGTCAAACCAGAATAAATAATTTGTTATAATAAACCTCCATTATCTTCAATTGAGTTTACATAATTTCTTTGTTAATGCATTGTGGGCACAGTTAAATAATTAACATTTGAAAAGAAATTTCAAGAACATGCTTAACAACCCTGAAGACAGCCTCTCCATCCTGCTTGTCCATAAACTCTTTGTGCAAGTGCTGACCACCAGAGAGAACTGGTTTCTGATTTATCTCATTCTCATGCTGCCTGCTGTGTCCCTCTCTCTGCCACTGGAATGCCACTGCATGAAAAAGAGGATCAGCTCAAAGAAAGAATAAAAACCCCAGCCTTGCAAGATAGCTAGACAGTTTGCTTTATGTGTGTTGGAAAACTTCTGGGAAGATCTACAGCAGTTTTAGTGGTGATTTGTTGTGATATTATCTTAATGATTACATTTCTTCTTTTAGATATATTAGCAAGACACAAGTGAAATGTAAATAGCAGGAGAGATTTGTGCAGGGAAGTGATCGTTAACTGTGTTAAGGGCAAAGGAAGCAGTTGCATTTGATCCTTCTATGCAGAGATTTGGGTAATAGGTATAACAAGGTTTGTGAAAGTCTGCCTGGCAGGCACCCTAAAAGTTAGCTTTTATTGCTTTAAGTTGGCTTTCCATCAGGCTCTAAAGGCAGCAGACGGCACACGCTGTAAGGGTCATTTCACCTCTACTTTTGGCAGGACTTGAAGTGTGAGAATTCATGATCTGCTTGGCCTTTCTTTTCTGTAGTAAAGGTTTGTTATCTCCGGTGAACTCAAGCAGAAGAGCCCAGCTCACTGTTCTCCTCCCTGTTCCTAACCTACAGGGCATCTCTGGTGCTTGCACAACTGATTTTCTTGGCTCTGCATTACTCCAGAGCCATGCTTTGTGATCTCTGCCCTCACTAAAGCTTTTGCAGACGTCTTGCTAAAATTTAAGCCCCATTTTTCGATTCTCACTTCAGCTGCTCTACTGTAATCTGTTTAATGATTCTCTCCCCTTGGTAGGTTTTCCACCTAGGCAAGTCTTACATGATGGAAAGCTCATGTCGTTCATCTCTTCCCTTTTGCACCTGTGCCGCTTGTTGTTACGAAAGACAGGTGGGGTGTTCAACTGCCCTTTTTTTTTCTTTCTTCCTTTGTAGAACCTGCTGCTTTTTTCTGTGGCTTCCTTTGTGGCTGTGCCCTGACCCTGCTATTCTGAGCCTTTCGTCTGCCTTCCTGGCACGTGGAAGCAGTGCTACTGGCTTAGCTCGGATCTCTTACATGTTCTGCTTTCCTAGTCCTTGAGCAGAAGTTTCGAAAGGGCCAGTGGTGTTGTCCTTGTGCAGGCTGCTCTACATCTCCCTGCCATGGCAGGGGGAAATGACTCTGCAGGAAACACAGCTCTCGCTATGGGTAGTAAGTGGAGCGATAAGGGGCATGGAGAAAATAAAGCATTTCTCCAAAATTCTTGAAGCTCTGAGACCCTCAGTGGGAGGAAGCACCTACTCTCTTGTTTTACACAAAAGCCGTGTCAGCAGTGATTTATAGCCAACCTTGCTAAATGGCTGACAAAGAACTTAGGGGAAAACCAGTTTTAATATCAAAACAAATTTACATGAATCATCTTTAATATGAGTGATTTTTTTGATTGTATTACAGTTTTACTTAATGATCAAGCCAAACTGGAACACTGCTGTATCAGATGCAGAGTTTTACACAGACTCGATGGTCCATGCACTGAATAATGTTTTTCACAAAAAATTATTGCTATATTTTCTATGGTGATTTGCTGTTTGACTTTAGACTTTCTGAAAGAGGACCCTGCAGTATAGGAAAATCAGCAGTATATTGATATTTATTTAGTCCATCCTTGTATCACAGAACAGCACAGCATTTCTGTTTTCAACTATAAATTTGAAAAGGAGGGAGAGAAGAAGTTTGAGGGGGGTTTTAGAAGTTTTTGTTTCTTTTTTTGCATGTTAGTAATAAGCCCCTAGAAACTGGAGTTATATTGGAACAAAATCTGTGCATCTAAGCATAATGAATAGCATTATTTGAATACTGAGCCATCTCGTTTGTTGGAGAACTCATCTTTTTATTTGCATAACTTTTAGAAATTGCAGTTTTTGCATCAGTTGTTTTGGGCGTCCTTCATTTGTACATGTGTATACACCTAGAGGGCATGTGCTTTGTCCTTTTTCCGGTTTTCTGAGTAAGTCTTCTTGTTTGGATTAGATTTGCTGCCCGTTTTTAAAGAGGAGGGGGAAAGAACGGTTAAATCTTTGTTTATACTGTGTCCTGAAAAGCTCTTCGCTTAATCCTGGAACAGTTCAAGCAGGGAGACAGAGGGAGGTGTGAACGTGTCCTGTTTGCCCTGGCAGGCCCAAACTGCTAGAGGGGCTCCCACCTCATTGCATTATGTGAAGTTTTGTATCACACACAAAAAGTCACAATCTCCATTTTTGTCTGTTGAAACCTTTATGTATTCTTGCGCATGTGCCAGTTTTAAAAAAAGAGTGAAGAGTGTAGCCTATACTGTGAATGTAGCAATGACGGTCCTTCAGGGTTTGAGTTTCCATTTGTCTAATCCTTCATGACTGAAGTCTCCCTGCCCTCGAATCGGAGCCAGTGTAAGGATAAGGATAGTTCATTTTGCTCTGGTTAAATGAGATTATGACCTGGATTATGATGACATGTTATTTCTGTGCCGAATTCTCCTTGTATTTTATAAGCACACAGAAATCTGGGATTAGCTCGGTTTTCAGTTTGGTGCTTCATCTTTTAAAGTAGCAGAGTACCTCCGATTTTGCTGTGCTGGCTTCTTAAATAAATGGTAGTGAATTGCTAGGTTTGATGTCTCACATGACTGTGAATTGACCTTCTGTGTTCAGGTGAAACACAGTTTAAAAGGAATGGGTTCATGATCCTTAGTTCAGATATACTTCTTAAATAAATACTTGCTAGTGCCAGATGGTAGAGATGAATAACAGAGCATGTCCATTTCTTCAGGTTATTTGGGCAGCAACTCTTGATTAAAAAAAAATAAAAAAGTGACACTGCAATATTCTAGATTGCACTAAAAAGCCCTTAATTTCATCAGGTTTCCGACATGTGATAGGTAAGTGTATTTTAGGCCCCAGATTCCTGAAATAGAAGCTGCTATAAAATATTACTTCTGTCTTATTTCAGAAATAGACACTAGCGGTCTGACTTTAAAGGACTTTAAAGGAAAAGGTTTCTTTTTTCTCTGACATCAATGTTATTTCTGTTCAGCAATTGAGAGGGCTTATCCTGAGGACAAATGGACCAACATGGTAAAATGTTGATTCTTTTAATGCACATAGAAGGACGTGAAAAAATAATGCCATGCTGACAGTGTCCTCTGTTTCAGGAAAGCTTGCAAGAAGAGGTCTTCAGAGCTCTGTACGTTAGTAGGGAGAATTTGTATGAACAAGATTGCGTCCTGAGTATTACTGTCACTAAATGTTAGTATTGTGGCTGTGAATACATGACATAAAAATTAATGCAGCTGAACTGACTAGAATGAGGTCTTTCTGTTGTAAACTTTTCTCTCAAATGTGGGTGTTTGGGAAAAGTTCATTAAATTATTCATCGTTCTGAGATAAGGGGATGACTTTCAGTTGTATTTTGGTAAACAGGAGGCAATGAGTAATAGGAAGAATGTGGCCTTTGTGGCTTTGCCTACATAAGGAGGTTTTCTGGTTATTGTCTCATAGCTTTGTAGACCCATTGGTGAGAACATGATATTAAGTTCTTCAAGGGCAGTGATTTTACTCAGAAAAGTTACATGGAAAAGTCACTACTGTTTTGCTGGTACATATACAGTGAGGCAGACTTCCAATCTTGACCAGAAATGGACTTTGGAAAGAAAGACTAATAGGGAATTAGAGAAGATTCTTCTTCTTGGCTGCCTTCCTCTAAAGTCTGCAAGTTCCACTGGGGAACAGAAGGGAATCGGGACAAGTTTGGTCTCAAATTTATGAATGTCAGAGAAATTGCTTGTGATTTTATCACAAACATAAGAATGCTCATGTTTGCAGATCGGCCATTTTTAGAGCTTATAGTGTGAGCAAGCATTCATACTCTCATGTAGTTTGCTTTTTCATAGCACTAGATACTGCTTGTTACTGGTGGAAGGAAATTAATAAAGCTTTAGTCCTAAGCGTGTCTTGAAGTGATGTGGTGTTTTACAGAGGATATTACGAGAGACCCTACAGGGCTTTGCTGTCTTTACTGAATGTTCACAGTTTGTACAGTCAGTTTTACAGCACTTTGACTAAAATACATGGTGAATGGAAGTAGCCACTTTAGGATGTGAGTAAAGTAAGAAATGAGAGCTGAATTGAAGGGAATTGTGTTTGACAATGTTTAATCCGTGCTTCAAGGACCCAGACCTGTGATTTCTAGAGGAAAGCCACGACCATCATTGCTAGAGGTGTTCAAGAGGCTTATTTTATTGAGCTCCACGAGGTGATGGCTGGAGGGATCAGAGTGAAATACAGTCTAAACTGTTCTCCCATGCCATGACCTTAATTTGTGACATTTATTGCTATACAGTGAAATTATATCCTTTATTGTTGCCTCTCTTTTACCAGCATCTATTGAATGCACACAAGTATTATTACCCTTTTTACTGATAGGGTCTGAGAGAGACTGAATCAATGATCTGAGGCCTCCTCCATAGCGGAACCGCAAATGCTGCCAAGCAGTCAGCTCCTGTGGGCCTGAGTGGGCATTGAGATGTGACTATGCCGCCCGTGGGCTGGGCTGCCTTCTGAAGGACCGTGATGCCTGCAGCTGGGAGAGACCTGCAGCAGCTGGAGCTTTGTCAGGCCGAGGCAGCAACAATCCTCTCAGCTCCTGCCATCCAGCCCCCTTCTTCTCCCCTTCTGCCATGAGAGCCCTGTTTCTGTCAGCTGCTCTGTGGCCCAGTGAGGGAGGTGGAGGTGCTGACCAGTTTGCATGGGGTAGTTGGTGTGTTTTGTTTTTCCCCCTGAAGATGAGCTCTCTCACAGGATCCTTTTGAAGACGCCATGTCATTTCAGCACATGGGGGTAGTAGAGAGGTCTGAGCACCTTCAGGGTGCAGAGAGCAGTGAGAGAGGGGACTTGGTTGGGCACATGGAAGGACAAACTTCCATTTGTACAGGGAGTGTTTAAAGAAAGAGGCTGGTCTTGTGCTTCCAGGTTGGAAGGGATCACAAAGATCATCTGGCCCAACCTTTCTTGGCAAAAGCACAGTCTAGACAAGATGGCCTAGCACCCTGTCCAGCTGAATCTTAAAAGTGTCTAATGTTGGGAAATCCACCAGTTCCCTGGGGAGATTACTCTAATGGCTGCTTGGAAGTGATGGGAGGCTGCCAGCCTGTCTGTGTGAACTGAGTGGGGGAGGGGCTTGGCTTCAAACCCATGGTGTCTGAGTTTTGACTACCTTGTAAATGCTTTGCCTTTTTTGTGGGAGGCAAGTGTTTCCTAGCAGCTCAAAAAGAACTGGAGGTTCTTTTCTGTGCTTGTTAGTGGGATTTATGTTTCAGAAATGTAAACATCCTCACAGCTTTTAATTTAATGGAAAATAAAAAAATGTCACAAGGGCGCCACTGGTAAGATTTTTATTGGGAGTTAGAAACAATTTGGCACACATAACAATTGTCTCTTTAAAACCTGACGGTGTCTTTAAATACCAATTTTACTTAAAATTTAGCAAAAACACAAACAAAGGGCAGAACACTTATCAAGTGCGAAGATCTGCTCAGCTGATGTTATATTTGTGATAAGTAGTAGACAAGAACTCGCTAGTGATTTGACTCAATTTGTGTGAAAATTTGATACTCCTTCCTGTAATAGGCAAGGCATACAGGATAACTGGGAAAAGTAGTTCATTCCTAGCACAGTGCTTACTTTTCAGTAGCAGCATTTCCATATCTCTAAAAGGCTTCTAAGAGAAAGAACGGAGGTGGCAAATAAGCATTTGGGAGGACTAGGTAGCTAATGGAGAATGTAATATTTTACGGCATTTGTATTTTAGAAGTACGACATCTTTCCCAACTTCTCTATGATTTTCCCAGCTTCCCTACAACTTGCACTTTTTCCCCTTGTTTCTCTGTGATTCATATTTCTGGGACCCAAGAAAATGTCTTCACAGTAAACATGTGACTGTTTATATGCAAAAAAATAATAATGCAGCCTGGATTTCCCCATTTTGTGCTGCTCATTTCCTGGGTGGAATGCCCAATATTCTAATCTCCATCAGCTCTCAAGTTGCATTTGGGAACCATAAAAGTATGTGCATGACAAGGTCAGTGCAATGGATCACCTTAGAAGAAAAACCCATCTTAATGTCAACATCTCAGGGATTTTTGTAAAACTGGGCACCCTCAGAAAATTATAATTTGGTTATGTTACATGAAGATAGTTTCCACCCATTATTACTTGGATGTTAAGTTTTAAAATGGAATATTATTTGTACTGAAAGCATAGCCTCCTGTGATAAAAAAGAGATGAGCACATGGGCATTCGGTAACTAAGAAAAAACGTGTCTTTCTGTGACACTAATATGATAAATGAAAGAACTGGGTGAGAATTTTAGGTACTGGACACGATTGATTTACTGTCAACAATATTACAAAAATATTCAAGTTAATTCACTGTGGTCCCGGGTGTTCTTCAAACACCTCATCTCATCTGCATAAGCACGTAATGAATGGTTGGATCGATCATACTTGTAATAGCAAACCAGGGCTTCTCTTTAATGTTTAAAATAGAATACGAATTGCAGAATCCACTTGTGCAAACCAGGTTGACCTTGAGAATGTGTTTTGTAATAATCTTTTCCTCGCTTCCCATGTTGCAAGACAGCAGTCTTTAGC
This sequence comes from Patagioenas fasciata, assembly GCF_037038585.1. Taxonomy (NCBI): domain Eukaryota; kingdom Metazoa; phylum Chordata; class Aves; order Columbiformes; family Columbidae; genus Patagioenas; species Patagioenas fasciata. Next base: position 121,288,287 of record NC_092520.1, on the reverse strand, counting down.
TAGACTGGCTTGTGGAGGTGTGTATGCGACAACGTTGAGGAACAGACCTAATGTGGGGGCATGCTGTGGGTTCTGGCTCCATGTCTGTTCAACTTTTGGGGGTATTGGCATGTACCATGATTTTCTTTCCATGAAAACCAGGTGCAGAGCAAGGTAAATAGTGGCTGTGCTTCTGCCCCACAAGAAGTTGTGACTTACTCAGGAACACAACCTAGCATTAGGAATGCTAGAGCACTGCTGCAGCCAGGGATACAGATACAGTCACAGGTGTGTGTTTTATTTCTTCCCCACCAAGAGCTGAAAATAGCTCAAAATTGAATGTTGTGAAAGTACAGGTTGCATACATAATGCAAGCAAATCTGAAATGATTCTGGGGAAGTTAGATCAAGCCAAGGCAAGTTTCATCTTTTTCTGTGAGGCATATTTTGATATAACGGTGAGAGCGTCTTGTGTAAGTTAGTACTGCAGAAGGAATTGCCAGGTTGATCACAGTAATAATTTGCTCCAAATGAAGACAGTTTATGCTCTTTAAAATCCTGAAGACTGGTATATCAAAATGGAAATATGAGGGAAGACTTCAGGAAATTGTATATGGTTTGTAAAAGAGTTCAAAGAACATTGCAATTTATTTACTGCAAGGCAAAGGAGAAGATCAGACAGCACAGCAGGATGCACAGTATATTCTACCTTCTGTGTGCCTGAGGTTTGTAACAGGGGTCATAACTATCTTGACCTAGAAAAAGAATGTGCTGCATGAGTTTGTAGGTTGATTATTGGAAACTTGAGCCTTTAAAATACATTTACAGGAAATGTCTTCTGACCTACATTGGGTCTGACAGCTTGCTTTGAGTGTGCATTTGTTTGCAGCTCTACTGTCATGTGGTTCTTCCTCAGCTGCTTGTCCACTGCAGAGGTTCCTGCTCCTCAAATTTGTCACCATAAAGAGTAAACATAGCCCTTCCCCATCTTGGTTCTGTCAGAGTGCTTTGGTTTAAACTGTACATTTTGCAGACTGTTCTGTTTTGTTCTTTTGTGTGTGTGTCCAACTAGTCTAGTGTTGGGGGTTTTGGTTTTGTTTTGAAGAAGTAGTTTAGGTTATACCAACATTTGCAGTTTTGCTGGTGGATAGGAGGGGGAATGGGAGGCAGTAGCTTAGTTTGGCTCAACTCCCATCGGAAGGGCATGTCTGCTGGCCTGTGCCTGCACAAACGCTGTCACAGCTGGCCTCTGGGCAAGGCAGCTCTGTTTTCTCTGTTTAACTAATGGGCAAAATCACACCTGGTGTTTTGAGTTTCAGGTACCCTTCAAAGATGTTGACACCACATTTATTGCAAAGGAAAAGGGTTAGTTGTTCCTTCCTCCCTGAAGTGATTTAGCGGCTGTACAGTGAGTGTGAAAGAGGGAAGAAGGGAGGGCGGAGGAGAAAGTCAGGCATTTTCAACAGGAGCATGTACACTCCCTGTCATTCTTATGTTTGTTTTGTGTCACACTTTGAGGTTTCTCCACAGGGAATAGTATTATGTGCTTCACTTTCTGCAATGTTCAGGAATAATGGTGTGGCAAACTTAATTGAGAACTGGTGTTCTCTTCAGTTTGTGTGGTAACCCTGGTTGCAAGTACAAGCAATTGGGGAGAGAAAAAAATTGCTGTGTATCATTTCCTCACCATGAAGGATGTGAATGGCTTTTAGAATCTGGCAGCAAGCACTAAGGCTTAAACTACCATCATCAGTCAATTGCAAAACAATTTCTAAATGGTTTTAATTAAGCAAAACCATGCCACAGTCTTTGAAGAACCTTTTTTTTCTATCATCATTCCTTAATGCAGAAGGCCAGAAGCAGAATATACCAAGAAGCCTGTGCCTTGGTGTGGTCTGCAGTAGCGCATTCCCACACATTGCCGTGGTATTAGTGCTATTACAGGGCAATGTAATATAGGAAATATGATGTAGGGCGAAAAAGAGGGGCTTGAGTTGGTGCCCAGTTAGAATTTTCCATATGCAAGTGCCATTGGCCTGTCTGGGCTTATTACTTGAGTATGTACTACTGATGTTCAGTTTAGTTGTTATGACTAAAGCTAGCACTTTAGTGGTTCTTAATCAGGTACCAAAGCACAACAAAATTGGAGTGCAATTAGAAAATGTGATTGTGTCAAAGAGGAGAACTTACAGGCAGATTCTAGAAATGTAGTTGAAGAATCAAAGTTGCTTTTAGAATGGGGTTCAGAGCAGGAGGACACCTGCATGAGGTCAGAACTTGCGGGGAGATCGGTAGGTAGCCTGCTCTGCAGAAGCTGCAATATTTTTCTAGAACTCTCACTGAAGGACTGATTTCAAAACCTATCACTCTAGAATGTGTGATTTCCCATGTTGCTCTGCAAAATGGGTGTGACTTCCTGATGGTGGTGAGCAAGGTATGAAAGTAACTTGCCAGCAAAGAAACTTGATCTATTAGATAGATTCTGGGTCTCTGTCTCTATTTCAGAGATGCGTGAGCTAAGCCACAGAGGTGAAAGGGGTTTACCTGGGGCCACAGAACTAGCCTTCAGCCACAATGTTGTAAAAAGGATTTTTAGATTCTTTTATCATCTCTGCCATATTAATTTCGTCACTTTAGGTGTAATGAATAATAACTTCTGAGGTTCAAGTATTCATATTAAGTGACCTGAAGGTGAATGTGGTACAGGGTTATAATATAGCAAGTCCATTGTATCAGCCTTTGGTCTTGTGGCTGGCTGGCTGTGACTTGCTTTGTGAGTAGCTTTCATAATGTCTAAGAGCTGTGTGTGCCCCGCTTTTAGAACTAAAAAAGAAAAAAAAAATCTATACTAAATAAATACAGTTGAAGTTATAAAGGATACCAAATTAGAACTTTGTGTGCCTGCACTGAATTTAAGAAAGTAAAAATGACTTAAAATAGTAAAAGATTTCGCCAAAAACTACTGCATATCACGTTTAACTCTGAAAAGAACTCCACGTAATATCAGATGATGTCTCTGTCCTTGTTGAGGAACTCTCCAAAAGCTAGAATAAGTAAAATACTTTGTAACTTCTCATGTGAATTGACAGTCATAGAAGTGAACCTCAAGTTTGTTTTGTCTTCACCTTGGACAATGGAATATAAGAAAACTTGAGCTGCCTTACTTCTGTGAAGAGGTGTGGTTTTGTAAGAAATTTCAGATGGTTTGCTGATGAATGCATAGAAGCATGGGGCTGGAAGAAGTTTCCTGAGCTGTTGCATCTAGTGTTAACAGTGGCATAATGCTCCTTTTGTATGGAAACCAAGTTTTTCCTTGGCTAAGCTAGCTTTCTTGGTTGCCATTATTCTAGTTAGGTTAGTTATTCTATTTATCTTAATGCTTTTTTCCACCTCTGTGGTGCTTGGCCCTTGTCATGTGTTTTTGGAGAGCAAATTGTAATTCATCTTAGCCCCCACTTTGCCAAGCATTGCAATTTTTTCAAGTGCTCTGAGGAGGCCGACTCTCAGTTGTCCTCGTAAGCCTTTTCTCTACACATTACGGACCGGGGCGGGCAGTGTTCAGCTTGTTATAACCAGTGTTCCTGACTTGATCTCATTGCTGCTTTTTGTAGTAACGAGCACATTGACTGGTACACCCTCATGCAGAATCTGTTCTTTTTGTGGCTGTGTTGTCTGACACAGGGGTCTTCCTTTTTCTTGGTGTTTCTCAACTTATAAACTCCCGATTTGTAGCAGATGTTCTTCTTGTTAGTCTGTAGTGTGTCTCTTAGTGCTTTTAGCTTTATATTATTTCTTTTACTTCAGTCCTGATTCTTCTTTAATCGTTTTGATTTTTCAAAAATATTTGCACACAGCACTGTAAACTGATGAATCACGTGTTATATACTGCATTACAAATCTGAAGTTTGCTTTATGTATGGATCTTCCCTGAACTTAATATAATGAGAGTTTTGCTTATGACTGATCAGTATATTTTTATGTGAATTAAAGTCTTAACTTTCTTAATCTTACTGTGTATATTTATATATTTGCCCTAGAGAAGTATCTTTTCCACATAGGAACCTGTTGCCTTGCCACAGTTTTGTGGTACTGTGGTCAAAGATTTCTTACATGCTGTTGTAGCAAAATGGCAGATATTTCACATTAAAAATCGTACTTGTTCTTCTCCTGGAGAGCACACTGGTTGAAAAGATTTTGTTTTGGCCTTAGGATAAAAAATTTGAACCATGGATTTATTTTTTAATTTCCAGATATGCAGTTAATATCTTTGTTCTGAGTGTAAATAGAGAGGTAAAGGTGTGAGACTGAAACATCAGTTTGTGTGGTGCCTCAGTTGTGCAGTAAGCAATTGCTTATTAATTATTGTTTTCCTTCTGTAATGCCTTTGGAAATACGAAATAACTGTACTACTGTTCCAGTGACATCTGTTACAACAGGCAGTCAAGCAGTGGAACAGTTTGCTGAGAGAGGTTGGACAGTTTCTTTCCCTGGATAAAGACCTGAGCAACCTTGTCTGAGATGAGAGGTGATCTTGCTTGAAGCAGAAAGCTGGGCTATACTTTCCAGCCTGAATGATTCTGTAAATTCAGATTTGATTGCCTCTTGCTGAGAAATGGATTCCGTCTTGGAAAGAGATGTGCAGTGGAGCAATCATTCAGCAGAGTGTGCTGAATGCACCAGTGTTGTTTTGCTGGGCTTGGCTTGTGCTCTTCTGTAATGTCTCAGCCTGCAGGATGCTGTGATGCTGCAAAAGGGCCTACATGGATTCACATTCATTCTCTTTCATGTCATTAGGAAAAAAAAAAAAAAGAGGAAAGAAAAAAAAGTGATGTACCTGAGGTGGTCATGTCTGGGCTATAGCAGGAGATAATAACTTCAGCAGGACCGCTTTAGAGGAAGCCTGTCTCTTGCCTTCAAGGTCAAAGGCTGAGAAGTGAGCTAGAGTATTCAGGTGACTGCTGTCTTGGACTGTCCTGTAGCCCAACCCTTTTTCCCGTACGATTAATTTGCATTTTACTCTCCAGTTTACTCTCTCATCCTGATTCCCTGCTTTTTTGTGCTGCGTGTTAATTTACTTTGTGTTTGCATCTGGAATGAGTGAGTTGGTAGAGATAATTCACTCCATGGGCTGTTCCCTGTATGGACAGCACTGTGCCGGTTTTGTCTGTGTACCTCACCTTGCTCTCCATCTTGGCAGGTTTTGCACTATCCAGCCTCCCAGCTTCCCTCGTGCCAGCATGCAAGGCACCTACTCCCAGTTTACCCCTATAAAGCACTGTTCTGTTGGTTTGTAACACAGCTTTTGCATCATTCCGGCAACTGTTAACCAGAAAATTGACAACAGTACCCCCACAAAATAATGATTGTGTTTTAAGATCACCATGTGGGCTGAGGAGAAGCCATGAGTGAAATGTTAGGATACCGTGTGACAACTGTGTTACGCAGAGCAGAAGCAGCCCTGGACAGCGTGATGGGGAGTCTCTCTTGCACTTCAGGGACTGACTCCAATAGCTGGTGGATTAAGTAGTGTAGATCTTGGATTCGGCTGGCTACAGAGGGAGCCTAGGAGGGCTGTGGCTTTCTCAGATTGAAGTTAACCTTCATGTCTAGCTGCCTTTACTGCTATGTGGATTGTGTACCTGTTCGGCAGTGAACTTGGATAAGGATTCTGGACTGATCAATTTATGGGATAAAGCATGCTAGGAAATGTCTTGATTATACTTCTTGAAGGGAAAAAACCCATTAAGATGCCTATTGTTTAGCTGTGGTGAGTGATGCTGGTATGGCCAAGGACAGTATGTTCCTTGTCACGATGGAAGAGCTATGGGTGTTGGCAGCAAGAAATGAAACTCTTAAATCTCTCTGCCAGTGGCATCTGTATTCAGTCTGGACCTGCAGGAAGTAAAAATTGCTTGAGGGGCTGGGTTCAGTTGTTAGCATTTCTATTTCACTGAGCATCCTCTTGGAGAAGTCGCTGCAATGCCTCGTGGTGACCCCAGCACTGACTGCAGCTGAAACGGGCAGTCAGGCGGTAGCTGAGTTGAGAAGCTGTACTGCAAGAACTCGGTTGTTGCTGGTGATGTGAAGTAGATACTTTATTGAGCTTCTGATACCATAACTGCATTGAGTGTATTACAGACTTAAAAGTATCTCAGTTAAGTGCATTGTATTTTAATTAATATAGTAGAAGGGAGATATACATCACAATCCTTAAGTGTAAAATGTTACAGTAACAGTGTCTGATTCTGAAATTTCTCTTTTGGCTTTATTCTTGTATTCTCTTTCCTCAGAAGTGATCCACATTCCAGATTCTGTTTCAAATTATGAAGGATCTGTGTTATAAAATGTGGTTTTTAAAAAATTGTTCCTATATTTATTGCTTTCCCCCAGATTTTTTTTCCTATACTAGCAGCCTGCTTATTTGGATCCATTCAGTCTGAAACAGTTTGTCCTTTGTGTGTCTTTCAGGCTTTATTAAAAAAGAACTGGATGCACATGCCAAATTTCATCTGTGAAAGATGGAGTAAGGTAATATAATTTTAGGGACTGCTATTATAATGTGTGATGATCTGTGGACACTGAATGCAAAGGTTCAAAGATTAAATGAATTAGAATCATACAAAGCAAAAGGAACTTGAGCCTCAGAAATAATGAAGTACTGACAAGATCCTGCATTCTGGTATCAGTGGCGTGCTTACCCTACGTGTTGTACTGTGGCCAGAGGTTTTGTGTTATCATTGAGTGTGTTGTCCACAGAAGCTGAGGTAGGACGTTAGCTAGTGACAGTGTGATTTGTTCATCTTTGAACAAGTGATGTGTTTTTGGAAATTTCTAAGATTTAAAGTACAGCCTATGGTGAAAGATCAATATTTGTCACCTTTTTCCACCATAAGAACAAACTGGTGGTTCTTTAATTTTCTTCCCTTGAACATCCTGAGTCAACAAAGATGGAGGAAGGCAGATCTGCCTTTGTTGTCATTGAATTTTGCTGTAGCATCGAGCACTATCCTTCAGGACGGGAAGTGAAACCTGTTGGGCTCTTCACAAACATTTGTCAAGGATTTAGTTCCCCATAGAGAAAGAAATACTTCATGTCCTGTGATGTGGCAGGGGGCAGAGGCTGATGGTCACCTTACTGGGCCCTGAGAGGCTGTTGTGTGTCCTGGTGGGGTTCTTGTTAGTAGAAAACTTGCAAGAAGACTCTTCCCCACTCATTTTGAAGCGAAGTTCAGTAATAGGACTTCTCTTTCTTTGTGTGGGCCAAAGCAGCTATTGGTGGGCTGTATGTCAGACTCACCAGCTGCACCTGGCTTCTGGGATTTCAGAGAGTAAGAGGAGTTGTTGCACACATGCTGGTGATGTGTGGGATGTGGCCTTAACCTCAAGGCAGTATGATAATAAGATATGATAAATAAGTCTTGCAGTAGAGGCACGAGGTTTTGCTGGTCTGGGAATAGGAGGCAGTGAGGGGTGAAATGTGATGCTCATGGTCAACCGTGATGCTAACAGTAATGTGAGTAATCATGTGCAGAAGTTCTGATGTAGTGCCCTTAGTGCCCTTTTACAGAGTTCAGTAAGGAATGAATGCTGGACTACTGTCAGTGGTGAGCAGTAGTGACTTCTCAGAGATATTTTTCCCCAAGTCCTGCGAAGGGAGAAAAATCTCATTTGTAAGATCAAGCAGATGGAATCAGTAAATGCACTTCCTCATGCAGCATTGCGTTTTTTGTATCAGATGTGTGCCTTAATGAAGACTGAGGATCAGTTATTGGAAAGTCTAGAGAGGTGTGCTGCTGTGATTGTGCCTACCTCTGGAATTAAAATGAGCAGTCAATACCACGGACTTGGTTATTTAACTGTGACAGAATGGAGTACAGTGCACAACAGGATGCTCCACAGGCTTATATGCAATTTTTTCCTTTCACCATCTTGAACTGTTCAGTGAAGAATAACTCAGGAATCAGGCATGCACTTACAGATCTTTCTCGAACCCAGGAAGGGATCGAGATGAAGCTGGCAGCAGTGAATTAGCATTGCCAGACCCTGTAGCTAGCTTTACTGTAACTTAAAAGGAACTGCAGTAATACTAGTCATTCATACCATCTTTCTTTCTCCTATTAATCATTGTCTGCACTGGAAAAGACATGCCTGGGGTAATCTTGGATCTCCATCCGGTTCAGTGCTGCTTCTTGCTGAAGAAATTAAAGAAGAATTGTCATTTTTCCCCAAGACAGCTGTGTCTTCTCCCCAGTGGGGTCTGTCTCCACACTTTCAAAGAAATCCATAACAATAGAGGAAAAAACCAGCCTTTGCATCCATAACAACAGAGGAAAAAAACAGCATTTGCGGCTCCCCTACAGGGACAGCATATCATCCTAATTAAGTGTTTCTCAAATATGGCCCTGGCTGTGCAATCAACTCCATATAGACAGATCCCACTACTCATTTGAAGCTTTGTGTTAGATTAGGTCTGGAGAAAAAATAGGAAAGAAAGTTGAGAGAATGCCACCCACTTCTGTTTGCCTGCTTGCTTAGTATTTTGGTGTATATTTTCTTTAGTGGCCTCTTGATTAAGAGTCAAACTCAGTGTTGCATATGTAAAGTTCCACATAGTGTTTTTGATTGAGGCTCCTTTTTTCAGTGATACCTGTTTAAATAGCTGTCTTTGCTTTCTCCTCAGTCAGTTCTCTTGGCAACTCCAGAAAACGCGCCCTGGTAAAGCACATACTGGTGTAGGTGATGAATGGACAAACTGCGTGAGTGACTGACTAAGGAAAGGCAATTTTATTAGCACAACAAGCTACCTTAGCTTTCAGTGCATGCTTACTATCCACTCTCACAGTTTGTTTTTTTTAAAAAAAACAGCATTCGCTGGTTTGTTCCTTTCTTGCTTTTCCCTTCTTGCCAGTTTGTGAAGTGTTGTCACATCCTGCCCTCAGGTGTGAGTCCGGGTGCTGGGGAAGAAGTGACTCAGGTTGGTGGGTCCCACCCAGTAGGAAAACAGTACACACAGTACTTAAGGTCCACAAACAAAAGGCTTTTATTTTGCAACTTGGCCCAAATGGTATAATTTGGTGACAGAAGGATTTATATTATTGTAGGTTCAATCGATAAATATTAAAAATTTGTGGCATATGCGGGCTGTAAATCTTATGTTACATATAAAAGGGAAAGCAAAAAGGTAGAAGTATGGGAAAGAAAGGAAAGAGAGAAAGATTTCACCATCCTTATGGCTCTGCTTTATGTATGATGTAGTTTGCAGTCTCGGGTCCAGCGATGTGCGGTGTCCTCTGGTGTCTTGTTTCATTCATGTGGTAAGAGTGGTGGGCAGAGTGGTCCTCAGGGTGGTGGGTGGACGCCACCAGAGCTTGCACGAGGTGGGTCTTTATAGCCCTCTGGATTGCCTGCTTGCGTTAACTTTTGGTCTTTTGTGGAGGTATTATTGTGAAAGAGAGAAAATCTGGGGGGAAAGAGGTGATTGAGAGACTGACAAGTCCCAGACCATGTTGAATGGTCTCAGTTTTTCCCTTTGTGCCATGCTGGGCGTATCAGAAGGTGGAGCTGTGTGCTCTCCGGCACATCTCATGCCTCTTGTATCGGCCAGCCCGCCTTGTCTGTGGCTCATTAGCTCATCAAAGATATGTACATCACAAGTCACCCTATACTGATGGTATAGGCTGGATGAACTGGTTTTGCCACAACGTTTCAGCCATTATCCTTATCAGTACATGACAAGTGTATTAAAATGCGGAACAGGCCATGTGTGAATGCATGGCTGTGTTCATTGTGCAGTGATCCGGTGTTCATCATCCTCTTGTTACTGCTAGATTGGTTGCATGCACTGCGCCGGACTGTATGTGTAATTGCAGTAACTAGCGTACAGTTATTGCATAATGTGAAGCACTTGGCCTTTCAATAATGTTCTGTATTCCATTAGGTGTTTGTGTGTCTCTGCTGAGCCTAGTCTGCAGAGTTAACCGTGACTTTAGCAGTGAAGACAGAGGTGAAGGAATGAGTCTGCATAAAATCTTAAATGAAGGTGTCATCACATTGAGCAGAGCCTGAATGCAGGGAAAGGGACAGAAAGAAGGGTAGGAGGACACGATGATACATAAATGATGAGAAAAGGCTGTAGGGGGCACAGAGTCAGTGAGAAGAAGGCAGCAGAATCGCAAATGTTTTAAGTGTTTGGAGACTACCATGATCTGTCCGCTATTACTTTGTTTCTTTACTATCATTACTCTGTCACTTTTTACAAGTATTTAACCTACATCATGTTCTGTGCAAGCACAAAAATAAATTAAGGGTTTTCTTTAATCAAGTGCTACTCTTACGTCAGGCATTGAAAGTGTTTGGAACATTATCCTGTCCAAGCTCACATACAATTCAATGAGATACTCATTTCACTCCTGTGTTTGCATTTTAATTATCAAACAGTTGCAGTGTTTAAATTACAAAATGTCCTATGCTTAATTGTTAATAATCCCAGCATTATCCTTGAGAGATACATAGATGAATTACTACAGAATCATTATAAGGATTTCAGGAATAATTGTTTCCCTAAAACATACTGAGAGGATTAACACTTGATCTGAACCATTTAAACCAACCCTGAAAATCAACTACCTACCATTTACTATTAATACTTTCGTTCTTGGAAACTTTGTGTGTGGATGATTTCCTACTTCCAGTGCTATTTTTCATATAGCCAGGAAGATAAGACAAGAGATGACTGTGCAGGTCGTCAGTCCAGACCTCCATACATCAAAAGGTCTGGACTGTGCAGTACAAACACTTGCCAGTTCTCTGTATGGTCTCCAAGGCTAGGTAGAATGCAGTAGCTTGAAGCACTGTAATAAAAGACAAAAAACTGGTAGTATCCCTCAGACTGGGGCATTGCTAGCATGCCAGTCTCTGCAGAATAAATATCAGAAGGGGCTCCTCATTATTTTTAGCTTTAGTCCATGATTTTTCATAACTTTTGAGAAGGCAGGGCAGATGACCTTTAAATACTTGAAGTCAAATTTTCAAATACCTATCTTTAATCTGAACTCGGACATCTGAATAAAAGTCCTTTGCAGACACTGAGCACCTGCAGCTCTTGGTGGAGTGAAGAGCAGTTGTCAGTGATCTGAGATCTACCAGGAGGTCAGGTCAGTCCTGAAGTCTACATCAGGAGAAATGATAATATTTCTGCTCATTTCAGTGGGACTGGAGCTTATAGTTACACATGTGCTCATGTTCTGCCCCGAAGCTGAGTTGCCTTGCTGAACGAGAGTTTATTGAGGTGCCACAGGTGTTAATTTAGGCAGAGCCCAAGGAGAAGTTTTTAGCCATGATATTTAGAAAGAATCTTAACTGTCTGCCTTTTTTGAACATTGTGTGAACTGCACAGACAGCTAAAAGCCTACTTCTAAAGCACCAGGATGCACAACTCACACTTCTACTGTTTGAAGAATGAATCAATAAGAAAAGGTTCTTATGTGCTATCAAACAGTTTTCTTGAACTGGATAGTGTATTTATCCTTTTAAGAAGCCTTTTAATTTTATCACGAAAATCATGCCGCAGCACAAAAGCTTTTCCAGGTGTGTTATGTTTGGGTTATCCAACACATCAAAAAGTCTACATGAACATATTCAACAGTTTGTGAATATAAGAAATTGTACTGAATGTTGCGAATCTAAGGTACTGTGCAGCTCTTAAAGAGGCTTGTGTAACAGAGATCCCAGCAGCATCTCAGATTGGCACTAGGATTTCCAAGTTAAACAAGGCTCTAGCTGTATCTTGCTGTGTATCTTTTGATTTTGGAGTCTCAGGAGCTTTCAGGAAGTCTTGGATGTTTTACTCCTCATTTCACATAGACTTTTGTAATCTCAGAAGAAGCATTCAGTTTTTGCATCTCTTGGATTTTAAAAGCAATCTTAGACTTTCTGGCTGTCCGAGTGACTTTTTAAGGTGCTATATTGGGAATTCCCAAGTTGGGAATTTCTTAAAGGTACCTTATTTTTATGTGTAATTAAAATGTAGATTCGTTACTAAGATATCTTACAAGATTTTTATTACTTGATACTATTGAATGTTATATATATCTCTAAGGAAATGGAAAATGTGGTCTCGGCAACTTCAGGTTTGTTAATTTGACCTTAATAACCTTAGAAAAAATTTTGAAGGAATGAATAATTAAAGACACCAGAGTTGAGTGGAAGGAGGATGAAACACAATCTTTTTTGCTAAGATAGGTCATGTCAGACTGACCTAGTATCTTTTTTTAATAAGAAAGTAGGTTTTCTAGAAAAAGAAAAAAAAAAGTGCTAGTTCTGGTCTCTCTGGATTCTACTGCACCATTTAACATAGTGCTGGATCAAAACTATTGTTCAAGGTGGAGGAAGGTTAGATTAGTGTAAGAACTATAAACTCACACAAAGAACTGGCACCAGGGGAGACAACGGGGTAGATAGATGAGATTCACTATTCTTTTTTAATTAACTTGTTTAGGTTTTTTGCCCTTTTTTTTTTTTTTTCTTGGGTTGAGTTGATTTTGTTGTCATGTTGTATTGAAAGCAGACTGTTGAAACTTGCTAATTAATTTCCAGTACAGAGTTTTGATGGAATGACTATAGAATTAATTTTACGATTAGGTAGTACTAAAGGTGTGGAATTCAACACAGGGAAGTGTCAGGCCACACACTGGCAGGAATTCACTTACTGAGTTTAACCTTGATATCAAAATTAACAGTCTAAGCTCTTATATAATTGGGGGAAAGCAGCAGATTTTTAATTAGGCACACAACTCGTGCCTTTCTCTCTTGACTGTTAACAGAGCCTGGGCACTTGACTCTGGCATCTGTTCTGAATGCCTCAAATTGGATGGTGCTGCAGCCTCAGCTTAGGAACTAATGCAAAAACTTCTATGAGCAGGGGGTTCAACAGTGGATGACTTTGAAGGAGAAAAGCCAGTATGAGGGTAAGTGGGTGTAAGATCCAGAGAAGCGTCAGAAGTGGTATTTGCAGCTGAGGGATGTCACCTCATCTGGGTGCATCTGCGCTGGGACCCAATCTGGAGTAAGTGTGAAACATGTCTTGCAATATCCAAGAAACGTCAGCTCAGTATGTAACAGATGCAGAGAAAAGCTGCAGGGATGATCAAAGGAATGATGTTACAAGAGGAGTCTGAAGCAGCTGTGTTGGCTATGTCAGGAAGAGGAGCAAAATGGGAAATGCAGTTACTGCAGCTGTGCTGCTGGGAGTCATGGGTAGTGTTGGAATGTGGCTGATAGCAGCTGGGTGACAGCTAACACACAGGATGGCTGTAGTCCATCAGAGGACAAAGCATAGTTTACATGTAAACATGTGTTATTGTAGGAAGGTTATGATACAGAAACAGAAGTGTCCAGATGCAGGATTATAGAGGTGGCATGAACTGAATATATGACATTTCTTAGTGATTGGAGTTTGTGTGTGTACGTAGAATATGAACAAAGTGTTTAACCAACATAAAAATGCAAAGTGATAATCCTGTAGTATATGGCAGTATTCAGTAGGAGAATGCTTGATGTACATTTAAGGAAAAGCTTAAAGATTTCTGAAGGGCGATGATTGCTTGGATTCTTTAGAGTTAAGCTGTTTGGTAGCTTGTGCTTTTTGATCCATCCTATACAGTGTGATACTTGCTGGTATTTCTCTGTAGTTTCCATGCACTACACAGGGAAAGCTGCATGATAAATCAGGCATCAAGTGAATTTGTAGGACTGGACAAAGGTATGTTAAGTTTAACCTGTGACAAAGATGCATTTAGAAGCAAACTGCTGAGCAGCAAACTTACGACCAATGAGAAGAAAGCTTGCTCTGAAGTGAAAATTGTGGTTGAAGATCCCTGATGTGCCTGTAGTGACAAATGATAGGTGCGGTATTTACAGTCAGTGACAGCCCTTGCCCCAGATATCTCCTTAGCTTGAGAAATGCTTAAACTTGTATGTTGGTAAAGAGCTGCCCTTTGCCTGGATGCTGGTTTGTCCCATCACCAGGTTCAAAAAGGAGCTGAATTGTTTGAGCAAGGGTAAGTAATGTGCTTTCTGCTCTGTTGCAAATCCTGAGTTGCTTTAAGTGGCTTTATCAGCTATTAAGGCATTGATCAGGTCATTATTTAGCCGAATTATCCATAAAATAACAGGAAGAAAATGCCACAGCAAGAAACCTTTTAAACGTACTTCTGGCAAGTAGATGTTTAGTTCTTTAGGTAGTTGTTTATTAATAAGTGCATAGGCTTGTGTTTCTGAGTTTTTTAAGTGCCAAGAAGAATATCAGCAAAGAATAGTACAACTTCTCTCTTTCTTTTTTCCCCCCTGCTTCTTAATTAATTATTGCATAGTCGTACTAAGTTGTTATTGTTCCGTTGCAAAAACAATTGTGTAATGGTCTCACAGTCCTTACTTGGAAAACTGCCACAGTAAAGAAAAAACACTGTTTATGGACTGAATTGTCAATAGTTTGGAAGGGGGATGTTCCGGTAGAAACAGAGTGCTTTGTGTGACAGTCTGAGAGGATGGATGGCAAGCAGGGAGGACTGAGAAGAGTGAAAAACTGTGAGTGCTTTTTCTGGTTTATTAGAGTCCTAGTCAACTCCCTTAGATTTAAAATCTGTCCCAGTTTAAGTTTGGCCTTTTCTCCTATATTCTAGGTTTTATTTAGCTCCAAGTCATGTTTTTCTGGCTATCAAACTGGGGGTTTAATTTGAAAATCTGTCTAACCCTCTTCCTGAGAGACAACAGTTGAAGCATCTCAGGCCTGCATGACTGTCGCTTGTAATGATGCCCAGAAAAACTGGAAGAACAACACTTGAAGAGGTTTCTGGAGGAGAAAAGATGATCAGGTCTGAGGGACTTCTGCCTCTTAAGTTTAAGGAAAAAGGCTTCTCACAGTCCTATTGAGGAAGAAAAATAGAGAAATTTATAGGAAACCTTTGCTTCCCATCACAATTCTTTTTTGGGGGATAGGATGGATGAAATAAGCACAAATTTAAGAGACAAGAGTACTGTCAGATTTGGAATGCTTCCCTGGTCTGCTTAAGAACTGTTGGAGATCAGTACTAAACATGAGATATTAGAATGCAAAAGTAATCCTGTTTCATAGTCTCTTAAGATAGCTGTTTAAAAGTCAGAAAGAATTACCTTCTGAGGGTTCCTGTCTCTCTCTGCTCAGTTCTAGCGAGTTGCCTGTTTGGCTTAACGTCAGTACAGTTCAGTGAAGTGAATCCCATCTGAAGACTGTACAGCTTGCTTAACCTTTTCATAGCGTAGTGTTTAGTCAAGGTAGGCACCATCCTTATGGTTTGTTCACACAGATTCTTAAACAGTAATAAAAAATTAAATATTTTTGTGCTGTTAAATAGGATCTATGTGAACTATATCTGTTGAACTATATGCAGTACAAGAGAGAAGCTTATTCCAACTTATTTGAATATTTCTGTCATTATACTTTTAATTATATGTTTTCTGTTTGGATAGATTATATGCTGTAAAAACTAAAAGCAAAATGTGCCAAGGTATTTTGGGAGTTTGTAGACAAGCATGGCAGAGATAATATTTATGCTAATTTTGCTTTGAAACAAAATACATCCATTTGGGAATATTTATGTTCAAGATTGTTCTGTAATTTCCATATTAAAAAAAAAAAAAAAAAATCTTAATACAGCTCCTGCTAGACTTTAACCCCAGAAATGCCTAGAACACAAAGATGAGATAGTCTAAAAGATGATTTGTAGCTCAGGCCCTTACTTTCCTTGAAAGCATTAAAAAGTAAGCTGTCTAAAATTGTACTTTATGGTTGACTTTTTGCACATGTTAACATGAGCAAACAAAGAAGAATGATTTAAAAGGGCTGTTCAGCTGTTAACACTGAGCTATTTTTAGTGGGACATTTGAACATTTATTTGGTGTTTCTGAAAGGAGGTATTTTCACTGTGGTTGTGCATGTTCGCATTGGCAACTTTCCTTTATGCAAATCTGCTGTGATTTGAGATAAGGTGGTCTTCTGGAGCTGTGCCAGGCAGCTGCCAAATATTCTGTAAGATTCAAAGTGGAGGCGCAGAGAAAAACGGTTGCGTGAAGGAAATTCTGGCTGTGTAACCCTACAGGTTTGGCAGAGTGTCCTGGAAACATCTTGGATAGTGACATTTCCACCATTTGGTTGGGAGCTTCTTTCCATAAACTTGGAAATCTTCACCTTGAGATTTTGTTGGTTTTATTCACCTGGCACTCTCAGCTTGCTAGTTCCATCCCACAAGATGAACCGGGATCCATTTAATAAACATACCTGTTAATACAGACAGGTGCCTTAGTCTGCAGTGAACCCTGTTAGCACTATTTGAACAAGACTGGACTTCAGAAGCTAAATCTGCTTGAACCAAGGCACCAGCTGTAATTTTTATGGGTGGTGGGTGGGAAAGCAGCCACCATGAGCTACCTATTGTTGATTTTCCTTTTTTAAAGGTTTTCATCGAAGGTCTTCATCCCACACCTTAAAGCACAATCTAGAGAGAAGGGAAAATTTAGCTTAAGTGCCACAGAAATTGAATTACTTCTGAAATATTTTCAACACGTTTATTCCTTAAATAACTGGGTTTCCCTGCATTCTGTTTCTTTTAATGCATGAGCTCAGTTTAATTCAAGAACTTGTTGACTTTACTATGAAGAACATGAATAACCTTTAGCAAAGGAAAAAAAAATTAACACCTTCCTTACAGAAAGAAAGTAACAATATTAGGAAAGAAGACTGGTAAAAACCAAGTTGAAAGCATGTCCAAGTAGTGGTTGGAATATCATGGTAATAATCTGTTGGTAATAGGAATACAGAAAAGATGGTAAACAAGCGACTCCCTTCTGTTTGGCTCAATACCATATTCTGCAGCAAAAGCCAGTTTTTTATGTAATCCTCCTATCCACAGTTACTAGGAGAGGAGTTTCTTGCTTTCTAATTACATGTGTACATGTTTATATAAATAGCTTGGTTTGACTTGCTGGATTTTTTTTCTTTTTCTTTTTTAACTTTTTAGCAAAAGAGCTCTGAATGTTTTCACATGCAAGTCTACAAGGGTTTAAACTTGGCATATAATTGCAGTTACTTATAAATATAAGTGATTTTCATGTTTTCATTGTTAGTGAAAAAAATGTTGCCACTCTCATTTGTTATTGTCTTATAGTTCATAACTACATAAATAGGAACAAAGTAAAAAGAAAAAAATAGTGTTTGGAGAGAATTTTAATCTCTTGAACAATAAGGTAGGAGATAATAGAAAATATTCTAGGTCAACTGATGCATTCTCAAACAGATGAGTCCTTTGCTAGTTCAAGGGTAAGATCTGTAATAGTATACTTAAATGGTTGTTGAAGAGAAATTCTGAAAAAAAAAGTATTTTGTAAACATTTCAGACATATGTAGCCCTTAGTAATAGTTTGAAAGGTAGAATTTAATTTCTGAATTACAGACTTTAATATTTTTTATTTATTTCCCTGGTATTTCTCTATTAATCAGCTTTGAAATCCATATCACTATAACAAGACTAAAAGCCTTTTGTATTTCAGATTTGTAAGTATGACAAATCAACTTTGTTTGGTATGGTGCCTGTTGGCGCATTTTATCCTCAGACAAACAATGGGTTATATGTGTTAAGCCATTTGCTTTGATGGGTTAAGTTGTAGTTATAGTCAAATAACACTGCCACACAGTTGTTTATTTGGGAAGGAAAGTTGAGAGAGCTGTGCTGTCAGTATTTGATGGGGAAGGAGCAAAGATGGAAAGAAGTTGTTCTTGAGGACTGATTTTTCAAGAAGGCACTGCTGGAAGCAAAATTCAGTTGGGGAGCAGTGGTGATGGATCCCCACGGACAAAACAGCCACCCAGAACTTTGGGAATGAGTGGTCTCAAGAGACTGTGTTTTACCATATATGTTTGTTGATATTTATTCAGCTTTGTGGAGAAATGCACTTGGTCTAACTCCAGGTTGTCTGTAAATGAGAGCTTGGGTGTCTTGCTGTGCAGTGAAGGGACGAGGCAAGCACAGACAAAAAATCTCTGATGATTTTTCTTCAAATCTTCAAATAAAAGCAGCTTGTAACTTTCCCCGTGCAGGTTCACTCATCTGGAGCTGCTCTTCTGGGTCATTCAAAACACTTTCCTTTTTCTCCTTTCCCAGGAGCACCAATAAATAGCCATAAGTACTTGGCATCTATTAAAGAACATCTTTCATTAGACTAGACAAAATCAGTACACTAAATAGGAGCTTCACAGAACAGGAAAGATCCCTTCTATGACCAACTGCATCTGTCACTAGAGAGGCTGCACTGGCGTATTGAATCTTAATGTTGTTGCTTTGAAATCATGTAGTGTGAAAGGAGTAAGATATCCTCTGTCCTGAGGTTAGTTTCAATGTCAGTGTTCAAAAAGGAAAATCTGAACATGAGAGCTGAGAAGACTCTGGTTGTTAAATCTCCTGAAAAACAGACACAGCAATTACTGCATGGTCAGAGCTTTCCCAGAACTGAGAAGAAATTCATAGTATATTTTTATCTTGGCAGATTAATGTGTCCTTTTATACTATGACAGATCACATTAGGAAAATCCATTTGGATGAGCGTTTGCAAACTCTGTTCTCACTTATGCAGGATTGACCTGGGGGTGTCACTGGGGAGGAAAATAGAATATGTTTTGACACTTGTTATTTGGATGCCACTGTTGTTCACTCCCAGGCAATGTAGTTTTATCTACAGTTGTAAAAGGCAGGTACAACTGCAGTTTCATGACGTTCACTTTTATGCGAGTTTAACTGGAAGCAAAACTGCCCATTTGTCTAGTGATCACACTTTAAAAACAGAAATGTTAATAAATCTGTTCACTTTTGCATCTTCTGCCTAACGGTACAGTCCAGCTTCTCTACCTTCTCATTCCCACTGGATCTCTGAAAATATTCATTTGTAAAATTGGAGTTTACGGTGCAAATCATTCAAATTAGCTAAACTACTTGTGGGGCTTATACAAAAACTTGTGCTATAGCACTGTGACTTTCACAGTCTTTACTTTGAACCGAGGCTGCATCATCCTTTAGCAGCCTGAATTTTCATAAGAATTTGACACTGTTGTTGCTTCAGTATTAGAAGATCCACAGGGCTTGGGTTGAGTGCTAGTCTCCTGCATTTCAGCTAGTAGTCCCTGGCTTCATTCCCCATAGGTAATGCCAGACTGACTTTTCTTTAATTCGCTTTTATTGGGGCTAGCAAACTGCTTGGTTGGTGTTTTTGTTTTGGGTTGTTTTTGGTTTTTTTTTCTAAGTCTATACCTCATAAAAAACTATTTGCCATGTAGGGTTTCAGTTAGATTTTGTTTTTATTTGTTGAAAATGATTACTTTCTATTATCGTTTTTGTTATTACTATTATTAATTTGATAAAGAAATTATTATTAGACTTTCCCTTTTCAGAACTGCAAAATGCCCAGAAAGGCTTTTGCTCACATTTTCCAAATACAAATTTACTTCAAAATCGAGACGAAACATGGAAAAATTTAGAATGTTAGGTGAATAATGTTTGTAGTTAGGAGCAGATGGAAATAATGTAAGATGAAAAAAACAACAGCAAAAACCCAACAGTCTTGACAATCATAGCTGTTCGATTCTTGTAATGTTTTAAGTTGGTGGTTTAAAATTGCCCATGAACTATGCAAATAAGTTGGTGGGAAGTGACTGAGGAAAGCAAGCCTACGATCAGTAGCTCTAAATTAGCATGTTCCAAAGGGTTCTTCCACTGGAAAATTTTCAGGGAGTTTTCGAATCAGAAAAGATTGAAAGCTACTGATATAAGAGTTTAAAGATGTTCCATTTCATTTTGTTACAGTTCTAGCTTGTTTCACTTCAAACTGTTAAAAGAGTTTAGTTTAATGACATTTATTGTTTTAAAACAATTATTTTATGAAGATGCATTATGTGGTTCACAGTGGGCAGACAATCATTTTATGTTTTCAGAGGAAGAAAATAGATTGTGCTTGGAACATAGATGTTATCTCAGTGATCACAAACTGTCCTGACAATGTTATGTCTAGCTCTCATTCTTGCATCTTTCTTCTATAAAAACTCCCTAAATAAAGTTGTAGAGATGAGATCTGCGTGACCTTAAAAAGCTGGAAACAGAGAAATTAGTGCTCCCAACTGTTCAAAAATTTCTATCCTAAAACACAGGATGACAACAGCATCTGCTGATGCAAGTAAACAGTGAAGAATGGCACTAAATTCCACATCTGTGCCATTGCACTCATTTTTTTAATGTGCAAAGATGAAACACACCTTACATCTAAAGGCAGGAAGTTGTTATTATCTAAAGTACTTCAGATTCTGACATGAGAATTATTATGTTCATGTTGATAGTTTCCTCTTCTTCTTCGCTCTCAAATCCTCTTAGGACCATTTTTATGGTTGCTAATAAGCTTTTAAACTTGGTTGTTGCTTCATGGCTCTGCAGCTCCACGTTACATCTAAATTTACTGTGTGTGGTACCTTACATGCATGTTAGATACTATTTTTTTGTTCTGTTTATTACCCCTGAAGCCAGTTTAGCCAGCCTCAAGTCTGCAGTTCTTTAAGTGACCACAGATCTATCGCCACAGTGTCACCAAGTGTCAGCTCTATATCTTATCTCTTTTTATCCCATGCTTGTACTCCTCTCCTCTGCATCCTATGTCTCCATTTCTCAAGGCCTCTGCTATTGTACCAGGCCCGTATTTTTCCACACTGCGTTATTGACAGGCTGAGAGAGTTGGGGTTGTTCAGCCTGGAGAAAAGAAGGCTCCAGGGAGACCTTATTATGGCCTTTCAGTATTTAAAAGGGGCATATAAGAAAAGTAGAGACAGACTCTTTAGCAGGGCCTGTTGTGGCAGGATAAGGGGTGATGGTTTTAAACTAGGAGAGGGGAGATTCAGGGAGGATAAGGATAAGGAAGAAATTTTTTACACTGAAGGTGGTGAAACACTGGCCCAGGTTGATCAGAGAGGTGGTAGATGCCCCATCCCTGGAGACATTCCAGACCAGGCTGGACGGGGCTTGGAGTAACTGATCTAGTTGAAGATGTCCCTGCTCATTGCAGGGGGTTGGACTGGATGGCCTTTGAATGTCCTTTCCAACCCAAACTATTCTATAATTCTGTGATTTTTGGGGAGTTATAAAATGATGATGCTACCACACAAAGATAAACAAAAGTAAGAACAAATTAGCCACTGAATTCTGGGCAGTTGTAAAAATTGTTGTTACAACTAAACCAAGTTTAATTGCAGACTAAAACAAAGTTGCAGGCTGGTCAAGTAAAGTTCAGACAAAGCAAGGCTGAAAAGCCAAAGTCCTCAGTGTTTGCAAGGCCCCCTGCAAGGCTTATGGCCAGTCACTAGTGATGGCAATATGGTATTACAGGGTTACAGGGTAACAGTGCTACAAGGGACCGTGATGAACTGTGGTAACACATAAGCTGTCATGTTACCACCAACTCTTAAAATACAGAGGTCTGTGTATGGTGTCCAGCTCAGAAAGTTGCTAGAGTGCTTGTCAGCTGAATCTGGGAATGCAAACCTGGAGATGCTTCACAAAATACCAGTACTGTTCATTGTACTGGTTTTCTCAGTCTTTAGCACTGCCTGCTCTCAGAGAGGACTTCAGTCTTGATTTACCTTTTGCTCTGACGCAGTCTTCATATTCGGCTTTTGTTCCTACCCTTTTGCCAAAAGATACTGCCTCTCTAGCAGAGGCAGCGCATGTAGAAATGTGTGCCCACACTGAAATGCAGTTCCGTATCTTAGTTTAACCTGTTGCTGAAAGTGGCTTTGATGAGACCATGGACTAAAAACTTGTGTGGCTGAAGTGCAGGTACCTGTTTGCACCTGGGCCAGATGAGCAAGACAGGCAGCCGTGGGCAGAAACATCGTCTTGGCTGCCTTGTCTGCCTTGCCTTGGAAGTTTAACTACTGCGATAGGCAGCATGCTTATGAATTTCTGAGAAGGTGTGGTGGGAGGCATCAGGAGTTAGCAGGAGAAGCCAGTGTCACTGTTGCTTGCCTTCAGCATACAAAATTGAGAGTCAGATATATCAGTCATGAGAGTGAGTTAGTCATGAACTTTAAGAAGGAGAGTAATTTGAGATGCATCCTTCACATTTTCAGGCTTTTCTGTATCCATGCAAAATTTGCTTTTTAAAAAAGCAAGATTCGCATAAACTTGGCCTATAGTAACATAGCAGTTCTATAAGGCATGTTAGTGTTTGGAGAATTGACAAAATTCTGACATTTAAGCTCATATTTTTGAGCACTGCAAGGAACTCAGCACTAATATTTGCCCTTTGTGCTTGCAGAACATTTGTATCTTTTTGTGATCTTTGCTACCATCCCTGCTGCAGTTATTATTTTTTTAAATAAACTTCTGAAGCACACTAAACTGAGTCAGTTCTAAAGATTGATCAATACCAGTCACTGAAAACAAACCAGCAGATTGTGGTTACAATTATTTTAAAATTGTTTTTAAAAGCCCTGGACTCTAGAAATATGAAATTGGTGACCAAAACCTATAGGAGTCTTAATTTTTCTCTGAATTTTGGGCTGAAACGTTTGTTACATTTGGTCTGTTAACAGATGACAGTAAAAGAAAATAATGTAGTCAGAGCAGAATAAAGTGTTGCACAACACACACTGCAGCTATACAAGGACTTGCTACCTTCTCTGTCTGAACAGACCACTTAATCTGTAATATGTTGAAGTGAGGAAACATAAACCTTCCAAGTAAGTACCCGCAGCATTTTTATTTGTCTGCAGGTGTTCTTATGTTTGCTTATTTTACACATTAAGCCCATCAGAGTAGCAGAAATACCATTAGTTACTCTTTCCAAACTTTATCTTTGACTTTTCTGCCTTAGAGCTTATAATAATATCCAGTGTTTTCTCAGAGATATCATAATATTCAGTACAAGACATTTATTTTCTTTAATAGTTCCTTTGTTCAATCACACCTCAACAAAGGAAATAGTATTTCAGTAAGGCTGATAGAAAAAGCTTGGAAGCCTCATGGACATTTTCACAAGTAAAGGACAATTTTTGAAATGTGAAATTCTGATAGAAAGCCACTGATCTTACATTGGAGAATTATTCATAATTAAATTCATAGAAATATTTCAGCTATATTTGGTCTGATTTCCTCTTATGAGGTCAGTTCAAAGACATGGAAGCCACTTATGGTTTGATTTTTTGTAGGTCACATACTTTATTCATTCCAGTTTTTGTTACTGATTTAGGCCTTTTAAATTCAGCAAACAAATACGGTATGTTTCAATATATTCCAAATATTTTTCCAGTATGTTATAAAATGACCCATGTCTGTCAATACATGTAATCTTTCACACACTGTTGTGTTTCAGTAGCTCTGCTACAAGTTAACAATCCATTTACTAAATGACGTTGTCAGTTCCTGTTAGCAACAGTTCAGTTTATACTTGACCTGGACTTTGCTTTTTGCAAATGTGGTGAAATGTGACTTCTCTTAAAATCCAGGTGCAGTTTATTCCATGTGAAAAACACACAGGGAAACATAATACAGCTTTCTGTGAACTATTTCACTGGGCCTTGCTTACATCTTCCTATTTCTTCTTTCTTACCTGAATTCTAGATGCACTGTCTACTTCTGACAGTTCTCATCAGCACAGTCACTAAAGTGAAGCCATTGTTGTTGACATTGAAGTGTAGAAATGATGGTTTCTCTGAAGTTACCATCCTAACCAGTTTTTTCTGAAGAGTAGTATCCTTCCTTGTGACCTGCAATGGGCAGATAGTGACATTCTGAGACCTCTGAAAAATTACTTTTTCATGTTTTCTGGCTTTGTTGGGAAGTGAAATTGTGGCTTCCTTTTCTGAAGGAGAGCTGTCTGCAGCAGTTCCTTGCCTATAGCAGAAAAACTCAGACAAAGTAGTGTATCTCAGACCCTGTCACGTCGCTTCCTGCTTCCCCGTCTCATTGGCCATGGTCAGAATGCAGCTGCTGTGACCATGTTGTGAAGGGTGGGGAGGGAGGTGTGGGGTGCAGAGAGGAACTGGGGTAGCACATTCTGCACCCACTGACCTGGAGTCCACCTGCTGCATTGGACAATGCAACCCAATAACATGGTCACAGAATCACAAAATGTCAGGGATTGGAAGGGACCTCGAAAGATCATCTAGTCCAATCCCCTGCCGGAGCAGGAACACCTAGATGAGGTTACACAGGAATGTGTCCAGGTGGGTTTTGAATGCCTCCAGAGTAGGAGACTCCACAACCCCCCTGGGCAACCTGTTCCAGTGTCTGTCAGCCTCACTGAGAAGAAGTTTCTTCTCATATTGAAGTGGAACCTCCTGTGTTCTAGTTTGTATCCATTGCCCCTTGTCCTATCATTGGTTGTCACTGAGAAGAGCCTGGCTCCATTCTGTACATATCTGTAAACATTAATGAGGTCAACCCATAGTCTCCACTTCTCCAAGCTAAAGAGACCCAGCTCCCTCAGCCTTTTTTCATAAGGGAGATGCTCTACTCCCTTCATCATCTTTGTTGCCCTGCACTGGACTCTCTCCAGCAGTTCCCTGTCCTTCTTGAACTGAGAGGCCCAGAACTGGACACAATATTCCAGGTGTGGTCTCACCGGGGCAGAGTAGAGGGGAAAGAGAACCTCTCTTGACCTACTAACCACCCCACTTCTAATACACCCCAGGATGCCATTGGCCTTCTTGGCCACAAGGGCCCAGTGCTCGTGGTCATCCTGCTGTCCATCAGGGCTCCCAGGTCCCTTTAGTTGTCTCTGAGTCTCCTCTTACTCCTTCACAGTGCTGATGCTCCTGAATAATTTTTTAATGTATAAACATTTTCAAATATATAAAGGCTGCATCTTGCTCAAGGCCCACTCAGAAATAGGTTTATTTCTTCTTTCAGTGTTTGTCTTGAGGCATAGCTAATGGCTGACAGGTGATGAGCAATATCTTTTGCTCTGCTTCGTCCTGAGTCCTACCGCTTCTTGAGAAGAAGCTCAGCTTCCATCCATCCATCCATCCTCAAACCTACCAGCCCTACTCCCTTTTGGCTGTCATCTCAGCTCACATCTGCCTTTATCTGTCTGGTAGATAGCCCTGTGTGAAACTCCATACTTTCTTCTCACAACTTTGGCAAGAAAGCAACCCTAACATTGGGAGGCTTTGGCCCGAATCCTAAGAATGTGAACAGGATTTTCTAGATGAGTCCAGTTGCACAGGTGAAGCTCAGTGTAACTCCATGTTTTCAGAGCAGAATGTGAGATCTCAGCACACAGAGGATAGTGCTGACAGTAGCTTGTGACTCCTGGGTTGTTTTGACCAGAATACACTAGCTTTAATTAGTGCTATGTTAGTCTGTGAAGTGGGGGGACTGTTAGAGGCAAATAGATCAGATAGTTCCCTAGAGTTTTTATTGTAACCCAAACTTGACCAAAACTTTTGATTATAGATCTAGTGTCAGTGCTTTTATCCTTCCCTGTCTTCTGTGGTGCCTCTCTCACCTTGCCTGTATGTTGGAGGATATTTTACTGCCATCCATGTGTAATCAACAGGAATAGGAAATCTTTAGCAAATGTTAAGGTCTAGTTCATCTTTATTACAGGTCATAAACTGTTGGGGTTTTTTGTTTGTTTTTCTCTGCCTCTGTTCCCCTGCTCCACCCTTTCCTACAACAGGAGGAACACAGAGAGGAGGTTAAACTGTTTTTTCCAGTTAGAGCAATGATGTTTCTGCATTGTGAGCATCATGGTTACGATGAAAGACAGCCTTAGAAGAGGCAAGCTTTAGATGTGTGTCCAAAGAACCATCTAAATCAGAAATGTGTTACCCATGCAGAACTCAACAGAAAAACATGTCCCCTGTTTTGATGGGCTTTTCCATGTCTGTACAGGTTGTGTGAGAAACCTGGGTCATTGGGAGAAAAGTCATCCCACGCACAGGAAACTTCACCACAGTGTGCCCAGAACGTTTCTTGTGAAGAGGGAAAAGATTAATTTGCAGTAAAGACCATTTGTGAGCTGTTTCAGTTTCTGTTGGTTAAACAACAGAGGAGGCTGAGGGGGTTGGACTTCAAGCAAGACTCATCATTTTCCATGACATTATGCTGTGCTTAGCTTGATAAAAGCTGTTCTGAAAAATGAAACAGTGCTGTGCTTTTTCATTTTTAGTTAGCAACCGTGTGTTATAAATGCTTGCTTCCACCTGTGGGTGTGCATATTTTTCTGCTCATAGAAGTAGTACCGAAGAAATAGCAGTGTTGTGATGACAAGTGAAATTAAAACAGTATCTCATTAAGAAGAATGCTAATTGTATTTCCATTGTGAATATAGACTTAATTTGCACAAAGAACCTAAGTGACCTAAATTGCACTTTTCTATTAAAAGTGCTCAAATGTATTGGAGAGATAAAATTGGGTTTTTAGATTAATTGAATTTGCTGAAATTCATAGTGGGGAAGGATCAAGAGGAATGTTTGTGATTTACAGATTTCTCTGTAAGTGGGAGAGAGTGGACAGGAAGCAAAGAAAGCAAGCTACTTTTTGCTGCTGAAATGGCCTTTTATCTAAATGTCACTTAAAGGTTGCATTTGGGAATTTCCACATTACACAAATGTATTCATTGTATCTTGCCATAGTTTATTTCATTTTTTTGGAAGACTTTTCCCTGTTCTTGCTGAGGTCCCCGACTTGCTCAGAATTCTGAGGGCTTCAGAGAGCGACAAGAAAACTCTTCAGGGCAAACTTGATGTTTTTTCTCCTTGGTAATCAAGATTCTAGTCAGTGGGAGATGGGGATGTTGAACCAGATTGTGAGGGGAACGTAGACTTCAGGGGCAGACTGGGAGAGGGAAATGCAGCCTCTTTGTGAAGCTGACGGACTAGCACCTGCCAAACTTGTTCTTGATGGGGAAGTGATTGCAGTTGGAGATAAAAGGTCCATAATGGATGCTGGCTCCACTTAACTTCCTTTTGCCTTCCCAAGGGTCATGGTAAGCAGGATGTCCTAGATCATGAGGTAACTGAAGGAGAGTGAATGGATCTGCAGGAGGTGTAGTTTGTGTTGCCACTCCCATGAATTTGGCCGGAAGGAAGAATCTGACTCAAGGTATCAGGCTCATGGCTCTGGCTTTCCTGTTGTTGGGATTCGTGTGAGATTCAGGATATTCATTAAATGAGACAAAAGAGTGAAGTGCTTGTGGGACTGTAAAAAAAATAGCTCTTAGTCGGTGCTGGTCTTAGCAGGCTTTCACTGGGACCTGCTGTCCTTTGAGTTAATGTTCTGCTGTTGGGCTGCCGCTGCAGCCATGAGTGGTAGGATTGATCCAGAACTTCACCTCAGACCTTGAAGCATGGTCAATAGATTTCCTTGCATCTTCTTTGAAAGAGCTGTTGGAATACTGGAATTTGGAGTTGCTGGAAGATGGATCTTGAGCCAGCATGGCAAATTTTGTTTCACTATCAAGGTTTTCTAGAGTTGGAAGTTAAAAAAATTTTTTAAAAAGTAAAAAAATCTGTATACTCGTTGTACTGGAGATGATGCTCTTACGTGGAAGGCAACAGTCATAACTTAGCATTATCTGGCTCTCTTCATTATTTTGTCCGTAATCACACAGTTAATAGGTTGTTAGCTGGAAACTTGGCCATCTTGCAGGTCGAAAATACTTACTGTTTCAGGCAATATTCATTTCTACCTTTTTGTGTTTGCTAAATCATTTTCATGCAGAGAAATGTTTTACTAAAATGTTATCTGAAGAATGCAGTTGGCTGAAGGAGCCCTCTTGATGTTTGGAAACTGATTGTTCAGGAACAGGAACTCTAATTTGTAAGGGTCTTACAGTCCAGAGAGTGGTAAAACTAATTGCAGTAATTTTCAGTTTCTGTAATTACCCCACAACTACTTTTTCACTCCCTCTTGAAGATTATAATAAACTTCTAGTAGGGTTGCATCCCCATTTTCTTAAAGCATTAAAGAAGCTGTCACACTCTCCCTTTATTATTCTCTTCATGTAGATGTACCAATAACATTTAACCTTCCACTGCTGTTGCATTTTCAGCATTGGCACGACTCATTACCCAATTAAATGCCATAAACCCAGAGCACTATGGCTGTAGAAAAGTGCAATCTCAAAGTAGGTTTTGATTTAGTCTGTAATTGGAGTAGCCTCTTTCTCCTGTTTACTGATGTGTGATTTGGAAAAATCCTGTTTCTTACAGTTGTGTAATGAATGTCAAAAAGTAGGTGTAAGAGTGAAAGAAGGTTTGATGTCATCTGACACAGGTTGGTTTGTTAGGAGGTTTTTTTTTTCCAAGAAGGGAACAGACCAAGCACTTTGTCAAAAACAATTGCAGACATAAGGAGAATACCAACTTGTACAAGGTAATCATCAGGGGATCATTTGGGGGACCACAGATGATCATTGCTTTTGCTTGAGGACTTGCAAGCAGTCAGAGTGAAACTGAATGTCTGAGAGCTTCGAGCCCACAGTACATGGAGCCCCACAGCTGAGCAGAGTGGCACTGGCTTCAGCCAAGGCTGAAGTGGCATCTGGTGAAGATCTTTTCTTGTGGCTGTGGGCTTTTGTGCTAATAGAGCACCAAATAAATATTCACATGACAGAAGGGAGGCTTCTTTAGAAGTCTTTTCTGCACAATGGAAATGACCGCTACTGGTGTTGGGGGTCAACACCAGCTTTTCACACTTCTTTTGAAGCCACAATTGAAAACTGGGCTTACAGCAACTTCGTGAAGTGCAAAGCTGGATGTATTGTCAGCATCAACTGTCTACAGCATTAGCAAGGGCAAAGCCAAAGGCTCTGTCTAGGTGCGTGCGCCATCTTTAACACTAGGTTTGCCTGGACTTGAATTACAGCAGCCTTTGGGACTGCTGGCTCCAGGAGTAGTATTAGTCTTTTGTACCATTGCAGAAACTCTCTGCGGTGTTAATACTGCCTTTAATTTGGTAGGAATCCTCCCTCTACTGATTTTTATAAAAAACATGATCATAAGGTTGTAATAGTTGAAACAGCTGTAATTCAAGAGAGTGATCAGAGGACCTGTCATTTGGATCTATCAGGCTATACAGTGAATATAAGTCATCCCTGCCTGAGTTAGCACAAGTGTGGGTGGGATCCAGTTTGCTTAGCTGCAGCATCAGGCCTAACATAGTCATCTAAATTCTTTCTATAATTAGAGAGAGAGAGATACCTTCATGGGGTGATTCATCCCACCTACCTTGGAAAATGGTGACTCATTCTGGGGAAGTGCCCGTGTCTCACCATTGGCTATGTAGAGAACCTGGGCAGTGAGTTGAGATCAGATACCTGCTTCTTATGCAGATTAGGTGAGATAAAACCCTTTCCATAAGTGGTAAGAGCTCACACCTATGTTCTTGAGTAGTCTTGGGTTATTGGTAGGGCTGGTGATTAAATCAAACTGGTCTAAGACCAAGACTAGACTTCCCCTCTCATTTACTGTAGTATGGCATACATGGGAAATCTGAAAAGGCATATCCTATTAATGCAAGTGTACTTGAGTGAGATGGTACCACTAGCAAATACAAACCTTCAGTTAACCTGCAGTAGATTTTAAAATAATTCACTTTTCCCATATGCTTATTTTGGAGAAACCTACCTCGCATAGCGATTTCACCCAATGGAGAAAGAGCCCTTCACCCTGATCTTTTGAACATCTGTGTTTTCACACAGGATCTTATCTGCTGACAGTGATGATCATAACGCTTCCAAACAGAAAAATTTTGGAAGTTTAACTATGGCAAAGCAAGCATAGTAGCAAATTCTGTCTCGTACTCGACTTACCATATACATTCCTTTTCTTAATAGCACCAAGCCTTTCAGTTAAACATGTTAATGTATGTTTCTTACAGCCATTCTACCCACTCACCAAGTACGGACCTGAACTCAGTCCTTTTCAGCATAAGCTTATTTATTTGTGCTTTTGCTCTGGCTATTGCTATGAGTGGTGCTGGTTCTATTTCCAGTAGACTTTAACATGGCACCTAGTAATCAGAATTTAGCTTTACAGTTGTTCTGAGAATGGCACCTGCCCCTTGTATGTGATTTATGCTGTATGAAAAAAATTGTTTATTTATGATGATTATTTTGTTAATTTTTTAGATGTGGACTTAACTGATGTTACAATATGCAAAATCCCTTCGCAAATGAGGAAAAGAACCCTCTGTGAGTATGATTAGTGTAAGTAAATCAAAAATGTATTGGTAGTTGATAAATCAGTGTTGCAATTTACGGAATAGTTGAGAACTTAGAAAGCCATGGAAAGTTATTATGCTCAGTAATATTTCAACAGAATTAGTTTCAAAACAAAGAAAATACCTGACCCTATTTTAATTTCTCAAGGATTGACCCTTTTTAAGGATGTCGGCAATTACAGAGATTTTATCTGAAAAACAACCGGACTCTTTAACTTAACTGTACCTATGCAAACATGCTAGTTATTCTCTAACAAGGTATTTGTAGGATTTTGGGATAGGGGCTATGCTATCCTGCCTAAATCTCTGCAAGCATTTTCTGTAGGTGTTCTGTTTTGTTAGGCAGTAGGTTTCATGGACTTACAAACCATTAAACTTCACATGACATAGAGAACGAACCAAGGAAAACCTATTGCTGAAAGAAAGGAAAATGATAGTAAAATGGAAATACTTGGAAATGGGCAAAGACTTTTGATGGAAGTTTTATTTGACCAAATTTTATGCTATTCAGTACTATTTAAGAAAGCCTGGTGATTCACTAGCCACTTAACCACTTGTACAAAACCAACTGGACACAGTCCTGAGCAACTTGCTTTAGGTGACTCTGCTTTTGAGCAGTGGGAGTTGGATTAGATGAACACCAGATATTCTTTCAAACCTCAACTATCCTGTGATTCTGTATGAATTGGAAAACTGCTTGCTTTAACTTTTGGCTAACAAAAATTATGCCTATAAACAGAGTGTTGTTTTGTCTGCTGTCACTGAGTTTCAAAGCTTTTGGAGATGGGATGTTCAGAGCCCTCTATTTCTGCTTCTTCCACTCAAAAATTTACATTTTTCCTATTTGGAACTGGGTTGAATTGTTGAGGCAAACTATTAGTTCTGAGTAGCAATAGACTGACCTATCTGGTGGACACAGCCCAAATTCCTTCCTCTCTAGAATGAGCTCCTAGTTTAAAATTTCACTCCTAAGCTCATGTAGATGGCCAGGGTTGTGTTCAAGTCAGTTGTCTTAGATGCTTAACTTGCATCTGAGTTTCAGATAGCCAGTGAACCAGTGCTAGTTGAGAAAATGCCTGAGTTCCCTGTGGAGAGAGGGAGATTCTTTTGAAATCCTCCAGAGGGAGACGCTGAGTAGTTATATTTAGAGACTTAAGTTAGGCAGGTTCGATGTTCATTTGGAAGCCTTCAGACAGTTTTAAAACACCTGTTTAAAACACAGGTAAAAGCTAGATGTTTTATTTGATTAGACTGCATCTTACCAATTATTAGGTTCCTCAACTGAAGAGGAATTAGTCACTCACTGTATAATAAACATTTCAGGTTTATTAGATTTTGCTCCTAATCTCACTTCCTAAATGAATGGACTTTGTAATAATGGTATGAAACTAATACAAAAGTTCCATAGCTACAGTGCTAATGTGGCTGACAGAAGGAACATTCAAATTTATCAGCCAAACTGAAAGCATCACATTTAACAACATAACCAAATTTTCTATAGGCTGTGTGCTTCCTTGCTAGCATAACATTTCACTTCATAGACGTCATGAGGGAAGAACAATTGTCATGGATGTCTGTAGACCAATAAAGTGTAGGGGTGAAGGAAGAGCACAGGGACTGCCATGTGCCACATCAATAGGCATCCGCTTTTGCTTTTTCTTTCCATCACCATCCCAGAATTTCAGCGTTGCTCTGGCCCCGTAGGTTTTATTTATAGTTTTCAATATCCCTTTCTCGTGGCCTGGAACGACACAGCCTGCTGACACCAACAACATGTCCTGCCCTTTTGTGCTGCATTCTGCTGACCCATTGTCCCTTCGTCTTTATCCCTTGTCCTACCTCTGCAAACAGAGGCCCCATCTGACAAATTTACTTGTGCTCCCTGGGGATTATGAAAACCAGGAAACTTCATTAAGGCTGGTTTAATAACTTAGACAAAGGAGAAGAGCAGCTGGTCTGTTAACGAGTCTCTCTTAACCCCCATTCTCTGACAGAAGAGCCTTTCTTGTGTGTGGTGCAGTCTTCAACAGTTTGCAGTAAAACGCTACAGATGTACATGCAAATTGAGTTACTCTGCATTGGATCTGCTTTGAGTGTTTTATTTGAGTGACCTGAGGCGTTTTTATGGCAGTAGGTTTGCTGCTCTTAAAAAGTATGGTAGCTGATCATGACCTTAAATTTGGGTGGATGTTTTTGCTCTCTTTATTGTTTAGCGTGGTAATGTGAGAGGAATAGCAGCTGGAGACAACCTGCTGCACTCTGCTGCTCTGTAAGACAAACATCAGTAAAGCCAAGCAGCGAGAAAAGAAGGGTTCTTCATGACAAAATGACAGCAAGAGAACACAGTCCCCGCCATGGGGCAAAATCCCGCACCGTGCAACGGGCCTCCACCATTGATGTCACCTCTGACATGCTAGGTCTTTCTCTAGCAGGTATGTACAGAACCTACCATGCATTAGAATTGTTTTTTTTTTTCTTTTAGTTCATAGAAGATTTAGATGTGTCTGGTTATCTGGAGGGAATAAGATAAAGGAGTTATACTTAAAAAAAAGAATCTTAAAGTTGACATTTTTAAAATAGAAAAAACATTAAAATTGGAGGAGGAAGGCGGGAAGGAAGGAAAAATAAAGAAATTAAACTAGATTTTAGGTAGTTCTGTTTGTTGGTCAAAAATAAGCAGCAGAGGGAGAAAACAACCCAAGAATGTCAAGGTTGAGGAAGAGTCTAGGCAACTTCCTTGTTTGACATTGTATAAAATTTTCAAGAGAGTTCAGGAAGCTGAGAATTGCATCCTTCATCTTTTATAGTGAGAAAATTAGGATTGTAGCCCCCAGAGGCTTTCTTTGATTATTGAGAGAGACAAGTACTTCAAACTTCTCCCTGTTCACTGATCACAGAGGAGACATATCTGATTCCATAATTTGAAGTTAATAGTGGCTCAGACACTAAGTGGCTTTAATCCTGCTGTTTTCTACCGAGGTTGGGTGGTTTAGGTTCCCATATTCCATATAATCTTGCATAGTTTTACATATTTTAACGTGTTTTATCAAATGAGATTATCAAATAATTTTTATATACCAAAGATTAGCTTATGTTCTAAATACCAGTCATGGCTCATTGAATTAAAAATTTATTTTTTCTCTATAAAATTTTATTTCTTTTTCTGTATGACTGCAACTTGAGGTAAGGATTCACATGACAGCAATGTTTGGCTAATCTTGTATTAATTTTTCTGATTTACAGGAAACATTCAGGATCCAGATGAGCCAATTTTAGAGTTCAGTTTAGGTAGGTTTAGTGATTTTTATGCTAAATTTGATGATACATGCTATTGAGTATGTGTGCAGTTTTTTAATAGTTGATTTTGAAGTGCCTTTGATATGGCAAGGATTGAAACTTTTCCTTGCTGTTCATGGAGGTGTGGTACAGTTTCCTTACTGCCGGTACAGTATCTTTTGATAGGCAACCAGCAGTTTGATTTTGTCATGTTTTTTGAAATCTGTAATCTGTCCTATAAAATATCTGTCCTATAAAATTTTAAATCTTTGCTACGTTAATATTATTTTTAAATGTTTGTTTTGTTTATGTGAAGATACAGTGAAGCTGTCTTCAGTCTCAGCATATCAAGCAGTTCAGGTTTTCAAGCAAACTGAAGATTTGCTGGAAACACCATTTTAGGACAGAATATTTTCTGAGAGCTACCAACTATTACACATACCTTCTTTCCTGTGGTCTTTGCTACACAGTGATAATGTGAGATGCAGAAGTGACCTAATTTCTGGGATGGTTAAATTTGGACAAGAAGCTTGTGAATTCTTCACTTGAAGAAAAAGTGAAAAGTATTTTCTTCATGAAAAACCAGTCTACATTTTCAACTGCAGCATGGTTTTCTTGACTTACTAGTGGACTAATGTTTGGAAGGTTGTGCTCTTAACATTATGTTTTCTCAGGTTTATGTACTTGTGTTATGAGTAATAATCTTAAGAACTCACTAGAGCTGTTAAGGTACTTTAAATATTTTTCAGATAAATTAAAATATATAGAACTGCAAAGCTGCTTAGAGTACATTTGAACATTTTACTTGCAAGGGTAAATTTTAGTATTAACTTTCTGCATCTAGCTGAAGCAGTCAGACCACGCTTTAGTTACCTGTATCTAGCTGGCTAGAATTTGGCTCTGAAGTTTAGTGTAATTGTGTAGAGTCACTTACTGAAATTTTTGGTACTTGTTTGCTACTCACCATAATCCCTTCCCAGCAGTTAAACTCACAATAGCATTTAGAGGAAATAAATTACTGTCCTTTTACAGTGACAAACTAGTTCTCCTCCTAGCAGTGCTGCCTGATCAATGTTCAAGCACTTCTGTTGGTTCTTGGTGGCAAAATGCCATTTGGTAATGGGTTTAATGGAGCGTGACTTCAATCAAATGCAGCCATGCTCATGAGATTCCCAGAGGAAAACCGATGCATGTGCTCTGGTCTAATGAGCTGTGTGCCAGGGGGGTGCATAGGCAGGTGTTGGAAGAAAAGAAGTTTAAATTACAGTTCTACAGCTTGGTGCCAGGCTGATCTGATTGCACATTTATTGTTTGCATGCACAAAGGTGAGTGTTGTCTGCCTTTATAGCGTGGTGGTAGAATGAATATTAGGCCCTTCATGGCTCAGCGTGTATAATTTGCTTTTATAAAAGTGCAGAGTCTTACAGCAGTATGAAAAACATCCTGAATCTAAATTTATTTATCTAAAGCTTGCAGTGAGCTGCTAACTCCATCGCTAGATCGAAAACCAAATAGTTTTGTAGCAGTGAGTGTAACTACACCTCCTCAGGCGTTTTGGACGAAGCATGCACAGACCGAAATTATTGAGGTAAGTGGTGAGGTACTCTTGGATTAGATTTAAAATTGAAGCTAACAAAAGTAGTATTTCTCCCTAACAGATATCACCTTGCATTAATTTTTGCCTTTTATGTTTATGGTTACAGGGAACAAGTAATCCTATCTTTCTAAGCAGCATTGCCTTTTTCCAAGACTCTCTTATCAATCAAATGACACAAATCAAACTCTCTGTGTACGACGTCAAAGACAGATCTCAGGGAACAGTAAGTTTTCTTTTTTCTGTTGCCTCCCCAGTCAGCATGGAGCAAGGAAATGAGAGGCAAGGAGATCAAAATAGTAACTTTTGTGGAATGAAACAAAGGGGTAGCAACACTGATCCTAGAGAAAGCTAGATGGGCAGGGGAAGGAGGGAAAAATGCTGTGAGATGGACTTGGCATTGGAGTGGGGAGCATTGCCAGTGTTCTCAAATAAGGCTAGTCTACAGCAAGCTTGGGAACCACTAATTTAAATGAAGAGGTTCTGTCTCTTGTTCTCTTATGTTGTGGACCTTTTCACTGAACTAGATAAGGAACAGGATCCAACACCCCTACCTGAAGGCCTCTAACCTGTGCCAGAAGTCCTTTTGAACAGAGCTGCTAAATTCCAGAAACTGCCATGCCCTGACCCCTTTAGTGACTTTGTTCAGGGGTAAGATTTCTTCCCTTATGGAAAAAAAGTTTTAAATGCCAGCCCTCCCATGTAGCTGCTTGAATCTGTGGGGCAACTCAGGCCATTTAATCTTAGCCTGTTGCCCAGAATGCTGGTTCAGGCCACAGGTGTCTGCTTTTCCGTGACTTTCTCAGGGGCAGCAGGGCTGTCCGTCTCTGGAGAGTGCTTCATGGGGAGACTCTGGGGAAAAACAATACCTCCAGAAGAGGTAGGTTCTTCAGGAGGAGCCAAGTTTGGGTCAGGGAGGGACCATGAAATGTTGACCTAGTCACTCTGAGCCCCATTGCTTACAGTATTCCTGTATTGCTGGGCCTAACTTTGTATATATTGACATGACTCTGCTCAAATCCTAGAGAAAGAAAAATGCCTATTGTCCTCCAGGAAGAAAAGATTTTTGAGAAATTACCCAATTTAGTTAATTGTAAAGGGTTTTAATTAGTTACGTATGACCACATGTAATTATATTTTTGTTCTAAGACTTCTGTGCATAATAATTGTGTTTTGGGCTTTAGTGCTGTGAATGAAGCCTTTGCTCATTGTAAAGGTGAATAAGTAAAATTCTGGTAATG
Source organism: Patagioenas fasciata (assembly GCF_037038585.1). Classification (NCBI taxonomy): domain Eukaryota; kingdom Metazoa; phylum Chordata; class Aves; order Columbiformes; family Columbidae; genus Patagioenas; species Patagioenas fasciata. The sequence goes on along the minus strand of NC_092520.1, from coordinate 121,251,908 downwards.
ATCTTATTTCAGATGTATTTGTTGGGTTCTGGGATGTTCACTGTAAAAGAACTTCTTCAGGAGAAGAATCACAGGTTGCACCTAACACTAAGGTTTGTAATATTCCTCTCCATTTAGGAATTAATTCTTTATTATAGAAAGCATGCTTAAGATGTGATGAAAACCATTTGTTTGTTTTATTTCCAGGCCACTATTAAGGGAAAACTATTTTATATTGCATGGTAATAAAAACACGTAGAACAAGACCTTTCCAACATAGTGAATAATGTTAGACATTGGTTCTAGTTCTACAAACCAATAAAATATTGTCAAGAAAAATTTCATTTCTGTGCATTTCATCTTATTACCTCAGCATATGTGTCTGTGGACAGTGGCAAAATTGTGTATTTTTAACTGTGCTGATGTGTAAAGAAACTGTGATGGGTAGAATGAAACCCAATGAAACAGAGGGTTATCTTAGCTGTTTGGAATACCTTGGCTTAGATAAATCTAGGCTCTATTTACTATTTCAACACCTACTTGTTGCTGAATTGTGTATTTGTTGCTGAATAGTGTATTTATCAATATAATCCACTAGGAACAGGAGGAGCCACATGACAGCAACGCTGATGTAATTTTCTAGTTTAATTTGTATTGGAAACTTTTGTGGAAGTAATGTGACTCAGGAGGGAATGAAAAAGAGGGTGTGGGTCTAACACCAGGCCTTGAGGTAGTGGTTCTAATCATAGGAAGCAAACCACACTCTTGAAATCCAGTGTGGGACAGAGTTAAGCAGAGGGTTGGGGAAGAATGAAGAAAGCAAAGTGAGATTAAGGAAAGAGAGCACTGATGCATAAAAGCATGCTGTAATAGTAGGTGTTGAAAGTAGGACGGGCATCCGTGTCAGAGCAGGCAAGGGAGAGTCAGTTAAAGGGGGAAAGTGTAATCAAAGAGACTGAGGAAGATGGCAGTAGTGGTATCAGGAAAATCAGCGCTAGAAACAGCAACTATGATAAACTTACAGAAATTTCTTAGCCCAGACACAACTAACAAAACATGGGCAAAGCTTTCAAGGCTGAGAGATGCATAAGGTTTTCAGCTTTTCCACGAAGTGTTGTTGTGCCCTGGATGTAAGCAACATCTATAAACATACTGAGTGATTTAGCTACTTAAATCTTTCCTTGTAGTCCTCCTGTGTGCTTTTGTCTCAGCATATTTTTACATGTAAACAACAATTTAGAATCTATCTTAAAACAACAACATAAAGTCTCTGCCAAAATTAGTGTGTGTCATGGGCTGAGACAGGATAAATGACAGCCATGGTAGATCTGAGTACTGGTGTGGATATAAAACCAGCAAGATTAGAGCTTTTACCCCACTTGATTCTCTGTCTCTGAGTCACTCTCACTCACGCCCCACTCTGCCATGGTGTTATCAGTCTCAGTTTCCCTCCCTGTCATTCTGGCTGCTGGTCTGGCAAGGTGGGACAGAACGCTGTGACAGCTTGTGCTGTGTGGCTGCCCAGCTGTTAGTGACCTGTCTCAGCTGACAGTGGCCAGGTCCCTGGGGGTCCCCAGCATTTGTTTCCATGCATCTCCCTGATCTCCGGGATCTTCCTCTACCTCAGGGATCTTTGCTCCGTTGAGAATCTTCACCTTCTTCCCTAGACCACTTCTTTTCAGAATACTCCTTTTTAGCATCAGCTTTTCTTTCTGAAATGTCAGGCCCCCAGTTTTCCCGATCTAAATAGTGTATTTGCAGAAGCACAAGATAAGATCAGCCTCCTAATTGCTGACCTTGGCTGACTTCTCTATTAAGTAGAAGTTTTGCGATGTGCTACTTCTATTTAGTCCATGTATTATCCAAATTTAGCAGTTGCAGCTCTACCAGTAGCAGCTGGCAAGTAGCAGGCTTCTGATTGAGAGTTAAAAGGTTCACATAGGCACACACATGTTTGCACATACATCCAAGTATCTGCTCCCTGTTTAAGCTGCTTTTGCCTACAACAGACTAATTGTAAAATCTGAACTTCGGGCTTTACAGAAGTATTGAAACACATGCATGAATTTAGGTTGTCTTTCTTAAGGAGGTCTGTACAGTATCCCTGCAGAATGTGGGGAGCGTTTTCCTGTTGAAATAATGTGTTATAAAAATATGTAAAATGAAGTTGCAAAGCTTCCTATATAAAATGTTCATTAAGTTTGAAGATTAATAGCCTTTTATAAGTGTTCCCTTGTTGATAAACAGGTCCACCTCCAAAAAAATCTCAACGCAGAGTATTTGTTGCAGGTCGGCTGAAAGTGACCGTGTAGGTAACATTACAGTTATTGGATGGCAAATGGAGGAAAAAACTGACCAAAGGCCTCCAGTGACAAGGTCACCCGATACAATTAATGGAAGGGTGAGTATGAGTATCAGCTTCAGAAAAATGCAGATTGATTGGTAGTATTGAAATAAGTTGAGATCTGCTGTCAACTTTCCTGTCCATCTTGGTATTTAGTAGTGCTTTACAATTTCAAAATACTGTAAAGAGCAGCCTAATGGTGATGAAGTGGTTTTGGTGCTTTGCAGAGCTCTTGATGCTCATGTTTGGGGTTAAAAGTCTTGGAGAAAATGTTTGTTCACAGTGATTAAGCTGTAGCTTCAAGAGCTCATGCCCTTCATCAGAATATGCTTGTGGTATTGTGCATTGGCGTACTTGATGCATAGATAAACAGTTTCACAAAGAATTGGAAGACCGCTACATGTTGTGTATTGGAAGTTGGCATTAAGCAAATCTGTAATGGGAATGCTCTGTGAATTTCCAGAATTTTCACTTAAAAGATTTTAGTAAAACTTAACATATTACTTCAATATTGGAGTTTATTGTTTTTTTTCCTGTTCCCCAAAGATTTGGCTGAGAGCAGGTATTTATAGTGCTTTCTCAGCCTAGGCATTTGTTTAATTCTGTAAACCTTGTGTTCTGAATATTCTGGTGATAATTGTACTCCTATCTGTGTAACACAGTCACAATGTGGATTAGTATCACTTTCTATCCAGCCAGACCTGTATCTGCCAGATATTGGTGCGGTACCTTTAAGCGCTGTGGAGCTGTACTAACGTGAAGTAGTTAATGGGCTGGATGACAATTTTTACAGCATTTCAAACTGTGCAGTAGAAGTAAATAAGAATATTTACATTGGAGGGTTTAAGCTCATTAATTATTCCAGCTTGCAATGTTTTTTGCCCGTGGTAAACATATTTGAAATACTTATTTTAACCATCCATTTTGTTAAATATTACCTTCAAGTCTGTGTAATAGGGTCATTGCTGCATATTGCCCTGGCACTGAAGTTTTATTCTTTGCTACTTGTGTTATTTTTGTTTTTGTTTAGACTGTGTTGCCAGTTGATGAAAGTTTAACAGAATCTTTAGGAATCAGATCCAAATATGCTTCATTACGGAAAGATGCACTACTGAAATCTGGTAAGCTGCTGTGGCCTATAACAAGTAAGCATTAGGCATCAGTAAAAGCTGATCTCTTGTTGTCTGTCCGTGGCCCCAGGGCGTTTATTTAAGCAGATGCTTCATTTGAATAGGAACAGGCTGCTGATTGAGCAGCCCTCTGAGGGTCATTCAAGAATAAATGATTTTATCATCTGTGTATTTTATTTTATCAACTGTGTAGTAAAAACAGCAGAAGCAAACTTTTGTCATTAAGATGACTGTATAAAATTTTCCATGCAATTTGCTAGTCTATTCCAAAGTCTATTCCAAAGTCTATTCCAAAGCAATCATTGGAAGGTGAGGGGTGGGACAGAGGAAAACAGTGGCTTTAGAAGAAATTTCTTGAAGAAAGATTTGTTTTCCAGGAAATTATTGCATGAGAGGAAAATGCACAGTGTGTTAAAAAAGTAAAAGTAGTTTAAAAGTTGAATGTGCATTTTATTTCCTTACCAGTATTTTAAATCATTTGGAGGCTTTTCCTGAAAACACCGCAAGAATGATCATTGCAGAATGACCATGCTTGGAAAAGCTAGACTGATGCCTGATTAAACCAGTTCTTTACAGCACTGTGTTACAGCATGTTAGTGAATTGAAGCCATTTGCTTTAAAAAAGGAGAGACTTTCTAAACTTTCAACTCAAACTTTATGCTAAAATAACATTATTTTAATTCTTTAGTGTTTGGTGGCGCCATTTGCCGAATGTATCGCTTCCCAACCACTGATGGAAACCACTTGAGAATCTTGGAGCAGATGGCTGAGAGTGTCCTATCGCTGCACATCCCTAGGCAATTTGTGAAGCTGCTTCTAGAAGAAGATGCAGCAAGGTGAGTTCAGGCTGGTTTGCATGTATACAGCAGTGATATGGCTCTTATTTGAGTTACCAAGGAATGTGTCTGTCGTCATGCACAGAGGCACTGAAGAAAAAATAGTAAAAGCAGTAAGTTGCTGACTGTACAGAATCTCAGATGAAGGTTTTGTTGACTCATCTTTAGTCTCTCCAAACCCTTATAAGTGCTTACGCTTCTTAGGCGTTTCCTGCCTGACCTTGAAAACTGTTGTGTAGATATCTGGCCAGCACAGATACTCCTTCTACCAAATAGATGGATGCTAATCTCCTGCCTAACCCTTGTCACAGTTCTGATTTGAGAGCCACCAAAGTTCAGTGACGTGGCCTAAAAAAGACCTCATAGTCCCAAGTTACCTGACATGATGACAGTGCTCATCATTTGCAAATCGTTATATTGTTTGAGAACAGAAAGGTGGGAAGCTTCGGTTTTGACCAACACCTGAGACTCCTGGGGGGCACACAGTGTATTCTGCTTGTGAGGAACCTATCTACCTTGGGTTAGAGCCTAACAGCTCTGCTTTGGGACATGCATTTGGAAGCATTCCCAGTCTGGTGAGTACGTTAGACCAGAGTGAATTGAGAATGCGCCAGCTGAGGATGGTGCTACATTTGTAAAATGTGAAACTCGTTCTTGGTCAAGTGGAAATGGAGCTAAATGCCTATTTTTATTTTTTTTTTTCCTCCCTAGGGTTTGTGAACTAGAAGAATTAGGAGAACTGTCTCCTTGTTGGGAAAGCCTTCGTCGACAAATAGTTACCCAGTACCAAACAATTATTTTAACTTATCAGGAAAATCTAACTGACTTGCATCAGTATAAAGGTGATTTCTTTTTCATAATAACATGATACTTCTCAGCTGTGATTGTTAGCACTTCTCTGAAATTTGGAACCCAGAATGTTTTAGTTTGATGAGTAAAAAATACTATTATTAGATTTCTTTATTAAAGTTTGTTGTGAGTTTACTTACGATCTGACTATATTTATCTGCTTCATTCGTTCTCTTATTTTACGCTGAAAATCGAGAACAGTTATGAACAGTAACAGAAAGATATATTTTTTTTTTTTTTACTTTTTCTGCTTTACTTTTGGCACATAGAAAATGATGAATGAAGCTCTTTGAATGTTTTAGCATAAGCAGAAGCAGAGGGTTTTTATGCTTACTTTTCTCCTGCATTTCTCAGGTCCTTCATTTAAAGCCAGTAGCTTGAAAGCTGATAAAAAATTGGAATTTGTTCCTACAAATTTACATATACAGAGAATGAGAGTCCAGGATGATGGAGGATCAGGTATTTGTTTGTTTCTCTCTTTTTTCACCTTATTCTGTTACCTTTCTTTCCATTTATTTTTCTGTCCTCAGCCATGTAGCCAAGTCTCTACAAACTACTGCTCTGTAGCACTAGTGCTGCTTAGCATTTTTGTAATACTTTCTATCCTCAGATTTCAAATCTTTTTGCAAAAGAAGAGGTGTAAGTATAGTTATCGCTACCCTACAGGTGGCAAAACTAGGTTCTGGAATTAACTGTGCCCTAGGTAACACAAGTCAGCCTTTGTACTAGAGAATATATTGGATTAAGCTGTTGTATCCCTTCGAGTCATTTTGGATTGTAGCAGGACAGCAAAGGTTCTGACTGGTGTTTGTTAAACTTGTGCATTTTTTATCTGGAACCATCATGTACAGTTACGCAGTATCACACTGGTTTGTTCATATCAAGCTTGTTTCTTTATAAATAACCTAGGTTTTCCCTCTTAACAGTAATTCCCACTAGCCATGGATACACTTGTCCCATGTAGCCATGTGATGGATTCCAGTAACAGCAGGTTTTGTGTAAAGACCAATGTTCAAGGCTTCTTTTTCACTGTCAGTCTTCTAGATTAAGAAACAGAGGACCTGCATTCAAGTATGATTCTTTCACCTCAAAAGTACTTGAAGGAATTCCAGGGCTTCTAAAACAATTCGGTTTTCCATGTTCTTCAAAACACTGGCACAAAGTTCTACAAAAATCAGTTTCAGAGTAGCTTTTGAATTTTCCACAATTGTTTGTCCACAGTAAAGATGACAAGCTTTCATTTGTAAGTCCTTTTTGTCCATCCCAGATCAGAACTACGACATAGTCACCATAGGAGCACCAGCAGCTCATTGTCAAGGCTTTAAATCAGGTGGCTTGCGGAAAAAGCTGCATAAATTTGAAGAGGCAAAGAAACAGTAAGTAGAAATGTTGTTGTCAGCTGTTATTGTGCTTTTTCATTCCAGTCCATAATCAGTGATTTGGAAAACCAATCCATTCTCTGATTTTGTTGCACTTCATTCAATAGTTCTACTATACAATGTGAAGATTATTCTGTGTTTTGTTTTTTTTCCCCTTTATATTACCATATTTGTTTGTTTTACTGATGAGCCCTTTCTAACAGTCTTTTTAGGGAAGTCTTTAATTTTAATGAATACTTCTTGGTTCATTTAATTTAGCTATTTTAGGTGTTGAGTTTAGGTTCTACCTAACTGAAAAATTGTCTGTAGAACCTCCTCAGATGCGCTACATCATGCTTTCAATTTATTATTTTCAGCAGACTTTCACTCCTTTCAAAGCTTCAGGGTCCTGTTACTGAACTCTCTTTAGGGTTGTCAGCTTGGCCTTACTCTGCTCTACAGGCAGGATACTTGCCCTCCACTGTTCTGTCTTCAGAGACTGTCCAGTGACCTCTCTGGAAGTGCAACTGCAGGAAGGGATAAAAATTGGGAAGGTCACATATGCTAAAGGGAGAGACTTGCTTGGGAGCTGGGGTGGGTGCCGTGCAAGAGATAATGCCGTCAGGGTCTGCATTCCTTTTGCTGCAGTATGGAGAATTTAAGGAACAATGAGAACGGTGGGACAAGGAGTCATTGTAGCTAGGGAAAAGGAGACCTTGATAATGTCCTTCCAAAGAAAGGATTTGTAGGATTTGGAACTGATGGGAGGAGAGAGTGACGTGGGAGCCAGGTGCTGCCAACTGCAGAATTAGTTTTGGCAGTGGAGAACTGAATAGCAGCATCCTGTGAACATCAAGCAGATATGTACTGATAAAAAGATGGGTGCCAAAAATATGCCTGGTGTGATTATTCCTGACTTACAAAGTGTGCTAGGATGGGACTAGAGGGAACAGTAAACCTGGAAACACTGATGTGCTAGGCTTACCCGTCTTGTTCCTTTGATACCACTGTTAGTTTCTGAAATAACCTCCTTCTGTCAGCTTAGCTACTGAAATGGTCGTCACTCCTGCAGTGTCTTAACTTCCTGTGTCTTCTGGTTTTGTTTTTTTCCGCCCTCACCCAATAATTAGCTGATCAGTTGATTTCTATGCAGTACATTTTCCTCTAAGCTTTACAGAACTGTTCTTTCTGGGTCCATGAAAACTGCAGGTTCAACATTTGAAGAGTAACTTTCCTTTCAAGTTCTTCTATGCTATCATAAAAACCAGTATAGTAGAACTGAGATACATCTCCTCAATTTCTCTGTTACATAGATACAGTTCAGTTCTTTCTCCTTTCATTTGCAAAACTGTGCTTGGTGCATCCACAACATTTCCCTGAAACAACACATGGGCATCTGGCAATCTGTGTTTTTATGCTTACAAGTTTAATCATTATGTACCTGCCTTGTTGAAAAGATGACTCGAAGTTATTTCCCCAAACATCCTTTGTTTTGTTTTCTGCTTTTGGTATTTGCTAACAATCTGCTAATTTTATTTTGGTTTTTGTTTTTTTTAGCAGTTATGAGGAGTGTTGGTGAGTTTTATGTTTCTGAGAGTTCTGTAGAGAGGGTTTTTGTTCTTTGGGTTGTTTTCTTTTATTTTCTTTGGCAAAGATCTGGTGTGTTTTAAAGTGTGCAGGGCTTTTTAATGTCATGCATCATGATATCCCTAATTGTGCTCAAAGTAATTGTAGCTGCTTTGTAGAACAGGATGTGTGAATGAATTTCATTTCACCTGCAATGTTTGTTTGTAATGAACAGCTAGCTTCCTGGCTCTCTTCAATCATAAGAAGTTAGAAAGCTAGAGATCAGAGCACAAGCATTTTATGTATTTTTCTCTGTTATTTCTGCTGAAAACTGCATGGAGAGGGAAACACTCTGCCAGAGGTGGAAGATAATTAAGATAAATCTACGTATTTTTAAATCTTTATGGTGATAGATTGGGCATGGTTTATATTTTTGTAAGCCATGTCTTCATTTAAGTATTTTCACTTAATTTTTGTGTATTTTTCTTCATGTCATGATGTTGAGTCCTATGAAAAGGAAACCTTACTTGATGGTTCATCAGCGCAGAAGTTCTGCTCTAAATTACTCATATTAAAGGTTGAACCCCTAATTTGCTAGGGGTTTAAGGCTGTGTTACAGTTTGCTGATATAGTACAAGGAGAGCTGTTCATTTGAAAAAGCAATTGCAGGTTGGAAAGTAAATATATGTGAACTTTACACCATGAACTTTTCCCCCAATCATCCCAGCAAATATTTGTGATTAAAAATGTAATAATTCTAAATCAAATCTCAATATGCTGCATGGCCTTTCCTGCCAAATATGTCTTTATGCATGTTAACCACACTGTCGTGGAAAGAAATTGCTCAGAGGAATTGTCACTAAGATCGCCAGTCAATAGAGGGCAAAAATCATGTACAGGGGAAGTCCTAAAAGCTGAGATTCATTTGCTGCATGGCATGGCAGTACTGAGTGGTTGTTCTCTGCTCCACTCAGGTGGGTGACCAGAGGGACGCAAATAAGGAAATTCTTTCAAGAGTCACTTCTACAGTATATCCTTTGAAAACAAAGCCCCAATCTTTTATCATAATGGAGCTCAGACAGATCCTGGGATTAAGCTGCTCCTTTGCCTTAATATCCGTTAAGGGACAGCTGGTATTTGTGGCAATGATTTTAAAGCATGCCCCATGCAACCCTCATGTCTTACCTCACAGACACGCTGCAGAAATCAACACTCCTCGGAGGTTATGATCTGATGTAACTGTGCCTGGAAAAGAAACTCCTCTGTGTAATCTCTCAGCGTAGCTGTGTCCATCAAACAGTGCTGAGATTGGTGCGAGTGTTACTGTGCTGAAGCCATTCATGACTGGGGAAAAATGAATAAAATTAAGACAATATACAATTGGTGTCACCTCATGCTTGATGCCACATCCTGAATGGGCATAACACTTGTCACAACTGGTCCTGATGTGAAGGCCTGGTCTTTGTATAGTTTTCCTACTGGGGAGAAAAAAAAACTAGCATACTGCCTGGCAAAGGGAGTAGTGGTGAGTTGGTTCCAAATAGTGAACTAAGAGCACAACTTCAATTTCAACTAATTTTCGAAGCTAAAAGGCAGCTTTTGTGGATAGCTCTTCTCAGTTAGGATTCAATCACCCTTTAGAAGTGCTGTTCTCTCTGCCACACTTACAAAGTCCAAGCATCTGTCTTGGTTGGACTGGATAAGCAACTTGTGTAGATATCTAAACTTAGAGGACATAAACTATTCTCCTCCACCACCAAGTAAGCAGTCTCAGTGGAGCTGTAGTATCCCAATATATAGATTGGTATTGCTTTATATTGTTACAGCTGAGTTTATACTAGGGAGAGTTGTACTATGTCCCTAGGTTGGTATAGTAAGCGTATACAAACAGAACCTATACCAAGGACAGGGTCCTTGGATTAGCCTGGAGGTATACTTTTTTAATGTGTCATAAGATTGCTTCTGCTGGTGTAACTGGAATCAGGCCTGCAATAGAGGAAAGGATACACTAGCAGAAAGAATTTTTGTTAATACCACAGTGTTTTCATTACAGATCTGGGTGGCATTTCTGTGTTGGAAGGAGTGCAGATTTTCTTTTCATGGTGTTAAGAGCTGTGTGATAATACAGGTTTCTACACCAGGCCTCAGGGAAGTGTCTGTGTCATAAGGAGAGGGAGAGTGGGGCAAGCTGTCTCTGCAAACAGTGGTTCTGCATCTGATGGAAAAATCTGTATCACCCACATTCTCCTCAGCAAAACTGTCCCTCTGGTATACAAGCTCTGCCTACAGTCCCTTGGCATAAGGAATTAGTAAATTTGCATCTAAATGCTTTCAGTAAAGGAAGAGAAGGCTCTAGGATCATGTTCCTGCTGTGCAATTGCCCACTGGCCTTTCACTGTTGATTGCTAGCTTAGGTAATTTTTTGTTGTCTGCCATTAATTCCCCAGCATGCCACTATAATGTGTGTACCCCTAGATCAATTTTCTCCCTAAAATCAGTCTTTCTTTCCCAGCACTTCAACAGGTTCCCAGTCTATAATATACATCCCACAGGACATCGTTAGAGCAAAGGAAATTATTGCACAGATCAACACCTTGAAAACACAAGTCAGTTACTATGCAGAAAGGCTCTCAAGAGCTGCCAAGGATAGATCAGCTAATGGCCTTGAAAGAACACTTGCCATCCTAGCAGACAAGGTAGGAGAGTAATACATTTATACACTGAAGCACAGCATATTTTATTCTGTCTCTGTCTTTTCTTGAAGCATCAATTTTGCCTTGTTCAGTAGTGTATTGTAACATGTACAGTCCTAAAGCAAAAGCAGAATCAGACCAGCTTTTGAAATTTGCTGCTTTTTATTTAGGTTGTCTCCTACTTTTCACACTCTTGCCTTCACCTCCTCTTGAGAGTGCAGTGGAGAGCAATGTCCTCTGGTTTCCTCTATTAATTCATTATATTCCGGAACTGTGTGTTTTTCACTTTCTTTTATTCCCTTTTCTCCATAACCACCTTCTTTTTTTTTTTTTTTTTTTAAAATGTTCCTCTGAGTCATCTGTCAAGCAGCAGCAACTGGACATAACTTAAGTAAATGAAGCAGTTCTGTATTTTTCCACTGGTGAAATAAGGAATAAGATTGACTTAGCCTTTGCTTAAATTATAGTGATGTGAATCAGGTATTCTGGACCCACAAGACTGGACTCACAGCTGAACACAATTTTATTTGGAGGGACAAAGAATCACATTCAGTTTTAGTGACATCCTCTGTCCCTGAAGCAGATCTGAAGGTTGGAAATGGCAGTAATGGCCAATATGCTTGCCATAAAGTGCCCCAGTGGAGGGGATATCCATATGACTTTGTAGAGTGCAAAAAATTATGTGACCCCATGTAAATGTATTATTTATTATAGTATTCACTCTAGATGAGTACAGCGTGTATAACTGATCTGTGGGATTTTCTACAGCTGGACAAACGTATGTATAATATAGTAAGGGCTTGTTTGTTGTTTTCTTTTTTTTAATAGATGTGCAGGCCAGATACTTTTCATATTCACATAACTTGCAGAAACTATTTAATACAACACCAGCAGATAAGACAGGGAACAAGTTGCTTTGATTAGGGGGTTATATCTTCAGCCCTCCTCTTGTCTTGTTCTGATTTCAGACAGGATGGTGGAGGTTAAGCATGATCTCTCTGGTGTGGCAACTATTGTGTGGGGAGTAAAAATGTCTGCACGTTGTTCTAAGCTTTCATCAAATAGAGAGTGCAAAAAAGGGTGAATTGCACATTTATTAGTAAAATTTTCAACAGCTGCAAGGCTAATATAGTAGAACTGACTTTGGAAATGTACCATTTGTCATTTGGTATCCTAAACTGCTTTTAAAGGCTTTTCTGTGAAACACCTTTGAAGGCACCTTATAGACAATGGTTAGTTTCTTTTCCAGATACAAGTTCTTCTTTTTTCATTCTGTGAAAGAATACAGCATAAATTGCTATAAATGGAAATGTTGTTAACATGTGGGTGGTTTATTGCTTTTTAGACCCGGCAACTTGTCACAGTCTGTGACTGTAAGCTGTTGGCAAATTCAATACATGGACTGAACGCTGCAAGGCCAGATTATATAGCTTCGAAAGCTTCTCCAACCTCGGGAGAAGGGGAGCAAGTGATGCTGAGGAATGATCAAGATACACTTGTGGCCAGGTGGACGGGAAGAAACAGCCGATCTTCTCTGCAGGTGGATTGGCATGAAGAGGAATGGGTACGTTTGGTTAGTGGAGTGATGAATGTTTTCTTCTTTTTAGAAGTTGTTTGCGTTGTTCTTTTGTTTATAAGCTCCATAATTTGTCACCAGATACGCACACGATGACTATTTTGGAGGTATTGTTCAACTAGCAAAAATGTGCTCCAGCCTGTGCTCAGTTACATGTTGGCATTGGAATACAAACAGGCCTTAATGAATATTTCTAGATCTCCTGAACAGTGGAGATCATTGCAGTAGGTGCATGGCTTTTCTGAAGTTAGTTCCAAGGGAAAGTAAACAGTTTTTAATGGGGGGGGAGCAAATACAATACTACAAAGAGCTTTTACATTTCTCCAAGATAAAGCATATTTTGCATGTGTTAGCTATACAATTCAGCCTTCCTGGCTTTTGTTCTCATCTAAATATTTAGAACTTGCAGAACATCTCTGTTTTGATTATGAACAGCATTTTGAAACTGTTTGCACAAAGAATTTAAATGGTTTTCCTTACCACACTGCCAATTGAAATGAGAATTGGGCTGTTTAAATTCTGTCATTGTGTAATATAAACAGAAGTGAATTAGATCTCAAAAAATAGTCAAGATTAATTAAAACCATTATTAATATTGTGAAATATCAATTTAGAAATGAGATCAGTTTCATTTTGGAAATGGAGCCTTGGTAGTTTGAATTGTTTTGGCTTACTTTGATGTACAATCAAACTCACAATAATGAGATATGAATAAATCCAATTTAATTATTTAGATAATAATACATTACAGTAATTTTATCTGTTATTCACTGAGTCATATACAAAAAAAAGATGTGTGACTGTATACAATTATTACGTCAAACATGAGTTTCAGGAATAAACAATAGTGCCGAGTGAAAATTGGAGCCATACTGTGGGAAGAGGTGGATTTACTTAGAAAATAACTTTGCAATTTACCACACAAGTCATGTGACTACATATCGTTGACATGCTGGTATACATTATTTATATATCCAGGGTTTGTGTGTGCACAAATGTAAATGTGATAACTCAGAGGAATTGTGACTAGAATCACAGGAGAAAATATATTGCCAAGGAATTTACCCAATGTCTCTTTTCATTTTCAGTTGAGAAATAAATCTTTTTTTTTTAAGGAGAAAGTTTGGTTGAATGTTGACAAAAGTCTGGAGTGTATTATACAGAGAGTGGACAAACTTCTCCAGAAGGAGCGCTTGCAGAGTGACAGCTGTGAAGACGTTTTCCAGTGTGATGTCAGCTGTACTAGTAAGAAAGGTAATCGGGACACTCGTGCCTACTGGATAAATCCAGAAGATTTAAATGAGACCTCATCATCCTCACCACCTTCATCATCCTCACCACCACCTTCATCCACACCATCCTGTGCATGCCATTCTCTCAGAAAGACAAGTGCGTATGCCAGACACCGCTTCTCGCTGCTGCTCTCTTGCTGTGCGCTGGCATCATTCCTAAACCTCCGCTACATCCTTCCATGTGTTTTTAGTTTAGTTGTGGTGTTGAGCACTGATGACAGGCAAAAGGGGCTGGTGGTGTATGGAGAGCTGCTAAGCCCATTACTTGTTCTGAAATCCTGATCCCACTGAAATTGTTGCCAAATCCATTGATGGCAGTGGCATTTGGTTTTCATACTGGGTGTCTTAAGCTGGTAAAACAGGTGTTTAGGTTAGCACATGTCAAACACCACCCATAGCTCTCCTGGAGGCTTCAGCTTCTTTGCAGCAATCAAAGCTCATGACAGTGAACCTCTATAAAAGATAAATAAAACATAAGAGAAGTGCAGGCACTACTGCAATGCTAATGGTCCCAGCCAGGCTGCGAAAGCATAGGAGGGGGACCCAAGCAGTCCCATTAGACTGAGCTGAACTTGGATGAACCTACTGGAGTGTGATGCAAATTTTATCCCAAATTGTCAAAAGCTGTGGTGCTCAGGCAATCAATTAGTTAGACTTCTTGTAGCTGGGAGGTAGGAATTGGCAGTGCAATCTCTCAGTGGAATAATGCTATCAAACTTTGAGGTAAAGTGGGTGCTGGATTGAATCCAGCATAATGCCATTAGCATGTGAATGGAAGAAATCCTTATCAGTTTAGGTTGACAGTTTTGCAGCCATGAATTAAGTTTCAGGATTATTTTATTTACATATGTACTTATTTGGCTTATTCTCATATTCTTTAAATGTGGTCACTATAATTTGGCCACTTCATAGAGCAGGTGTGCCAAGTTATGGTCTAGAAAGATTGATTTGTGTTTTCATTTCCTTTGCCTGTTCTGTCTTACTGTTTGATGGCCCTTTGTCCCTTACGTGTGTCTGTGACTTCATGTCCATCCCATTGTTAACATTTGCAGTGGAAGGCAGTACCTTAAGAAAAAGAAAGCAAGAAGGAAGTTAGATGTTAATATATTTCTGTATGGCTTTGTAAATGTTACGTATGGTTTTCTTTGTATCTTAAATGACCATGTTTTTCTAGATTAGACTGATATTTTTGTGTATTACAACGGAATAGGAGAGTTGGTTCTTGTTTCAGATTGTTTTCTCTATTAATCTTTGACAATATTTCTTCTACCAGTTTGATACCTTTAAATGTTTTTATTTGCTATCTAGTTTACATGAAGTTTTATATGTATTTACATGAAAGTTTCATCAGTAAACTTCAGTGCACCTTCATAACAATGACTAAAAGTTGTGGATTTTTAATATTAAAAAGAATAGGAAAAATCTGTGGTCAGTGATATCAGAAACTTTTCTCAAGACAATTTGATGCTGAAAACATCTTAGAACAATAATTGTCTTTCATTTTCAGTTGATCTTTTAAATCCACTCTGGATTTTGTCTCTTACACCATATGAAAGTAGAGTTAGCTACACTTCCCTACCAAAGGTTTTGTTTGTGGCAAGAGTTTCTGATATCTTTCCCTGCTATTCCTTCAAAATAGGAAAAAAATCTTACCATTTAATCCGCAGAACCTGGGACAGAAACATTGAATCAAGAATTGCACTTTGGAGCCTTATTGTAAGCCATGGCAAGCTGAGTACTTGATCATATTCTTATCAAATGTAGCTCCTAATTAATGGCCAGTATTTTTGACAGATGAACAGGTTCAATACTATGAAAAAGACTGGTCTTACTGAAATGAACGGGAATTTTTCAGTTGAGTTGCTTTCCTTGACTCTACACCAAGCCTGGCCTGTTAAATGGTTTTAAACTAAAAGATGGTAGATTTAGACTAGATGGAAGGAAAGAATATTTTGCAGTGGCAGTGATGAAACACTGGCCCAGGTTTCCCAGAGAGGTGGTAGATGCCCCATCCCTGGAGACATTCCAGGCCAGGCTGGACAGGGCTCTGAGCAACCTGATCTAGTTGAAGATGTCCCTGCTCATTGCAGGGGGTTGGACTGGATGAGCTTTGAAGGTCCCTTCCAACACAAACTATTCTGTGATTCTATGATTTACCCTTTCACTGTCACTTGTGACAACTAATCATGGGAATAATTGAGGGACAAAGAACGTACAGAATCACAAGTACAGAATCACAACATTTTAAAGTTTTTTCTTGTCGTGTGTTCAAAGAACTAACACATTTTCTGTTACTGATTTTGAGCTTTGAATAAATGACACTGAGCAAAGAGTGGCCAGAAAATTTTTTCAAAGCAACGTGAAAACCAGCAAACTGAGATAGTTCCAGAATTGGTATGAGAGAGTAGAATGTTATCAGAGGACTTTGGAGAATCTTTCTAGAAATGAATGTTTGTGAAAGAAAATACTGCCCGAAACAGTAGAAGGGGGATTTATGAAATCCTTTTAAAATGTATTTTTGCTATAGGCTTAGGTGTTCATTACTAAAATTGCCTGGGGCATATAGCTTCTTTAATGAACACGAGTTTTAATTTACTGAGAGGTTTTTATCATGGATCCTCTAGGTCAGCTGATTGTCCTCATGCATACAATTGAATTTGATATTTTCTGTTCTTACTTTTAAATCAATAATTCATTTACTAGTAAATCTAGATATAAATAACAGAAGTTGAAATCCTTTTAGCTTAATAAACTACTTTCCAATAATGCAAGACTTGCTCTAACAGGGTGTATATTATATTTTTACTGTTTACCTTGCACTGAAGTGTGTTTTAATCTGAGAGCTTGTTGCTCCCACTGAAGTGAGTGTTGAACACTGGTGAGGTTTCAGACCTTAACATACAATCTAATGCTTGTGTTAACTATCTCAAAAATTGTCTAACAGAAATTTGTCTAAGACAGTGAGGTCCTGTTTCTTTATTACTCTTGCATTGTGGCTGCCTAAATATAATCTTCTGTTAAGCACATTGAATTTACTGCTAGTCTTTTACTATTCTGTTTAGCAGCCTTATTGCCAGCTTACTATATAATTGCACTAAACCAGTGATTCTCAAATTGTGCCCTGTGGATTGCTGGGGATTGACAGTGAACTTACTGGTAATCCACAGAGCGCCCTTGAGCTCGCAGGTACTGGCTTTCTTCCAAGTCCCCATCCAGGTGTTCCTCTGATCAGAAACAGTGAAGTGGAGGAGCTAGCCCATGCCCTTGGTGCCTGCAGGCAAAGGAGCTCCTCTTCCCTCAGTGAAAGTGTTTGAGAACTCTGGCATTGAGCATTTGAGTTGCTTTTGTTTATACTATGTTGCTGCTCCTTAATCATGCATGTTGCCCCTCCATTTCTGTGCAGATTGCAGCCCCGCTCCAGAAGAATCCGGCCCAGGTACGTGCATTCATGGCTTCTGCTTCTTCTGAAAATTGCAGGGGTTTGTTCGTAATTAACAACGAAACAAGTGCCTTGCTGTTAAGATTGACCATTTTGAAATGGTAATGCTCTGCATTAAACATATTGAGAAGTTATTGTTTTCTAAATAATAGTGCAAGGGAGTATCTGGTAACTTCTCATGTCCAAGTGTGGGAAAGCACTTGTTTGTGGCCTCTTTGCTTTCTCCAGTTGATGTGTTTCAGCAAACTGTTGAAGCTGACAACAATTTGAGGCCTTTTCCGAATGTCACTGAACTCTGTGGGAGTCTGACATTTCAGTTGTTTCAGACATGCCCTTTCATATGTGCTGTTGAGCTGGCCTTTCTGAATGAGAACTCGAGCAGAACATGGAGCAGTCACCAAAGCAGATAGAAGATCTCTGTTGTGGGTACACACCAAGCAGTGCTGGACACTGCAAATCTAATGTTTTAGAATACAGAATTGAGGAGAATTTCATTGCGCTGTTAGCCTTCCTTCCGCTGTCCTTGTACTTCCACACACTAGTGTTGCATTTACAAGGTCTGAATAATATACCTCTGTAATACTGCTCTCTCCCAACTAGATGGCTGCAATTTCTCCCATTTGAGAGTAGTTTAATCTGAGTTCAGTGAAGGTTCAGTCTTTGCACTGTTACAGCATGGCCTTATGGGTTTAGTGGAATTAAGGGAAAATAAAGCTCCAGTGCAGGTATGATTTTCATCTTCACAAAATATATTAATGTTTTTCTCAGCTGTGTACTCTGTTTCCTTCTGTCTCTAAGAAAGTGTTTCTGACAATAAAAGACTCCACGTGTTTTTAATTCCTGGAATATCCCTTCAGTTTTTGCAAAATATCAATGTAGTACATAAATGAATGCTATTTATATGTTTTTAAGATTGGAGTAATTAAAAGCAGCCAAGTTACCCCAACTGGGTGCCCAGATATACACAAAACCACATCTTAAACATAAGTGGTTGAAGCCACAGTGTAGTGAAATACTTAATACTTGCTTTCTCTGAAGACAAATGTGACATGACTGTGTGCTTAAGTGAGTTGCCAATTATACTTTACTGGATCAGACCTAAGTAACTCACACTTTAGTAAATCCCTTTTTTAGAGATTATGAGTGCTTGCAACCCTGACCTAAACCAAGGGCAACTGTGGGTGCACAGTATGGATACTAAGGTTTCTTTTTAATATGAAAAGACTAAAAATATATTTTCAGGGTTCTGGAGGACCATTATTTGAATAATATTTTTATTGCTCCAGAGAAGAGAGAAAAAGCAAAAACTTTTCCCACCTGTCATTACATCCTTGATTTATACAGGCTTTATGTATTAGGTTCTCTTTACAGAACATTGATTTATAAAATAGTCAGTAGTATATAGTCAGAGAAGCTCCACTATGTGAACTCATAGGCCTTCGCAGCATATCTCTCTCTCTCTCTCTCTGTCTCTCTTTTTCAAAATGCCACATTTCCAAGTGTACATTAAGGTATGACTTTGGTCAGCAGCAGTCATAAGAAAAATAGCAAAGACTTACGGGGCCAAATCTGGCCCTTCCTTACCTGCCAGAATTCATTGGTAGCTGTTTGAGTGGAGACTGCAGGATTTGCTTCTTCCTGTACAATATAAAGCACCTTGAGCAAATGACAGGCATCCTGATGGTTTGCACAAGGCCAGTTTTTAGACAGAATAACTTTTAACATGGACTAGAAACCTGTGATTAAAAAGCAGGATTTCTGTCCCAAACATACCAAGAGCTAGCTTGGACTAGGTCTTTAGCAGTTGTAAACTTGTAACAACTTGTTGCATCTCCATTTTGCAGGCCATGCGCCAGATCATCCTACCTACGATCTCCCCAGTGGAGTCTATAATAGTTCTTTAAAGTTCTGGTAATCTCACAGAATGTAGGAGGAGACCTCAGAGTAGATTTCACATTAGAATTAGTGCCTCATGGTGGTTGAAGGTGCTGTTGATTGATTTGGTAGAAAATATACTTTCAGTAATAAAGTTCTCTTAGGTAAATTAATGAGGGGAAGACAGAAGGACAGGAAAATCCAGGTGAAAGTTGAACACTTAGAGTCCTTTCACATTTATTAAATTGCTGCTAGTGAAATGTTCCAACCTGATTTGAGCCTGGGAGTGCAATTCCTTTTATTCCTGTTTACTGTTAATAGCAACTACCATTGACTAAAAAAGTTAAAAAAACACAGGTGACACCTCTGTGAAGTAGGCAGCAAAAAGCATTTAGAATTCTGCAGGCTGACAAGGGTTTGTTTATTCATGGCCAAAACTTTAAACCAAGAGAATACACAGCCCAGAGGATTTTTGCTCATTACCCTGGACAGACCACTGCGTTGAGTGTGAGTGTTGGGAGAAAGAAAACAGTCTAACAATTGCTTTGTCTTCAGGCAGGCTGGTGTACCACCAGTATGCTTTGCAATTACCACAGATAAGCATATTTTTTTCAAATTAAGTGCTGCTAGACACACTACCATTTGAAATCTCCACTGAGTTAGTAACTATATTCATGTATGTATATCCAGGCAATGGGATGATGATGATGTGCTGGAAGATCTTTTCTGTTCTTTTTGTCATTCTCATTTGTTTATAGAAAAGTTCTTAAATGCAGTAAGAGAAACACTGCTAGTATCATCTGTGGTTTGCTTTTTAAGTGTTCATGGGGCCATGTTATGGCATCTGCTGTATTTTGAGAGAAAGACATTTAAAAGAACATAAAAGACAAGCTGTAATTCCTTGCCTGTTCTTTTCATTTTTCCTGCTTTTTTATGGCAAGGGAACAGAGCCAAACAACTTCCCCTTTGTGTAGTTTATTATGTTATCTATCTACTGCACAGAACAAAAGCAAGAAGGATAGTCCTGTTAATCTTGTCAGTTCTGTTTCTGCTAAGAGACTTCCAAAGATCCCCTTTTTGGCTGGTTATCAAAGCCGTTTATTATTCCTAGCTCTTGGTCCTGCCTTTGAGTCAAAATCCCAAACAACTTCCTTTCAGGGGCTTGCAGTGCCCCACTCATGCAGGTCCTGTTCTGTATGTTGCCTTGTTCCTACAGCTAACCAGGCTGGGGTTGTGTGTATTCTGTTTGTGAGCTCCGATGCTTTTTAAAAATAAAACACATTGTCCTTCCCTTTAAAAAGAGAAGTTTTCTTCTGTTTCAACTTTACATTAAGGAGGGCAAAACCAAAGCACGGTTGTATTTTCTTTTGTATTGCAGAGAGAATGGGTTTTGGTATGGAATCTGAATAATTTTTCATACAGTCTTGGAAATAGGTTTTTAAAATTGATGGTTAAGACAGAAAGTGAAAGAAGGAAAGAAAAGCAACTGAGCTTGTGGGGCATTTTAAGGCAGAGCAATCTCTTAGGGAGAGGGAGTGGCACAATGTTTGGAGTACTAAAATGGGACTTTGGCAACCCAGTTTCATTTCTGTGTACCCTGTGTGGGACCTTGAACAGAGAGTCCCTCTGGGACAGGTGTTGTGTCTTTCAGTGGAAGTCAAGCTCCAAACTACTTCCAAGGATCTGTCCGACTCACTTTTAAGTCACTAAGTGTTTCTAGCTAGCTAGCTCTAAGCCTTCAAAGCCACTCAGCGGAGGACACCTAAGACTACCTACATGGATTTTTCACCTCTCTGCCTTATTATTTCTAGGCTGCAAATGAGAGAGAAGCATTGTCTTACCTCACTGAGGTGCAACAAGGGTCAATAAGTTGGTGAGGCAGTTGGATGATATCTATGAGTTCACAAAAGATTCAAGGCAAGATATTTGGGAGAAATCTCATTGGCAGAAATGGCTAAGCAAATAGTCACTGTCTCTGTTATATGTTGGACTCCACACTGTCTGTCCACATATGCACTATGAAAGGGTATGTTTGCACATGTATACACAGTTATATACACTTGTGTATATAGAAATTAATCTTCCTGTTATGCTTTCCAAATGAGCTATTGTATAGCCTGTTCTGTGGGCACACATTTGGGAGCTATTACATGGTCAGGAAAGTCATAACATCCTTACAGAATAAAATTCTGTAAGATTATTTAATTAATAACAAGCAGGGAGTAACCAGCCAGAGAAAATAAAACAAGACCTAGATGTGAATTATCAACAACTTGGACTTGCAAAAGGAAGTTTCTTCTTCATGCGTGTTTGTTTCAAATAGGGTATTTACAGTGCTGCCATTTTTTTTTCTTTTAACCAGGTGAATGGAGCGAAGCTCTTTATCCTTTGCTGACAACACTCACAGACTGCGTAGCCATGATGAGCGACAAGGCAAAGAAAGCCATGGTCTTTTTATTAATGCAGGACAGTGCCCCGACAATAGGGCTCTGCCTGAGCCTTCAGTATCGCAGGGATGTTGTCTTCTGCCAAACTGTAAGCAAGCAAATATGCATTATTTGATGGCACCACTTTGACGTGTGATGGGTTTTATATGAAACATGAAAGATGACTGTTTTCAGAATGTTTCAGATCTATTCTACACTTGGGTTTAACACTGTGATCTCCTCTCACAGGCTGTGCTATCCTGTCCTTACATGTCACCTACATGTATTTGGCAATAAATAACTGAAGTGGTCCCTTGGATATGCATTCAGTTTTTGAAAAAAACATTATTCCGGAACTATGGAAAACATACTGCTGTCTGCAGAAAGAACCTTTGCCTTCCAATGCCACCAAACTAAAATCAAAAGATATCAAAGAGGCAAGGTCGGGGGGGGAGGGCGGTCCAGGGAAGCCCATGAGCAGAAAGTGTGCTCTTTCAATTACCTTTGTTGTTTTCCACATCAAGAAAACTGACAGGATCTGTGGTACCTAAGGAGAGAAGTCCAGTTACAGGGAGAGAAATTAGTGCTATTTTTTTTCCCTAGATGTTCTGCTTCTAGTCCTGCTGGGATCTTTTGTGTCAGCCACTGATTAGCAGGTGTCTGCACTAAAAAACCTTCCACATTTCTTCTGCCCATGACACTTCTGTAGTGTGTCTACTTCCCTGTGAAATCAGTATCTTGTTCATTTATTTCAGACAGCTTATCTCTTGGACATTGTTTGGTAGGGCTGTTGTCTCAAAATAGAATATCTCATAGAGATAAATTCAGGGTATTTTTCTATTCAAAACCCACTTCATATTGCAGATAATTTTGAATATGTTGACACATCATAAGCAGAACTGTATTCCCTTCTGTTTAATTCTGTAATGAAGTTATACACCTGTGTATATAACATATGGCAATCACCTGGGAAATTCCTTTGTTGACAGAGTGAGTTAAGGCTAGTACTACTCTTAGAGCTTAGTACTGTGTCTTCAGGACTTTGTCCTGAATATCTCGTAACGCTAGAGTTTGAATAGTTGCGTAATGCAAACAGATATTGCATTTTTACATTTTTTTACAATACTGTTTTTTAAAGAAATCATTTATTCATACTGTCAGAATTCATGGCCTGGAACTAGGTGTGTTGCTTTTCCATCTGTAACTAAAACAGTTCTCCAAGGAAGCTCTTTTGTACTTTGTAAGTTGTAGACCTTAATGCAAGTGATTGTGTCCAGAAAACAAATGGAAGATCAACAGCAGTCCTGTCTTGGGAGAGCTTGCAAGATGGAGGCAGTGTACCCTAAATCTGATTTTATGAGTGTTTTGTTTTTTTCTGGATTCGTTGTCTCTCTTCAGCTGCAAGGAAGAGTGATGCTTAAGAGAAAAGAGCAACAGTCTGACAGATTTTATGGCATCTCTTATATGTGATATTGTTTCTGTTTGGGACGGAAGAGCCTTTTTTGTCTGGAACCATTTCAGTCCTCTGTGTTTTCTCTCCCACAGCTGACAGCTCTCATTTGTGGTTTCATTATCAAGCTGAGGAATTGCCTGCATGATGATGGATTTCTAAGACAACTCTACACCATTGGCTTACTGGCACAGTTTGAGAGCCTGCTGAGCACTTATGGTAAAGGCACAGGGCAAGTGGGTGGTATTAGCCGTTGAGTCAGCAAATACTGCTTTAAATTGGCTACAGCAGGACATGAGTGTTTGGAACTGTCTGCAGCTTAACTACAAAATTTTGAAAACTGAAATGCAAATCCAGATTATATCTGGAGTACTTAATTAGCTAGCAACTCTCATTTTCTTTGCATTTAATTGAGCTGCTTCTGAAGGATAAAAGTCAAGTGTCCCAGTCCTGTGTCTAAACAGCCATCTGGATGCCAGTTAGGGAATGCTTTACTGAACAGACCTGGAATACCTTATAACTTTTCCAACACAAAGGGCATCAAGGGTGTGACAATGCCAGGAAGACCTTACTGGCATTGTCCAAATTGGAAAATCAGCGTATAATCTACTTCAATAACAATAGTCTGGGCTGTGCTAGTTAATTGGTGTTCCGTAAACTTACTAAACCCATAAAGTAAATCATGACATTGTCTGTACATCAAGGTGAAGGCCTGGTCTTTGCACCCGTTTTGTCCATAGAACTTCTTTATGAGAGTGATGACCTACAGTCATCATCAGATTGATAAAGGGAAGTTGTATGTAACAAATAATGATTACAATTCATTTTTTCCTCCTTGATTTAGGTGAGGAGCTGGCAATGCTGGAGGACATGAGTTTGGGAATCATGGACTTGAGGAATGTAACCTTTAAAGTAACTCAGGCCACATCAAATACATCTACAGACATGCTGCCAGTCATCACTGGAAATCGGTAAAAAAAATGGGGGGGCAAGAAGTAGGGTGGGACTGCAGACAGGAGAAGCAGTGATACTGCACTTGAAATGAATTATTTGCTGTTGTACTGTGCTGGTCTTCTCAGAATTTCAAAGAAATGTTTTGAAGTGGCCTTACTCATTTTTACTGCTATTTCATTTTACAGGGAGCTAAGCTGAAAAGAGATATATGGCAAACATGGTAGTAGTGTTTCATGAACAAATATCATCTTGACCTAGCCTTCCAAAAATCATAAGCCAGAAGTATTCAATCTTTTCTTAAGCACTTGTGCTGTTTTTAAATTTCAGACTTACTTTTTGAGACTGATCTCACTGTCTGAAATTCGCTGCTGTTGATCAGTTGGTCAGTGCTTTACTGTATGCCACTGACTAATGGATCACCATTAGCACAACAGGATGTGGAACATGTATCAGGCAGTTGATGGGCTGCTGCTGAAGTGAGGCCTATTTAGGATCAATTTCCAAAGTATCGGGGCCATTATTTAGGTTAAATTTCCAAAGTATCAGGGCCAAGCTGGCTTTAACTTACTGATGCTTGTGAAACACCAGACTGCTGCTCATTTTGGTCACTTGTCTGAAAAGAGATATTTTCCAGTTTGAGCTTAAAAGCAATTTTTCTTTTAAAAGTCTGAAATAACAAACATTCCCATCCTCATGTAAAATGGAGTGGGAGTGACCTGTTACAGCTTTATTATGACGGGAAGCATTTACAACAGTGTCAAACTTCAGTTTTGCTGCCTCAGCCAGCTCATGAGCTGGCCTTACACTGGTTTCTGATGGGGCTGGTGGGCCCCTGCAAAAGTTCTTGCCCACAGGGAGCCAATTCATAAATGAGGATTAAGCTGTGGAAGAACAGAGGCCTCGTGGAAGCTGATGTTTTAATGTTTCTGTATTTCAGAGTCTTCAGAATATTTTAGTTTCAAATCTGATTTCTGGAGGAAATTGGGCTTATTCAATTACAGTGTGCTGTACCAAGCTCCACTGAAGCTTTGCCCAGCTTTGTCCACATCTGAAAAAGAGCTAGACTTCTCAAAGATAAAAACGTTTAGAGGAACTTCACTAAGGTTCACATGCAATGAAAAGTGCTGTCGCTGAAGGAGGTCTGCAGTACAATCATGTGTGTTACAGAAGTGGCTGAGACCTATGGAAATGGCTAAGAGCTGACAGAAAACTCCTTTCAAAGAAAATCTTTAGTTGAAACTTGCCATCAGCTATAGGACACTAATCAGCAGGAAACCGGTCTTCATTAGTTTCATGTTTGATTGTGTTGATTATTATTTTGCATGTGTATTTATTTTGGTCCAAATTATTGGAAGCTTTACATTTAGAGGTAAAAATAGGTTTTTGTGCTTTCAGACATAGCATAGGATTTGTGTGTCCGTCCAATGTAAATGTTGGGTAGACCAATTTTGATTGTTTTACTGTACACTTCTCAGAGATCTTTTGCTGCACTTGAAAGTATATGCTATACTTCAGGGTTCTGCCAAGGTATTGCTGCCGATAGGTTAACACGCAGAACACAAAACAGTGACTTCTGTCTTTGCAGTTCCAACACCGGGTAATACGACATACCTTAATCTGCACTGATGTTATGGGATAAGATATGTTGTGTTACCTCACATTTGTCAGGAGATAAAGCATACACAGTGCTCTTTGCAGTAGTACAGCTGACTCAAGGTAAACCGTTGTGCTGCAGGAACAGCTTGAAGGTCTGAGGCATAAAGTTCCTGTGTAAGTGCTTTTGTTAGCTCCCCATTCAATTTATGCTTGGGTCGCTACTACCATTGCTCCAATCGTTCTCAGAAATGTCAGCAATACTTAATGTATCCAAAAAATGTATCCTTTTGTGCATGTGCATTATCACTAGTCTTTATCACTTTAAAATCAAATATACTTTACTCTTGATGAGATGAGGAAAAATTTGGCTTTTTTTTTAACCAAGTTGTACAAGAGCTATAGTGTTAATGAGCAGAGCAAAATCAGCTTTTGTCAGGAAGTTGGCAGATCTGATTGAAATGTCCATGAGGATGTAAAATCAACATTACAGGTTGCTGCAGGTTTGGTTTTGAACTAGAATAGCTTTTCTGCTTAGGAGCAAGCTGTGGCAGTTTCTTAAATTCCTCAGTTTTGACTGATAATTATTTTTTAGTAGTCATATCATGTTCTATATGTTATCCCTCTTTACATAAATAACACATGCTCAGAATGTAGCTTTTTGATCTTTACGTCTAATAGCTGTTTATTTATTTGCAGTGATGGATTTAACGTGAGGATCCCTCTGCCAAGCGCCTTGTTTGATTTGTTGCCGCGAGAGATTCAAAGTGGCATGTTACTGAGGGTTCAGCCTGTTCTTTTCAATGTGGGAATCAATGAGCAGCAAACCCTAGCAGAGAAGTATGTATTCAGTCATGCAAACTCAACCTTAATGGCAGTTCAGCAGCTTCCTGTTCCGATGGAAGTTGTGTCTTTATGGAGTTGCACTGTTGCATTACTAGCAGTGATTCAGTATCTCCCATACATGAGTAAGGGAATATTAAATTAAGCTGTCAAATGCAAAACAAACAAAAGGAGGTCCTTCTTCATATGGCACACAGCTGTGGAGCCCCTTACCTCATGGGTCTGAGTCTAGTGCAGGTTTATGTCTTTCAGAAGTGAATTTTTAGAAGAGGAAATCTATCATGGCATATTTAACACAGAGGTGCTGCTTGTGACCTCTGTGAGTGACAGATCACCAGAGACCGAGAGATCTTTCTGAGTATTGCTGTGTGTTTGCCATCTTGGATTTGCGTTGCCCCCTAGACTCCCTCTTCTGGTCACTGTCAAAAAACAGGATAATGGGCTAAATCAAGGATGTCAAACTCATTTTCCCTGGGGGCCACATCAGCCTCGCATTTACCTTCAAAGGGCCAAATGTAATGTTAGGACTGTATACATGTAGGAGTAGTTACATTTATGCAGTCCTAACATTACATTTGGCCCTTTGAAGGCAACCGCGAGACTGATGTGGCCCCCGGGGAAAATGAATATGACACCACTGCACTAGGTGGACCTTTGTTTTAACATAACCTTGCAGTACTTATATAATGCAACACTGTTTTTGTAAAGCTGCAAAATATTATTATGTAATTATGTTTGCTAGGGAAACTGTTCCGTTTTGAAAGGGCCAGCAGAGCTTTCCTCTTATGGCCATGTCCTGTAAAGGATACATTGACAGAGCTCGGCTCTAATGGAGAACTCCAGTGAAATCAGGCACATGCAGCCTTGGTACCTGGGTGTAGCGTGCAGTATGATGGTGGATGACTATAAAGTCTAACAAAGGCATTCCATCAGTTACTGTTGTCCTTTCTTGCCTATAAAGGGAGCCCAAGGTGACAAGCATAGTTACAGATGTCAACACTGTGTGTATATCTATGTACGTAGATATAATTAGATGAAGAGAATCATGGCATTGTTGACAGTATTTATTACATTAATGGGTTATTACTCCTAGTTCCATAATTCTCACATACATATTTGAAGTCAAAGTTCTTAATCCTATCTGCTGGTATTATGGTTATAATTATAACTAAACTAGTAAATCCATTATTAAAAGTTTGAAATTTGAAAAAATGATTTACCAGATGGGTATTTAATGTTGAAAGAGAGACACAAAAGCTAAAGAATTTTAAATTGCATTTGCTACAAGTTTTTTTTTCACCTCTTTTCCTGCTTTTCCCCTCACACTCATAAATTCTCTTTTTCTCTACTGAATCTCTACAGCACTTCTCTGTTACACTTTACCCTGTATTTGAATGGTTTTGGAATTTCATGGGGTAAATCTTTAAACTGGTTTGTGGTGGTCATGTTGCCAAGTGCAGTTGTGTCGAAGAACAGGAGAAACCCTTGACATTGGGTTTAACTATTCCTTTCTTCACCTTTTAAAGGTTTGGAGACACCTCACTGCAAGAAGTAATTAACATGGAAAGCTTAGTACGGTTGAATTCATATTTTGAGCAGTTCAAGGAAGTTTTGCCTGATGATTGTAAGTATTTGGTAATTAACAGCAAATTTGGTTAAACAGCAAAATCCAAGCTTATTTTTTTCGTTTGTTGGCTTCACGTTAGTTGTTTAAATGTTGATGATACACCAGGATTTGTAACCTCCAAGAAATGAGGCAACTGATGTTTTAATACATTATTACTAAGTAGAGCAGATTCAAGAGGTTTAAAGGTCAGTCTTTTTAACTTTCCTTTTTTAATTTACTTCTCCGCTCTTTCTAAGCGGCATTATGCGCTGTGTACACATGCAGCTAAGCAGTTAGATTGCCAAGAGGGGAAAGCATAGAAGTATGTTTTGTACCTTTTCTGTGGTGATGTATAGAACGTATAAAGTGAAACATACTTTTACATGAACCCTTGTGAAGGGTTTTTTACATTTTACAATTTATCTGTAAAATAGGTGGTTATTATGACCAGCCAGTGGTATAATCTGTGATAAGTACAGGCAAAAGGAAAACCAAATGGATCATTCTAGGGCACAAGATGTCCAGGAAATGTTCCCTTCCAGAACAATACACAAGGAAAGTTGATTCCTGATCCACTGTCCTTGTCCCTGTGCTCTTAGTTCTGACCACCACAGAATTTCTAAGAAGTGAATTACTGTCTTAGCTTCATTAGCTCCTTGTCTTTGTTCCATTAGCTCTCCTTGTCTTTAGAAATACTTGAGGAGATGGTCTGTGCACTCTTTTTGTTTACGGGTATTTCTTGCTAGGTGTAGAGTTCCTGCAGAGCAGACCAGGATACGCACAATGTTGCAAACATACTAATTACTGTCAGAAAAGATGTGGTCCAAAAATTAAAACCTCGTATGTCATCCATGTAGGATACTTTTTGTCACATACTCATTTTTTAGCAGTGTATACCTCCTTATTTATCCAATTTAATTGATGTCCTTGGTAGTTACCCCTTAAAAAAACCCAAATACCTATTTCATGCCTGTCATTGATTGTCTTGACTATCTTGCTACATATTGAAGAGATTATGTGCAACATTTTGAACATATGACTACTGAAAGCACTCTGAAATATTGAAAATTTTCAACTCATTGATTTCCACTTAGTGAAATATTAATTAACAGGCCAAGGCAGTGTAGTGTCCTGTTGGAGAGAGTGTTTATTGCAGTTGAAAACTGGCCATCTTTCGAATTTGAAGTTGAAAATGTGTGCAGAATGTAAAATGGTATCTTCAGAGTTTCTGTAGAGACATGCATGATATCCTGTCACCTCAGCAGGGTGATAATACAGGCAGTTACATGTCTATATACAGTTCTGAACAGCATGTGAAAGCAAGTACATCTGTGCCACACAAACCAAGATACTGTACCATCTTGCTCCCTTTGTTCACTCTGTTGTTGCTATCAGATTCTGAGCCTGGAAAGTTTTAAATAACATAAATGTATATTTCCAATTGAGTTTAATTAAACTGGAATTTATTTTGTTGGTGGTACTAAGTAATTAAGAACTAGATTAATTGTTGTAAGCTTTGATAGTTTCAAGAAAACATGATGGTGTTTGCAACACACAGATAGGAACACTTTCCACTTATCTTTGTGAAAGTGTAAAATACAGATAAATAAGTGGAATTGGTTTTATTTGTTTTATAGGTCTACCTCGATCTCGTAGTCAGACGTGCCTGCCTGAACTGTTAAGGTTTCTGGGACAAAATGTACATGCAAGGAAAAATAAGAATGTTGATATCCTTTGGCAAGCTGCTGAGGTATGTATTAATCTGAGCATCTCTGCATAGTTCAGCTGATTTTCTGTATGCACATGTATTTTTCCCTTTTGTTATTACTGATATGTTCAAATGTCTTCATTTGCTTGAACGTAGCTTGGAAATGCTGCCAGGTTAAACCTCCTCTAGAATGAGACATGGGGAGATAAAATGTGTTTCCACATCAGTATTTTCCCTACAACTCATGTAACAAAAGTTCTTGCTCTCTCATGTATGACAACTTTTGGCATCAAAGTCCTACACAGTATTTGTGTCTGTCTAAGGAGGAACCCAGGCATGCTCTCTGACAGAAGGTTATTTCATGAGGAAGGAATGATGAATTATATATCTTGTTTCTAGATATGCCGCAGACTGAATGGTGTTCGATTTACAAGCTGTAAAAGTGCCAAGGACAGGACTGCCATGTCGGTCACCCTGGAGCAGTGTTTAATCCTACAGCATGAACATGGAATGGCTCCACAGGTCTTCACCCAGGCTCTGGAGTGTATGAGGAGGTAAGAGTTTGACTGTCTCACTTATTCCTAAATGAGGAATCATGCAAACTGCAGAACAGCAATGGTCTCTGTTTCTATCAAGAGAAAAAAAAGCCCAAAAATCAAGGTAAAATAAAGCCAGAAAACTGCAAAGCTGGCAGTTTAGAATTCATCCCTCCCTTGCATGTGTTAGTGAGTTGCGTATGGTAAAGTCGTTGTTACCAGATTTGGATCAGATGGGCTTTAGTTTTCAGTAGTGAATCGGGAGTTTTCAGAGAAGTATGTAAAAATGTGTTTTCAGTTAATGCTGAGCTTACAGAACAGGAAACTGGTGCTGCTTTGAAAGCCGCTTAATGATGAGGTTACCTGAACTGTCATAGCCCTGAGTTTCTTAGTTCTAGATCAGACAGAGTTCTTGGGGATGACATGTCTTTTTTTCTTGAAAACAGAGACACCTGCAGTTTGCACTGGTTTGTCATGTGTATTCTTTAGCAGTGAAACATTGCTCACTGGGCAAAGTGTCAGTATGAGTGTTTCACAATACAGCAACCAAATTTCATCACGATGTGTCGTGTGCTGTTGTCGTATCAATATAATGATGTTCTGTATTCTGAAGCAGCAGAGATGTTTGCAAAATTACTGTACTAAAAAAAAAAAAAATCTGTTTACTGTTGTTCAATGCCTTGTTTCAAGCACTGCTGGAAAACTCCGTAAGTCACATACCAAAAGAAAGGATAAGAAATCTAGCTTTAGTCTTTATCAATGTAGTTCAACAATGCTGTTCAGTCCTGTTTTTCAACATTCACTCTTACCGAATGTACTGTACTGTGTGTCTTCTCACCAAATTCTCAAGAGTGTTCAATTCTCTTATCCTTTCTGTATGTTTTTACTGTTTGACCCTTTCTTACTCTTCGGTTACCTAGAAGGAGAATATCTTACAACACTTACAACTTTTTACACTAATAATTTTTTTTTTATATCTACATCTAATTGGATGTCACTGGACTTTTTTATTTTCACTTTAGCTGCACCTTTTGCTGCATTGTTACAGAGGTAGTACAGTACACGAAAACCATTCAGAGACTAAACCTTGATGTTAGAAACAAAACTTGGAACAGCTTTGTGAGGCAGAAGTTATTAACTTAACTGGAGTTAAGTGGCTCTCCAATATCTTTATTTAAATTTTGCAGCTTGTTGACTTAGACATCTGAAAGAAAAAAAAAAGTTTTGCACAGTTGTCTATTTACTGAGAATGAAAACCAAATGAGTATAATACTGGGAATCTTGTTACTTTAAATTAGTTGGTTTTTTACCGCAGTTGTGGACACAGTAGAGACAGAGGTTATTAATAACATTGTTTTGGACCGTCAGACTGTCAGTTTAATATAACACAGGGTCAGGTAAAATAATGACCCAAAACCCGCATTGCTTTATGTTGAACTACACAGGGATATGGAAGGAGGGCCAATTTAATCAAAACCTTTGGCTTGTGTCTTCTAGCAACATCAGGGGCTTGCTCTGACAGGTGACAGACATGGCTTTCTCTTCTTCTGGTAAATCTTTGACTAAGAGAGGCAGTGCAGAACAAATACTAAGTAGTCCTGAAGGAATGCTAAGATTAGACCGTTCTTCATCACTCTTTCTTCCTCACATCTCATTGCTCTTTGGGGTAGGTGGTTGTGTTTTTAAAATTATTTGCCAATTCTGCTCAGAAAGAAGGGCACAGAATTAACAAAGCTTGATGAAAGAGGTAGGATTATGGAACAAATATGTAGGAGTCCAACTCCACCCAAACCCATTTCAGCCTGGATAGGATGACCTGACCTAGATGACAGAAATAGGAAGCGTAAGGGTAACAAATTACTTTCAGGGCATTGAGAAGATGTGCTTTTTCTTTTAACTTGAATCTTTTTATTTGTGTAACTGTACTGGAGAAGGAAGGCTTGGTTCAGTCTTGAAGACTGCTGAAGTTTCTGGGGCAGTTGGAAGGACAGGAAAGAAGTACTATTAAGTTGTAGGACTCAAAGATGTATTTCATCTCTACTGGTAATTTTCCAGAGAAGAAAAGCATCCTTGCTTACACTCTTCTTGAAAAATCAAGAAAGCACCTTCTTCTTCCACATGACGTTGGTCTTCAGAGGTGTAAGTTCCCATTTACTCATCCTCAGGGACTTCCTTTCCTTCCTAGTCTTGTGATAAGTATGTATCCGTGATAATTATATTAAGTGAGTATGGGCATCAGGGAGAGAACACTGAGTGACCGTTATAGATTCTTGTAGCAATTCAGAGGTACAAGTTTGTGGCTTTCACCTTAGGAACAAATATGCTATTAGAATGAACTCACTTTTCTTTAAATAAGTTGCAGCTTTTCCAATCCCAAATTGAATATATGGTAACTCACAGCCTACAAATAGTGAAATAATGATGATGTGGCTGGAAGTCCAAGCTACAGAGGAAATTAATACCTGGCCAATAAAGGCAACTCAAGAATCAAAGTCCAACTGGATCATGTAGGCTCTTCCATCCACAGCGATACCAACACCCAGCACTAGACCCATGACTCCCTGCCCTCCCTGTACCAGATTGCTGTCCTGTCAGATACACCAGCGGAGCTGTTTGTGGGAATATGCTCTAATCCAGATTCAGTTAAAATCAGCCTGGGTAGCAAAATCCTTTACACGTTTAAGGTAGCCTAGCTCATTTTCATTAAACCAATTAGGAAGTTGTGACACAAGCAGTTCAGACAACAGAGGAGAGCTGTCTCTGATATGGACTCTTAAAAAGCAGCTGGAAATGGGGTGAGAGAAATAATCACTTTTAGCTGCCTTGGTGCTGAGTAAAAAGACTACATAGACTAAAAGACTACATAGTCATGTTTGGATATGACTACCCACTGCAGTAAAACTACCATGATAAAAAGTTTGGTCGAACTTCTTCACTGGTTGACCTCCTTTAAGAATAAAATTGTGGTGGGTTGACCTTGGCCATCTGGCAGATGCCCACCCAGCCACTCTCTCACTCCCCCTCAACACAATGGGGAGAAAATATGATGAAAAAGCTCATGTGTTGAGATAAAGATAGGGAGATCCCTTGCCAGTTACTGTTACAGGTAAAACAGACTAAACTCAGAGAAAATTGTTGTATTGCAAATAGATTTGGATGGTAAGAAACAAAGACAAAAATTGAAACACCTTTCCTCCACAACTCCTTTTGTCCCAGGCCCAGCTACTTCACTCCTTTGTTCCCACCTCCTCTATCTCCACCCCACAGTGAGCAGTGCACAGGGAATGGGGAACGGGCATTTGTGGTCAGTCCACAACATCTCCTCTCTGCTGCTCCTTCCTCCTCACAATGTTCCCCCACTCCAGCATGGATCCATCCCACAGGCTGCAGCCCTTCAAGACAAACCTGCTCCTGTGTGGGCTCCTCACAGGCTCCTGTTTCCTTCAGGAAATATTCACCTGTTCCACCATCGGGTCCTCCACAGCTGCAATGTGGATACCTGCTCCACTGTGGTCATGTCCACAGCTGCAGGGGAATCCCTGCTCCAGCACCTGGGGCACCTTCTTCCCTCCTTCTCTGACTTTGGTGCGCACAGGGCTGTTTTTCGCATCGTTTCCTGTCACTTCTCACTGCTGTGCAGTGTTTTGCCTTTTTTTTAGGCACGTTTTCCCCAAGGCACTGCTATCGCAGCTGAAGGGCTTGGCTGTGCCTGTGGTGGGTCCGTTTGAGTCAGCTGGAGCTGGTTGTGTCCAGCATGGGGCAGCCCCGGCATCTTCTCACAGAGAGGATTCCCATACGCAAGCTGGATGAGCAGTGAATTTGCTTCGTCTCTTTATCCTGGTCCTCTCCTAGAGATAGTCTGCTGATTGATGTTTTGATTTAAGACACTGCACAATTTGGTATATTTAGTATTTTCAAAAGGTGACTTTTCGCCCCTCGATTGGAAACATCTTCATGGGGCAACAGTGACAAGGAAAGCACTTTCCAGCTCTTGACTCCATTTCCACTGTTTGTGTCTGTGCATATGTCTTTGTGTAAAGCTGTCGTTTTTGAGCCTTTCCTCTTTCTTTCCCTCTCCAATTGTTTTACTTCCTTATCTATATCCTAAACCACTTCTCTTCCTCCAGACTGTTCTGTTTCGGCTTTATCCATCACCTTCCAGTCAACATCCGTTTCCCACTTACTGATTCTCCTGACCACAAACACCCCTCCCTTCCCCTCCAAAGAGAATTGGGATTTGTGGGCATCGCAGATTCAATCTGCCCTTATCCAGTGTAGTCACCAGGAGTGAAAACATAATCCAGATCAGAAATACAGTTGGTTTAGCTCTCTGCCCACCTAATTCCATTTGACTTGAAGTATCACTGATATCTGAAGGCTACTTTTCTCTTTGACCACCTCTAGAATATCTCTGATGTCTTCCAAGGCATTCTCTGTTGGTTACCTAACCTCACGTATCACCTGTTATGGATGAAGTGAGTGCACTCAGTCTAACAGGGTCAGACTCACAGATTGCATTTAGTTGTTGCTTTTTAAACTAAAAATAGAGTTGGACTGCACAGGGTGTCAGAGTGATCCAAAATGAAACACCACACTACAAAGCCTTAGTCTAATGAGATGGGCTCTACAGCGTGTCTCGCCTTCACATGCATATATTGAGGCACTTCACAAACATGGGGTTTGGAAAGCATATTGATACACATTTGAATTCATGTTGAAGCAGAAAAGTAAGTGGGTGGTTTGGGGTTTTTGTTTGTATATTGAGTAGGTAGTTATGAAGTTAAATTATTTCACTGCAGCCTACATGGAAAGATGTTTGAAAGGGTCAAATACCACAATGGTTATTCATGTTCAGCTTGCTTTTCAGAGCTCCACTTCTTTGCAGCATGTGGAAGCATGGCAGAGCAGCATGGGATATTGTTGCTTAGTAATCTGAAAGAATGAACATGGAAAACCATTTATGTTCAACCTACATGTGTTTATTTTCAGTAAACTACAGTACTTCTTTCTTATTTTTCTCTTTTATTCTCTTTCCCTCTCCTTATTTCTGTAATTATGCTGATACATATTTTTGAGATGTTTTTTTCCACTCTTTCTTTACTTCATCTTCTGGTTTTGTTGTGCTTTCTTCCATGTTTTTTCATTTTCTCGACCACCTTGTGTTACCATCTCTTTTTATACATTCATTTGCATGTCCGTCTTCCTTTCTGTTTTATTTTCCCTCCTCCCAACCTTCTTCCTTTTCACAGCATTGGAACACGGGAGGTAGTCACCCAGAAGAACTTGAGTGGCTTGGTGCCCATCCGAGATTTCAGACTAGATCCCAGCCTTCTCTACTCTATTCCTTTACTAGCTCTCAGCCCCAATTTACTGATTGTGTGGCTGTTTCTGAGCATAGCATACCTGGTGGCCAGATTACGTTGCAAGTGAAGATAAAGATGATTTAAACAAACAAAAAAAAGTGCTTGAATGTGTATTGCCACTTGGTACCTGCTGGACAAAGGAATGTGTCATAGCATTGTCTGCCAAGAATTATTATGCCTTACAATTTTACGTTTCTATTGTACTAAACTGTAAATATACATCAAATTATTTTATCAAAAAGAATTGTATTGAAACTTTATTGTTCTGCTTTCAGTGCTTGTAACATAGTATGACATTGGCCTGTTACCTCGTTACTTTAGCCGGCCTGAAGATCCAAATATAGTTTTGTGTTACTTGTTTCATGTATTCCAGAGAAAGGAACTCTATCTGAAAGATTTTGTATCTTTTTGTATATTTAAGGTGTATGCTAATCTTGCCTTTCATTTTTACGAGGTATGAAGAGAAAAATAAAAACATGGGTGGGGTTTATAAGAAATTATAAGAAATTTATTTAAAGAAATAGACAAATTTCTACCTTTGTTTCAAAGCATAATATCCAAATTCCACTACTGAACAGTTTGTAGAACCATAGTCTTGTTCCTTTCTCATGGTTAAGTATGTTCCAATAGACTAGTGTACCCTCTCAAAAAACAACTTGCGGTGCGCTGCATGCAGGATTATTTCATTCTGTTTGTAGATCTGCATTTTGTAATGTATTGAAGACATAAAGAGAATGACTTGTGGTTAGGGAGAAGATGTAATTGGCATTAGCCTGCTAATGATCCATTATCTGTTTCAGGTGCTTTGTTATAGAATTTAGTCTGAAACAGGGCCATTATCATCCTAGAAGATACTGGCCTTTAATATTTCAGGCAAGAGGAGGGAGGTATCAGTTAGCTCCTCTAGTAGGTTGGCTTGAGATTTTCCGTTGAGCTTTGTTTTAATTACACTAGACTAAATATTACTGTTATTTCCATTTATAAGCGTTTGACAGCTTTAATAAATTATGATGTTGATAGTGACTTAGAGATAAATGAATGATGGTTAAGTTAACATTTATTTAAGTGGTGAGACTAAAGCAGCTTACCTAGTTTAGTCATGCAGAATAATTACAGATGAAATTTAATAATCATTTATATATTGCACCAAACTGTGAAAGGCCTATTTAAACCAAAAGATTTTGTTGATGCTGTGGTCTGGCAGAGCTTGGCAATAGCAATAGCTGATCAAAAAACCTAACCTCATTTAATGTAGTTTGCTAAATTCATAAAGGGATTTACTTCGCTTGGTGCCTGAGATGACAGAAAAGTGGGCTTCTGAGGAGAATTCTTCTAGTACTGTGATTTCTATTTTCTACTATTATTAACTCACTCAAAAAACATAGGTAGCTATAGCTTTTATTAGCAACTTCAATGAAATTTGAAAGTTTCTGAGAGAGGTAAGCTTAAAAAAAAAAAGCACAGAATAAAAATCAGAATAAAATCCTAAAGTTGCTGGATATTCTAACTAAAAAAAAAGTATGTGGTTATATTTGTGTCTTTGTGAAATCAGACTGTACAGTACACTATCTCCTGGTGTTTTTCCTCACTATTTTTCCAATTTTGTTTTTAAAAGAAAAAAAAAAGACATGCACATGTATTTACATTAATATATTTAAGCATGTATCATATTTATTTTTAGTTGCAGTGAATTTAGGTAAAGCCTTGCAGCTGATGAGATTTAAAATCATGGTACGATGGTATTGGACATATCTATGTCCTTTGCTAATATCTAATACCACTGTGTCTCCGTACAAGTTATCTCTTCTTTCTGAAAAGCACTGGTTCATTTGTTTTGAGTACCAAAATCTACCTTTTTACCAAGCAAACAAATGTCAGGTTGGACTGTGGCCTCATTTTCGCAGTGTGATTGGGTGTCCTGGATTCAGTCTCACACAATGTGAAAGTAACTTTAGTAGGTGTATCTCCACTCAACTCCCTGAGATTATTGATCTGTTTAATTATTAATTCGTGTGAAGGCTTTGCTAATTACTGTCATTAGGGTTGCAGTAAGTCCACCCTTAAATTCGTCAAGAATGAAAGCCTAAGCTTTTTGAAAATAATGTGTTTTTTTTTTTCTTTTTTGTCTTAAACTTTGGTGGGGACAAGTTTTCATCACTTTTCTTCCTTAGCTTGATCTCTGCCTTTGTTCAGGCATTCAGATTTAAAATGCTGTAGTGCACACCGCTTACATGCCTCCAGCAGAAGAAACGTGGCACATGAAATGGTGTGTGAAATACGTCTTTGTCACCATCTCTGTGGCCCAGCTGTGCCACAGGGAGACGTGCACTAGCCAGATGCAGTGGAATGAATTATTAAAATAATTATTCCATTTGGAGTGAAAATGCTCATCTAGCATCCCAGATTTGCTAGTTAAACAAGTTTTTCTTAGATCTCTGAAGTATAATTTGTGCAAATTTTTGATGGAACTATTTGACCATGACAGCCTTGGCGGGGGGGGGGGGGGCTGTAAAACATGACACAATACCATAAAAATAGTGTCATCACATATGATCCATTCTGTTTTAAAAGACATGCACAGAATGTGCTCCAGAGACAAATTTCAAACTTACTTGAACTGTTCCTGAAAGCAAAAAGTTACAATTTTTTATGAAGTCAAACTAAGTGGTACATGCAGAACACAATTATAGTCAGTCAGTTTGATTAACCAAAATTAGAAGAACAATGAGGTCCGCAAGAAAACTTTCAAACTGAACCAGAATCCAAACCCTCCTTTTGAATGAGATGACCACAGTCTACCTGGTGGATGCTGCAGCCATCTCCAAGACAGGACACTTCCACCATCAGATGGTGTACTGTACACTTTGCCGTAAAGTTCTACTCTTCATTGTTTAGGTTTCGGTTCTCTATCAGGGAAAGACATCCTCCTACAAGCCTAAATTGATTTCTAATATATATTTTAAAGATAGTGCTTCCTCTTTGTATGTCTGTTTTTGAATATAATCAAAGGAACTGTGGAGTAGATTTACAAGTGTAAAGAAGCCTTATAACTGGAGTAGTTTTTTATTGTAGCACAGAACCTCTTTGTAATGTGGGGCAGTTGCACCAAAACGTTGGGTAAAAATTAAATTTCTCACAGCTTTGTTTCATTGGGGTGATGACTGTCAACACAGCCAATCTTTTTTGCACTCAAAGCTGATATTTCGTGATTAAGATTTTTTTTTAGAGTATGTTGGTTTTCAAGTCAGTTTATGCATGGAGAGATAATGGGAAAGTCATTATTTTTGTATCAGCTCTAATCTTTAAGTACTGATAATACTGACATACATGGAACAGTAAAATTCCTTTAAAGCTCTTATTGAGAGATCAGCAGTTTTTCAGCTTAATATACTAATAACTTAGCAGAACTGCTTTTAAGCAATCTCGTGGGATCCCTTGTGCAATGAAGTGGCATGTGAACTCCACAACGGTACACCCTGAAATACATGAAACCGTCGTGAAAGAACTTTTTTCAGTAGATGCACTGCTGCTTTTTACAAATGCAAAACTAGCGATCAGACATAGCATGTATCCATTCTGTGTGCTTCTTACTAGCAGTGAATGATGAGTCATCATTTTAAATATTTGCAGTGGCAAATTAATTAAATGCTCATTAAGTATAACCAGCTTTTTGTTAATGCTATAAAATAACCAGTTCATTTCATCTTAGTTTAAGTCTTTTTTTTTTTTTCTTTTTTACTGCTGTCATTTTTTGTGCTTGTTTTTTTTCCCCAGTGAGGGTTGTCGGCGAGAAAATACAATGAAGAATGTTGGATGTCGCAAGTATGCATTTAATTCCCTGCAACTGAAGGCTTTCCCAAAGTATTACAGGCCTCCAGAAGGAACTTATGGAAAAGTTGAAACATAAGCATCCTATGTCCTTTAATTGCTGTTCCATTCAAACATGTGGATACACTCTAGATTAATACATGATTTTGTCATCCAGAAGAGATCAATAACCTTTTCGTACGTTTCACTAGGTTACACAGAGCATGTTACCTACAGAATTGGAATCTATAGAACAATTATTCTGACACCTTAGCTTGAGAATAGTGTGATGACTCTCTGCCCATTTAAATAGCCTTCAGTGTTTGTAAGATGAACAGATATTGTGCTACTTAATAATTACCTATATGCAAATAGTTAGGTACCTCCTGGATGGGCAAGGACTCTAAGAATGGCATTTAGGCAGCTGTTTCACATGACATCTTTTTATACTGAGTTAACTTGAGATTGAGCTTTTCATAAACTTTTTAAAACTGAGAGTAAAACTCTGAAGTTGTAAATAAAAAGGGATTGGATCCTAGACAGTCTAATAGCTGTAGAATGCATTGTTACAATCATGAAACCGAAGTTTAACTTTTTAAAATTAATCAGCACAATAAAAACCAGGAGTACAAATTGTTTCACTGTATATAGGATGCCATCTTCGTATATTAAATCAACAATATATACAAGCCCATGCATATGAGGTCTAGTTTCTAGTTCCGTCCAAATAAAACAAATTATTGTCTTGGGCAGATCAGGACTTGGGCACACATCTTAACTGATTTTAAAAAGTATTTCAAAACCATAATGACACTTAATTATTAATGCCAGCAACTGTTCCCCCTGCCCTTCCCTACTAGAAGGCAAGTGCAACAAGCAAGTTGCTAATGTTGCATGTGACATGTTCAGGATGTTCCATGATATTGTACATTAATTCACACATTTTTACCCATGGGTTTTTATATCACTTCTGGATTGTAAGCATTAGTATCTTGGGGTGTTACCTTTTTTGATTGGTATTTGATTTTTTTTTCCATATCAATTTTGTATGCCAACAGAAAAGTGCTCAAAGTGCCCAGTGCCATCCCCGTTACTTCATAATCAAAACTGGTTTCTGTTTAGCTTTGCATTTTACCTGGGTAGATGTTCGGAATCCCAGAGTGGGAGGAAAGTACAACTGTTTTCAGAGTATTTCCGAGGAAGGTGGCAATGCCCTGTATTGATAGAAGGGAACTGCTCGTGTGCTAATGCATGAGAACTGCAGATGTTTTCTAGCTTATGACTAAGGAGATCAGTTGGATATCGTTTGATAAAAAATGTTCAACAGATCTCCTCAGAAAGGATCCCCAAAGAATGACTTTGAAGCTAAAACACCTTTTTAAAAAGCAGCTCAACATTATTTCCAAATTTTAACAAGATTAAGTCACCTCTAGCTAGCTTTATTCAGCACACTATGCCCTTTTCCTTCTTGGTTTCTAAGCATATAAGCTTTAGAATAGAAAAGTCTGCCCATTTATTCTGGTGAGAGTAGCAACAGCCAGGTAAGTATATGGCTGTTTTCTGATTTCTTTCGCCCTCTCACTGATGTTTGTCTGTGCTGTCACTGCTCTATCAATCAGTCATGTCCATTCTGCTCCCATGTAGGTTTGGGGGTTCCAGATCTAGCAGTTTTTGCATTTTGCTTTTTTCAGTTTAACCCTGAGCAGCGTGTCACAAAGCCAGGTCACAGAGGTCTGCTGAACTAGGTTGTTACTGTTCCTTCATTCTCTCTAGAATAAAAACTTACTAAACACTGTGCAAATCCAATGTATTGTTGTACCTATCCCAGGTCTGAACAAATCATCTACAGTAGAAAAGTCCCTTGGAAACTCTACAAACCCTCTACGCCAATTAATAAATGAGAGTTGATTTTATTTTATTGCTAATGTGTAAACAAACACGTGGTGAAAAACATTTGAATGGGATATCTTTCCACGTTAGTCCATTAGTTCTGCTTAACCTCAGCCCATTATTAAATGTTACATTTATTTTTGTATAAACTATACTCTTTATATCCCTTAGTTTTTATGAGTTGATAATTTTATTTTGTATATTTTAAACATAGTTAATTATATTTTAAGTCCTATATTGTTACACTAAAAATATTCCGATGTTCAGCTTCAGAAGAAAATAACGAGAGATCTATTGTAACAATTAGCAGAGCCACTCTCTTAGACTGTGGCCAACAAACATTAGAACTACTCTAGAACTTAGCGATCCTTTGTTTATTTTGTATACCAGTGTCATCGGAAGAAGTTGCAGGATTTTGTACGTGCATGGTTTTTGCTCACCTTTTTAAAGTGGTGGAATACCGATCTCAAGTACTGCATTATTTTGTTTAAAATATTCTGATTTCAGTATGCTTATATGTACAACGTCGTCATCCAGCTAGCATTTTATAGATACAACATGGTTGTTACAAGCTCGTCGACGGGCTTGTTTAAAGGGCGGAATGAACCGTAAGATCTCGAGCAGTTCATCAAAAAACTGTGAAACTTGAAATCCACATAGGACGCTTCACCAGGGTGAAGTAAGCTTTTCTGTTGCACAGGAGAGACAAATTTAAGGATTACTGTAAAGTGAAGTTCTGTCTAATGTTCTTTTTTGAGTACATTTTTTAAATTATAAAACATACAAAGGTAAAAAAAAACTGTTGCCAAGTATGTTCTGTGTATGTTCTGTGAAAGTACCTACAGCACAGTTGCCTTTTGTTTCATTTATACATGTAAAATTATTGTATAATACAACACTGTTTTGTCCCAACACAACTGTATTTGCCAAGCTTTGTGCATTGAAATATTTTATTTATTTGTTTTTGGGCAGTATTAATATATCATAAACATATGGCTACTGTTTTATATATTCTAGTTCATCAAATCCATGTATGCTGTAAATGTGCTAGTCTTTAGGATGAAAACCAATAAAGAACTGACAAGAATAACAAATGACGGCTTACTTCTAATGTGTTTATGGTAAATTAAAAACGCTTTCAGGTTTCTTGGTTTGATATGTTGTATTTGCTGGGGAATATATTAAGTTGTGTATGGGGATATTTTGTAGAGATCTGCAAGTCAGGAAGTAGTTACCCTGCTAAAGGACAGCTGCTATCAATTTTCTGTAATAAAGTCAGGCACCAGTTTGTCCCACACTCTAATCATTCAGCAGCAACAGTTAAAGCAGCAGTATGAAATATTTTTTAAAAATTTTATATACTTTCTCCATGAATCTTCTATGAGACCTTACTGAGCGTCATTGAATGTTTTTCACTCTTCCTTCTATTAACAGAATTCCTTCTCTGCTGCTGTTTCCACTTCAGCCAACTCTTCCCTCCGGCAGCTTTGGTGGTTGTGCTGCTTTTCAGCAGGGATAGGTTGTCATTGTTGATTGTCATTCTGATTTCAGGTTAAATAAATTTTATATAATGGTGTAACAGACAATAATCCAGAGCATTCTGGTTTTTATGAAATAGAAAGAAAACAAAAATATAATGCTGCTGTCACTGGATGTTTGAGAACTGCCCAATACCATTTTATTTGCACGGCAGAGGACAGAGGGCCACAGGTGGGGCTCAATGAATTAGTTTTTCTTGTTACATAGAAAGAAAAACAGTACCAGGGGAAAACCCACACTGCTTTCATTCAACATGCAAAAAGAGAAGATGCTTGACAGCTAGGAATTCCTAAATTGCAAGTGCACAATACATATACATACATGTGTGCATATCTACATTTCGAAATTTTTAAATTGGTGTCAAAAAAGTATCCACCAGTGTTCTTTTTAATTTAAAAAGGTGAGGAGTTTAAAAGATGGTTGAAAGTTTAACATCTTTAAAAGGCATTCTGAGCTAGTAGAGAAATTGTCACTTGTTTGAGACTGATGTACGTGTCTCCATAAAGACTGTTCCACTCAAAACTCAAGACAACCGTGAAGTCGGGTGGCCTGTGGAACTGGATGATGGGCACGTGTGATCGTAGGCTGTAAATGGTGCTGCGGGCAGCAATGGTCGCGTGTGCTGGTGTGGAACTGGAACCTGCTCCATCTCTTCACCATGGCTTCCGCTGTAGGACAGTCTTCAGGCAGGACATGAAGCTCTGGAACAGCCTTCTCTGTATGGGCACTAACTTCAGAATGGCTTACTTGGTGTCACAAAAGTAACATCTTAAAGTTGAAACACGTACTCTGACAAAAGAGAGGAAACTATAATAGATGCAACACAAAAAAATGCACGAGATACTAGAAGATCATGGAGAATACAGCAAATAGCAAAACGCTTGTTTAAACCAGGAAAAGAGTCCTCATCAGAAGAAATGGTAGGTAATTTTGGTGACCAAGAGTAAGCTTTTTCAGACGTTTTCAGTTTGTGGATTTCTAAACATTTCTAAGATTCACCTCAGAAATTTTGTATCTACATATTGTTGCCGACTGCATGGGGGTTTGTTTAAGATAGCTCTCTGATGAGTAACAAGACTTTCAGGCTATGAATGGGAAAGCTTAACTCAACAACATCTTTTTCTCACATTATTTTAAATGTCTGGCGAACATTCTGCCAATTAATGGAATATTTTGCCCATTGCAACTGAGTCCCTTTAGCAGTATGATGGTGACATGTGGAGCTGTGTCCTGCTTTATTCAGTAGTGTCCAACATTATCAGTTGATGGCATGAAAACACAGTTTTTAAGAGCCTGTTATCCCTGCCAATCATCCCATATTTTTATTAAGTCACGCCAATATTATATGTTATTTGCCAGGCTTGCCCTATGATTTCTGATGTTTTTGATATTCCGCACAGCCTTCAGCATCAAGTTCTTATTTTTTTGTGGTGGCTACTGGTGCATATACCTGAAGTATTCAGAATGTGAAGTTTTGCAAATCTCTTATTTTACACCATTAAGGAACATACTTTACATTCCCTAATGTAATTTGTTGTATTTGGTCTGTGTAGTCCAAATACTTGGGAAAATGTGCTGTTTACTACTGATGTGTATCATTTTGTACCTAACCCCAAATCACGATGCTTGTTGACTGTTCCTGAGCAGGCTCGAGGAGCCTTCCCAAAGTCCCCAACAGCAGCTGTAACCCCAGACTAGATCACTCAACCTGGACTCGGTCACTGCCCATCAAGCTCACTGAATGTTATGTTATTCGTAAAGTTGAAAAGTCAAGAGAGATTACACTGGCCAGTGGGAAAGGCATTACCTGGAACATGAAGAAATTACACTGTGGCTGGAACTGGCGATCTGGGGTGGGAATGGTTTTGTTTGCTTTGTGTTCCCATCAGAGTCATTAGAAAACTTCCCTGCTGAAACTACACAGGGATTCCTGGCATAAACCTTTGGAAGTATGACCCCATCAGATGGTGGGGGGAAAAGTTTTAGAAAATTCTCAATCTAATACAAAGTTTTAATGATAAGGAATATAGAACTGGAATATAAAAGTTACTTATCCACAGGACCTTCAGATCAGCCCTGATGCTGGTAACTACAATGTGTGCTTAGTTGCCTCGATCTCCCACTTCACACAAGCTCATAAAG
Organism: Patagioenas fasciata; assembly: GCF_037038585.1. Taxonomy (NCBI): domain Eukaryota; kingdom Metazoa; phylum Chordata; class Aves; order Columbiformes; family Columbidae; genus Patagioenas; species Patagioenas fasciata. Next base: position 121,207,114 of record NC_092520.1, on the reverse strand, counting down.
CTTTTCCAGTGTATCAAAGCATAAGTAAAAACCTCATTGCTGCTGAGGCCTTGCGTGAGTTGTGCCTACATACCAGTATGATGCAGAGAAACTCACACGATTTAAATCCAGTCAGAATGGATGCAGTTTATGCATTTACTCATGATGTAATTAGCCAGGGATTGGTGCAGAATGAAAGTAACAGGAACAGGAGTAATTGGCAAAATTATTATCCAGGAGCAAAGAACTGCTGTACCTTGGCAGTTCCTGCAGCAGGGAGGCCTGGCAGGTATATTATACCTCCCCAAAGCCAGGAATGAGCATGATGCTGTTAAGCTATGAAAAACTCTGATGGGCCCACGTGCGCGTGAGCAAGCAAATGCGGGAGATTGGGGTGCACCAGATGCTCAACACGTGAAGTGAGAATAGCCATTACCCTGGCAGGGCCCTTTTACACTGAGGGTGGTGAAACACTGACCCAGGTTGCCCAGAGAGGTGGTGGATGCCCCATCCCTGGAGACATTCCAGGCCAGGCTGGACGGGGCTCGGAGCAACCTATCTAGTTGAAGATGTCCCTGCTCATTGCAGGGGGTTGGACTAGATGAGCCTTGAAGGTCTCTTCCAACACAAACCATCTTATTCCGTGATAACCGCTCCTCCCGTAGTCGCCCGTTTACCCCGCCCCCGCGCGACGGTCCGTTGAAAAGGAGCGGGAGGGCCTCACGCGCGCCAGCTCCCGGCCCCAACGGCTGCCGGTCTCGCGCGCCAGCGGGCCCGGGTGACGGCGGCGCTGCCCGCACGGGGGCGCCATACCGACAGGTGCGGGGCAGAGCCGCGGGTCGTAAGTCCCCGGGGCCCGAGGAGGCCGGAGCAGGGCGGACGAGTTCCCTCAGGTGGGGCTGGCGGCGGGAGCGGCCCACGGGGAGCTGAGCGGGAGGCAGCAGCGGGCGGGTCGGCACTGGCGGCCGGTGTGCGGCGCGGTGGTGAACACCCCGCTCGGCCGCGTTGTCGGTTGGTAGAGCCCCCTCCCCCGCAGCGTACGTGTTACTCCAGTCATCGTTCCTCAGCAGCAAGGGCTGCTCGTCAGTGTGGGCTATCATAGATTCATAGAATCGTTTCGGTTGAAAGAGACCCTCAGGATCATTGAGACCAACTATAACCTAACTCTGGCACTAAGCCATGTCCCTAAGAACCTCATCTGTGCATATCTTAAACACCTCCAGGGATGGTGACTCCACAGTGGGAGGCTGGGCAGCCTGTTCCAATACCTGACAACCCGTTCCGTGAAGAATTTTTTTCCTAATGGCCCATCTAAATCTCCGCTGGCACAAGTTGAGGCCATTTCCTCTTGTTCTGTCACTTGTTACTTTGGAGAAGAGACCAACACCCTCCATGCTACAATCTCCTTTCAGGTGGTTGCAGAGAGCGATAAGGTCTCCCCTCAGCCTCCTTTTCTCCAGGCTGAACAGCCCCAATTCCGTCAGCTGCTCCTCATCACACTTGTGCTCCCTCGTCGTAGCCTGCAACATCTCTTCTAGAAACATGCTAGCCATGTAGTATTCTTCAAACCAACAGGACCGAGAATCCTGTTGTAGTATTTGTAAGATCCTGTGCTTAAATTAAACTTCCTAAAAATTGAAGTCAGGTAACTGCTTATCTTTTTTTTTTTTCATTTGGCATATTTGTGATGCTTAGAATTTCAGTTTTGAAATAGAGGCAATTTTGAAATAGAGGCAAGTTAATAAAATATTGTAGCAATAAAACATGTTTATGTGAAGGCAAGATAGCTAACCACTTTTAAAATTTCGTCATGAATTGCTTGAATTTTAACTATGTCTTGAAGTACTGCTGTTTGCACATAGTGCCTTGCAGGCACAGCCTTACCCCAGCTGCATTTGTCACACCCAGCTGAGTAACACAGCCTGTGGGCAGGGCCCTTGTTTGCTGCCTGCACCCTCTGCTCTCCCATGCTTTGTAGCCTCATGGAACCCAGTCACCATCATTCACCTCTCTTCCCCACTGAAGCCTTGTTGCAGCTCCACTGCTTGGGCTGGTTGCACAAGGTGTTTCTGTGCCTCTCTCCCTTTTCTCTAGTCATCCTCTGGCAACAACTCCAAAAGCACCAGATGGCTTTTTCGGTGCATGAGTTGTTACCCAGTATGGCCCTTTCCAGTGAGATGGTGAAGTGCTGCTGGTTTAGGTTGTGGGAATTCAGTGGGGATTTTACTGAGTGGAGAGGTGGGAAAGTGACTTCTCATGTCTCCAGGAGGGATTGTCACTAAGGCAGGCTGAGTGCCATGGGGCATTTCCAGGTGCAAACTCTTTCCTGGAAGAGCTTTTAGCCTAGGTTAGCTACATGTTTTTCATGGTTTGGGTTGAATGCAAGAAGCAGCCTCTTGTTTGTAGTTCTGTGGCCTAAATGTTCCCCAGGTACAGTATTCTTGCAGTTAGCCTTACATTTCATTAGCAGCGCTGTTCTGCTGGTGTTTTGTCTGCTCCGGAACACTCATATCGATGGGGCTCCCCAAGGGCCAGAGAAATGCTGTTTTTCTGGGTCCTGCTTGGACAGACACAGAAGTAGTTCTAGGTGTCTTGAGAGTTACTTAGTTAAACAGGCAGTTAATAGGTAAGATTGGGCAGCCAGCAAGATTCAAGGCTTACCAACCTAAATTAGGAACCTGAAACCATCTGTGCTTTGTGATAGCAAAAACCAACCCAGCTTCATGTCCTGTATTTGGCAGTGCCTTCTACCTTATAACTGTGAAAGGACAGAAACATAATGTGGGATTTCCAAGTGGTTTTGTACAGTTTTTTTACTACTTGCACATTCAGCAGTGTGTGTGTGTGAAGTGTGAGCTCTGAATTCATTTATATAGTGCTAGCATGGTGCTTTCTGTTGTGTCACGTCATCTCTACTTCCCCTTCTCTGTGTATTTATTTCTTTATTTCCTTTTGGGCTGTCATCATTTGAGTCCTCAGAGAATAAGGATTTTGAGGTTTATGCAAGTTGTACATGGAGTACCTGAATTAACCTGTAGTACTACATTGTGGTGGAGTTAGTTAACTAGGAAGTTGATGGCTTGTCAACAAACTGTAGCTGGTTTCTTTTTTGTTTTGTTTTTGCATTTTACTGATACATTCCTGTCTGCTGTCAGACTATGGCTCTAGATGGACAGTAATTGGATCAGTGTTCTTGTTTTCATGTTGTAAATCAAGACTGATAATTATTTAAAGAAAGCAGAACTACTGAATAGTGTTACTAAAAAAGTGGGCAGCTTTTCCAAAGAAGGCGAACTTCCGAGCTCATGGTAGTTTCAGAAGACTGAGAGAAGTGAACTGCTGTTCTGGTCTCACTGCTTACTCTACCAACCTGTTGAAAGCTTAGGTGGCAGCCCAAAGTCTGTTCTTGCAGAGATGTAGAAGGACCATGTGAGGGCATGCAGGGGTGGTTCAGGACCATCCACAGTATTAAAGTTCAAGTGCCACTTCAGTGTCTCACAGATGCAGGGCACTGTGCTCATGCTGTCGTTTGGTTGTTGAAGAGCTAAGCTAGGAGTCAGGGCTAAAATGGGGTAGAAAAGTGGGACTTAGAAGGGCAGAAGCTTTGAATGCACTTACACCTGGGATGGGTTTGGCTTTAAAACATTTGCTCTTTTCTTTAATCAATATTTATTCATGAATCTTGAAATGTAGGTGACCTATGGTGACCTGGGTTCTGCACGAGGGAGGCACAGGGCTCTTTTGGATCTCAATGAGAAAGGCACATAGTGTAATAACATTGCCACTTTATAAGGTAGAATAAAAAAAAGAAATATAGATAGTGAATCTTAATTCCTGACAGGTGCTGGGAACCATGCTTTCGTGCACCATCAGAGAGACCCCAGACGGATTTCCACGGCAGATCTGAAGTTCAGTCGCCTCCTGCACCATGGTGCCTTTTGTCTTGCATAGGGATCAAACCCATCTGTCTCCACCTGACAGGTAGGAGCATCCTGTCCTCTCTTTCTTTGTGTTCACCAGAGCACAGCACCAGCAGACACAGCGCATTCTAGCTCATCCCCTTCCAGTGTTGCGTATGTGGGGTCACACAGGAGTTACCCCTGCTAATGCACCAGCTGCTCAGGCCTGAAGTAGGAGACCCAGCAGTAGGCACAAACTGCCAAAGATCACTAACTTCTCCAATAAGTCTTGACCAAGGCACCCAATACAACCTGGAAGAGAGCAGGGCTGCAGCAGGGCTTTGATATTGAAACTAGTTAGTGGGACAGAACGAACAGTAAGAACTGAAATACTCAAAGGGGAGAGAATGCGGAGCCTGAAAAAAGCTCAGCAAAGGCCTTTCATGAGGATAAAGTGGACTGAAAGATTGGGAGGAGAGCAGAAACCTATGTGTTGGAGATTTGAACAAAAAATACAAATAACAGCATGCAATCCCTCAAGTAGGGTGTGTAGGAACGAGTTGTAAAAAAGTTCTGTGTGAACTGGAGGAGCTGGGAGCTGTGAACATGTAGAGAACATCGCAGGTGAAATGGATTCAATATTGGGGACATTTGTAAGGTGAGCAGATATAGAAGAAAACATACTGAAAATATGTAGAAGGGGAAAGAAAGAAAAGTGATTCATTTGCAGATAGTTTAATGAAAGAAATATTAAAATATAGGAAACATATATATATATATATATATGTCCGGCATGTTGTGATACAATGCTTAAAGGAAAGTGAAAGCCTGATGTGACTAACAGGGTGCCCCAATTTCATAGAATCGTAAAATTCCAAGTTGGAAGGGACCACAAGGATCATCTGGTCCAAACTTTCTTTGCAAAAGTATATAGCCCAGTACCCTGTCCAGCTGAATCTTGAAAGTGCACAATATTGGGGAATCCACCACTTCCCTGGAGAGACTTTCTCATCATGGAAGATTTATGGACTTTCCCCATTGAAGACCTTTCTATTTCCTCTTGGTTTAGGATTTCTGTCACATTACTGTTAAGGAATGATAGCTGTATAGACAGGCAGTGGGGAGTGTTAATTTTCTCGATGTACAACTCATTCAAGCAAAATGCTACTACTATGAGATTTTTTGCAAGGTTTCAGGAAGAAATCACAGAGGAAATTTAAAGGCCAGCTGGCACTGCTGTGATGGCCTGAATGCTCATTGTAGCCACAGAGGTGTGCTGTTTATCTAAATAGTAGGACTTGTAGTCTTCACTGTGCAGGGAGAAGAAATGGCATAACTCAAATTTATTGAGTTAGGAGAAGTGTTTTCCAGTGTGCTGATTTAATCAGAATTCCTGAAAGCCTACCAGGATTTTTTTTCCCATGAGTTAATATTGCTGTATTGACCAAATCAGTGACTTCTCACAAGGAGGCTCCATTTAAAAACAAAGCCGGCACCTATACCATCCATTTTCTAAAGCTGTCTCGTGCTGAACCTGCTGATTTCAGCAATATTCAGTTTTTATTGTTCTAATAACTGCATCATATAGATTTTTGCATGCAGTTGATTGATGCAAGGGCAATAAGTCAGGACAAAATCCGCCTCATTTCATGTACCCGGAACCATAGATTCAACCCACAGGCACTGCCCAGGTCCTACATTTACACATCTGAAATAAATCTCTGCGTAACAGTGAGGCACTCTCTGTGCCCTTGTAGCATGGACATTTGCTTTCTGTTTGAGCTGGGATGAATTACCCTTTTGGAGCATTTTTTTAGACAGTTGAGTTCAGCTGCTTCAAAGAAAAGAACCTTCTTTTATCCTTCCTTTCCTTCCTCCCTCCCTCACACATACATGAAATCTGAATTTGTCACTAACTTTCCAAATGTAGCTGAACTGTTCTATTCCATGTGTTGTTGTTTTTTTTCTTCTCAGTATTTCAAAGTATGAAGATATTCCATTCTGCCATGGCCTTTGCTTAGTCTAGCTGAATCATTAAGGCATTATTGATGTTTTCTTCAGCTCTGTTGATTTTTACACCCCATCCCTCTCTTGAATTTGAGGCTGAGTCTCCAGCCACAGAAGATAATTTGACAGGCAGGCAGATGTGAGCAAGGTTTGGCAGTCAGAAGCTCACACGAAGAAACTTCTGTGTTGCTGGTTTGGAGCAAGACGTTAAGTGAATATTCCCTGAAATTACTGTTATCGAAAAAGATTTTTAGTTTATCCAGCACAACAGAAATTTCCCCGTGAGCCTTAAGCTGAGTCATACCCATTTAATGTAGAACATTGCATAGTTTTTAGGGACTTTCTTCATTCTTCATTGCCAAACTCTTCAATGTTGGCAGGGTTTTGCTGGCAATTAACTTGACTGATAAGGACAAACTATACCAGGAGGATGAGTGATGCAAAGCTGAAGGGGCTAAAAGTCCTTTCCCCTTCCAGAAAACCAAAAACAGCCCATGAAGAAGCATTTTAATATCTTGTCTGATTCCAGCTTCTGTGTATTTCCCTCTTGAGAGGCAGCAAGCCATCCTCCCTAGCTTCTGTTGTCCTCTACATGGCCATAAATCAGGTTAATTTCCTCTCTTCTGTGGGTATTGTCTTCTCTGAAAATAATTCCAGGGCCAGGGAGTGATACTGGGTGAGGCAGAAGCTGCTCCAGGTGCTCGCTTTCCCAGTACACTTGCTTACCAGCAAATTCCTTGTAACTAGGCCAAAATACCACAAGTGACTTCATCCTGCCATGGACCCATACAAAAAAACACCCAGGAAACTTTCCAGAATATATACGTGTATATATATATACATATATATATATATATAATTTTTTTTTTCCTTGCGAATTTCTTAGCCCCAGAATTATAAAATGGATACCCTGTACCTCCTTCATAGAAGTATCTCTCCCCTCATGCCCTCCCCAGCCCATACCTTTAGTCTCTTGTAGGATGCCAGACTCCAGATCCCCTGTCTTGTTTAGGGCAAGTAATTGAAATGTGATTTCTCACAGTTTGCAAGAGAGTCCAGCTCGGGTGTCAGGGCAGTGTTTGCTTCACCACCTGTAAGTACCCTCTGGCACACAGCCCATGTGAATCCCGTTATCACAGTGCTAGAACATCCCACTCACTTCTCGCTGCCACTCAAGTACTACTTGAGTCTTATCTTGTAAAACTTCAGGAGAGCCTGAGCATAACCCCCCTGAAGAGCCCATATTATCCAGTATTAATGACACTTTGATGCAGAACATTTGCTTCACAGTAGGCAGATAGAGTATTGAAGTCAGGTCTCAGCTACAGGGTCTTTCCTGAAGGACCACTGTTTGGTGATCCTAACTTGACAAAACACCTCAAGGAGGGTCCCTTAGGAAGTGGCTATCAAATTTATCTTGACTTTTCCTTCCACCTTTCGCACTACTCTTGGATTTAAGCAGCTACTTTTTACTGTTTTGCTCAGTTGTCATATATAGTAGGGTTCTCATTGCTTCTTAAGACTCAGTTTTTATTAGTCCCTCTGAGATTAGCCTAGTGCTTCATTACATTTTCTCTGACTCCTGCAGATGCTTGTGGCTTTACTTTCTGGTTTGATTTCTTCTTTGCTATATATAGAATAAAAAAAAATACATGCTCCACTTGCTCCTGGATCACACAGCATCTAAGTAGCAAACTAGTAGTACTAAGTATGGTTACCAGTTGTGTTCAGAGGACTGCTGAAGAGTGTGCTGGTCCAGTCATCCTGAAGACTGCTTGAGTATTTGTGTAACTGAACATAAAGTCCATTCTTTACTGGGGTTAGATGAAAGGCACTGGGCAAAAGACTCCATTTTGAAGCAGAACCTGTTTAAAATGAGGTGACACTCTGCTCTTCCAGTTGCAGCAACCATACAGGAGAAGCTGGGTTATTTCCAGTGCCAGCGTGCGGCTCTCTTCTAACGAACTGACTCACCGTGAGCTGAAGCCGCCACTGCTTCATGAGGCTGAAACATTGAAGCTCAGAAAACTTGCTCATAATTACAAGTTGGGAAAACAGAGAAGGCACAGGCAAAACTATATTTAGTGTAAAACATCACTCCGTGTAGAATAATTTCAGTGAAAGGTAGCTTCTTACCCTGTGAAGGTAAAACACTGGTGCACGCTGAATTCTACCCCTCATTGGGTTGGGCAGACAGTTCATAGTCAGCTGGTGTGGACAACTTTCATATGAGCTGAGCGCGATGCTCCAGTGCTGAGAATCTGCTGTTTACTCACAGTCTGCAACCTACGTTGTCTTAGAGTTTGGTATTTCTCTTGCAGGGCAGTGGCCAAGCTACAGTATGTACTGCTGTTGACAGAGCTCTGGCAAGGGCTGGGCCCAGCCCTGTTCATCAGTATGTTGGTTCATTCCAAGTGTCTGCATCTGTGAAACAAACACTAACTGGCCTTTGACTGGAATTTTCTATCCTGTTCTGATACAGTCTTTAACAAAATCTCTAATGCCTTTCAAGAGCTTTTTTAAATAGAGCTTGTGCTAATTAACTTGGTCTCACACATTAAGGCCATATTCACCTACTTCAGGCTTTCAGAATTTAAAAACAGGCCAGAAACTTTTCGGGTTTTTAAAGTCTATTTATTCGTTAGAACTGGCAGAACAGAACTAAAATTAACAGTAATTGTTTCTCTTCCTTGCTGGGAACTTTGTATTCCCAGTAGCTTCCAGGTCTGGAAGAGCAGAGCTGACTCATGGTAGTTTGGCCCTGATGCTACTTTGAAGAAATGTTTTAAATTATCAGAGGTGCTGTGAGCTGCCTGGTTTCCAGGACAGCCCATCTTCCAAGCACTTTATCCTGTTTTTTTCCTCTGGTGTTTTTACTCGAGAGAGATCTTCCTTCATGGTCTGAGCTTCAGTCTTGTTCATTCTGCTTTTGAAAACACAGTCCACCCTTGCTTCCAAGCTTCTGACCTTACTTCTCCCTGTGATATTCAAGTTGTCCTTCTAGCAGGCTGCAACATTTTCCATCTCATCCAGGTTTTTATATAAGACTTTACATGTGCTTTGGCAAAAAGACCTTGTTTTCTTTTATTTTCACCTCAGCGTAAGAGGTCTGTCCGTGCTTTTATTCTGTGATGTCTGTGGATGCTTCTGGCTCATCATCCCCACACTGCTCCCCCCCCTCTCCTTTTCAGCAATTTTGGAAGTGTTTTCAATACATGTAACAAATGATCACGCCATAAAAGCTGGCAAGGAGAAGCCTCAGGGAGAAGGCAGCAAAACCTGTGTTGTATGTGTACTACCATGCACAGAAGTTTCTTTAGAAATAAGCAGCTCATGTCCAGATTTTATTTCAACTCAATTCTGTAAATTAGAGTTAGGACTTCTTTTCAAGTCAGCTCTTTTGCTTTCTTTAACTAGGCAGAACAGCGTGAAGTAGTTCTCCAAAATAACTTTTGACTAAAGGGAAGGAAGATAGGACACTCAAAAGCAGGAACTCTTTAGGCCTAGGACATTTTCCTTATAAATGTGGGGGGGAAGAACATGCTTCCTACTCTCTTAGGAAACTGAAAACTGTGCCAAATGGATCTCAATAGTTCAGGTTGTTTCACCTGTGGAATTTAAGTAATATTTAGTTGATGCTCAAGAGGAAACTCTTCAAAAGCAAGAACTGAGAATATTCTAAAGGCAGCAGAGGTTATTAGCATTAACACAAGATAATAGCTCACTTTTTTTGGGGGGAAAAAAAAGGTCTAAATATTTGTGTGCTGCCTTAACCTGTTCAAAGGGAAATGTTTTTACAGCAGAAATTGTTTCCTGTCCTTACAAATGCTTAAACCACAGAGAACTATTAGTATCTCAGAATTCATTTCTGCTTCTCTCCTCCAAGGAATAAATTCTAATATAAACAGTTGCTGGGGAAAAAGAGGTGGCACATCACTTTAAGCAGCTTCTTTCACCTTGAAGTTCCTGCTAGTTATCTTCTCAAGTTCTGTTTACAGAGAAACAGGCCCTGGCATGTCAGCAGCTTAACTCCTTATTCTTCATTTTGCATTTAGAGACTTGTTTGCCAAGTTACTCAGAAGGAAATTGCATACAAATCCAAGCTGAACATTTCATGACCTTGCATGGTTCTAGAAATACCCAAATTTTAAGAACAAAGGCGTTTCAGCAAGTTCCTATTTCAGAGATCTATTTCTTCAGCTTCTGCTGGTGGCAGGAAGAAAATAGCAAGCTGATAGTTGTAGAGATTTTGTTTACATAATGTGAACAGGAAAAGTGGCCACATTTACTTAACCCTCACATTTTGTTGCATACAATATTCCTTGTAACATAAAGGTTTTAACTAAAATATAGAGTTCTTACTCTTTTAAAGGATGGATTCTGATAAAAATCTGCTGCTGTAAATTTTAAGAAGTGCCACCATGTCCTAAGTCTATTCATGGTACTAGTGCTAATGCTTTCTTGTAATTCGAAAGGTTCATTTTTATTTGGCTTTAGCTCAGATGGATAGATGTAGTCTCTGGGGCTTGCCTTACTGTTAATGAATGGAAAGAGCGACTCTAAAGGCACAGATAAATAATTTCTAAAAATGGTAATATTCGTGTTCAGACCTATACAAGAACAGTGTTACAAAGGTGGGTGTAGCATAAACAGCAGCATCTGCTACTATGCCTGATACCTGGAAACTTGGGCAGTGTAGATACATTTCCAGCATTTTGCTATCCAGCTTTCAAGTGGGTGGTACTGTGTAATCCTGAAAGTAATTTCTAATTCTCCACTGCTATGTAAACCCACACTGCTGAGAAGCCAGGTTTCATTTGCAGTGATGTTTCTGTTCATATAGGCCCTATGCGCAGTAAATTCTGGCCTGAAGGCTAACTCTGCCAAGTGGATCCATGCATGCTCAAGTGCAGAAAAGACCAGGAGAACAGAATTACAGCAGACAGCTCTTGAAAAAAGCAGTATTTATTTTAAAGTACAACCCAAAGTTGTATCCCATAAGAAATGCACAAGGTATCTTGTTTCTTCCACAAGTGTTGGCTGTGTGCATTTCAGTTCAACTTAAAAATGCATTCAGGTTTACAAATGTACAAACAGCACAGAAAGTGTATTACAGTCTCAACAGAATGCTCTTACATTCAGCCATTTGCTCTTAAGGTTTTGTGTTGGTTTTGTTGGGTTTTTTTGTTGATTTTTATTTTTTTTCTTACATTCTTAGAACCTGTGTTAACAAAGACAGCCTTATTTTAAAAAAATACTCTGTATTTTAGCACAAAGTGCGTTTTGATTTTAAATTAGAACTTGGAGAATAATACTGGAAAAATTTAAAAACCCAAACTGGTACTTTTCATAAAAGTATTGCATGCCAGGGCCATTTTATAGTTCAAATTGTTTCCTAAATAAAGATGGCAGATGGTAAAATATGAAACCAGTGAAATTGTTCAGATTTACAGGCTTCAGCTGTAGCTGGGATTTGTGACCACACCCAGACTTTTTCAAGCTTATCCACAATCTCTCACTACCATATTGCAGGGCAGACTTCAAAAAGGAGCAAGTGATGAAAGCATGACTGGTGGGGGGGATGAGAAAAGGGGGGGAAGCAATGACCAGCAACAGCCTGAAAATGATGTTTCAAAAATTTGCATTCAGAACTGTATCATGACCTGAATAATAGTTCTTTCCTTTTGCTGAACTTCAGTTTTCATGAGGATAGTGTGAATTAGACCAAGGATCTGAACTTCTTCTTCCAATTGTTGGGCTCCAAATTCTCCAAGGATCATAGGTCTGTCCCATGTCTTCGGTAGGGTTGACAACAGCAGCAGCAGCGGGTGGGGGCGGAGCGGTGGTGGAGTTTTCACTGCCCATGAGATCAATGCCTGACAATGCGTTTGTTGGAGTGGTGAAGGGAAGGCCACTGTTGAGGTTACTCGACCAAATGGAACTGCTGAATGGAGTGGTGGACCATAAGCCACTTGGGTTGCCAAGGATTGACTGCAGTGAAGACAAAGCCCAATAAGTAGCAGTTCCATAACCTCTATTCTCACCTTGTTTACAACCCCCCTGGAAGAAAAGCATCTAAGAAGCAGCAAGGCTGCTGTGAAACCCCTTCCGTCTTCACTGCAACTGTGCAGTTCGGAAGTCCCTTTACTAGAGCTTGCCCAGAGGAACCATGCTACTAATTGTCACCAAACACCTCTGGCAACTGAATGGGCTGTAGACTGCAATTACGTTACAGGCTTTTAAGCTGTTTTCATTTGCGCTTATCCATCCCCACACCATTACAAATTTAAGCACTACTAGTGTTCAAGCTTTAACACACAAGGGTCAAAAAGTTCAAGCTTAATTAAACTAGTTAGAATGAGGTAGATTAACATGGTTCAAGTCTTAAAAAAAATTACAAAATTGAAGTTGTAATGGAAGGTCACAGCAAACTCTATTCCTTGATCCTTTTTTGGGTGTTTGCAAACTCTTCTCCTTGTACTCAGACATATGTTATAAATTGCACATTTTGGGTGAACCCACCTGTGTTCAGTCACACTGTACCTCCCCATATTCCCAGTGTATACTTTTTGCCCCATCCAAAATGGCTGCAGATGAAGGGAGAGGAGACTGGGGAACTGGCCATTTGTCATAGAGCTCCAGTAAGTCTGTCTTGGCTCAAGACATCTGAAGTCTCTGACAGATGGTCATGGTGCAAATGCAGGTGTGCTGCAACATGTCACAACTGCATTTGGGATGCACAGGACAGGTACAGCAAAAGCCTAGAGAACACATGCAGAAATGAACAAGGGCCAGGTTTTGTAAACTGTTTTATTAAAGCCCAAACAGTAGCAAGCAACCAGTAGAGGAATCTAACCCGTGGTGTGGTGGAAAGTGACACCCGGAAGCAGCCAGAGATGGAGATGAGAAAGGTTAAGCATAACTTTCATGCTAATATTAGCACAGAACCTGCTACATGTAGGCTTAAAGCACTACATACCTCAGTGCCAATACATTTAGTGTACATATGCTGTAAATTCAATTTGCAAATATACAGTAAACTTGATACATCCAAAAGGCAGTGGACTTGTTGAGTAAGTGCTGTAAGGTACAACCATCCTTGTGTTTGGATTTACTGGGTAGAGATAGGGCAGATGAAAATAAAAATCCCTTTAGAAAAGTAAACAAGGTAAACTCCGCAAATGTCTTCATTTCCGTTTTTTATTTTCTCCTTGGCAATGAAGATCAGCTCACTGTAATCATACCTGAAATTGGTTGGACACTAACACATTACCACAGGTCCTCATAGAATTACCAAGGGTTGGACAGGACTTCTGAGCATACTCAGGGGTTAACTGGGCCAACATCATGAGGACTCTCCAATGTCACTGAGAAGTTGAGCCAAACTAGTGTCAGAGTTTATTACTGTTACATAACTAAAAGGTTATATTTAAGCTCTACAGGCATTAGACAACTAAGCCTACAGAATGAAACACTCATTCTGCTGCTCAGACACCAACCATGGCACACTGAAAGTCTATTTTCTCCTGTGCGCAAGAGCCAGAAACTATTCCTATATGTCCCAAAAGCATTTGGGAAAGCCTGATAGACAGGCAATTGCTTATAAAGTTGAAGCAACCAGGAAGGAAGAGCAGAGGAGAGTACCCAAGACTAGACTGCTACTCCCTTTCAGGGCTGGCAGCAGGATGTACAAAGTCGCCGTCGGACAGAACTACACACAGGGAAATGGAGGAAAGAGGAATAAGGAACTGCAGTTAGAAAGAAACCTGTGAAGAAGTACTAGCAATGCAGCAAGGCCTGAGGGGAGACAGGATCCAGAAGTCAAATGCTATATCTACAGAAGCAGACCTATGCATAAAATGGGAAAGCAAGAGGAATAAGGAAGGAAAACTATCAAAATCAACTCCCCAGAAACCCTAGAAAAGAGGGTAATACAGAAGCCACTGTGTAAGTGCTGTTTGTAAGAACAGCTGTGGCTCTTGTGCCAGGGCCTTGGCCTGGTACCTGCACTCTTACCTAGCACTTGGAGCAAGGAAGTTCAGTGGCAGTACAGCCAAGTCTTCCTGCTCTGGCTCACCATGAGCACTTGGGCGAAAAAAACAAAACAAAACAAAACCCCACTCTCACTAAAAACATCTTCAAATACTTCAGTCTGTTTGCTGCTGTTTGTTTGTTAAGTGATGTTCTCATTGAATAAGCTCCTGAAATACCTCCCTCCATCCCCTTTTCTTCTTCCTCCTCCTTACCCAAAATTGAAGTATTTAAAGAGAGAGACTGACAGTTCTTCTCTACCATTTATCTGGTTTCTGTCTCGATGCTTCCTAAAGTGCACCCTAAAGCACACTTTCCAAGTGTTCTTCAGAAGTAGCTGGGAAATAGGTTAGGGGCTAGAGAGGTTGTTCAGGTTGTCTTCAGTCCCTTCTCCTATTGAGACTTCTGCCCTCCATGTGACTAAAAAGCAAAAATCTCTCCTTATATAGTTCTAGTGAGGTTACAGCTATGGTTGTAAGCACATGAGAAGGGCAGGATTGGTGAGTGTGTGTCTCCAAGAAGCTGCGTGACCTTCTTCAGCTTCCCCTGCCCCCACCTTCCTCTGCTTCATCTGAACTGCTACCAGGTGAAGTAAACACTGCCTCTTACTCACTACAAAAACATTTTCAGAAGACAAGATGAAGAATGATTTCAGCTGGCACTGAAGACAGCTGTTGTAGTGTGAGTTTTATTCTGACTGATAGAGAAGCACAAGGATGAGAGAGCACTGCTACAATCTGTGTAAAAGCTGTTTTTTCTTCCTCTTTGTTTATACTGAAGTTCTCCATCAAAATTAGGAGTCAGTTTAAAGGCTTCACCTTATGATCAGGCCTTTAGTGTTTTTTTCTAAACTGAATACATTTGAGGTCATTTAGATAAGTTATTCTTGACCTTTTGTTAATTTACAAGTAGGTACAACACTAGATTCAGGAAGCAGAATCAAAGTCTGAAACTTATCCTATTGGCTACTTTGCAACTGTCCAAACTGAAAGCAACAGAGGCAGCGTCCAGCCATGGCACAGGGGCAGAATGGTGCTTTCCACAATTCTGAAGCACATGGGAGTGGAGCACACTTTTGTAAGTGCTGCAAGGTGCTCTTGTGAGAAATATTTTCATGTGAAACAATCTACATGGATTCGTCATCCACAAGTGGAGCAGACAAATCATTCGTTGTCCAATAGCTGTGTCAAGTACACAGAATGATGAATATATAACTTGCCTTTTCCTTTATTCTTCAGTTGTTCTTTTTAATCCGAATGTAAAAATCCTCTACATGAAATTAGATGGCAGATACAGAATGGATTTGGGATAGTAAAAAAATGCTGTATTTGGACTGAATACTTACTGCAGTTGTGTGAGTCGGGGAACTTGAGCTTGTTGGCCAGGAGGGTGCAGAATCCGTAGCTGAAGGATCCCAGATGGATGATGGAACATTACTGAATTCACTCCAGTTTCTCTGAACATCCTGCCCATATGCAGATCGAGCTAAACCAAGTTTGCTAAAAACCTCTAAAAAGAAAATTAAATAAAACTGAGTATATTACTCTTCAGCTTCTTCCAAGAACCACAGCACACTAATACTTTGCACAGTTATTTCCCGTATTTTTTCTAGCAGGTCCTGCTGCAGTGCAAGGAAATGTCATGCAGTAATGCAGATCTCATTTCACATGCCAAACATCAGACAGTGGCTACAAAGTTAAAATCACGGTTATAGTAAGGAAAAGAGTTCTAAGCTCACTGTGTCTTATTTACTATTCACATATGGGATATGTTTGGTTCCTGGTATTTATCCACAAGCAAACAGTCAGGGAACCGGCAGAAGCACAGCACTGCTGAGAGCCCCGGCAGCTCCTCCTAACAAGGTAACTCTGCAATGGAATAAGGGAACTGGGCTGAAGGAGCCTCTTGCAATTGCAGCACTTGTTTGCTGGCAGCACTCCCTGCCCTGGTGACCCCAGTGCACGAGGCAGCATCGGCTGTATCCAGCCCAGACCCCATATCCGCCAGAGGAGAAGGCATCACCAGCGCTCGCGGTTTGCATGGTCCAACCATCTCCAGCACCTTACTGCCAGCCCTCAGAGTGTTGGTGATGAAGATGAAAGAACCCCACAGCAATAGCTGCTGTTGATGCCACACACCCAGAATTTTTCAGTAGACATAAAATTTTTTCAGTGCACAGCATTTCTTCAGTAGACATAAAATCCATTTTGCAAATGCCATATGGAAGATTTGCTTTGCTTATCTTTTGCAGGCAATTTAAAAAAATACCATGCATCCCCAGATAGGGTATACAAATCTACAGAAAGTATGCAGAGCATCCATGCCCTGCCTGCATCAAGGCCCAAATTACAGAAAGTTTACCTAAACATTTAAATACAGGATTACTATGCATCAGTTCATCATGCAGCTACACAAACAGTGGAGGAAAACACAAGAGGAAAGTAACATGAGGGACAGGCCATTGCCTTATTCATAGAGCAAAGGTTTTATGCAGCTATTAAGTGCTCAAGAAACCACAGGCCCAATGGCACATTTCTGAGATGTACAGTAAAGCTTCAGGGGGAAGAGTGGAGGGGAGGAAGACTAAGGAAAAAAAAAACAGACCACAAATATCAAATTTTTCTGAAACTGAAAAAACTTCAAACCCAAGTATTTCCAGCCCAAACACTGTAAAGAGTTTCCACTTACTTTCTCTGGGCTGAAACACAGAATACACACAGCCACATTTCTAACATTCTTTCCTAAGTAGTGATCCTTCTTGGGGACAGGGATGGGAACACTGTACTTAGAACAGCGGAATGGAAACGCACCATTTCTTTACCTGTATTTGAATACAGAAAATCCTCAAAGCCAAAAACTCACCTCCAGTTAAGTTAAAAGAATGTCCAAATGCAGAGAATGAGTTGAGAGGGGTGAAGTCAGGACTGCTGGGATTGCTGATAGGGCTCCACAAACCTGAACTAAAGATTATGGAATAATGGGAAAGAAATACACAACGCATTAATATGGTACTATCAACAATATTCACTTGTGATCTGCATACAAATGTACGTGTACAAATGGATGTGGGTTGGTATGCATTTAACTATATATACGTGTATATATATACTTAATGGTGACCAAGATTTAGGATATCAGCTTATTTTTGTTTAAACAAAATACTTCAGTGAAATACCGTTTTCCTGTGTATACACCTACCTTGGAGCAACACACTGCTATGGACATAATGGTCTTTAATCCCTAGTCTGAGCTCCACCACAAACCTGAGAGTAGCTCCTTTGATCAGTTTTTCAGAAAACTTACAGGGTCTAAGCCATAGTGCATTTTTTTGACAAAAATATAAGATTTAGAACAGCTCAGGAGGGATAGCAATTCTCCCACTCAAGCTTATGGGCAAGCTTCTTGAAATTGCAGATGAGCTACCTGGAACCAGTGATAAACATTGACAAAAACAAACCAAAACCCACCCCCCAAACTCAATTCCTTTGCGTATCGAAACTTGAAGTTAAGTATCTTTCCTGTTCCAGAAAGGTTACCAGACTCTCACTGCTTTTTACAATCAAGATAGACGTGCACTGCCAAAACATGTCAGAAAAGCCAGCGTGCCTTGGGGAACGTGACTCAGTGCAGATCTGTTGTGCTCCTACTCATAATGCAAAGCCCAGCAACAGTTCTGGTCTTGGTATTAACACTGGGAGTGACAGATATTGCTGTACAGCAAGATGATTCTCTCTGTGAACTATTTCAAGTGACCTTGGTTTACACTCCTCAATATTGAAAGAGCCAGACTGATTTCTCTTTGCTTGGATGCCTGGGGAACATAAGATGGGTGAAGTTCCCATCACATCTAGAACACTCTCATCCTTGAGTCACTCCTAAGTTCTAAATTTTTTTGCAAGGTGAAAGATAGTGTGCCCAGACTTTAACAAACAGTTTAAAAAGGAACCAGAATGAATTCTGTCACTACCTTCAAAATGCCATTAAGAGTTTGCAATGTTCCTTTCTAGGAGCCTAGGTATTTGCTTAGAAAAGATAAAAATTACCTGTCAGAGCCATCGCTGTCAACAACTGTGTGGGAAATGTTGATATTGCTGGAAACATCCGTCTTGCTTGAAGAAACCTTTGGTAAACTACTGCCACCTGCAAGAATATAGCAGATATGAGTAAAAACAATAACAGAATATTTAGGAAATACTCAGAACTCCAAACTGGTTTTAGTACCTGGGCTCTTGTCATAACCTGCAGCTACAGCAGCAAAAGTGGGGTTACCATTCCTGCCTGGAAGAGAAGCTGCCTTTGCCAGCTTGTGTTTGGTTCCATTTGGCTGCTTGCTTTTCGTTTCACTTAAAGGAGGAGGAAAAAAAAAAAAAAAAAAAAAGAGTAAGGTTTTGGACTTGAGCAGCTTGATAAAAAAAGCAGCAAATTAAGCTAGCATTCATGAAAATGTTAACAACAGCTCATGTAATTGCACATTTTTCCAATCTACCAAGGCATAAGAAACCCCGGAAAAATATAAATAGCACGATAAGATATGCGCAGTAATATCTGCAAAGCAGCAGTTTCCATGGGAAGAGGAAATGGGTGTGAGAAACGGGAGCTGCACCACATAAAGCACGTGGGTTCCCCAGGTGTTCTGTGCTTGGGAAATCAGCCAGAGGTGCAGATCTGGACTCACTTGCTGCAGCTGCTGTTCACTATGCTGCTGTAAGTGCCTCCTCGTGGCCCAAAAACCAGAGATGCAGGAGGAGGAGGAGATGGAGAGGCAGGTGTCGGCGAGGGCTGTCGCTGTTTCAGGAAAGCATCTGCATTCAGGGTTTGCAGGGAGAGTTTATAAAGGTTGTCTGTAGCTATAAAGAGAAAACAAAACACCTTCCTGTAGTATTTACTTTAAACCAAAGGCTTCTCTAACCTTTGCTATGCTTTCTGTTCAAACTGAGGAATTATGACAAAGGCTGTTCCCAGTGATTGAAGAAGTAGCTCCTGCCCTATGTTCATCTATTATCATTCAGGTTTTCTACCTATTTTCAGAGAGACTGTAGTGCAATAAAAGCATGAAGCTAAACTGATTTGTACAGAAGAAAGCAGCTTTCTAGGTGAGCGCTGTGAAGAGAGATGACTTTATGCTTGCATGCAACCAAGAGGACGGTGATTTAATTCCCACACAAGCGACTTAAAACACCACCAAAAAGCTTTTAATAGAGTACCACGCTAACCACTGCATTAAGGTGTTTTCAGTGTTTCCTCTCAAGGACAAATCATATAATTAGTTTCAACTCTGGCTACAGCAGACTTGACCAAGGAAAACCCCATCTGCTCTAGAAAATACATGTTGTTTTCAAGAGACAATTCTCATTTCCTCAAGTTCCCCAGGAGCTTCTAAGTCCTGTTGCATACCAAAGAACTGCAGAATGGCCCACATTCTGCCCATGTGATTTTCAAACCCAATAGTACCAGATGCCATCAACGAGGTCTACAGCAGAAAACAGGAGCACAGCTACAGAGGGGAAAAAAGACAGAAAGATCTATACACAGACCACACCTACCTATGGATATTGATTGCAGAAGACCAATTCTGCATCCTCTAGCCATTACTTACAGCTGCCAGCTTTGTGGAGAGGCACAGAGTCCCACTCGGGTGGCGGAGAATCCTTTTCCCCTTCCGAGCTGCTGGTGTTTCCTAGCTCCTGTCCAGAACCACTGGGGAGAAATTTTGCTAATACTGATGGTCTGCTCTCCATTAACTTACTGCTTGGACCTATCACAAAAGAAGAAAAGCAAGTCCATGGATAGTAAACTAAACAGGTTTCTTCGCACACCAGACTTAGAATTAAGCACTCAAGAAGTGTTACAGCCAACTGAATAAAAGTCCAGAGGTATTTATAAAAATTAGCCTCACTCTACCTCTTGTTTTGGGGAGGTTTCTTGATTTAGCCCCATTCGTCAAAAGGTGCTGTGTAGATATCTTGGATGGGAAGGTTTTGCGCTGTTTGTTTTCCAGTGGGGGGGTATAAGACAATTCCAAGGAACTAAACGAAAACAGAGATCCATTTATTTTTAAGCTCTCTGAAATGCTGTAAAGGACCATATGTATACACAAATATATAGATATATATACGCAATATGTGCAATATGGTCTAACAAAAGACTCTTCTGTGGCTTTCTTATGTGAAACTTATGCTCATCTTTGAAGCTATTAATAAACGGAGTTTTGTATTTATCCTATAGGCAAAACTCCACCCTTCCCAGCCCTGGCTCATTTTCTATCCACACCGCTCCACACATATATTAGGGCTCACTCACCTTCCAGGAGTAGCTTTCATCCTGGAGCTCCAGGATTATAAATCTGTTGATTATACAGAGGCAAAGAAGAGATGGCAACAGCTGTTTTTCTACTCTGCCCCCACACGCTCTTGTTAGAGCACATCCTTTCAATATGCTATTGCCCTGAATGGATATGATCATCTTTTAATCAATGACATAAAACTACTTAAACTTACCACCAAATTTACTTGGCTATATATTGTTCTTTTTTCTCCTGCTTTTTTTCCTCTCAGTCTTTCTAGGGAGGAACTATTTTACCCATTTCTTGCAGAAGAATTCCAAACCAGCTCTCATACTGTGGCCTTTCAATACTGTCACATGTAATGAACTTGTGATTTTGATGATAACGGAAAGGAGATAATGGCAAGAATAAATACGATATGGAGGAAGCTTTGCCAGGCAATGTTTTCAGAAATATTTTGGAGAAAATTAATTTATACTAGCTACTAATCTCAGCTAACATAGCATTAATTACAGCAACAGGGAAAACAGCCAATGTAACATGCCTCAGTTTGGTAAAATTTACTTCTGTGGCACTTGGATACCAGTCTGATTTCAGAATGAACTACATATAATAAGACTAAGGTTCTTCATTTTTTCCCTTTCTATAATCTGCAGTCAAATGCCTGCCAGTAAGGGAAAGGGACTGGCAGCAGCAGCCTCTTTTAATAATACACCCAAGATTCTGATCTTACTCTATGATACGAAAAAGGAAATTGCATGGCTGTGCTTTCACCAAGGGCAACTAGAGGCCCGCATGTTAATGCTGGCTTACTGGGCTACCACTAGAAGCTCCTGTAGAAACATTAACCCTATTTTGTGTATGCTTAACATTGCTTAACCTGATTTTCTTCTCTGGATTTAGTTCTCCTTTTATTTACACACTATATTCCCATTAAATAATTTATTATTTACAAGCTTCCCTGATATCAGGAAGGAAGAGGAAGCTGCTTGAAGTTATCTACTGTTGGCATTAGGCAGACCGGCAGCCACAACAGCAAATATCCTCTCTACCAAAAAGCCTTTGTTGTGCTTACCTGGTTTTCACATCGACAGGGATTTCTTTCTTGATACTTGTTAGCAGTTTTTTAGTTTTCTGTTTTACTTGGACTATTTCATTGTCAGGTTTTTCTGGTGTGACCTTTCCCTTTTGTTTTTCAGGTTCCTATAAAAGACATTATAATAGCATGTCAATATTCATGAAAAGTAAAGTCCCTCTCGCATCACAACATACATAGTATAAATAGGGCTGAGGAAAGAAAGGTATTTGAAAACACGTGCATTTTTGCAGCTAGAAGGTATCTTTTTGCTACTTACTGAGTATACCTATAAAATGTATTACCTATTTTTTCCTATTTGGAGAAGTAGAAATTGAAATATCTAGCAAATTAATGTGCTTCAACACCTCCAAGCCTACTTAAAAAGGTGGTAGCTCTGTCCCTGAGACCTGTACCACATCCATTGTACACAGTCCAGGCCTTCTAAAACAGAACATTCAACAGAGCAAAGTGTATTAGCAACTTGAATGTTGAACTTATTTTTTAACCATGCTTTAACACTTCCTGAATACAAGTATACCATCAAATAGCCATCCTGAAAAATCAAAGGTGATTTTCAAATGAAAACTTACTAAACCATAACTTTTCAAATATATTACACGGACTTCTTTTATTTCTTTCCCCCTGTTAGAATCTCTATCTTTTCCAAAGTTCAAATCTAAGACGTCAAAATTTAGGCTTGGTGTTCCTCACTTTGTGATTACCTTGGCTTTGTTTGCTTCCCTAGCATATAGTTTAGGACAAAAAATGTAAGACAACCTGACCACTAAACAAATTACTGAGCTTTAGTTTATTACCTAGAAGGGTGTAAGCCAAATGACTAGAAGGGGTAATGACAATGGTAATGAAGTTAACTACCTGCTGACAAGTTACCACCACTGAACTGACCCTTTGTAAAAACAAAATGCCTGGTTTTAGCATAGACATTAATCATTGAGTAACATTTGTGTCAATACTTTGGTGTTTTACTCTGCAAACAGAACAGGCTAGGAGCCTGCAGAGAGACAATTACCACTGTGCTGCTGACAGCTGGTGTCTTCTTTCAAGCCACAGTCACTCGGGTACTTTGTCCTGAGACTACACGATTCAAGCACCTTCACACTCAGAGGAGCAAATTTTATAGGGAAAGATGTTTTTTAATTAACATTCTTCCTCTGATACATATTATAGTTTATGAAGGTTGGGGGTGGGGTAGAGGGACGAGACCATATTCCACTACCTAAACAAGAGCCTCCTTTTAGGAGCAGTTGCTGTACCTCTTTGAGAAGTGGTTCTGTATCTGGGTTGGAGGTTTCAGTTGTGGTTGAAGAACTGTCATCATCTGCCAAGGAATCTTTCAGTTCATCTTCCTGTTGCTTTCCTTTCCCTCTTCTGTCCTTTTCTTCCCGCTTCTTCTGTGGCTTAGCCTTGCGCTGAAGCGTTTTCCCTTTCCCTAGGGAGACAAGGATGCTTCAAGTTCTCAGCAGCAGTATTTGGAGATGAGCTAGTTCATTTTGGAGGCTAACCCACATGATTAAGCCTCCCAAGTTTGTCATCTATTATGATCCACCAACCATTCACAGCCACTTCACACCAAATGTGAGCAACAGCATCAAACCTGAAGAACCCTGAACTCCATTGTCACATTTATGCTCCTGAGCTCTACCTCCATCGCCTCTTTGTAGACAGTGGGCACCTGGTTACCTATAATTCTCTGTTCCTGGTGGACCTTTTAAACACCTTAGAATTCAATTTCACGGTTTAACCACGTAAGACTAGATTTAAACATGAACTGCAGAAATTGGCACGAGCTTTATCATCTGAACAAATGCAGAACAGAAATTATTACTTGAATTATTACTTGAAGAACTGATTGTTTTTTCTGCAATTTGTACAGGCTAACTGAAATGTAGCCTAGTGTAAGTTCAAACTGTAGAGGTTTAAGAACCTTCAAAATCAAGCCAAAGGTCATGGCTTGAAAATAGGTAGGATTAGGCTCCTGGGGAGTTAAAAAGTTATCAAAAAAAGCATCAATACAGAGCAACTGTGCGTGTGGAGTCATCATCATCTTACCATCACCTCTTGTTATTCTCTAACACAATAAGAACATGCACAATGTTTTTATATCTTTCATTAGATGTAAGCTATGCCTTTATCAGCAAGATCTTTCTTAGATACTGCCCTTCAGCCTAAAATTCTCATCTATAAGCCATGCAGTGCCTGCCTACAGCTTCCAGGATGGACTTAACAGTTCACTCAACTGAAGACTCAATTAACCTGTGCTAAGTAAGTGGATTCAGCCTCTTCTGGGATTTGTACCAGCTCAAGTTGGAATTGAATCTGGAAGCACAATGACAGCTGTCATATTTCATTTGGCAAAATGTCCCTCAGGGAAAGTTTGTACCAAAAC
Source organism: Patagioenas fasciata (assembly GCF_037038585.1). Classification (NCBI taxonomy): domain Eukaryota; kingdom Metazoa; phylum Chordata; class Aves; order Columbiformes; family Columbidae; genus Patagioenas; species Patagioenas fasciata. The sequence continues at coordinate 121,183,430 of NC_092520.1, read as the reverse complement.
ATAAATTTGCCTTCAGTATTTTGCCAAATACCAGATACATATCAAAGGGCAGTGCCTTCAAACTTCGTTGTGTGTGTTTTGGTTTTGTTTTTTTTTTTTCAGACTTAATGTTTTCAGTGCCAAGAACAACAAAATATTGGAAAGAAAACATTCTTTTTATTGTGAATGCAAATGGAAGTGTAAATAAAGGAGATCCTTGTACGGAAATTTTCTAAAGGTCAGCTTCAAGCTTATTGGGGGTTCTGGTTTTGCCTCAAGAGGCATCCTAATTCTAAGATTTACTTCACATTTAGTCTGCATTCAGGATTGCTAAACAGTGTAATGTTCATCATTAGAAAATCTATTTAAAATGTTATGACATAAAAATGTAATGTCAAGCACCTGTTCAACAAAATCTGATGTAGCCTCTGCATCAGCCTGCTGGGACTGCAGTATTAGGAACCTGAAACAGGTAAATAAAGAGGAGAATCCTGCATAGGATGTGATGCCAGCCAGTTTTAGTCCAGAGGCTGCTGCTTCTGCAAATATTTGTGACCAGCTCTAGCAATTTATCTAAAGACAAATATCAGTGTCTGTATGTAGATCCAGATAGATAATGGAGCTTCCCCTCTGGTTTTACAATTTTAAAGAGGGCAAATGGAAATGAGTAAGTTTTATTTGGTGCACTGCGCTTCTGTGAGTCAAGTTACAGTTTACAGGTTGTGGTTTTGTTGTTTTGTGGTTTTGTTTGTTTTTGGTTTTGTTTTGTTTTTGTTTTTTTTTTTTTTTTAATAAAGCTTGTCCAAAAAGAAGTCTACATGCATAAATCTGATTTATTCATCTAAGACGATGAAGAGGTCAAGAAACCTATCTGGATTGCAAAATGCAACATTCATAATATATTTTGCAACACAGAATATGTTTAAATATTCAGTAGACCACAAATCACAAATAATGCAAAACCCCTATAACAGAAGGAAAACTGTGAATTTATCTGAATGAATCAGGAGAAAGTTACAAAACAGGAAAGTAATGCCAAAAAATGGAACCCATGTAGAGTGATTAAGAACTAAGTATTTTATCATCATTTAAACAGCTTTTGAAATTGATAGACAGATCCACACAAGCAGCCATCTCAAAAAAATCCATTTAAATCTAGTTGAAAAAAATGTAGTCAAAGGTCTATCAACACTTAGAAGCAGCTATTTGGTAAGCCAAGCTCCAAATTCATTGACTGCTAGAAGTTGCCATAGGTACAAAAATGTTGCAATAGGTACACCACATTATTTGGATCAGGAATATGCTTTTGAAACCAAACTCCATGGTTCCCCCATACTGTGTAGCAGCTGCATTGTACAGGAATACTACAGTGCAAGAGCTGGTTTCTCTTTAAGTTGAGCTACACATGGCAGATGCACCCCAGAAGCGCTCACAGCCCTTTCAGGCATTCAGTGCATTGGCTGGATCACAAAATAGCTTGGGGACCTTCAGAGGCCATCTAGTCCAGCCCCCTGCACTGAGCAGAGACATCTTCAACTAGATCAGGTTGCTCAGAGCCCCTTCCAGCCTGGCCTGGAATGTCTCCAGGGATGGGGCATCTACCACCTCTCTGGGAAACCTGGGCCAGGGTTTCACCACCCTCAGTGTAAAAAATTTCTTCCGCAAAATTTTCCTCTTTCGCTCAGACATGTTCTATGAGAATGTTGCATCCTCACTACTAGCCATTTTGCTTTCCAAAGCTCCAGTACCACACTATTTGCTAATATAGATGCTGCCTTTGAAACCTACCCAGGGTCACATCATCTGCTGCATCACCATTTAGTCTTTATGAAATGAAGACCTGACAAACTGATCATAATTTACCTCAGATTAATTCCCCCCACTACATCACCTTGTCTAAATTAAAACTGAAACAGCTTAGAAACAAAGTAGCATATTTCACAGTAGGATCCTAAAACTTCTAATAGGAGTCTCCACTTTAAAAATCCAGATGCATCACCACATCCACACTGAACTAATTAAGAACTTCCTGCTCATGACTACTCAACAGACTGAAGCTTTCCCCTTTGGTGGTGCCTGATCATACAGATACTTCAGGGTTTATGTGTCTTCCCACCATTCATTTTCTGAGCTCTATCTCTAATAAGTAACACAGTATCAACACTGTTTTTGTACAATAGTGCTGTCAGAAAAAAGTGAGAAATAATTTAGAAAGAAACACATTAAGATTAAATTTATAATCACATAACTCTGGGACACAACTGAAATGGCTAATAGAAAAAGCATGGTTAGAAGTTCTACTGTAACAAAATGTTTATAAGAAGGAATATTACCAACATAAAATTTTAGAAGTCTGAATGTATCTAATGTAAGAAATTAAAAACATTTTTTAAGCACTGGACAACTGACAAGATGCATAAACAATTCAAAGTCTGCTCTAACCTCGTGCAAAGACGAATGCAACTTATAAACGCAGGTGCCATATATCAATTTGCTGACCATTTGACATCAAGGATTTTTCAACAACTGCAAGTCTGGGCATGAAGAAATCCATTCCCAAACAATACTACCGGGGTTTACCCACCTCTCTTTTCCTCTCCTCCCTTTCTCCCTGTCTCAGTTTTCATAATACACTGGGACAACTTCCTTGTCCTTTCCTCAATTCCTGGCCCCAAGCACAAATGATGGATAGAAGGGGCAAAGGCAAAGGAGTAGCAACCAAAAGCATCCTCCTTCTTCAGAGGGTCAGATGTCTAAACATCCACCCTGGCTTTCACCAAAATGTTCCAAAAATTTTGCAGGAACCATCAAAATCTAGTTTTGCAAGGAGAACTCCACTGCCACAAAATGAATAAAGGAAGTTTCAGGACACAGGCGTGTAGAACAGGGTAAGGAACAGTGGAGAAGCTCCCACTTTCCACACTATGAAAACATGACCTCTATGGCTGATTAAATCTTGTTCTGTGGCTTACATAATGAATCGTGTTAAAAACTGCAGAATTGTATTACCTTTGTTTTTTGCTAGTGGAGATGGGGGCTGCTCTGTAAACACATCTGGGGAAGAGGATTCTGGGTGGTCAAAGTCTTTTTCCATCGTTTCTATGAGCCCAGTGAGATCTGAATCCTCCGAGCTGTGTCTTCTGCTGCTGGTGCACTCGCCATGGGGTGGGCTGAGCAGCGGTAGCTGTGGCAAAGCACTTTCAGTCTGTTGCTCTTGCTGCTGGGGCCCGGGTGCCGGGGGTTGCTGGAGGGGCTGCTCTGCCAGTGCTGGGGGCTGCTGCTGCTGCATTGGCTGCTGGTTCTGCCTCGTCCCCTTGGCCCTTTTGCCTGCAGCATGAGCCTGGGCTGTGGTACCTGCATCCAAAGTAAAGGAGCTAGCTCTGTTCACTGATGGCACAGAAGCTGTTTGTGCTGAAGTCCTATTAGGTATGCTTGAGCTGCTTTTGGGTTTGATGTTTTCAACATCAGGTGCATTTCTACTGCTGTGAAGGTGTGTTGTTGCATTGCATTGCTTATGATTCCCAGCACTGGATCGTGAAGATGAACCGCCTGCTCCATAGATCCCTCTGGATGAACTGTGATGAGAATCTGATCCAAGTGCATTCAAGCTGGAAGAAAAACAAGTGTTTATACTCTACAACCTTTCCATTTCTCCACATGAAGAAAAGAATCACTAGGTCCAAAAGAATCCTTGAACTACACTGTTCTTGGCATATAACCACCAAAAATGCCTAAAACTTGTAAAACAAGTCAGGAGCATTTACCATTTCCTGTTCTCTTGCTTGCTGTACATATGAACAATAACACAGTAAAATGACAGTCAATATATATGTTGGAGGGAACACTGAAAGGAGGTTTCTTTGTTTTTTTAAACTTAAGACACCAAAGGCAGGAACTTCAGGCCTGCATTTTTTCTGCACTCTGTAAGTTTCATTTTCAAGAACATTAACAGGAAACTTGGCAGGGTTTGGTTTTGGTGTTCTTTTTACTCAAGCCATCTTTTTATAAGTAACTGGAAGAATCTTTATTCATCCACCTGTTCTAAAAAGCAGTATTATTTTCTTACTGGTGCCTTATCACTAAAGAAAAGAAAAAAAAGGGGGAAACTTCCCACAGAAAATGCAAACAGACGTACTTTCCATCGGATGAAATTCCAACTATTCTCCTGAGATCAAGCGGCCTTCCCATATCAAAGGGAGGGTTTGAGGCCTCAAAGGACAAGCGTCTTCTAAATGGCTCCCAAATTCCTTGAGCTTCTAAATATGCTGTTCCAATTACCAAGAGAAAGAGCACACTGCAGAGAAGAGAAGAAGTTATCTAAGTATTTCTTAGTTTTGAACATTTTAAGGTTAATGAATCTAATCACAACACAAAAAGTTTTTATCTTGTACTGAAAAGCTGAAAATTGCATCCAAACCACAACTTCATCCGATAGAAATATAAAATACTGAAGTCTGGCATGATATACACATCACTAACACTGAGAACATAAGCTAGATGCAAGTCTGACATGCAGTTGTCAACAATATTAAACCAAAAGAATAAGAGACATGATTTCCAGTATAAGTTGGGGAATGACCTATTAGAGAGCAGTGTAGGGGAAAGGGACCTGGGGGTCCTGGTGGACAGCAGGATGACCATGAGCCAGCACTGTGCCCTTGTGGCCAGGAAGGCTGATGGCATCCTGGGATGTATTAGAAGGGGGGTGGTTAGCAGGTCGAGAGAGGTTCTCATTCCCTTCTGCTCTGTCCTGGTGAGACCACACCTGGAATATTGTGTCCAGTTTTGGGTCCCTCAGTTCAAGAAGGACAGGGAACTGCTGGAGAGAGTCCAGCACTGGGCAACAAAGATGATGAAGGGAGTAGAGCATCTCCCTTATGAGGAAAGGCTGAGGGAGCTGGGTCTCTTTAGCCTGGAGGAGACTCAGGGCTGACCTCATTAATGTTTACAGATATCTAAAGGGTGAGTGTCAGAAGGATGGAGCCAGGCTCTTCTGGGCGACAACCAATGACAGGACAAGGGGTAATGGGTACAAACTGGAACACAAAAGGTTCCACTTAAATTTGAGAAGAAACTTCTCAGTGAGGGTGACAGACACTGGAACAGGCTGCCCAGGGGGGTTGTGGAGTCTCCTACTCTGGAGGCATTCAAGACCTGCCTGGATGCCTTCCTGTGTAACCTCATCTAGGTGTTCCTGCTTCGGCAGGGGGATTGGACTAGATGATCTTTTGAGGTCCCTTCCAATCCCTGACATTCTGTGATTCTGTGTGTAATTAAAATATCGAAATGGCATCCAACTGGTCAGCAGATCTCACAGCTGGTTGGTGCAATTCCATTTTAAAGGCAGAGACCCTCTGTAGAGAACTGTATGGCTGCTCAAGAAGTAACATTTAAGAGCACGATTTCAAGGAATTTTACAACCAACTGCATCTGCTGCAATACTGTGTTTACAAGTTGTCCACTTACATAATGCACTGCAGTGAACTATATTTTTGAATGAAGCAATAAAACCACTGCAGAGACCTTCATCACAGGGCTATCGATTTCATCTTCTAACAGGTGGGACTTTTGGGGGGAGGAGACACAGTGGCGATGGCTAAAGCTTGCCTTGCCTATTACCCTACAAAGTTGATGAGAAAAGACCTTTAAATTAGCAGCTTTGGTTTCTGTTCTCCACCCCCTGTTCTGACTGCCAGTTTTTCTAAGCCAAATCTATGAAAACCAGCATCAATTCACACAAAAAGATGAGATACCGCTTGCTTAATTTCGGCTAAAAGAATCTAGTCTAGATAGCTTAAGTTTTAACTGTAACCAAAACTAAAAGCAACTCTGGAGACCAACTCAGTTGTTGAGAGCTGGTTATCAGTGCTTTTTCTCTGCCCCAGGGATTAAAAAGGATTCTAGATGCATAACCAGGTGGCAGAAGACTGGAAAAATAGTTTTCATCCAAGATGTTAACCAGCAACAGGAAAGTTAAATCCAATAGGGGAAATTTTCAGTCAAGCTTACACAAACTGTTACTCAAAAGAGTAATGCTTGCTTTGGGTGCCATGCCATCACAAATGGAATTAACTTTGGGCTGTAAGGAATAAGGCATCATCTCTTTCACTTGCTAATTGTAATCCATGATGCTATTTGAAAATTCACAAGCCTGATACCAACAAGAGCATCGTGTCTGCATCAACCACCATCAACTACATAAACTCAGGATGGAATGCACAGGGTTTTGGTGAGCTGGGCAGACACTTCCCCCTCAGCCCCACAGTGCTCCCCTCACAGTATAGTATCAACGCTGGGCTCTGCAGAGGTTGTACATGGGAGGCTGCTGCTCTAGAGCTTCTCCTTTCCCACCATTCTCTGAGTAAGGACTCTACTCCCTTTACAGAGGCCAACTTTGGTGCTCTGATAAACAAATACCAGCTTTGAAATAAAAACAGAACAAGCCGTGTTTTGTCATCTTTTTAACTGCAGGTTCTGGTTTTGGTGTGGTGGTGGGAATAGTAGTGGTTTGGTTTTTGCTTTTTAAAATAATTATTATTAAAAAAAAGAAAAAGAAAACTAGCTTAGAGTGTTCATGTCATTTAAATGACAAAACAAATAAATGTGAGGAACACAGTCTAGACACCCAAGAATGATCACGGTACATCCCTCTTCCCCTCACGGTTTTATCCTGGAGCACACGCACGCCTAGTTGGTAAGATCTGCACAAAAAGGACTGGCTCCTTTGTTGTTTTTGTACACATTGTATGATGCTGGACTTCAAAACAGCCACAAGTGTGCTAACAACTCAAAACAATGGAGATTTAGGGAAGGCAACAATAAACGCCACCTTATCAAGCTAAAAACATGAACTAGACAAACTCCTAGAGTTGTTCATTCCTAGTAATTAAGGACAGCTTTGCAACAATATGGAAGTAACACCCCTATGTGATGGCATCCTAGAAGCTGGAGCCTGTCTGTGCATACAGTCTTTGGAGTATTATGAAATGGTTACATGAGGACTCTTCTCTAGTCTGCTGCTAAGAAGGATGTTTTGTACTTGGAGGAAAAAGACACAGCCAGAGGAAGGCGTAGTATTCTGTTGTAAAGTCTAATTAATAAATACAGTACCTATACAATTATCCACGCAAACTACACTTACGAGCTGACAAGCATTATTTACTCTGTCAACAAACTAAAAAGAAACTACAAGCTTATGAATTTCTAGCAAATATACAGAAGAAAGCCACTTAAGTGCTTATTCAGCACTTTCCTAAGTAATGCAGTGTTAGTCAGGAAACAATTTCCTAAGTAACAGAAAATTTCCCATTACCTAGGATAGTAAAGTTTCTTAAGTAATACTGCATTACTTCGGAAAGTGCTAAACAGTCAAAACAGAAAATGAAGGAGGCTGTAACTTTATCTTCTCTATTTCATTTATTAATCCCTAGAAGGAAAGACAGCCTAATGGAGCATTTGTGTAATACAGTGCAGGAAAATGGAAGAGCCAGTACCTTAACATGAAGAAAACAACAAAAAAGGCTCCAGGATATTACATTTCTGTAATAATACTTTGGATTTGCAGCACACAGAAATACCACTTTCTCATCACATGCATCTACAGCAGCAACCCATCTCACATGAAGATATAAGCTTAACACTAATGACAAAATAAAACAGCCTTTGTTGTTACTGATAAGTAACAACTTATGCTGATTAGTTTCTACGCTGGGATTTTTAATGGATAAATTAAAAGTGAGGGAGTGTCTCACATCCTAAAGGTGAGAGGAACACATTCTTTATAACCTCAGATTCCGAATAGATAAAGAGAGGTAGAGGTTAGACTAGGAAAACAGAGTGGAATTTTCAACCCATATTTAAGCCAGTCATAGCTAACAAACCTCTGCTTGCTGAGAAAAAAGTACATTAATATGCTACTACGTAACCTCTGAGTTGCCAACAATGCCCTTTAGCTTCTCAGAAATCCCATTATTAGTATCACCAGTTGTCTGTCACATCCAAGTGGGAGCAAAGTTAAATTCATCCAAGGCACCTGCTAAGCTCATTGCAGTCACTCCATCATGCCCGTCTAAAGCACAATACTCCAGAATAACGCTTACATTTGTACGGGAATCCATGGTTTAGCAATGCTTTAATACCCAATCTGATGCAAGATTGGTGTGATTATTTATCAAAAACCTACACATTATGAGGGTCAACAGGAGTACGTATCTCACTTAAAGAAACAGGCCTAAGGCAAGAAGTATATTATTTTTTCTGCAGGTTGAACAGCAAGCCAGTACTCCTCAGCCTTAAACTGTTTGCACTCAATCCACAGTACTGGTTATTAATGTGTTGTTCTTTTTCACCTTACTTTATTTTAAACCCATCACAGCATGTACTGCATACACAGATGCTCCGCTCCTCTGTAACCTGCATTCAAGCAGTAGCAGTTTGTGCACACACCCCGATAAGAACAGACGCGCACACGCTACCTCATTATTCCTGAGATGACGATGTACAGGGCCAGCTCCCAGTTGGGCCTGGGTAGCGCTTCTGCACACGTTGCTAACATGTGATACGGAAGGGATGCATTCAAGATAAATATGAATTCCGAGCCTCCTGTGGTGATGAATTTTAATTCACGTATGACCCTGGAAGCAGTGAAATCAGGTGTAAACCTGCAAACAAAGTAAAGCATGTCAGAAGTTTTCATATGAACAGCATGAAGGGTTTGTGGTCATTTATATTACTCATAAATTAAAAAAAAAAAAAAGGCAAAAAAAAACCCCACACCAAAACCACAGAAAAACAACTAATTAAACCAAAAACCCCAAACAAAACAACAACAAAACCTCCACCAATTACTCCTATGCCTGTCATCCCAATCAAACATTTGTAACAAACAGTCCTAGTAGTATGACTAATAATCATCGACACAATTAGCCTAAAAATACTTATGAGTATCTTTCAAATACCCCACGATTTATGACTCAGTTCATAAACACCTATGCTTAACACACCTGAAATTAGATTGCCCCGATACATCATATAAAGATATATTCTAATAACTGAAATTAAGTTTTGACCAAATCTGTTAAAAGAAAGCTATGAATGCAGTAAAATAAAAATCACAGCAGCTGTAAGTAAGCAATGGAACCAACTATCATGTGAGCTATAAAATTTTTAAACACTTCACATTTAAGTCACAACAATATCTCTTTCCTAAAACATCACCGTTATGTTTCCATCTCATCACAAACTATGACTGTTCAGAAACACCAGTGAAGTTTCACTGCCTGCAATATCTTCTATGTCCTTTTGCAGAAAAGCAGCATCTTCTGAACTTTTCACATAGCATATTCTGAATGGTTAACTTTACTTCCAAGCAGTGTTAAAAGATTGGGTTTGGTGCAGAGATGTTTGACAATAAAAACTGACAGAATTAAACAACCATCATTTAGGCAATAGACAAAATATTCAAGACTCCAATGCCGTGCATTATGATAATAATCCGTACTCTAAAGGCTCTTTTCTGTTTACTGCAATGCACCAAAAACATGCAAATCTAGATCTCATGTGCATTCACAACTCAAATTAAGGAAATGTATTTTAAAAACATATAGTAACAATATTCCAACTCAATAAGTTATTCTTACTGGATAGTACTGAAAGCAATACTATAGACAGTCTGAAAACTTGAAGTTATTGAAGTATCGAATAGTGTTTGCAAGAAAATTGAAAAATTTCATGTTTTAAGTTGTATTAAAAAAACCCCAAACACTCAAAGCTTAAGTAAAATCCTCAGAGTTCAACCAACAGAGTTTTCCTTCAAAATAGAATTAGGTATACAGAATTCCTAATGTAAGGTTCCATTTAGAGGTAAGAAAAACCACTTACAATATGACAATGTCTTTAGAGGCATTGGCACTTAGTGCAAACTCATGACAGTTAACTACTTTAAATCCATATCCTTCACACGTATAGCCACTGATTTCCATAGTTTTGACGTTAATCTGCAGCTGTCCTGTATTTTCCACTTTAAATGTTCTTCTCAGTGTGAAATTCGGTTCTCTGTATTTCATTTCTAGAAACAAACAGCAGGAAGTGGTTAGTGTTGTGCTAAATGGGTGTCCTTCATTATACTCATATTCTACAGCCAAAGAGTTCTGTCAGGATTGCAGCAGGACAGGGGACCCATGAGGCCCATGGAAATCTTTATGTAACCTGCAGGAACAGATCTCTGCAGCCAAATTCTCATCACCGTCAAGGTACTTGTACAATTCCAGAGTACTCCAAATCATCAGGGAAAAAACACAAACCACCAAACCTCTGATAGCACTGCTGCCTCACCAAAAAATCATCCAAGCTGTAAAGTTCTTTGATGCACTGCTTAGTGTTGTGGTATTCTGGGAAAAGTCCCACCATGAAGAGAATTAAAACTTGGTTTTGTGTGTTAAAAATAAAATCCATGGTTGAGCTACAACCATCTTACTAGTAAAAAAATCCCTAAACCATGACATGTAAGAGGTTAAGCTTTACATGAAGTTTTCTTCTCATCCCTCAGAAAAAGCAGAATTATCTCAGACAATAATTAACATGGCACTTTACAAGTATGTCTGGAAATCTGCAAAGTGACAAAGCAGATTTTAATACCAGAAAAAACTAAACCTCTTTTACCAGTTCCTTTAGTAATGAGGAGAAAACCTCTGACTCCAGTGTAGAACATAGCTGGGATTTAATTTGCATCAAGGAACACACTCTGCCTTTTTCCGCGTTGGCTGTGTGCACACAGATACTGAAGGTGTGAGGGGGGAAAAAAGTATACAGAAAGTTTCATCTGTGATCCAATTTGACTTAAGTTTAGGAATTAGACATTATCTCAGTAAATGTACTAGGACATTCACCTCCTTTATCTTGAATTTTAGCAGACGAAGGGCTTTTGTTTCATCATTCCTAATTTTCACATTGAAATGAAAAAGGTAAAATATTTCATTCTTTGCCTAAGTGAAGAAGCCATTTTAATGTATTCAAAGGAATGAAACTTCTGGGGCACTAGAAGAGGGGAAAAATACTTTCACATTTCAAGCTGTACATGTAAAATTTCTTTTCTGTTCAGCATAGTAGCTCACAAAGTACTCACTTTCTGAACAGTCTTTTAATAATGCTTCTGTGATTTTAAAGCGTAAGGAGCTTCCTGGACCAGAAGGTTTGCCTGCAACCTTCAAGCTCTCAGTCGTTCCTTGTCCTTGTACCATTATAGCATCTATTACAGTCAAATTATTTCTGTATACAAAGAAAAAGCAGAAACATTCATAAAAGAATTATGCAGTCTTTTGCTCCTGCAAGCCTCTCTAGACTATGGAGTTATATCCCAAATCTGGAGGACAGAAATATAAGCAGTTCCACAGATAATCCTCCACAATATGCAAGTGAATAGTGGGGATCTCAAACATAGTTTGCAAGACAAGAACCTAAGAAATCACAACACAGTGTACAAATAAAAAACCCTATCAGGTACTGGTTAAAGCTTCTACTTCATCATCATATTAATTTATCACACCTGATACAAAAGCAAAATAGTTATTCCAACAGAGCTCTTTACTATAAAGACTGGACTTGTAGCTTGATCTTGCAAATGCCATCTATAACTACAGTCTCTGCTTTCAAGACAGAGTACGTATTTAAAACTCCCAAGTATAACAGTGGATTACATATTTCTATTATATTTTTTATATATATATATATATATATATATATATATATATATATATATATACACTGAATACAATTTATGTACTGTAAAACATAACAAAATTACATTTAAATTAAATCTTTCTTCAGACACATATAATTCTACTATTATTCTTGTAAAAGCAATTGTTTCTTATTGGCAGCAGATCACAAATATGATCTTGTATGTAAATAAAAACCATCGGAAAAAAAAAAATCACACTCATTTCAGAAATATCTCTCATACCTGATTACAATTAATGATGAAACTGTTTTATTAAGAACTGGAGTGAACTTTACTTTGACAGACT